>NW_028270161.1:47720573-48320573 GCF_037043375.1 Chiloscyllium plagiosum
TTCACTCTAGACCTATTGGAATTTTACAGGTTTCTATGAGATTCCTCCCACGTGATCTTTTAGACTCCAGTTAGTATCGTCTTAACTGATCCCATCTTTATTCATACATCAATCCAGACATCCCAGGAATAGATCTGCTAAACTTTCGCTTTGCCCTCCCTCCATAGCCAGAACATGTTTCCTCAAATAAGGAGACCAAACAGCACACAATACTCCAGGTGTGGCCTCGATGTATCAAGGCTTGTATTGTAGCAGAAGACCCTGATTGCTATGTATGGTATTGTCCATATTCCATGCTATACATCTCTATGACTCTAAGAAAACAATGATGAATAATATCAAAACAGATTTGTCTCCAAGTGTGACATGCTAGCAAATATAGATTTAATTAGTAACAGCTTCTTGCATCAGGTGTAATCTGTACACAGTAGCTGTCAAGTGGTTTTAATGATTACCTATATATCTCTTTTTTCACTCAGAAGACTTTTGCACTCTTACATCGTCTACTGGAACCAGACAGCATGTAACCAGTTAGTTACCTGAGGAATTTTCCACCTTCTCAGCACCTCAAGTTGGGATGACAATTATGGTATGGTGGTAATGCCACTAGATTAATGAGTAATCTAGAACCTTTGGCTAATGTTCTAGGAATGTGAATTTGAATCCCACCATGGCAGCAAGAGAATTTAATAAAAGGCTGGAATAAAAACAAAAGCTAATCCACTAGCAGCCACATAATTACTGTAAATTGTCATTAAAAAATTTGGTTCAGAAATGTCCTTTAGTGAAGGAAATTTGCCATCCTTACCTGATTTAGCCTAAACGTGACTCCAGTCCCACAACAACCATATCCTCCAGACAGTTAGTGGTGGGAAATAAATGCTGGCTCCTCCAGCAATGCCTACATCCAATGAATTAAAACAAAAATTGAAGCTTAAGAGGAGACACAGAGGTCAAGAAATGTAAGATTCGTTCTTCTAGAATCCTTTTAGTTCAAGGATGTCTTTCAAACAGAGATTAACTAAAGCAATCACAGGGATAAAATGGATGCAAAATAACTTTCCTGGCCAGACTTCCTAGATATTAGGTTCACAGAACATCCAGTGAAGTCTGTTGGTCAGGAGGCTTAAGCAGGGACTGCAAGCCTATTGTAGCCAGGACCAAACTACTGCTTGGAACTGGACTGGCCAGGACTTGAGATATGCCTGTACTGACACAGACACAAGTCAATCTATTGAAAACCTATTGAAAACCTATACCTGCAGCTACTCAGGTTACAGCAGACTGAAGGACATTAGTGAACAGCATCCAAATGTAACAACCCAGATTGCAACATTAGGGACTATTGTTTGAAATAAGGTTATTTATTTCACCAAAGGAAATTATGTTGGTGTTGTGTTGGTCAACTAACAAAGAGTTGGGATGGGTTCTGGAAATACAGAGGAACTAGGAGTCATTTGCCCCCTGTTGGAACATGTCATCATGTGCAGTTGACTATGTCAAGGGCGATATGTCAATGGAAATAGACAGGGGCCAAAGGTAGGTCCATGTGGATTTCAGAGGCAATAGTGCAGGGGCAGAAAGAAAATTAATTGTAGGGCACTCTTCAGTTCTAACTCAAAATTGAGTCAGGCAAAGTCAGCCCCGTTAAAATGGCCAACAAAGGAAACATGTTGGAGATAATAGTGTGACTTATTTGTAAACACAATCAGAAAAGGTGGACACAAACTGGGGAGACTAAAGACTTTGAGATTAATGGCAAGTTGAAGATGGTGTGGTTATTTTCAGGAATAGAGAAGTTAGAATTGTTAAAAGTTTGATACCTGAGGAGAATGAGCCATTTCCTAATCTCAGCTAGCATTGGGGTCAGTGAAGGATATTTGGTGGTCAACAGTTTGATAGAAATGTAAAAAAAAACAAAGTCAGTCTACTGAACAAGATGAATATGGAGAGGCCATAACAAAGGCAAACCATAGAGAATGTCAAATCTGGAATAATCCATGCACAGGTGGGCTTGGAGGAAGCTGAGCTTGGTGGACAAGGGGGTGGAAAAATTATGAAAGATGCAACTAAATGAATGACGACAATGTTGGTGGCAAAGACGTCTATGTGTTCCTTAACAATGTTTTGAGTGTTATTTGGATCTCATTGTCATGCGGACTACAAATAAAGTCACTTCTTTGTTTCAAATTATCTTCAAATTGTTTGGAGGTCAATTTCTATTAATGGTTTGTCTGTGCCAATGCTGGTTTATAATCAATCACGGCTCACAAGGCAACATATTCACCAGCTGTCTTCCACCTTCTAAAACTTTGTTTCAGGCAGCACCTGATATACAGTTCATTGCAGTTAATGGAAATAAATATCAGAACCTGTGTTTAACTTTGGTTCCAAAGCCACCCAGTTTGCACCACCTCCTGAGATAAATTTCTACTCCCTAACATCTGTTTATTGGTTCCTTCTCCAGACAACTGAGACCAGGAACTTGGCCTTGCTTGAAATAGCATTCACATTCTAAATCATCAAAGCGGCCAGCACTAGTGAACTAACCTGCTGTATCACCATGCTGCCATCAAAATGACCAGTGCTTCCAAAACAAACCCCCAAAGTTATGCACAGTCTAACGTTACAGTTCATTTCATGCATATATGCAGTGAATTGAATGGAATGTGGAACTTAGCAGTTTTGTAATGTGAAGAAGAAATTGTCTGTGTATTTTGGCATTTAGTTATAATCCATGCCATTCAAATCTGCACTAATTACAATACCAACAATTGCAATCTTGTAAAAATGCTAAATTAGTTCAAAATTCAGTCAAGGGAGTTTGCCTAAGAACCCAGCAAACTGAGTGAATATGAACTAGCCTGTGTTTTTTTTCCCAGGTCATGAGAGACCATGTTTTTGGCAGTTACTCCTGAGAATGTAATCATTATTTAATCATGTTCTTGATTATATCTACAGTGATCATTGCTTTTTTTTGCTCTCAAGTGCATGCTGTGATTGGCTGTCATCTTCAAGAATGTTCCATGAAATTCTGTATGTTACATCAAGCACAGTTCTGTTTTGGGTTGGGGTTGTCAGTCTATACTCGACCATCTCCAGAGGTTGAAGTAAGGGCACATTACACACAGGGAGAGGCACTCAGCTCACATATTGGACAGGGCTACGTCTCGGGGATGAGTACATTTGCACCCTACCTACATGCTTACAGCATCCATGCCGTGCCATGTCTGTCAGAGCACTAGGAATTCAGTTGGAACCAAACGCTAACAGTACTGCTGTACTGAAGCATTCTTTAGCACAGAGACATAGTCAGAGCTGCTAATCATTCTGAGTAGGAGTCTGTCTGGGGTGGGTGGGGCAGACATCTTGATACACTACACACTGGGACGTCACTTTAACAATTACATCCAGCTGCCTGCACAGCAAACACCCTGCAAGGGTATTCAACCCAATCGCCACGTCGGAAACTGGATATGGGCTACCCCTCAGTTCAGTCATGGGGTGGAGGAGGCACTGTTGGAAGAAGTGAAAGAATTCTAAAAGTCTCAATGGTGAGAGATTGTAGAGTTCTAAGATGTAGGGGTATCTGGGTCTCCTAGTGCATGAGTTACCATGGTACCTAGTATGCAGATACAGTCAGTAAATAGGAAAGATAATAGGAAGGACATTGTTTATTGCGAGGGAATAGATAACGAAATTAGGCAGATAATGCTTCAGTTCAGGCACTGGTGAGATCATCTGGAGTAATGTGTACAGTTTTAGTATTCTCATTTACAGGAAGTGTAAATGCATTGGAAATAGTACATAGAAGGTTTACTGGACAAACGGGTGGGTTGCCTCAAAGAAAAGATTGACAGGATACATTTATAGTTGTTGGAATTCACAAGAGTAAAATACAACTTTATTGAAAGATATAGGGCTGAATCTTTTTGTGTCAAATTTGCATCAAGTTTCCTTGAGGTATAATTGCCACAAGGGTGAAACAGATTTATCGCAAAACTTATGATATGTGTCCCATTAACTACCTACCTGGCCTCTATATGGGGGAAAGAGAAGCAGGGACTCTGAAAGGGTCTTCAGATGGGATTTATCTAAGGACAGGTAGAATGCGTAGTCTGGTGGGTAAATGGCAGTTCAGGCGAGAGAGTGATGTGGCATGTGCAAGGAGTGTCAGCATGCCAGCTCTGTGCCTTGGGTACCCTGACTTTGTGGATGCTGTGCCATTATATTGCTGGTGAGAGACAATGCCAGATTGCCAACGCTTTTATCCAGATGCACAGAGGCCTCTCTGAGGTACTCTCACATGTGCAAGGTATGTCAGTCTTTTGGCAGGTATCCATTAAATGGCAAGCTGTTCTCGGGATGCTGTGTAGTAAGATGACATTACAATCAGACCTGAGATATGGTATAGAGGCAAGGTAGGTAGTTAATGAGACACATTTTATAAGTTTTGCAAGAAATGTCTTTAGCCTTTGTGCTGATTAATCCTCCAGGAAACTTGACGCAAATTGGACATAAAAACAATATGAGATTCAACCCTATATCTTTCAATAAAGTTGTCTCTTACTCTTCTGAACTCCAACAGCTACAAACGTATTCTATCCAATCTTTCCTTTGAAGCAACCCACCTGCTTGTCCAGTAAACCTTCTATGTACTATTTCCAATGCATTGACACCTTCCCTAAATAAGGAAACTAATGCAGTACAAATATTCCAGATAATCTCACCAGTGCCCTAACTGAAGCATAACTTCCCTACATTTGTATTTGATTCCCTCACAATAAACAATGTCATTCCCATTATCTTTCCTATCTACTCATTATACCTGCATCTTGGACTTTGGTAACTCATACACTAGGACACCCATTTTAGAGCTCTGTAATCTCTCACCATTGAGATTTAAAAAAAATCTTTCTGCCAAAATGGACAATTTAACTTTTTTCACATTATAGGCTATATACCAAATCTTTGCCGATTCATATAACCTGTTTATATCTCCCCATAGCCTCTTTATGTCCTCTTCATGGCTTACTTTTCTAGCTAGTTGTGTGTCATGAGTAAATTTAGAAACCATACCTTTGCTCCATTTATCCCAGTCATTCATTGACATTGTGAATGTTCATGTCCCCATTGGATCCCTGTGGTATATCACTCATTACATCTTGTCAACCAGAAAGGACTAATTTATGCCAACTCTTTTTTGTTAGCCAGACAATCTTCTATCCATGTCACTACATTACACCCACACCATGAGCCTTTATGTTCTGCTATAAACTTTACCGTGGTACCTTTTCAAATGCATTCTTGAAATCTCAGTATTGTATTTTCACTGGTTCTCCTCTATCCACAGCACATCATTTCTTCAAAGAATTCCAATAAGTGTGCTAAATCTGATTTCCAGTTCATAAAATCATGTTGACTTTGATTACCTTAAATGTTCATAAGTGCCCTCCCACAATTTATTTAATAATAGATTATAAAAGTTTTCTTATACAGACATTAAGATAACTGGTCAGTCATTTCCTGCATTCTGTCTTCCTCCATTTTTGAATAAAATCTAATGTAACCTTCCCAAATGTGGAGAATTTTGTAAAATTAGAACCAAAGCATCAATGATCTCACTATTCACCTTTATCATTAGGCTAGGAGGAAGTCTATCAGAGCCCTGGTATTTGTCAGCCTACAGATCCAACAATTTGCTCACTCCCACTCCCCTGCTCATTGTAATTTACATGTGTTCTTCCCTCCTTCTGTTACCTGATTTATTGTTATTTGCCACGGTGTTATTTGTATCCGCTACAGTGAAGATTAATTAATGCTCAACCTGTTCAATTCACCTGCCACTTGTTTATTTGCCATTATTAAATCCCCAGCCTCACTCATCGCCTAGAAAACCAAGACTCATTGTGTTAACTTCGCTTCTTCGAATGGAAGAAGTTTTGCAATCTGTTTTTTTAACGCAATTAGTTTTCCCTCAGGATCTAATCTTTCTGTACTTATTAATCTTTTAGTCATTCTTTGATGTTATTTATAACCTGTCAAATTTTCTATCTTTACAGTTATATGCCTTTTTCATTGAGTATAAACAGCCTTTTACATTTTGTATTTAACCATGGATGACAGTTCCACCCCTTGGAAATCTTGCTTGTTGGAATGAAATATCTCTTTAAATGTCTGCTGCTGAGTTTCGATTGGCCTATCCCTTAATCTAATTTCCTGGCTCTGCTTTAATGCTCTTATTATTGGCATTCATTAAGATTAAAATATTAATAACCTCTCTCCCTCAGACTAAATGTAAAAATCAGTTTATTATGATCAATGCTAACTAGAGGCACTTTCACTGTGTCATGAAAATGGACCATAACCCTGAAATAGTTACAGATAAAGCAAACTTTTAAGTACAACGTGTTTTTTTAAAAGAAAGACATGCCAAACAGTGTCCAAGGTTATAAATTCAATGGCTGTCAAAATTCCTTTGCTGATATCAGATATTTCGTATGAAGAGTGTTAAGGGGGCTTCAGACAGCAATACCTCAAAGGGAGAGATGTCATTCAAAAAAACTGAACTGTGATTTCCTGTGTGTTGTGTCCCTGTCTGTGGGCAAGATATAAGTCAAAAGTATAGCAGTTCTGGGTGAAAGGCGAGTTGTGCATTACTTTTCCAGGAATACACAAGGAAGAAGATTAAAAACCAATTGTAAGCCTTAGTCTGTGTATGCTAGTATATCGTAGCATATAGTGTGCTCAGCAAATGGACCTTCCTGTGGGTCGAGGAAAGATAATTAAACACTCCCTGAGCCATTGTTAAAGGAATCTGGACTAACAATTTTTGGCTCCCTGCAAAACCAAGAATCTCCAAATATCTATTCAACAGCCAAAGGCAGCGCTACTGGAACTATGCGCTTTAACAGCTGCAATGTTTCCCAGTGCTTTCATCATTGACCAGCCAATGGCTAATTTGTATTTTTTTTTAAATTTTTGCTTTTTAGACTCATTTTCTAACCTTCTGCATTTTTTCTAGTGTTTGATTTATTGTAATCACATATACCTAATTTCAGTGAAAACTTTATGTTGCGAGCAGTAAAGGAAAATCATAGCAAACAAGGACATAAAGATCACAGGGTGGTTAGACAGAGTAAGGCATACAGGGTTACAACTGCACAGGAGGTGAGCTGATCAAGGACAACATTAATAAGATCAATATTATTTGAAGTTACAGAGTCCTGCCAGTCTAATAAAGGCAGGGTAGAAGTGGTTCTTGAGCTTGTTGGTGCATGTGTTCAAACTTCTATATCTTCTGTCTGACCGATGAGGTTGTAAGGAGAGCATTACAGGGGTGGGAAGAGTCTTTGATCATGTTGACAGCCTTTACGTGGCACTGAAAAATGTGAATGGATTCCATGAATGGGAGGTTGGCTTTCGTGATTGTCTAGGTTGTGCACACAATCTTCTGTAGTTATTTTATAGTCCTAGGCAGAGCAGTTGGCACACCAGGCTGTTATGCACCTGGACAGTATGCTTTGTGTGTTGCGTCCAAAGGTCAGTGAGGGTCTTTATGGACATACCAAATTTCTTAAGCCACCTGAGGAAGAAAATGTGTTGTGCCTTCTTGACCATTGTATGTATGTGGGAAGTCCAGGACAGTTTGTCAGTTATCGTCACTCCTAGGAACTTGATGCTCTCTATACGCTTCACCTCAGTTCCATTGTAGGTGGGGGCATGTCCTCCTCCATTATTTCTGAAGTCAATGATCAGTTCTTTAATGTTGCCGACATTGAGAGAGAGGTTGTTTTCATTGCACCATCATTGTAGATAGGGGCGTGTCCTCCTCCTTTCTTCCTGAAGTCAGTGATCAGTTCTTTAATTTTGCCGACATTAAGAGAGAGTTTGTTATCATTGCACCACGACACTGAGCCCTCTAGCTTCCTTCCGTATTCTGACTCATCGTTGTTTGATATCCATCCTACCATTATGGTGTTTTCAGCAAACTTGTAGATGGCGTTCATTTGGAATTTGGTTACACAGTTGTGGGTGAATAGGGAGTACAATAGGGGGCTGAGGATGCATCCTTTAGGGGCTTTAGTGTTGAGTGTTATTGTGGAGGAGATGCAGTTATCAATTTTCACTGATTGCCATCTATGGGTCAGGAAGTCACGATCTAGGTCTTGGAGTTTTGAGATCAGTCTGGAGGGGATAATGGTGTTGAAGGTGGAGCTGTAATTGATGAGCTTAAGTCTAACGTAGATTTCCTTGTTATCTGGGTATTCCAGAGCTGACTATAGGGAAAGGGAAATGGCATCTGCTGTGGACCTGTTATGTCGGTAGGCAAATTGCAGGGGATCGAGGCAGGCTGGGAGACTGGAGTTGCTGTGGGTCATGACCAGTCTCTTGAAGCATTTCATGATTATGGAGGTCAGAGCCACTGGACAGTAGTCATTAAAGCACATTGCTTATGTTTCCTTTGGTATTGGAATGATGGTGGTCTTCTTGAAGCAGGTGGGGATTTCGGCTCGTAGGAGGGAGAGGTTGAAGATGTCAAGTGAATACCTCCGTTGTCTGGTCCACACAGGATCAAAGTAAAAGGCTGGGGACTCCATCTGGGCCCATCACTTTCCTTGGGCTGACTCCCAGGAAGACCAATCTTACGTCTGCAGCGGTGACCGAGGGAACAGGTGTGCCCGAAGCTCTCAGGACAGGTGACACCGCGCCACTGGCAACCTGCTCGAACCAAGCATAGAAAGCATTGAGCACATCAGAGAGGGATGTGTTTTTGTTTGCTATCTTGTTCTGCTTTGTATTGTGTAGGAGAAAGTGAGGTCTGCAGACGCTGAAGATCAAAGCTGAAACTTTATTGCTGGAACAGCACAGCAGGTCAGGCAGCATCTAGGGAACAGGAGATTCGACGTTTCGGGCACATGCCCTTCTTCAGGAATGAGCAGAGAGTGTTCAGCAGGAGAAGATAAAAGGTAGGGAGGAGGGACTTGGAGGAGGGGCGTTGGAAATGTGATAGGTGGAAAGAGGTCAAGGTGAAGGTGATAGGTCGGAGTAGGGTGGAGGCGGAGAGGTCAAGAAGAAGACTGCAGGTCAGGAAGGCGGTGCCGGGCTGGAGGGATTCGGCTGAGACAAGGTGGGGGGAGGGGGGATGAAGAAACTGGTGAAGTCCAAGTTCATCCCCTGTGGTTGGAGGGTTCCCAGTCGGAAGATAAGACGCTCCTCCTCCGACCGTCGCGTTGTTGTGGTTTGGCGGTGGATGAGTCCAATGACCTGCATATCCTCGGTGGAGTGGGAGGGGGAGTTGAAATGCTGTGCTACAGGGTGATTGGGTTGGTTCGTCCGGGTGGCCCAGAGGTGCTCTCTGAATCGCTCCGCAAGTAGGCGGCCTGTCTCCCCAATATAGAGGAGGCCACACCGGCTGCAGCGGATGCAGTAGATAATGTGGGTGGAGGTGCAGGTGAATCTGTGGCGGATATGGAAGTTACCTTTGGGGCCTTGGAGAGAAGTGAGGGGGGAGGTGTGGGCGCAAGTGTTGCACCTCCTGCGGTTGCAAGGGAAGGTGCCGGGAGTGGAGGTTGGGTTGGTGGGGGGTATGGATCTGACAAGGGAGTCGCGGAGGGAGTGGTCTCTACGGAAAGCTGATAGAGGAGGGGAGGGAAATATATCCTTGGTGGTGGGGTCCGTTTGGAGGTGGCGGAAGTGACGGCGGATGATGCGCTGTACATGGAGATTGGTGGGGTGGTAGGTGAGGACCAGTGGGGTTCTGTCCTGGTGGCGGTTGGAGGGGCGGGGCTCAAGGGCGGAGGAGCGGGAAGTGGAGGAGATGCGGTGGAGGGCATCGTCGATCACGTCGGGGGGGAAATTGCGGTCCTTGAAGAAGGAGGCCGTCTGTGTTGTGCGTATTTTGAACTGGTCCTCCTTGGAGCAGATGCGGCAGAGACGAAGGAATTGGGAGAATGGGATGGCGTTTTTACAGGGGGCGGGGTGGGAGGAGGTGTAGTCCAGGTAGCTGTGGGAGTCGGTCGGTTTGTAGTAGATGTCCGTGTTGATTCGGTCGTCTGAGATAGAAACAGAAAGGTCTAGGAAGGGGAGGGAGGAGTCCGAGACTGTCCAGGTGAATTTGAGGTCGGGGTGGAAGGTGTTAGTGTAGTGGATGAACTGTTCAACCTCCCCACGACGACCGAATCAACACGGACATCTACTACAAACCGACCGACTCCTACAGCTACCTGGACTACACCTCCTCCCACCCCGCCCCCTGTAAAAACGCCATCCCATTCTCCCAATTCCTTCGTCTCCGCCGCATCTGCTCCCAGGAGGACCAGTTCAAAATACCCACAACACAGACGGCCTCCTTCTTCAAGGACCGCAATTTCCCCCCCGACGTGATCGACGATGCCCTCCACCGCATCTCCTCCACTTCCCGCTCCTCCGCCCTTGAGCCCCGCCCCTCCAACCGCCACCAGGACAGAACCCCACTGGTCCTCACCTACCACCCCACCAATCTCCATGTACAGCGCATCATCCGCCGTCACTTCCGCCACCTCCAAACGGACCCCACCACCAAGGATATATTTCCCTCCCCTCCTCTATCAGCTTTCCGTAGAGACCACTCCCTCCGCGACTCCCTTGTCAGATCCATACCCCCCACCAACCCAACCTCCACTCCCGGCACCTTCCCTTGCAACCGCAGGAGGTGCAACACTTGCGCCCACACCTCCCCCCTCACTTCTCTCCAAGGCCCCAAAGGAAACTTCCATATCCGCCACAGATTCACCTGCACCTCCACCCACATTATCTACTGCATCCGCTGCAGCCGGTGTGGCCTCCTCTATATTGGGGAGACAGGCCGCCTACTTGCGGAGCGATTCAGAGAGCACCTCTGGGCCACCCGGACGAACCAACCCAATCACCCTGTAGCACAGCATTTCAACTCCCCCTCCCACTCCACCGAGGATATGCAGGTCATTGGACTCATCCACCGCCAAACCACAACAACGCGACGGTCGGAGGAGGAGCGTCTTATCTTCCGACTGGGAACCCTCCAACCACAGGGGATGAACTTGGACTTCACCAGTTTCTTCATCCCCCCTCCCCCCACCTTGTCTCAGCCAAATCCCTCCAGCCCGGCACCGCCTTCCTGACCTGCAGTCTTCTTCTTGACCTCTCCGCCTCCACCCTACTCCGACCTATCACCTTCACCTTGACCTCTTTCCACCTATCACATTTCCAACGCCCCTCCTCCAAGTCCCTCCTCCCTACCTTTTATCTTCTCCTGCTGAACACTCTCTGCTCATTCCTGAAGAAGGGCATGTGCCCGAAACGTCGAATCTTCTGTTCCCTAGATGCTGCCTGACCTGCTGTGCTGTTCCAGCAATAAAGTTTCAGCTTTGTATTGTGTAGGCCTTGCCACAGGTAATGATTGTCTGATTGGTTGATTTTGGCCTCTAACGTGTCTGGTACTGCCTCTTGGCATCTCTGATGACTGCAGAGGTCATACTTGGGCTTCCCGACTTGAATGCTGCTCTCCTGGTCGTCAGCAGGGAGTGAATTTCACGGTTCATCCAAGGTTTCTGGTTGGGGAACATCCGGATTGACTTCATGGGCATGCAGTTAGGGCATCACAATGGCTCGGTGGTTAGCACCGTTGCCTCACAGCACAAGGATCCCAGGTTTGATTCCAGCCTCGGGCGACTGTCTGTGTGAAGTTTGCACATTCTCCCTGTTTCTGTGTGGGTTTTCTCCGGGTGCTCCTGTTTCCTCCCACAGTCCAAAGGTGTGCAGGTTAGATGAATTGGCCATGCTAAATTGCCCGTAGTGCTAGGTGCATTAGTCAAAGGGAAATGGTTCTGGGTGGGTTACTCTTCGGAGCATCAGTTTGGATTGGTGGTGCCAAAGGGCCTGTTTCCACACTGTAGGGAATCTAATCTAATCGGTCCTCCACGCATTTGTTAAAAATAGTCTCTGATGGTGGTGACACATTCATCTAAGTTGTCCACTGAATTCTTGCATATGGTCCAGTCTACTAAGTTCAAACAGAACTTTTCCCAAATGGAAATGTACTGTAATGGAACTCCATGCTTGAACAATTTTAAATTGGAAATTTGACTTTTTCTGGGCAGACGTAATGATAAATCACTGCAACTAAAGCATACCTAAATTCCTAAAGAGCATCTAATAGTGACAACTTTTGAAGTTGTCAAAATATCTAACACCTACCTGTCAGAAAATCCTTACCACTTTATCAGACTTACTCTGGTGATCATGGCCTCTCCAATGAGAGGCTTTTATTTGTGTTTCCAAAACTTACACTAGCACAAGAAAATAGTGGTAAAGGGGAGGGATTCCAAATTTCCTATAGGGCTAATTAGATTAGATTACCTACAGTGTGGAAACAGGTCCTTCGACCCAACACCAACCCTCCAAAGAGAAACCCACCCCCCTCTATTTACCCCTGACTAATCCACCTAACACTACGGGCAATTTAGCAAGGCCAATTCACCTAACCTGCACATCTTTGGACTGTGGGAGGAAACTGGAGAACCCAGAGGAAACCCACACAGACGCGGGGAGAATGTGCAAATTCCACACAGACAGTTGCCTGAGGCGGGAATTGAACGCGGGTCCCTGGCGCTGTGAGGCAGCAGTGCTAACCACTGAGCCACCACGCCGCTCAAAGTGACAGCCTCAAACTCAGGAGTCTGCCTGAGAGTGGGGCGCCTGTAGGATTCTCAACCACAGAAAGAGGTTGAGACCAAATTAGTGAATGTTTTCAAGAGGGAGTTAGATATATTGTTAGGGCTAAAGGATATGGAGAGAAAGTGGGAACAGGATATTGAATTGGATGACCAGCCATAACCATATCGAATGGTGTAGGCTGAATGGCCTTCAGCTCCTATTTTCTTTGTGTCTATGTCATAGCACAAGGCCTTCCCAAGTTACACATAGGTCAGCCAAGTGTGGAGGCCAGAATGAAATGTATTTCTGCTGTCAAGAATGTTGAGATTTTGGATTTCCTAACCCCATTCCTCTCTTCGTTGGGAGACAAAAATCAGGTCTAATCGAGATATGCAGTTTCTGAAATGTGACCTCTGACTCAAAGGTAGCAACTCTATTGACTGAGCTCAGCTGAAAAAGCAGTGGGGAGAAAGTGAGTTCTGCAGATGCTGGAGATCAGAGATGGAAATGTGTTGCTGGAAAAGCGCAGCAGGTCAGGCAGCATCTAGGGAACAGGAGAATCGACGTTTCGGGCATTAGCCCTTCATCAGGAATGAGGAAACTTTCCTCATTCCTGAAGAAGGGCTAATGCCCGAAACGTCGATTCTCCTGTTCCCTGAAAAAGCAGTGGAACAATCACGAGAGGAAAAGCCAACAATATAAATGAGTTGACTGTTAAATACTTCACAACAAGCCATCTCTAACAATGCCTTTACTTTTTGATAATAAGGATGGGCTCTAGGGATAACTCTTCATTTGTAATGAAGCCACATTACCAGTGAGCACACCACATTGTAATCAGGGGTAAGCAACCATGAATTCTAGTAAGTCCCCGAACTAGGCAAAGCAATCTTTCATACTTTGCTGCAGCTGACACTGTCAACTCATGAAAGTCTCTGAAATTTTATTCAAATAGATCCCTTGGGGAATCCACTATTCCCCATGGTGAAGTGTGTAATATATTATGGATGCTTGACTGTTTGACAGACCTGGCCTTTAGCCATGTTTGAGCATTACATGTTTCTTGGAAACTTTTTATTTTTCCACTTGGTATGTGGCTTCATTTGTGTTTATATTGTTACATACATTCCTGTCACTGCTTAAGTGGGGTACCCTTCCAATCCTTTAATTTCACAAGAGTGTTTGTAGTGATCATGAGGACGATTGATCTGTGCCAGAGTAGTCAAAATTAGTGAAAACATCTTCAAATGCTATATCATGATAACTACTCCTACATCCTCATGAGTTACTCAATACATCATACAAAAAAGGAACCAGGAAAGGCCTCTAACTATGGTATCCAACCTGCTCATGATTTTGAAAACCTTTATCAGATCTCCTCTTAGTTTCCTCCTCTCCAAGGAGAACAGTCCCAATTTCTTCAGTGTATCCTCATACAGGAAATTCTGCAACCCTTGAATCATTCTTGTAAATCGTTTTTTCACTCTCTCCAATATGTTCACATCCTTCCTATAATGTGACGCTCAGAACTGCCCACAATACTGCAGGTGAAGTCTAACAAAAGTCTTGTACAAGTTCTACATTATCTCCTTGCTCTTATACTCTAAGCTAATTATGAGAGTAGATGGGAGATGGAGCTATAACATTGTAGGCCTTAACTCCAAATCATTCTTGATTTGAATGATGCTCTTTACTGTCTGAACCAAGTAGTGTTTCCTAACTAAGATGAATAACTCACAGATAAATGGCTAAATAGACACTTTAGTCTTTATTACTCTACAAATATCAAATCTTCTTGGGTACAGAATCTAAGAGTACATACCTGTATTTTTCCAAAGAAAAGTGAGTCAGCAAAATATTAGCAAAAGGCTGTACAAAAAAAACGAGGAGGTAGAACGCACTCAACGATGCTACAATTGAACCTTTCTGACTGTGTTTTTTGGCTTTGACACTCACCCATATTGTTCTAATTGCTACTGCTGGCACCATTGTTCTCAGTTTTAATTGGTAAATAGTGCGAAAGGAAATGGCGACCATTCAAAAATAGGATAGTTCAAAACCATTTTATGAAGTGCTTTGGTTCTGAAGCGGCATTAGGAAAGAATTTGAAGCCACTGATTTATGTTGCAACCCTGACAAAATGAACTGAGGAATAATCACTGCCAGAGGAACGCTAGCCAGAAGCACAAGGAGCCGATTGCCTGTGGTTTTCTGTGGTCAGCTCACTGGAATAGTTAAGATGCACACAGCTCTATCTTGGCGCCAGAAGTGAGCTGATTGGGCATGTGGAAAATCTGGCTGGAGGCTGAAATTTAAATGACCGCGCCCAAATTAAAGTAATTGCCTAAGCATGGGGTCAATATTGGTTCAAAAGACTCAAAGTGGATTTCAATTATCTGTCACTGTTTACTAAGATAGAGCGAGCTCTGTAAAAATAAAATGAGAGGAAACACAATGTGAAGGCATGAAGTGGATTTGTGACAAGTGACAATGTGGCAAAGTACTTAAAGTCCCTCACTGAAGGTTGTCACAGTAGCTATGAAGTGAATCAAGAAGAATTTTTTCTTTGATTCTGCGTAACACTCCCAGAGGACAACCAATATGTTATTGTTTCTCAGGAAATGGCATACTGCCTCTGTTTCTCAGAAGCGTCTATGGAAGCATTGTGCAAAGTGGCTGCTGTTGTTAAGTAGCTAAGGAATGTGTGCAAGGTGTGTGAAATGGATGGGAGGCTTACAACAAGGCCAAGTTTGTGAGAGAGACTGGAATTGTATGGTTTGGGTCTGAGTTGCAGTGCTTGGAGATTGGAGATATTTGATTGATAGGGTGCATGTCTACTGGTTTAAACCTGGAATGAGCAGATTGCCTTATTGAAAATGTTAGACAGGTTAGGCCTGTATCAGAGTACCAAGTCTGCAGAAAGTGTAAATTTATTTAATTGACTCTCATTTAGGAACAATTTTGCTTCAATTCTACATCAGGACAGTACCCTGTTATACAAGTGTGGACGTTTTTGATTTCTAGAAGCAGCCATCGGCAGCGCGGTGGCACAGTGGTTAGCACTGCTGCCTCACAGCGCCGGAGACCTGGGTTCAATTCCCGCCTCAGGCGGCTGACTGTGTGGAGTTTGCATGTTCTCCCCGTGTCTGCGTGGGTTTCCTCCGGGTGCTCCGGTTTCCTCCCACAGTCCAAAGATGTGCAGGTCAGGTGAATTGGCCATGCTAAATTACCTGTAGTGTTAGGTAAGGGGTAAGTGTAAATATAGGGGTAGGGGTATGGGTGGGTTGTGCTTCGGCAGGTCGGTGTGGACTTGTTGGGCCAAAGGGCCTGTTTCCACACTGTAATGTAATCTAATCATTGTGTGGCTTCATTGTTAGTTGGTAGGAATTTCATGTCGTGGTCCCGTGCCTGTCAGGAACCTACTCCAGATTACACAAGCCTATTTCACAAAAAATCGCTTGAGACACCATTCCGAGGTGAGAGGTCAGTGTGTTAACACACTGTGCCACATTAATTCCATAAAATAAGTATATTTTATTTGACAAAAATATTTATCAATTCTATTAAAAAAAGTAAACTTTGTCCTTTTCGTACTGAATGCTGTAAATGGATTTCTGTAACCGCAGGCACTGCACTTTATTTAGAACTGAGCATTTTGTAGACACTGTCCCTTCCAAGAGAAATACAAGTTTGCAGACATATGGTTGACGGCTTATTGTGAAAGCATATTGATTCCAGACTTGACCATATAGAGAGTGGTTTGACGAAGCTATTTCCTTAATCATGCATAGGCATTCTCACATTTACATTCCACTTTGGTTGGACTGTTATCACCGTCACAGTTATGGCAAATCTGTCATATGGCAACCTGTGAAATATGTCTGAGCATCTAAGGTTAGGACAGTTTCTATTCAGAGAAGTGATATGTAAACAATACTGTTTTGTAACCAGTTCTGTTTTGTCTATGAAAGTTGACATTAGTACAAATAACTGCAGTAATAAGTTGTATTAAAAAAACTTGTAATTTTTTTTAAGGAATGCTGGCAAATGGACAGCTGATTAAATGTTGTTTTACAAAATGCATATCATCCCAACAAGATTAATATCAAAATGAATATTTTATTTTCCTCATTTACATTACCCAAACAATAGAAACCAATTAGAATCCAGGGCACCAGATTTTAAATTTATTTGGTGGAATTAATTTTAATATCTACAGTCAAATTTGTGCTATTGGGATGTGAACTTGTGGAACTACTGAAGTTAATAAATTCATAAAAAGACAAACAGTGGACAAACACTTAGAATGTCAAGGCATGGGAAACTATGGACCAAGTGCAGTTAAATGGATCACTGTAGTTTGGTGTTCATTAATCAGCCAGACATAGTGGCCAACTGACCTATTTCTATGCTGACTATGACTCTATAAAAGCATGAAAAATTGTTCAAATTAATTCATGAAAATATAGCCAGGAGACAAGATAAACAGTTAAGAGACAAAAACAAAATTGATATCGGAGAGTTCTACACCGAATAAATTTGGCTACCCAAATACAACAACAACAGCTTATGTCTTCAACTATATTGAAACATTCCAAGATACTTTACTGGAGCAATAGAAAATAAACTAGGAGACCAACCTGGATAAAGAGCTAGGTCAAAAATATATAAAATACATATAAATATTTATTTATGTATGGAAAACAAACTATATAACTTTTATTTAGTTTGTTCAGAGCATGTGGCCTTCATTGGCTGGAACATCACTTATTGTCCATCCTTAACTGCTCTTGAGAAGATAATGGCATCTTGAACCACTGCAGTCGAATTAGTATAGAGACACTGACAATATATTAGGGATGAAATTTGAGAATTTTGGCCCAGCGACACTGAAAGAACAGCGTTATATTTGTGGCTAGGAGTTGAACTTGCAGGTGGTGGTGTTCCCATGTACTTACTGGATCAGTGGTGCTGGAAGAGCACAGTAATTCAGGCAGCATCCGACGAGCAGCAAAATCGACTTTTCAGGCAAAAGCCCTTCATCAGGAATAAAGTACCTTGTACTTACTGCCCTTGTCTTTCTAGATGGGAATGGGAGTTGGTTTGGAAGATACTGTCTGAGTAGCCTTGCAGTGCATCTTCTAGGTGGCATATACCACTGCTACTGCTTTAGTGGTGGAGATAGTGAATGTTTGTGAATGTTGTGCCAAACAAGTAAAGACAAAATGAGTTTGGAGAGGCAAGAACAAGAGATAGGAAAGAAATGTGAGTTCAGGGCTAGAGCAGCAGGACATTTAGACAAAGGTTTGCATCATTATAATGGAAGGGAGGGAAGTGTAGGGATAGCTGATCTGATTCTCTTGATCTTAATGACAGCAAAGTCCATTCGATCCTCCCAGTTATTATTGGAATAAGGATGGGGTGGGAGACAAAGAAGACAGACAAGCAAAATAATCTGTAATTTCGGAAGTAAAAGAATGGTGTTATCTTAGATGATCCTGGATTTGTGAGCAGTTTTAGTAATAGACATCAGGATAACATCCAGCCAGATTTGGTCACAGATGACTCAACCCTTTGTCCACAATATTCTTTCAAGTCTGCATTCCTTATACCAGAGGCAGGGCAATGAGGCAAAAGTGAGGACTGCAGATGCTGGAGATTAAAGTAGTGCTGGAAAAGCACAGCAGGTCAGGCAGCATCCGAGGAGCAGGAAAATCAATGTTTCGGGCAAAAGCCCTTCAGCCAGGAAGAATGGGCACGTTGAGAGAAAGAAATGGTTTTTAAGTAATGGGTTGAAATTATAGGCATCTGAATGACTGGAGATGAGGTTGATCTCAATGTCGGGAGTGTCTCAACGTATCTTTTATGCTTTTCGCAAGCACCATTGTGAGTTTATTGCTAAGCAGCAATGAGTTTCTAATTAAGGGGATTATTGCCTGTTAAATGCCGTGTTGATGGCCTAACTCACCTCATTAATTATCAGCTTTCTATTTTACCAAACTTGCCAAACAGTTTGATGTTGAGAAAAATTATACATGGAAACCAGAATGGACACCTGCCAACTTCAGCTCTCTGCTTGTTTTGAGCAACCTCTCAGGGCACACTCTATGGGCACCAGACGCATGTATGACATGCCCTGAGGCATTGACATCCAATATGTACCAGCTTCCAAGGGTCCTCATGATACATCTCCCACCCACTTACGGTACACTTCTGTGATTCAATGCTTCACCTGGGGCCACCCTGGTAAGTCTCACTGTAATGCTACAGCAAGAACACTGTGTGCTCAGGGACATACACCCCCAGTGCTAGACTGAACTTGACAGCTCCGTGTTTTTTGCTCCATCATTGTGCACATTTACTCTGAACTTAACTGGATGCTCACAGTGTTCCTCCTTGCTCTGCCTTTCTGTGATACCAGGGCTTGGAAATGGCCAGTGGACCACTCAGGATGGTCAGAGTCAGGATGCTCTCTACATCAGGAGCTGAATGCCAGGCAGCCCACCACCCACCTTTCTGCCCTATTGTTTCCCTCCTAGAATGAGAGAGAGGCAGCTGTTAAGGTAGATGAAAGTGGGTGGTACAGCTACAGGTGGAGAAGTATCAATACTGAGTGAGTAGACTGCACAGAGGACGTGGAGGTTAGTGCTGTTGGTGTTTATGCTGGGTGAGAGTGAGTGAGGGACAATGTTACAGACAATGGGGAGAGTGGTAAAGCCTGTGTGGGACGTGGGTATGGTCACAGAGATAGAATGAGTGAGGTATCGGAGAGAAAATGGTGACACTTATGATAGAAATTGGAGAAGGTAATCGGCTTTCTTCCTACAGGGATGGACATTCTTTTGGATGGCCGAGACCTACAGGTGGCAACCTCGGACAAGGTTGGCATGATCTGGTGTCGTGATGTCCACCATTGGTTCTCAAGGAGGAGGACACCTTACCTTTGCACTGTCCTCCAGCAGGTCCTCCTGATCCCTGCCCTGTCACCAAGTTCCTCCTTTCTGCCATTTTCAGGGCAAAAGAGGGCTCTGCATTGATGGTGTGCAACGGGCTTTTAAAGGTGACCCGTACGCAAGGGATTCTGCTGAATTTCAGGATAGCCAATGAGCGGTGAGATCTTTTTTCTAGGAACACCCACATTAAAACAGAGCCTGAAAAAGATGTGGTGGATACTATAGGAGCAGTGTAGATAGCCAATGAGGCAATTTTGGTAAGTCATGGCAAGAAAACACACCACCATAGGCCTTGTTAGGCCTTGCAGCAGAAATCCACTTTAAAAATCTGAACGCAATTTGGTCAGCCAAAAAATGTAAGATACAGCTCTGTATAGAGGAAAGGATGGTTAGTAGTTCCAGAACAGTTGAGGCAAACAGAGACACATAGGTCAGTGAGTTGGCATTTTGAGAATGTTGGTGAAAGTGAATTAGGGGATAGTTTTTTTGAGGGATAGATACAGAAACAGGTATGATGTGGTCCAAGGAGAACTATACTGGCAAGTGAACATAAATGATCTGATCTATAATTGATACAATGGGACTTGGGAGGATGAGGTGAAGAAGATGGCTGTCAATATGTATTGGGAATTTCACATGATGAGTGAGAAAGAAGGTAAGAAGACAATGAACTCAGGTGAGAGAGCATGATGAGTTGAGATGTGGGTTAAATCTCTGAGGATGTGGAGTCAGTCAATGCTGATGAAGGAAATCAGGAAAAAAGTCTTAGTGATAACATTTTTATTGTATTTGGGAGGGTAGGGGAGAATAGGACTTTAGATGAGAGATAGAGGGCGGAAGAAGCTAATTTACTGGAAGGTGGAGAAAGTACCAGAGGAGTAGACCAGGCCAAGCCGTGATCTAGTGATAAGCACAGAAAAGGTTTTGATGGACAGGTAGAGTAGTGGAATTTATCCCTGAACCTATTTAGCTAAACAAAAACAGAAATTGTTTGAACAATGCTGAGGAAGGGCCACTTGACCCACGACGTTGACTCAAATTTCTCTCCCCAGTTGCTGGCAGACCTGCTGAGCTTTCCAACAATTTCTGTTTTTGTTTCTGATTTGCAGCATCTGTCATTCTTTCAGTTTTTCTTTCCCAATGAGCTAAATGTTGGGCAATCAAAGAGAGAATAAGGTTTTCTTGAATGTTTAACTCAAAATGTATTTGTGACTCTATGTTTTGGTATCACAGCATTCTATATGCAGTGTCTAGTCAAAGAAAGAATCTGAGAGAGACAATAACTCAATGTCAAATTTCTTCTTTCAGTTTTGAATACAAGAAAACCAAGCAGCTTTTGAAAAGCTTCCCACTCTGAGTCAGATGTCTGCAGCTGAACTTCACTCGTGTACAGATCTCCCGTCTTGATTGCATATTGAAAATTGCACAGGCATGGCCTTGATATTCTATTTCAATGGTTAGGACTATACTCCTCCAACACAATTACAAATATTTTCAAAAGGAACCTCACCATCTCTCTTAAGGCCATTAGGAACTGACAGTAAGTACAACCTTGTTGTGCACATTCTAACATTAAATCCTGAGTACTACTTCAATGAATGTATGACCACAAACAAGCAAAAGACCAGGTTCAGCATTTATGTCAATAATGGCTGTTCACAAAAGAGAGCAGGAAAAGCTGGAGGTGTTGCACTAAAGTTTCCAGCCAGTGTGTGATCCATGTTGGCCTCCTCATGAAGTCCCCTTGGACTCAGAAATCAGTTTTCAGTCATTTCAAATATCTCGTGTGATATTATGATGCAGCCATGTGCACTGAATACAGCAGCATTTTGTTTTTTAAGCTGAAGACCTGTGCTTCAGAATGATCTGTTCCTCTCAACCAAACTGTTCCTGTGTGTGTTGCGATGCTGACATTCATCTGATCATGTGAAAACTTGCTGCTGTATGTCCAAGTATTTGCACCACATCAGTATGTAAAAATGTCATCCTTAACAAGAGAGATCTTCTAACCATCTTATCTTGACATCAATAATATTACTTTCATCAAATCTCTACCACCAGCATTCTTGGGGTCACCATTGACCAGAAACCTTTTGCAACTGGTCATAAAATTACTGTGGCTACAAAAGCATGTCATTGGGTATCATGCAAAGAGTACTCACTTGCTGACTCCCTACAGCCTGTTCACTATCTACAAGAAACAAGTCAGCATTGGAATTCTCTACTTTCACCTGGATAAGAGCATCTCTAACAATGCTCAAACAGCTCAACTTCATACAAGACAAAGCAGTCCACTCAATTGGTATCTATAATATTAACTCCTTTCACCAACAGCAAAGTAATACTAGTACATACCAGATATAAGCTGGACTACAACAATTCATCGCAGCTTCTTCTCATTACTTTCCAAACCAAAGACTTCTATAACCTAGAAGGGCGAGAGCAGTAGGTGAGGACATTGCAGCATCACCACCCTCAAGATTTCCTCCAAGTCCCACACCATCATAAATTGGAAATGTATCATCAATCCCTGTTAATGGGTCAAAATCCTGGAACTTTACCAGCCATTTAAGGTGATATTTTCAGAATACATTAAACAGGCATATTCCTACTTGAAAGAAGAATTCTAAAGGGAGGGCTCATCATGCATAATTGACTGAAAAAGTTTAAGAAAGCACCAAACTTAAAGAAACTTTTCGAGGATGAATGGGAGTTCAGATGATTCGTCAGGATTTTGAAAGAACCACTCAGAATGTCTTAAAGGTTAATCAAGAGGAAAAGGTTAGAGTATGATAGGAACCTAGTTAGGAATGTAAAAATGGATAGCGAGAGTGCTACAGGTCTTTAAAAAGGAAAACAAGTTGTGAATGTTGACCCTCTTGAGAGTGAAAATGGGGAGTTAATTGTCACTAAAAAGGATATGGCAGGTGAAATTAACAAATGTTTTGCTCCTGTCTTTAATATTGCTGATACAAAAACATTCCAATAGTAGTTGCAAATCAAGAGCTGGAAAGGAATAGGAACATAGCAGATTTACAATCATTCAGGATGTATAAAATGAAGCTAAGCAAACTGATGGAGCTGTAAGCTGCCATATCTCCAGGACCAGATGGATTTCAACTTTGGATCTTAAAAAGGTTTGCTAATGAAATTAGATGTGTTGGTGTTAATTATCTAAGATTCCTGAATTCAGGAAAGGTTTCCATCAGATCGGATAGTGGCAAATATATTCTCCTCTATTCAAGAAAGTAGGGAAGCAGATAGGAGAAACTATAAACCAGTTAGTTTGGCATCAATCTTTGGCAAGGTGCTGTAATTGAATTTAACCAGTTGAGTTCACTTTGGCTGTTTACTTAGGAAATCTCAAAGTAATCAGGAAGTGGTTTTGTCAAAGGGAAATCATGATTAACCAATTTATCAGAGTTTTTTGAAGACGAACATGCACTGATGATAAAGAGGAGCCTGTAAACCTCTGGATTTCAGGAGACATTTACAGCATTTACCTCCTGCTGGAGGTCTGTGCTCCAGAGCTACCTGCGCCTGGGGTGCCAAACTGCTCCTGTGTGTGCTACTATCTCAACAGTAACTTCTTTTAAGATCCTGGGATGAGGCATTTAACAAAATAAAAACTCATGATGTTGGAGCAACGTAATGCATAGATAGAAGATTTTCTGACTAGGAGATAAGAGCATCTTCATTTGATTGGCAGATAGGACAAGTGGACTCCTGCAGGGGTCTGTGTTGGGACTTCTACTTCTTACAGTTTACATCAATAACTTAGATGACAGGAGCAAAGGCATGGTAGCTAAATTCACAGACAAGACCAACATTAACAGGAAAGTAGGTTTTGAAGAAGATGTGAGGGAGTTACAGACAGACATAGATAGATTGATGAGTGGACACAAATCTGGCAGATGGGAGTATACTGTGGGAAAAGGTGCAGTTGTTCACTTTAGTCGCAAGCATAAAAATATGGAATATTACTTAAACAGAACAACCTCTGCTTTCCAAGATTTAGAGGGGTCTAGGTGTAATTGTCTATGAGTCACAGAGGTTTGGTATGTAGATGATCAGGAAAGCTAATGAGATGCTACCCTTTATTAAGAGAGGAATTCAACATAAAAATAAGAATGTTATGCTTCAGTTATACATGGCATTAATGAGACCACATCCTGATACTATGTGCCATTTTGGCTTTCTTACTTAAGGATAGATGTAAACGTATTGGAGGCAATTCAGAGGAACCTTACTAGGTTTACTCCTGGAATGAGTGGGTTGTCTCAAAAGCCAAGGGTGGACAGTTTGGGTTTGTTCTCATTGGACCCTAAAAGAGTGGGGGTGATTTAATTGAAGGGTGTAAGATCCCAAAGGCCTGTACAAGGTCAGTGTGGAAAGGATGTTTCCTTTCATGGGTCAATGCAGAACTATGAAAGCATAAGAAAGCGGAGCAACATTCAATAGGATCATGGCGGCAATGTTTAAAATTAGGGGTTGCCCTTTTCAGACAGAGATAAGGAGTTTTTCTTTCTCTCAGACAGTTGTTGTCTTTGCAACTGTCTACCTCAGAAGTTGGTAGGGGGTGTAATTGAATACCTTGAAGACAGAAATGGAGAGATTCTGAGGTGGGGGAATGAATACTTACTAGGGGTAGATAGAAATGTCAAACCTGAAACACAAACAGATCAGCCAGGACTTTATTAAATGTAAGAGCAGGCTTGAATTGCCTATTGATCTACTTCTGCTGCTATTTCGTTTGTTTGTATGACCTGAGCAATCTTCAACCTGAGAATGGACCCGGATGCTGCCTGACCCACTGTGCTTTTCCAGCACCACTCTAATCTAAACTCTGGTTTCTAGCATCTGCAGCCCTCACTTTTGCCTAATCTTCAACCTGACCAGATTTAGTCCAGACCAAACCTCCTGACCTCTGCCCATGCACTGTTAACACCGTGGATGCACCTTTCACAATCAGACACCGTGGTATTCATTGTGTTCATGTGTGTTCAGGAAGAATATTTAAGTACAAAAGAAACTTATCTTTCATTCTTTCTCAAACTTTGTTTCACAGATCTCACAATAGATTAATTAATCTCTGAATTGAGGCGAGGAGAGGTTGCCTGATATTATTGTCCGAAATATGGGAAAATCGGAAATCCAGCACTGTTTGAGTCCCAAGGGTGCTCGGGACCTGTATGAATATAAATGCGCTTGCACCAATGGATTTGTTTTGGCAACAGTTTTCTTGCATTAACACTGCAACCACCAACCTTATCAAAATCATTAAACATTTCTAGAAGCTGACTTTGGAAGGGATGATTCTTGACAATTAGTAAACATGAAATGATGGCCCATTGAAAGGTTATTCTTGGTCACGTAACAGTAAAGTAGGTCTAGACTGAAATCAGAATAACAATCCAGAATGTGTTTTGCTTTTTGATCAACAAATTGCAAATATCTAATGAGTTATATATGAGTTATTTTCTGTTTCATTAAAAATTGTAAAAGTTGTTAAGTGTTCTGTGACAAATTTTTGCCACACCCACTTTAATACATATTAGTAGCTAATTGTTAAAATGAAAATGAGTGTGTGTAAAACAACCAACCGACATAGTCGTAATTTACACAAGCTATAAACACTGTGCTGATCGTCTCTTAAGTGTGTGACGTTAACTCCAACAAGCTGTGGGCTGGTACCTTCTGTTTCCATAGCAAATTCAAATAAATATTAAAACAACTAAAAAGTCAGGAAGGGCTCAATGGGAAATGTCTGTTCTCAGAACTGCAGTGAGGCTTGCAAGTCCCCACGTACACATCAACTGAAGGCTAACAGGCTGAAGATTGGAGACTGGGAATTGCACGCAAATTAGCTCATCTCTTGACTCCTCGATTACTATCCACCCAACTACAAGACACAAGTCAGGAGTGTGGTGAAATACAGGTATTACTGATGTAACATGTCAATGTGAATTGGTTATAACGCAATTGATGAATAGTGGACACTGTTTGGATAAAGTGAACTTTCTACTGCACAGGTACAGCAATCTTCTACAGCATGATTTTCTCTTGCAATTTTCTAAAGCACAGGAACGCAATAATCACGTTGCACCAGAAATACCTGTACTGTCTACTGGCCTGGATGACGGCACCTCCAACAACTCTCAAGAAACTCAATATTATCTGGGACAAAAATGCCCACTTGGTTGGAATACCATCCACACGTTTCAACATTCATTCATTCGAGCATCAATGCACAGTGGCAGCAGTGTATATCATCTGTAAGATGCACTGCAGCGATTTACCAAGAGTAATTCCACAAAAATTTCCAAACCTGTGACTTGTCTCACCAAGAAGGATAAATGCAGCAGCTGCATGGGAACACCACAACCTGAAAGCCTCACCTTCTCCTGACTTGGAAGGATATTGCAGAGCCTTTACTGCCAGAAGGCGAAATTCCTGGAACTCCCCTCCTAAGAGTTCTGTTGGTGTATGTACAGCATGAGGGCAGGAAAATGGCTCACAACTCCCTTCTCAATGGCAATGAGCGATGGACAATGAAGGGCTTTTGCCCAAAACATTGATTTTCCTGCTCCTTGGATGTTGCCTGACCGGCTGTGCTTTTCCAGCACCACTCTAATCTAGACTCTGATTTCCAGCATCTGCAGTCCTCATTTTTGCCAATAAATGGTGGACTAACCAACAATGCTCACATCTTGTGAATAACTAAACATATAAATCTCAGTAGGCTTTTTGCAGTATCTCCAAGTAAATTTGATTAAGTATTGGTGACCTGCCTCATTTACATTGGAAAATGCAAACTAGTCCTTCAGACCGAATGTAAACATGATGTACAAAAGAACATAGCAATAGTTTTGCTATTTCATTGCTAAGGTTTAGCTCAGAATTGGCACATAGATGGAGGTTAAGAAAAGAAAAGGTTATGATCAGGCTGTGCACATAATCCCAAGGAAATTGATTCAGACTTGTAATGCATATAATTCCTTATCAGT
Source organism: Chiloscyllium plagiosum (assembly GCF_037043375.1). Classification (NCBI taxonomy): domain Eukaryota; kingdom Metazoa; phylum Chordata; class Chondrichthyes; order Orectolobiformes; family Hemiscylliidae; genus Chiloscyllium; species Chiloscyllium plagiosum. The sequence continues at coordinate 47,747,209 of NW_028270161.1, forward strand.
AAAGAGTGTGAGATAACAAAACAAAAAATTAAGACATATTTTATATTTCACATTTAATCAGTTCAGATTAATATCAACACACAATATTCTTTTGTTTGCAAATACTGTTGCAAAGTATTGATGCACAATGCTCCCAGTACCCAATAAAAATGGGTGCAAGGGCCAGGTATGTACTGGAAATGTGTTGCTGGAAAAGCGCAGCAGGTCAGGCAGCATCCAGGGAACAGGAGAATCGACGTTTCGGGCATAAACCCTTCTTCAGGAATGAGGAAAGTTTGTCCAGCAGGCTAAGATAAAAGGTAGGGAGGAGGGACTTGGGGGAGGGGCGTCGGAAATGTGATAGGTGGAAAGAGGTCAAGGTGAGGGTGATAGGTCAGACTGGGGTGGGGGCGGAGAGGTCGGGAAGAAGATCTCAGGTTAGGAGATGTGGCTGAAGAGCTTCTCTGCAGAGGAGATGACCTGGGGGGTGCAGTGAGAGAGGGACTCACTGAAATCTTTGTAGAGGGAGGAAGAGAGCTTCTTCAAGGAATCTTTGTAGAGGGAAGATATGTACTGCCTCATGGTAATTGTGACTATTCAGAACTTGAATGTGAAATCTGCAGTTTCCTGTTTTGCTCCTCTAGACAACTTATAATGATGATAATCAGAAATTAAGAGCAAAATTGTGGATTCAAACTGGACTTTCAAAAATGCATCCATTGAGCTTCAGGTTTTCACCTTTTGACAAAAATCATCTCCAGGCTTCCTCCACGCTTTGCTTTACATCTTCAGTGCCAGAGGTCAGGCACTGAATTCTCCACATTGCCTCCTGTGCCTGAATTTCTCCTTTGTTACTCCCAAACTAATCTGCACAGAGAACTCAAGATGTGGTCTGACTCGAGTATTATTTGATCAGACCTTCCTCAGGCTGATATTCTACTATTTGACATGTGGGTTATCATTTTATTGCCTTTGTTGATGTTGCTGTATACTTTTTTTTTGGCTACGCTAACCAGGTTTGCTGATGTGTGTTCTGTTTCCTGCTTACCAGTTTCAACACCATTCATGTATTGCTTATTTTCCTCTCTAAGTGCGATGCATTATATTTTACAATACTTAATTTAATCTGTCACTTTTTTCTGCATATAAAGATGTTAGCATATTTTTTACCTCCTTTGATTTTATTACTCTTCTGAATTTGATATAATCTGCAAGTTTGACTAATTCACATTAAGATTTTGAGTTGATGTGACCCAGAAACTAAGATTGAACCCGAGGGCACCCCATTTTATAATTTGCCTAATCCTGAATTTACTAACAAATACTGTTTTTTAATATTCTTCAATTCTACATCCATCTATTCCTGAGATCGTACCTGAATCTCTATAGCCTTGCCCTTCATTAAAAACCTTTCAAAATATCTTTACCAAATCTATTTTTTGATATTTTAAGTGCAGCATGCTATAGTGTTTCCCAAAGTCCAGTTTGGGTTGTTGCTTCATCAAAGAGATTGAGAAAGCTTGTTTGGCAGGAACTTCTGTCAGTTGTGTATTTTGCCACTAGCATATTGTCTAATTGCACAAAGTAAGTCTGCAGCCAGGACAATATCTGAGTAAGTCGGACTCATGGCACACTAACAGGCAGAATTTCTTACAGCTGGTCACAAAGCTCAAGGATTTATTTTTGGAAAAGGACCAGCTTTTGACCAAACAAAATCCTCTTTGTCCAATCTCTCAGTTCTCTTTACCTGGCCTCTTCCCAGTGTTGATCTCCACTGACCATGTTCTCCTCCCTATCCCCACACTGTCATCCGACCTCCGCCTCTCCATCTAATAGGTCTGTCCAGTGTAACTGTTTCTGCTCTGTATATTAACCAACTGATCTGGAAATTCCTTTCAGCCCCAGAATTTTGCAAAAGTCAAAGATGAGTTGACTGTTAGATGTTCAGAAGATGGTAGCTGACTGCTCAAAGAACTCACCTTGCTGGCTACTCTGATGCAGAAAAGAAAATTGGCATTCAGATCAGAAGTCTTACAATCAATTATGGTATTTAGGGAGAAAAACACAGTTTTTGCTCTTTATCTTCATAATCACCACTTAAGTACCTTTAAAAGTTACAGTCTCTACTGGGGGAAGAAATTGCTAGAAACCTTTCCTTTGCCAGCTGTCCTTTTTGCACAATTTCCAGAAGACATTTAATTTTCCTTGGCAGCTGGATATATATCACGTTAGTCTGGCCTTACGTTTGCCCATGACTGCTGGCATTGTTTTCCCCATCAAAAATAGGGCTCTATGTAATCGAATACGTTAGTTAACTCCCTGGAGATCTAGTTAAACACATTTAAGAAATAGGAAAGCAGATTTCTGCTTCTCATCTAGTTTCAACTGTTCCTTCGTCACCAGTTGGATTTATTACCAGTTAAATCCAATGAACCAAAGTGCAATATAGGACCAACATCAGAATCACTCACACAATCTTACCGTTAACTAATCTAGGTAATTGAATGGAATTACATTGGAGTTTCATCTACTCAGTGCCGTACTTCAGAATTTCAAATTGTTTGCAAATCTCATGCAGGGAGTTTATGAAAGCTGGAGAAGACTGGAGGATTATATCTTACAATACATCATATCATCAAATCTCTTGTACTCGCAGTAAATTGAAGAATACATAGCTTTTAGAAAAAATAAAAGCAGCATGAACAGTGGGCTCCAATCTCCTTGTCTGAGTTGGAATCCTTATTTCCAACCCAGATCAGATAAAAAATGGTCATCTTGCCTTTCCAGGAGTTTACCAGACCATTTTTCAAGGCAGGGACCTTCATAACAGATGCAGTTCAGCAGACCATGGAGGAGACAGTAGAATGAGCTGTTGCAGACGTTTGGCCTCCTTTTTACAGCAGTAACATGTTTCGAGGTCCTGAAGCCACTCTGACAGCTACTCTAAGAAGGGAGGGTCAAGGGTCAAGGCTAATGGCTACAGGGCATTCTGAAGAGGGAGGGTAAACAGCCAGAGGCTGTTGTCCATGTGGGATTTATGAAATAGGAAGAAGGAATAATGAAGTCTCACAAACAGTGAAAAGGAGGACTTTTGTTAATCTTGGTGCCTGCAGAAATGAGTAGAAGAACAGAAGTACTTCTGTTTTTGGGACATGGGTGTCATTGGCTGGCTGCCATTTATTGCCCATCCCTAACTGCCTTTGAGAAGGTCTTCCTTGAACTGCTGCAGTCCATGTGCTGTGGGTGGACCCACAATGCTGTTGGGGAGAGAATTCCAGGATTTTGACCCAGCAACAGTGAAGGAAGGCAATAAAATTCCAAGGAGCAAGTGAGGACTGCAGATACCGGAGATCAGAGTTTAAAAGTGACATTCCTGATGAAGGGCATATGCCCGAAACGTCGACTCTCCTCCTCCTTGGAAGCTGCCTGACCTGCTGTGCTTTTCCAGCACCACACTTTTCGACAATAAAATTCCAAGTCAGGATAGTGAGTGGCTTGGAGGGAAACTTGCAGTTGATGGTGTTCCCATGTATCTACTGCCCTCGTCCTTCAAGATGGAAGCATTCATGTGTCTAGAAGGTGCTGTCTAAGGAGTGTTGGTGAGACAGCACCTCAGTGAATGTGTGGCTGGAGAGATGGTGGAAGAGGGAGGGTTTTAGATTTCTGAGGTTCTGGGACTATTTCTGGAGAAGGCTGGACCTGTACAAGCTGCATGCATTATGCTTCAACAGGAATGGGACCAACATCCACAGATTTGGACTGGATTGATTGCAACTTGCAGTAATGTAATCTCACACACTGGCTAACCCAGCAGTTCATACCGATTAATCTGTTTTCTTGTGAAACCAGGAAGGACAGGAGGCTGGCCCTGCCTCCTTATTAACTTTCCAAGGCACCCACACCCACTCAACTCTCTGGGCTTTCCTTAAGAGTTCAGCAGTGGAACTTCACAAGCTCTCTGCCTTTAGGACTGGATCTGGAACTGAGTCTAGATTTGAGTGGTACTGGAAAAGCACAGCAGGTCAGGCAGCATCCGAGGAGCAGGAAAATCGATGTTTCGGGCAAAAGGCCTTCATCAGGAATAGAGGCAGGAAGCTTCCAGGGTGGAGAGATAGGTGGAGAGATAAATGGGGGTGGGGTGGGGGGGGGGGGGGGGGGGGGGGGGTTGGGGGGGTGCTGGGGAGAAGGTAGCAAAGAGTACAATAGGTGAATAGGGATGGGGATGGAGGTGATAGGTCAGAGAGGAGGATAGGGGAAGGTCAGAGGAGATGACCTGGGGCCTGCAGTGAGAGAGAGAGACTCACTGAGATTCTTGTGGAGAGAGGAGGAGAACTTCTTCAAGATAGGCATCCTTGCAAGAGGATTCGCAATAAGGTTAAAATCAACTAGGCGAAAGTGAGGACTGCAGATGCTGGAAACCAGAGTCTAGATTAGTGGTACTGGAAAAGCACAGCAGGTCAGGCAAAAACTCTTCATCAGGAATAGAGGCAGGAAGCCTCCAGGGTGGAGAGATAAATGTTCTTCCTTTGGATCTGAGTCTAGTGCCTGCAGTTCCCTTGTAATCCAGAAATGCCAGTCTAATAAGAGCATGTATCTTTTGTATAGCAATCTGAATTGGTTCAACATTTTTGAGTGCCAATTCTAAACCCTTTCTAATTATAAGGAACTGCAGCAAGGAGGTTAAGAAAATTCAAGAGTTATGAAGTATGGTTGCTGGTGCAGGGTTTGATGGAGCAAATTGCTCAGTATGATTTCAAATCTTAGCATCCCCACATAATGTTCAACCTTTAGATGGTGAAATATTCCACACAATGTACTGACCTCCTCATGTGAACTCAAAAATTATGCTCCAGCTGTGTGAAGCTGTGTACCAGTTTCATAAAATCCGTCCCAAATTCACGTTAAAATTGTTTTCCATCAATTGACGCTTTGAAATAAAGTGAGCAATGGCATGAGGTACACAATCCAGACGGTATGCTTATTAATTACTAAACATGGTAAGTAAGTGAATGAACAAATAACTCACTGTTTGAATTTTATAATCAAATACTTCAGTATGCCAATGAAATTTGGAGAGTAATATCACTAATTATTAAACAATTTATTGTGAAATACAAATCTCTAAAATAATACCATATGTCAGCATCACAAGCACTGAAGCAAAATGGAATTTAGAGGAACAGTTATTTGTAACAAAAAGACATCAAACAAGGACATTTTTCATGATTGCTAATGCAGGAGCTGAGAGTAACAATTGAAGTAACAATTAGGGAGAGGTTACCGTGGAGTTTATTCAGACTCAGAAAAAGCAGCACTTGTCAGAAATGCACAACACTCATTTTAAATTATTATAGAGCTATGAAGTCTTGGGAAATAGATTAAACTGAAGAAAGATGTGGAAGTGCAAAAAGGTGTTGAGTTAAGTAAATGACCCCTGGTGCAACAAACTTTTGAGATTGGAGCTAAAGGGAGTTAGGGCGGCTTTAAGAATAATTTGCAGGTGCTATACAGGATACACTGTGACGTCTGAAAATTATACAGCTTCAGAATCTAAAATATATTTCAGATTTGGGGGCCTAGAGTTTCACCAAGTTGGGTTGACTCGGTACCCCTTTAATGATGGAGAAAGTGAGGACTGCAGATGCTGGAGATCAGAGCTTAAAAATGTGTTGCTGGAAAAACGCAGCAGGTCAAGCAGCATTAAAGGAGTAGGGGAATCGACGTTTCGGGCATAAGCCCTTCTTCAGGAATCAATTCCTGAAGAAGGGCTTATGCCCGAAACGTTGATTCTCCTGCTCCTTTGATGCTGCCTGACCTGCTGCGCTTTTCCAGCAACACATTTTTAACCCCTTTAATGATGGCCATGTCTTGATTACAGGATTCTCAACTCCAATCACAGTCTTTCCAGTTTTCAGGAATGCCTTTGAAGGGTGCAGGTTGGTTTATGTCATGGGTTCAAACCCAACACTGATGACCAGACTGGCTCCATTGTGAAAATAGGCATGTTCTTGTGCTCCATAATATTCTTGGATTTGGGCTAGCCTTTCATAGAGTCACAGTTAAAGGAACCTCAGAGCCATATGAACAGTAGTTAGCACGAGGAATCCTTTCGAAAATTAATTGTAAAAAGTCCTTCTCAATCCCCTTGTGCCCTTCATGTCCAGACAGGATCCAATCTATCAGTGCAGTTAAGGAAATTACAAGGCAGTTGTAGATATTTTCTAATCAACTTTTTCAGGGATGTTATCACACATCTCTGCAGCAGGGACACTTGAACTTGGGCTGCTTGGCTCAGAGGTAGGAACACGAGCATCCGGAATAAGGTAGGTGAACCTGCAGCATGGGTTGGTACCTGGGATTTCAATGTTGTGGCCATTTCATAGACATGGGTAGAGCAGGGACAGGAATGGTTGTTGCAGGTTCTGGGATTTTGATGTTTCAGTAAGAACAGAGAAAATGGTAAAAGAGGGAGTGGTGTGGCATTGTTAGTCAAGGACAGTATTATGGTGGCAGAAAGGACGTTTGAGGACTCGTCTACAGAGGTAGTTTGGGCTGAGATTAGAAGCAGAAAAGGAGAGCTAGCCCTGTTGGGTGTTTTCTATGGGCCTCCAAATAGTTGCAGAGATGCAGAGGATAGGACAGCAAAGATGATCCTCGATAGGAGCGAGAGTGACAGGCTAGTTGTTATGGGGGCTTTAACTATCCAAATATTGACTGGGAATACTATAGTTCAACTACTTTCGATGGGTCAGTTTTTGTCCAATGTGTGCAGGAGGGTTTCCTGATACAATGGGGCGAGGCCACATTGGATTTGGTACTGGGTAATGAAGCCCGGCTAGGTATTAGCTTTGGAGGTAGTTGAGCACTTTGGTAATAATGACCACAATTCGGTTATGTTTCCTTCAGTGATGGAAAGGGAGAGGTAGATACTGCAGGCCAAAAGTTATAGCTGTGGGAAAGGCAATTAGGATGCGATTCAGTAAGATTTCGGATGCATAGGATGGGGAAGGAAACTGCAGGGGATGGGCAAAATTGAAATGTGGAGCTTATTCAAAGACCAGCTACTGTGGGTCCTTGATAAGTATGTACCAGTCAGGTAGGGAGGAAGTTGTCAAGCGTGGGAGCCGTGGTTTACTAAAGAAGTTGAATCGCTTGTCAAGAGGAAGAAGAAGACTTATGTCAAGATGAGATGTGAAGGCTCAGTTAATGCGCTTGAGAGATACAAGTTAGCCAGGAAAGAGAGAGCTCAAAAGAGCCAGGATGGGTCATGAGAAGTCGTTGGTGGATATGATCAAGGAAAACCCTAAGGCTTTCTATAGGTATATCAGGAATAAAAGAATGACTCGAGTAAGATTAGGGCCAATCAAGCATAGTAGTGGGAAGTTGTGCATGGCATCAGAGGAGATAGGGGAAGTGCTAAATGAATACTATTCGTTAGTATTCACACTGGAAAAGACAGTGTGGTCAAGGAGAATACTGAGCTACAGGCTATTAGTCTAGATAGGATTGAGGTGCATAAGGAAGAGGTATTAGCAATTCTGGAAAGTGTAAAAATACATAAGTCCCCTGGGGTGGATGAGATTTATCCTATGATTCTCTGGGAAGTCAGGGAGGAGATTGCTGAGCCTTTGGCTTTGATCTTTGTGTTGCCATTGTCTACAGGAATAGTGCCAGAAAACTGGAGGGTAGCAAATGTTGTCCCCTTGTTCGAGAAGGGGAGTAGAGGCAACCCTGGAAATTATAGACCAGTAAGCCTTACTTTGGTTGTGTGTATTGGAACAGGTTATCAGAGATAGGATTTACAATCATCTAGAAAGGAACAGGTTGATTAGAGATAGTCAACACAGTTTTGTGAAGGGTAGGTCGTGCCTTATTGAGTTCTTTGAGAAAGTGACCAAACAGGTGGATGAGGGTAAAGCGGTTGATGTGGTGTATATGGATTTCATTCAGATGTTTGATAGTCTTCTGTACAGTAGGCTATTGCACAAAATAAGGAAGCATGGGATTGAGGGTGATTTAGCAGTTTGGATCAGGAATTGGCTAGTTGAAAGAAGAAGTGATGGTTGATGGGAAATATTCTTCCTAGAGTTCAGTTATTAGTGGGGTACCACAGGGATCTGTTTTGGGTCCACTGTTGTTTGTCATTTTTATAAATGACCTGGATGAGGGCATAGAAGGATGGGTTAGTATATTTGTAGAGTTGTGGATAGTGATGAAGGATGTTGTAGGTTACAGAGAGACCTAAATAAGTTGCAGAGCTGGGCTGAGAGGTGGCAAATGGAGTTTAATGAGAAAAAGTTTGAGGTGATTCACTTTTGAAGGAATAACAGGAATGCAAAGTACTGGGCTAATGGTAAGATTCTTGGTAGTGTAGATGAGCAGAGAGATCACGGAATCAAGGTGCATAGATCCTTGAAAGTTGCCACCCAGGTTGGTAGGGTTGTTCAGAAGGTATACAGTGTGTTTGCTTTTATTGGGAGTGTGATTGAGTTTTGGAAACATGAGATTATGCTGCAGCTGTTCAAAACTCTGATGCGGCCACATTTGGAGTATTGCATACAGTTCTGGTCACTACACTATAGGAAGGATGTGGAAGCATTGGAAAGGGTTCAGAGGAGATTTACTGTGATGTTGCCTGGTATGGAGGGAAGGTCTTACAATGAAAGGCTGAGGGAATTGAAGTTGTTTTCGTTAGAGAGAAGAAGGTTGAGAGCTGACTTAATTGAGACATACAAAATAATCAGAGGGTTAGATAGGGTGGACAGGGAGAGTGTTTTTCCTTGGATGGCAATGGCTAGCACAAGGGGACATAGCTTTAAATTGAGGGGTGATAGATATAGGACAGATGTCAGAGGTGGTATCCTCACTCAGAGAGTAGGAGGGGCATGGAACACATTATCTGCAACAGTAGTAGACTCTCCAACTTTAAGAGCATTTAAATGGTCATTGGATAGGCATATGGATGAAAATGGAATAGCATAGATTAGGTGGGCTGAAGATTGGTTCCACAGATTGGTGCAATATCGAGGGCCTAAGGGCCAGTACTGTGCTGTAAATGTTCTATGTTCTATGTTCTACTACCTCTGCATCACATGAGCCCTCAAAACACTACTGATGATTTGAACCACAATTGACAGTAAATAGGCGCATCTAAGAATTGAGGCTCATACATAGTTTCCCACTGCTTTATCCCAAAGATACAACCAAAGACTCCAGATCAGCAAGTGAACCACTAGGGCAGTTGTATATTGTGTAATTGGAGACTGATTTAAGTTGAATTATTGGGGTGGCTTATCAGATTAGACATTGAAACCTGCTATAGTTGAACAGCACATGGTTAGCAACTGTTTAACAGAGCACTAGGCTAAATTGATTGTACCGAGAGAGTCTCAGTTAGATAATGAGGACAGGTTCCCACCCAGTGCATGATTGAAATTGGGGGTTTGTCAGAATCATTAACGTGGGGCTATGGGAAAAGGGCATGTTTAAAGGGGATTTGCCCTTTAAATGTAGATAGTCATATCAGACATGTTTTCAGCACTTGTAAAAGTTGCATTTTTAAATTGCATATGTCAGACAACATTTTACAATGTTCATATAATTTTAGAAATTTGCTGTGGTGACAACTTGCTTGGCAAAACCAAAGTGAAAGGAAATACTACATCCACATTACAACACTACTGTGCAACATCAACCTTACGGACAAAATGCAATGAAAAGAGCTAGACAAGAGGATAGAGACAAAATACTATGGAAATCTGAAGCAAACACAGAGAACACTGAAGAACCTCAGCAGGGCTGGCAGCTTCTGTGGAGAGAGAAACAGAGTTCAAGTCTTTCAGTTCTGAAGGAGAATCATTCCAGACTCAAAATATTAACTCTGTTTTTGAGTCTTCATGCTCCACACAGTTACAGCTGATGTGGATGACTCTGGCTTCAAACCATCTCCAGTATCAGATGCCAGTGGTGTCTAGGTCGGATGAAGAATCAACCACGCTCGAAGCACTAGCTTGTTCCTTCTCCACAGATGCTGCCTGATCTGCTGTGATTTTTAGCATTTTTTTGTCTTCAGTGGTGTATAGATTGGAATGGGGATGCACAGGGATTTATAACATTCTCCAATCCCAGGTGATCAGAGTCTATCCTTGACCAACCTTGACATTCATGCTTTTCCTCTGCTTCCACAACACTCCAGGCCATGGGGAGACAGTCCAACTTTGCTGGCCTAGGTCTACTCTAGTGCAGGGAAATTTCTAGCCCCAAACTACCCCGCAGGGCTTGGCAGTGACTCCAACTCAGCAACTCCCACCTCCTAACCTGCCAGTACCAACTGAGGAACCAATCCACAGAAATGGGATTGCTTAGGAAGATGTCTGATATGTTTGGCATCTCTGAGTTGCAATTGTTGTTTCAGCCTCATTCCTGATGAAGGGCTTATGCCTGAAAAGTCGATTCTCCTGCTCCTCAGATGCTGCCTGACCAACTGTGTTTTTCTAGCACCACACTCTTCGATTCCGATCTCCAGCAAAGGCAATCCTCATTTTCTCCTTGCAATTATTGTAGCCAAGTTAAAAAGCAGGAATCTTCTACATGGCCCATCACTGTTCCAGAAGCTTTATCACCCTGAACAGGATGTAAGCAGCTGCTACCTTGATATTATCAAATAAAAACGAGTTGCTTGTACAACAAATATGCCTTGCAAAGCCCAATATTTGGTATAATAAATGTGAAGCCAGGGATTAGTCTGTGGCTGGATGATGATCTGTCATATATACTAGCTCCAGCTATCTGTCTGATGTTGACAACATGGAAATGGCACTAAATGAGCTGGTGGCTGGTATGACATGGCAGAATATGCGACATTTAGTGTCATATATCTAAGTGGGCGAGTTGAAAGACACAGCCATTCTGAGTAGCCCACTGAGAATGAACTAAATCTGATGTTGTTAAAGCCTGCAAAACCATTTTGTTATGGCTCCTCAGACAGCAGCAGAAGCTTGACATGACACCCTTGGTTCCTCTTGACTTGGAATGTGGAATTTCCTAAAGCAACAAATACCAGGCCCAGAAAGTTAGGAGAAACCTAACTACCATTTTCAAATAAAGTTCACACAGTCAACCAAAAAAACCCACTAAGAATGAACGCAAGGCCCTGAATAATGGAGTATGTTAAACCAAGTGCCATAAAGGTTTAATTGTAATAGTCTGTGATGTCATAGAAGGAAGTGACATAAATCATGTAATGGGGTTTCCAGAGAAAAGTACCATGGAAGGAACTTGGTACCAAGGAATTTTCTTAGAACTGCAAAAATATTTTAATTAAAGTGAGATTATTTTATTGCTAGCTCTCTTCAAGCAATGGAATTTCTCAAATCTAACAAAACAATATTTTTGACTGGTAAGCACTGTACCTTAAGCTGACTTTCTTTCATTGCATTCCAGAGAATAAAAATATGCATAGTCCAACTTTTGTAGGCACAAGGTTGATGATGCAGTTGTAAGAACAGGCAATCTTGAACAATATTAAGGTGTTTACTTATCTAATGTGTTCTGCTTTAATTTAAAGCTGCTTTTACCCTTCAGTCCTTTAGTTTTCTAAAGGGAAAAGAAATAAAGTGATATTTGGATTGCTAATGGTCCTGCGCACTGTTTATATGAAAGTTCAATCTCTCACAAGCAATTTTGCTCTACGTCTCTGTTCACACAGGCATCACAATTCAATCAATTGTTTAGATTCTCACAGAGGATTTATTATTTGCAGATAGGCACTTTTCTCTCCCTACCAAAATTCTGCAAGTACTTTCTTCTATAGGCTAACCATACTCTTAATGCTTCTATCTAACTACTATCTCACAGTTAGATGTAGGGAGTCCAATCATCCCTTATTCACAACACTTCCTGACTTTGGTCCCCATCGCACCTCATCATCGGCATCTGTTATCTCCCTTCCTACGCCACTTTCTTAGCAATTTTCTCTCTCAGACCAATGTTACACCAGTTCCACTGTTCATAATGAAACAATTTCTATCCTGTACTGTGTAAAAACTGACCCAGCCTCTCTCCCAGGCTCAACGTCAGCAAACTCATATGCACTCATAGGATGGGGCACTTCCATGGCTACTCCTCCAATCCCACCGCTAATTGAAAGGGTACAGCATGCTGAAGGTGGGGACTCCTGATCTAGTGAGCACTGTTGCCTCCAGTACAGAGACAGGAATGCTATCCGCTAGTGAGCAATGCCGGGAAGTAGGAAGGTAACTCTTGTTGGAAATGCCGCAGAGTGAGTAGAAAAATCTGGCTAATTTGTGGTTGTGTGGTGAAATCTCACTTCTTTTGATATCCAAAGCAGATATATAGGGGTAGGACAAATGTATGGGCTTAAAGGGGCTCCCAACCAAACCGACCATAAAGCAAATAAACTGCAAACAACATCTCAATCAAAGTATTCCAACATTTTAAAGATTCTATCAGAGAGTGTTTTCAAGGACATGGTGGGGGGAGAAGGGGTTGGATAAAAGGAATGGAGGGAATGAGTCACAAGTGTTCATTGTACCTAGGGCTGCCAAGAATATGCAGCTGCCTCTGTGGATAGGTGATGTGCAGAAGCCAGTTGACCACTCAAAATGTCTTTGATTACACAACTGCCAAGCACAGAAACTAACTAGTAGCCACCACGCCAGGATTGCAATGTTGATCCCCAACATAATACATATCTCACTTTTGAGTGGAAGTAGAAAACATTAGAATAAAGTCTTCCCTTTGCAAAATTGGTTTTGAAATCTGAGGAGTTCCAACAACCCTTTGAGCAACTCATGAGCTCAATTAATTTGATTGACTAAAATCATTATTATTCCAATGGAAACTTTCCCAACTGCTTTTCCGCCCATTCTTTGCATCCTAATAAATGTGACATTCCAAAGCCGTTTGCCCTTCCTCATTCTTTCCAAAAATTGTGGCTTTAGTCACCTTCCATTTTTGTTGCATGTTTTAATTCTTTTGCAATGGGACAAGAATGAAATAAATAGAAGGTTTATGATGGCACAATTCACAATTTGTTTAAGGCTATTCAAAGAATTTGTATGAGTAGACAGGTCAAGGCCAGTAAAAGGAAAGTGTTCCCTGTTTGATTTTATATTCAGTCCTATTTCTGCTATCCATTTGGCACATTAAGGTGTGCAATGTGTAATGAAAATAATAAGTCTCTATTCTGACTTAAGGAATATCTGTATTCCTAATGTTTTCTCGATCAACTGGCCTTTGGCTTGGAATTCTGCTGTAATAATGTGATGTTTAAGAATCAGCCACATCCTGAATTATGACAAAGGATGCATTGTGTCAAACATCCGTGGGGATGGGGGGAGGGTAGTAGAATGACATTAAGGTACTAAAAGCTGGTGACAGTGTCTCAGTAATATCTCATCAGTGGAGTCGGTTGAAGTGGCTGATCCCACTATTCCTTTAATTTGATCATTGTTGTATTCCTGATGCGTGCTAGTGCTGCTGCCTTCTGTCCATTTATTGTTGGACTATGGGGTGAACGCAGCAACAATGTGTGCTCATTATTAGGCTGGTCTTTTTGAAGCAAGAAGTATGAATATACTTGCAAATCTCCTGAAAAAAAATTTCTCATTTGCACCAACATTTTGAGTGGCTGGGCTCCATTTAAAAGCAAGGAATGGGTCTCTGCCAATCAGTTAAATGATTGTGTGCAAGATGTTTTCAGGAATAGATATAATTTTAATGTAAGAAACTCCTAATCTGGAAAGGCAGTACCAAGGCATGGTGAATAAAGGCAAGAACCAGGAAATGGATGAACGCTAGAGAACACTATATGAAGGAAAGCCAGGACTGGGGATCCTGATCAAACCTGCATTCAGCAGGATGTGCAGACATATCATGTAAGGGAAAGTAGAGTCCAACAAAATGTAGATAAGAGATAATAGTGACACATCAAACAAATAAGCTTTGTTATTGCTATCAATTACATTCAGTTTTCAATATGGATGAGCTGTCAGTAAAATATAGTATTGGGTTTAATTCAAGACACTTTCAATTGACACTACTTAAACTTCAAACTTTGACACTTATATACAAAGTACCTCTTTCAATAGTCACCCATTCTTTTGCGTTTTAGCATTATGTAGCTTGCAACTACATATAAAGACAGAAATGAAACATGTTTATTTATTTATTTTAAATTTAATTATCTATTTAGTGAGCAACATCTGTTGGTTCCTCATCTAATGTTAGGGTCTACCCAAGTGTCCACTTATAAAGTTTGTGACAAAGTTGTCTTTCTAGTGGAGTATGTACTATAAGGTTATGTTGGTGGCTTGATCAATCATGATCGAGTTGAAAATATATTCATGGCACTCCTCTATCAGCATTGAAGGATGAATAGGGAAGAAATTCCATCCCAAATTACATACCTTGCCACCATCCCCAGAATAAATCTTGCCTTCTGCTCTCAAGAGGCACGAATGCTCAATGGCTCAATACTGATTGTTACAAAATAACTTGATGAGTTCAACATCAGTGTGGTTCTATGTTGTGCTTTAAGTTCATCTCCCCAGTATTCTGGAGATCCATATGGCTTTGTTGCTTTGATATGTCCCATTCATTCGAATGACAAATGAATCCCTAAAAGAAGTGAGAGCCAATGTTTAATATTTTCAGCCATTTAAGGGCAGATAGATTGGCCCCTGACATTTCTAGGAAGGGCCTGGATGAAACTAAATGCAGCCAAAGAATGAGTAAATTTAATGCTTTAATGTTCTGTTTTATGTTGGTAGCCAAGCATAAACACAGGCATCCCTGGCAACTGGGAATGGGGAGATTTGCCAATCAGAGTTGGGAGAGAGCTGCCAGGAAGGTCACTGTCTACCTTTAGGAATTGGGAACATCGTTCCTGCTCTGTGATCCACAAGGAGTCTGGGAAATGGCACACATTATGTGTATTTTCAAGACACTTTAGGTTTTGCGACTCCTACCATCAGAAAGTTCATGAGGAAGATACCATTGGAATATGAGCATCTCCATATTCAAACACCACAGGACATTTATCCTCATCTCTTCATCGTTGCTGATTCTTGAGGTCCTTATTCAAGAAGATTCAAGAAGGCAGCTCACTATCACCTTGTCCAGGGCAGTTATGGGTGGGTAATAAGTGCTGGTCTAGACAGCAATGTTCACAACCAATGAATAAACATGAAAAGATGTAAGTGTTCTTATGGGGATATGTGCCTCATGATAATCACATCAGTTCAATAATCTTCCACTGTTATCTTTTCAGTGTAAATGGGATGGGTAATAATTTGAACATTGAGAGCAAATTAAACAAAAACTGAAAACACAGTGCGACGAATGTTTTGATCATTTAAGCCCACATCAATGCTAGCCAAAAGAACACTACATTGTTCCTCATACCCAGCACTGCATCAGTGAAGTACTTTGGGTAATTTACATGTTAAAATGCATTTTGATGAATGGGAGGCAGGGTGGCTCAGCAGTTAGCACTGCTGCCTCACAGTACCAGGGACCCGGGTTCAATTGTCTGTGTGGAGTTTACATATTCTCCCTGTGTCTGCATGAGTTTCCTCCAGGTGCTCTGGTTTCCTTCACAATCCAAAAGATGTTAGGTGAACTGGCCATGCTAAATTGTCTATAGTGTTAGGGGTAAATATAGGGTAGGGGAATGGATCTGGGTGGGTTACTCTTTGAAGGGGCGGTGTGGACTTATTGGGCCTAAGGGCCTGTTTCCTTACTGTCGGTAATCTAATCTCTTCATTAGCATTTTGAAGGCTGTGTTTCAGCAATCTGTGAGCTCTGCCACAGACTGATCTTCAGCTTCATTGCTGACAGAACGCCTAATTGTTTCCATTCCAATCCCTGCAACTCTTTCCTCCCTCCCAGAAGATGATGGGCCCAATTTGTCTTCACTATCCCTTCAACAGGATCCATGTTTAATGCATCATTCCCTGTTACTTCTCCTCATCTTCATCTTAAATAACCACGTTTTCCTTTCCTTTTTCAATTTTCCACTGAGGTATTGTCAGTGGGACATCCTAGTCCACTTTCCCATTACCCTGACTTGGAGGTGCCGGTGTTGGACTGGGGTGTACAAAGTTAAAAATCACACAACACCAGGTTATAGTCCAACAGGTTTATTTGGAAGTACTAGCTTTCAGAGCTATTCATTCAAATAGTTACAATTACCTTAAAAGTTTTTAGGTTTGTACAATAAGTAGGAAATAGACAGCAGAAGATTAGTGAAAAAAACTCTCCTATTTCATTAAACAAAGATTTCATTCATCTGATGCCTGAGCTTATTCTGAGAGGGATTGTGGAGGACTCAACATTTGATGCCAGCTTGTTATCAATTTACAAAGACATTAAATAATGTGACAAATTAATCTTCACATTGGAAAACTTGTTATTTATTATTTCATCAGAGTGGTTGGATGCAGTTGATTGAATGAAACTGGGAGAGAAAAGGCAAAAGCAAAAGGATGAATACAAGGTGAGAAATTCTGTGAAGACTGTCATAATTCAAATAAAGAAGAGAATTCTAGATATTGAGTTCTGCATTGGCGCGTATTACCAATCATCGGTAAGGGTATGTTTGGTTACAGAGATGTTTGGTCAAGACGTTGCAAACGTTTATTTAAACATTTTGAGTTTTTATAAAAAACTAGACCTTAATTAGAGATAACCATTTTGCTGCAGCTAACTAAATTTAAGCATTTTATTTATCATAAAAGTTCCTTTTCAACCTGATCAGTAGAGTCTTATATGTAAGAGGAAGGGAAATAGCAAGTTACAGAGAGAAAAGGCATACCAGCATGTCTTGACTGGATTAGATAGAGTGTGGTAGTACAAGTTGGGTGTGAGAGATCAGCAGCTAATTTTACATCTTTTCCAATTCTTGTTTACGTTGACTTTAATTCCAGGCACCCATTCTATTTATTCATCAGGGGGTCCTGAGGCAGAAGGTGAGGCGTTCTTCCTCCAGGCATTAGGTGGTATGGGGGGGTGATGGAGGAGGCCCAGGACCTGCATGCCCTCGACAGAATGGGAGGGGGAGTTGAAATTGAGGACGTGCATGTCCTGGGCCTCCTCCAGCCCGACTCCCTTACCACCCAATGCCTGGAGGAAGAACGCCTCATCTTCCCCCTCAGAACCCTCCAACCCCGTGGCATCAATGTGGATTTCACCAGTTTCCTCATTTCCCCTCCTCCCACTTTACCCAAGCTCTGCACCGTCCTCATGACCTGTCCCACCTGTCCATCTTCCTTCCCACTGATCTGCACCAGCCTCCCCTCCGACCTATCACCTTTACCCAACTACTGCACTCTCAGCCCCCCAGCCCCACCCCCTTCCCATTTATCTTTTTCCCCCCGAGGCTCCCAGCCTCATTCATGATGAAGGGCTTTTGCCTGAAACATCGATTCTCCTGCTCCTCGGATGCAGCACCACACTCTTGACTCTAATCATCGGCATCTGCAGTCCTCACTTTCACTGCTGCACCGTTTGGTCAAGCATAGACAATGCATTCTTAAGCCCATTTTTAATGATTTCCCAATATCTGTAACCAGCTGAAAAGGCCACATGTACTTCATCCTTCACAAATCACATTTCCTGCCAGGAATGTGCTTAAGTTGACAGTTTGTTCCAATGAAATAACTTTGTGAGGAGCTGGGGTCACAAGGTTTGATTGTATTAGACCGAGATCTAGTTTAGATAACAGGAAATAGTTCTTTCAACAGAGATAGAACAGGCTTTATTCTTATGTAGTGAATGCTCATTATTGAGAGCTGGACCTGTTTCTGACTGGAGTAGAAACCACCTTTTATGAATTTTTTCAGAGAATTCAGAGCCAGAGTAACTCTCTGGATTAATTTCAACTCTATAGGAATTTCTAAGTTTCTTTTTCCTTCAGTTAATTGCCCTAAGTTTTATGGTTTTTGTTGCTAGTTCCAGTGGAAGGTTTTGAGGTTGGCGGAGAGTGTATTTGCTATGGTCGGACCAGGCTGGATGGACCAGAGAAATTTATTTCCTTGCCAATCCTTGTTCATATGTTCATAAATCATCTGAAGGAAAGAAAATGAATCTCAGCACATCCAATCCAGTACTAATGAGCTATGGGGCAAATCCAACTCAGGGTCTTAATGTACTCAGCATTTAAGAGGCATAGGACGTAGAACAGTACAGCACAGGGATAGGCACAGCACAGCACAGACACAAGTAGGCCCAGCAGCGCAGACTCAAGTAGGCCAGCAGCGCAGACTCAAGTAGGCCCAGCAGCATGATTCAAGTGGGCTGTGCACTACAGACTCAAGTAGGCTGCGCACTACAGACTCAAGTAGGCCAGCATCATAGACTCAAGTAGGTCCAGCAGCGCAGACACAAGTAGGCCATGCACTCTAGACTCAAGTAGGCCCCACAGCACAGACTCAAGTAGGCCATGCACTACAGACTCAAGTACACTCATCAGCACAGACTCAAGTAGGCCCAGTAGCGTGAACTCAAGTAGGCCCAGCAGCGCAGACTCAAATAGGCCCAGTAGCACAGATTCAAATAGGCTCATCAGCACAGATTCAAGTAGGCCCTGCAGCACGGACTCAAACATGCCCTGCAGCACGGACTCAAATTGGCCCTGCCACACAGATTCAAACAGGCCCTGCAGCATAGACTCAAACAGGTCTGGCAGCACAGAATCAAACAGGCGCTGCAGCTCAGACTCAAGTAGGCTCAGCAGTGCAGACTCAAATAGATCCAGCAACATAGACTCAAGTATGCCCAGCAGCATGGATTCAAGTATGCACAGCAGCACGGACTCAGGTATGCACAGCAGCATGGACTCAGGTAGGCCCTGCAGCACAGACTCAAACAGGCCATGCAGCATGGACTCAAGTAGGCCCTGCAGCACAGACTCAAACAGGCCCTGCAGCACAGACTCAAGTAGGCCCAGCAGTGCAGACTCAAACAGACCCAGCAGCGCAGACTCAAGTATGCCCAGCAGCACAGACTCAGGTAGGCCCAGCAGCACAGACCGAAACAGGCCCTGCAGCACGGACTCAAGTAGGCCCAGCAGCACAGACTCAAATAGGCCCAGCAGCGTGGACTCAAGTTGGCCCAGTAGCGCAGACTCAAGTAGGCCCAGCAGCACAGACTCATGGCAACAACATCGGAGGTGAGTTTAAGTCCCCAGCAGATTCTGCATCGTCCTAGCACTGACTCCTGGCTGCCTAGGCAGAGCAGAGTTTGGGCGTCTGGCTGTTTCTGCATCCAGTGCAGATTCATGGGGGTGGTGACGGAGGCAAGTTTGTGCCCAGTACGTGACCCGACAGTATCGGCAGTGGCTGCAGCGGTGAGGTCTCATGGTGGTGATGGAGTTGACTTTGGTCTATTATGGTACCCGGCAGCATCATTAGGTTCTGCACTGTTGCGGTCCAGTGAGGACTCATAGTTGTGAGTGCATCGGTGGGGGGCAAGCTGGCGCTGACAAGTGGTGACTTTCATTCCATTTCTGCAATCACAGAGTGGTGAAGGGGACTCGTTCCTAACCACCAGCCATGGCCTTTGATCCATGATGGAGCAATTAATGAGAAGGACTGAAAAGTCAGACACTTTCTCTATCTCTTCATTTTCCTGTCTTTATGTTCTATGTTTAAGATGGGGCTGGAGAATGGTGATACTGTACAACATTTATCACTGTATTTTGTAACAAGACACACATGACAATGAATAAATCTAACAAATCATCAACTGTCTATGCCAGTTGTGATGCCTTCCTAAACTAACCCCACTTACCTGCTCATAGTCCGTATCCTTCTAATCTCTCCCTGTTCATGTTGTCTGTCTAAATGCCTGAAAAATGTTGCTATCATACCTGCTTCTACCATCTGGCAGCATGCTCCAGGCACCACAGGCTATAAATATAGCTAAGTTTACGTTGTGGCAGACTCAGTTTGTCAACGTGATATAAAAGGTTCTCACTTATGCTGAGCTGACCATCTTGTTGAGTTTCTTCAAAGCTGGATGTATGAGTGATCGCTGTTGCAACACAACGTGAAACAGAGTAAAACCATTGTATTTCCACCACTGTGTCGATTCATATTGCTGGGGATCATTAGAACAGAAAATGTGTTGCTGGAAAAGCGCAGCAGGTCAGGCAGCATAAGCCCGAAACGTCGATTCTCCTGTTCCCTGGATGCTGCCTGACCTGCTGCGCTTTTCCAGCAACACATTTTCAGCTCTGATCTCCAGCATCTGCAGACCTCACTTTCTCCTCAAAGATCATTAGAACAGCATAGTACAGAAACAAACAGAAAGTAAAGGAAAATGAGGGATAGAAATGGCAAGATTAGGGAACTATGGATGACAGGTGAAATTGTGAGACTAGCTAAGAGTAAAAAGGAGGCATACATAAAACAGAGGAAGCTTTGGAAGAATATCGGGAAAGTAGGATCAATCTGAAACAAGGAATTAAGAGAGTTAAAAGGGGTCATGAAATGTCTTTAACAAACAGGGTTAAAGAAAATCCTAAAGCCTTTTATTCGTCTATAAGGAGCAAAAGGGTAACTAGAGAAAGGGTTGGCCTACACAAGGACCAAGGAGGAAAGTTATGCATGGAATCAGAGAAAATGGGTCAGATTCTTAATTAGCACTTTGTGTCAGTATTCACCAAGGAGAGGGACATGACAGATGTTTGATTACTCTAGGTCAAGTTGGCATAAGGAGGGAGGAAGTGTTGGGTATTTTAAAAGGCATTAAGGTGGACAAATCCCCAGGTCTGGATGGGATCTATCTTAGGTTACTGAGGAAAGCAAAAGAGGAAATAGCTGGGGCCTTAACAGATATCTTTGCAGCATTCTTGAACATGGGGACTGGAGAATTGCTAATGTTGTTCCCTTGTTTAAGAAGGGTAGCAGGGATGATCCAGGTAATAATAGACTGGTGAGCCTGATGTCAGTGGTAAGGAAGTTGCTAGAGAAGATACTGAGAAATAGGATCAATTTACATTTGGAAGAAAATGGACTTATCAGTGATAGGCAACATGGTTTTGTGCAGGGAAGGTTATGTCTTTCCAACTTAATGGAGTTCTTTGAGGAAGTGACAAAGTTGATTGATGAGGGAAGGTCTATCGATGTCATATACATGGACTTCAGTAAGGCATTTGATAAAGTTCCCCATGGTAGGTTGATGAAGAAGGTGAAGTCGCATGGGGTCCAGGGTATACAAGCTAGATGGATAGAGAACTGGCTGGGCAGCAGGAAACAGAGAACTGTGATTAGTAGTGTTCTACAGGGATCAGAGTTGGGGCCACTGTTGTTTGTAATACACATAAATGATCTGGAGGAGGGTATAGCTGGTCTGATTTGCAGATGACACTAAGATTGGTGGAGTAGCAGACAATGAAGGGGACTGTCAGAGAATGTAGCAGAATATAGATAGATTGGAGAGTTGGGCAGAGAAATGGCAAATGGAGTTCCGTCTGTGCAAATGTGAGATGATGCATTTTGGAAGAATCAATTCAAGAGTGAACTAAATGGTAAATGGAAAAGCCCTGCAAAAAATTAATGGAAAGAGAGATCTGGATGTTCAGGTCCATTGTACCCTGAAGATGGCAATGCAGGTCCAACAGAGTGGTCAAGAAGGCATATGGCATGTTTTCCTTTATTGGACAGTGTATTGAGTACAAGAGTTGGCAGGTCCTGTTACAGTTGTATAGGATTTTGGCTCAGCCACATTTGGAATACTGCGTACAGTTCTGGTCGCCACAATACCAAAAGGATGTGGATGCTTTGCAGAGGGTGCAGAGGATGTTCACCAGGGTGTTTCCTGGTATGGATGGTGCTAGCGAAGAAGAGGTTGAGTAGATTAGGATTATTTTCATTTGTGGGACAGAGGTTGAGGGGGTCCTGATTGAGGTTACGCAGAGGGTGGTGGGTGCCTGGAACATATAGCCAGCAGGGGTGGTAGAGGTGGGCACAACGGCATGATTAAGATGTATCTGGACAGATACATGAATGATTAGATTAGATTAGATTAGATTTCTTACAGTGTGGAAACAGGCCCTTCGGCCCAACAAGTCCACACCGCCCCGCCGAAGCGCAACCCACCCATACCCCTACATTTACCCCTTACCTAACACTACAGGCAATTTAGCATGGCCAGTTCACCTGACCTGCACATCTTTGGACAGTGGGAGGAAACCGGAGCACCCGGAGGAAACCCACGCAGACACGGGGAGAACGTGCAAACTCCACACAGTCAGTCACCTGAGTCGGGAATTGAACCCGGGTCTCTGGCGCTGTGAGGCAGCAGTGCTAACCACTGTGCCACCGTGCCGCCCCGAATGGGCAGGGAGCAGAGGGATACAGACCCTTAGAAAATAGGCCACAGGTTTAGACAGAGGATCTGGATGGGCGCAGGCTTGGAGGGCTGAAGGGCCTGTTCCAGTGCTGTAATTTTCTCTCTTCTTTGAAAACAAGCAGGCAGTCAGAAACTCAACTAATTCCAAAATAAATTTTAAAATATTCATATTTTGAGCTGTCAGTTATAAGTTGCTGGTATTGATTGGGAGATGGCATTATAATGGTAATGTCACTGGACTGTTAAACCAGAGCTCCAGTTTAATATAAAAATTTGAAAGAATTGGCGATGCTGAAAATCAGAAACAAAAATAGAAATTGCTGGAAAAACTCAGCAGGTTTGGCAGCATCTGTGGAGAGAAATCAAAGTTAACATTTCAATAAGTGATCCTTGTTGTTCACAGCTGAAGAAGAGTCACTAGACCCAAAGCGTTAAGTCTGGTTTCTCTTCACAGATACTGCCAGGCCTACTGAGTTTTTCCAGCAATTTCTGGTTTTGCTCCAATTTAATATTCTGGAGACATGGGATTGAATTCTACTGTGTCACATGGTAAAATTGAATTCAATTAAAACCTGGAATAAAAATAAGCCTCATGGCAAGTTGTGCCCACTGTCAATTGACAGAATAAACCATCTCGTTCATTAATGTCCATTGGGGTGGGGGGGAATCTTGTCATCCCGACATGTGACTCCAGACCCACAGCAATGGGGTTAATTCCTAACTGCCCTTTAGGCAGTAAATGCTAGGCTAGGCAGTGATGCCCACATTCCTTAATGAATAAAGAGAAAACAAGTTTTCATTTTACGTTCCTCATGAGACCTCCTTATATTGTAAAACTCACCAGACAATCTCACTGCAATTATTTGGTTGTCAAGCTAGTCCAGTCACCATGACTAGACTGATCAATGATACCATTATTTATGTTTAGGAAACTAAATAAAAACTTGGCATCTGTAGGGAGAGCACTTACAAGGTGCTGCAAAGGATGCCTGGTGAATTGCTGCAGAGTAGCTTGTTATATGGTGCATACTGCAGCCACCGTGCGCTCGTGATGGATGAAATGTTTGCTTAAGTGAGTGGATTGGATTCCAATCAAATGATCTGTTTTGACTTGAATCACGTTTCTTGAGTGCTATTGAAACTGTATCTATCTGGGCAAGTAGTGAGTGTTCTAGCCGTGTGACTTGATAATGGTGGACTGGTACTGGGGAGACAGGAGATGAGTTACTCACCACAGAACGTCCAATTTCAGACCTATTCATGTTAGCATGATATTTATATGGCCAGTCCAATTCAGTTTCTGGTTAATAATAAACACCATTTCCGCCCCACCAATTCAGATATCGATAATGAGAGATTCAGCAATGGTAATGCTATTGAACATCAGTGAAGATGATTAGATACTCTCTTGTTAGAGGTGATCATTTCCCTGTATTTGCGTGATGTTAACATTACTTGCTGCTTATCAACCTAGTCTCAATTTAGTTCAGGTCTTGCTGCACATAGATGTTATTGGATGGAGACGATCCCACAGCAGTGTTTTGAAGTGAACAGGGGAATTTTCCACCACGTTCTGAAATGTTAACTTCTCAACTAACATCCCCACACATCATTTGGTGACTTATCTCATTACTAGTTGTGGAATCTTGCTGTGTATAAGCTAATTTTCCAGTACTAGCACATGGAACAGGAACGTTGCTTCAAACATAGCTTTGTTGACTGTTACATTTCATGATTGGCATCAAATCAAACGTAAGATTCTTTTTCTTCACCAGTTGTGTACTTTTGATCAAGCCAGCAGATACTTTGCACAGAACCTTAGTTACATGCTCTTTCAATATACTAAATGTAGGGTCCACACAAAACTGGAGTCTTAACTCCTTCAGTACCCTGTTATTATTGTCATGATGTTCTTGCAACGCACAGCTGTAATAATGGCACATCTATCTCTCCAAGGCCAGAGGCGGCAGTGGGAACATCAAGTGTTCAATGAGCTAAGAAGTTCCAGATGTTTTGCTGACCTTTTTGGATCAGACTTTGGGGCCTAAAGGGTTACTGTCAAACTGAGACCCTCAGAAATTTGGCTCACAGAATGAATCTACACGTTATTCCTTATTTTTATCTTTAGTCCACAGCAACCACGAAGAAAGAACGAATTGTCGTTTAGAACGTCTTGTATTTTGTTAGGGTTCTTTTGTTTTCTCAATTTATTCGGAGTAAATTTGCACCAGGGTGTCATGTATAGACGTTTTCAGCTCTGGCATGTGTTTCCAATAAGCTGTAGAAAATAAGAGCTTGCGCACTGATGTAAATTTCAGGGCTCTTTTAATCTCTGTCCTTTCCCTGCGCTAAAACATGTATAATTGCTCCAAATTTTGAAGTCTCTGCTTCTTTTGAATTTTTTTTTTAGTCGGCCAAATAAAAGCTCGAAAGGGATGCATGTTCCCTGGCATTAGCATTTTATATGATTGTACATGACAGACTATTTACTTTCAGAGGCCCTGCAAAGGATAACCAAAAAAGGGCATGTAGCAAGACATTTTTGGCAGCCAGCAACCGTTTTCAGGGGTTTTAAGCCTTGTTTCTTGATGAGTGGCTTCCTGAGCATGCCTGGGGAATGACAGGCATTCGTGGATGGAGGCTGGACTCAACGTGGGTTTAAACACTGATTGGCTCCTAATCAGAACAAGCTACAGACAATGCATACTAGTGGCTGTCAACTGTAAACATAGGGGAGATGTGTTCACTTCGCATTGACTTTGGGCGGGGCGTAAGCATGACTGGAGTTTTATTGAATAGAACTGTGTATGTGTGTGTGTTTTGACTGCCTGTGCTTCCTTGCAGTTCGGCTGCAGTCTAGCTTGTATTGAAAGCCGGCCAGCGCTGAACCTACAGAGGTAAGACATGGACTTCTGGTATTCCGTGTAGTAGGCATGACTTCAAAGAAACTAAAGATTTGCATTCAGCAGATCCTCTAGAACTTATCTTCTGTTAAACGCTTTAAAGGAAGTCAGAAATACCGTCTGATTTGACTGTTTCTGGAATGCAGCAAGGATAGCATTGACAAAGGGGAATTGTAGGAGTCTCTGTGCCTATGTTGAAATGTTACATTGCTCGAAGTATTTGCTAAGGCGGCTTAGTTCGTTCTGTCGGTAGTAAGAAGCAGCGAGAAGGGGAGAGATCAAAGCGTTTGAGTAAAACTCAAAAGAGTAACCTTTTCACACAAGATCAACTTGGAGCTGACTGCGTGCAAGCCTCTTGTTGCTTCTCTTTTAAAGTTTAAATCGATGCTGGGAGGAGGAATGCAGTGCGGACGGTCAGTGTGTAGCTCGGTTTTTTTTGTTCTCGATAAGTGAAAGACAGACTCTGATTCCAGTCAGGTTGACATGTTGAGGCGATTTTAATTGATAGTGAAGTCGCTATCTGATTTTAGACCTCGGAGTTGCTCCAATCTGTTCACTATCCGAGCCGGAATAATGCAGTGTTCTCTGTTCTGGGAGCTGGAGTCTGTCTTTCAGGCTGGTACTCAATGCCCATACAATTCAACTATTCCCACACCTCCCTTTTCCATACCCTCACCCGGTTGGAAGAAAAAGGTTTCCAAGAGCATTTCTTAATTGTATGACCCAACAGTACATCTCAACATTTTTTTTTGATGTTTCCAATGTTGGGTGAGCTCCTCCAGCCTGGGGGAAGGGAGGAGGGGGTGGTTAAAGGCATTAGCCCAAAGCAAAATAATAAGCTTTAAGGTGCAGACTTGAGAGTGGTCTGCTCCAGCGAGCTCCTTGCTTAATTTTCTTGGGAAGGCCGGCAGGATGCCAGTATTTTGAAAAGTAAAGAGGTTAGCTAAATATTTGCTGGCCTTCTGTGAAACCACATCTGATAAGGCATCCATGTTAGGAAAAAATGAAGGGAATGCGCTCAATGCATAGGCCTTATAAGGAGCAAATTTAACTTGGTGACAGACGATGGGTTTAACCTATGGAATGTAAGTATGCATTTGAAAACGTTCTGAGGGACTTTAATATGGACAAGTTGAAAAAGTCCAACTTGTTGGTCCATGTACTGCATTGCATCTCTCGGTTGGTTGCAGTTGTTTATGGTTATTTATAACTTGCATTCGCTTGATTAAACATTGAGTTATTATTAAGTTTGTTCTAAGCCTGTTTCTAAGGCCAATGCAAAATTTGGTTTGTGCTTTGATTCTGATCTAATTGTTTGTCTATGATCATGTCTTGTTACTGATTATTCTTTTGATTTTGTGTTCCAGTAGTGCAGAATACATAATTGTGGTGCAGACTCAAATCTAATCATTTAATAACAAGACTGCAAACTGTCTGAAGATGTTTTTAAAAAATTACAAATTATATAAATTAAGCATCAGTCTGGCCTTACTCTGAACGCTGCATAACTATTAGAGGATTTTGTTTATATCTCTTTGTTAATTACAGTAGACCTTTCCTGGATTAGACAGTTTGAAAGCATTCTTTGATTTAAGATTTATATTCTTCATGAGTAACTTTGAGACATTCTGACTGAGATAGCTGAAAATCCTACAATGCAAACCAGAGACCACAAAATGGCCCAGCCTAATTAGATCTGTCCGATAGTGATGTTAGTCAGGATTGCTTAGATGTCTGGGCTTTCACTCAAGGGAGTCACTGCTGAAGCATTACAACCAGTTAAATCTGAACTGGAGAACCCTAATTATGTGAAAGATTTGGGCTGCTGAAGAGTAAAGGAGTCATTTGTGCTGTTTAATAGCTCCTCATTAAGGGTTAGATTTAACCACAACCATAGCATTGGTGTGAAGTAGCATCACATTGCATCAACAATATGATTATTCCAAAAGTAGCCAGGCCCAGTGTGATACTGGAGAGAAAGGGACTGTAGCTCTCTTGAATGTTACTGTATGCACTGTTGAGCAGTTACTTGATTACATACAAAAGTTCTGCATTTCTGTGAAGCCAGAATCAATGCTGAGCTTGTGTGAATGTACTGTGATCACAGTACTTTAGCATTTGTGTACATGTTAGTTTCCTAGCTGGAGAAAGTGAGGACTGCAGATGCTGGAGATCAGAGCTGAAAATGTGTTGCTGGAAAAGCGCAGCAGGTCAGGCAGCATCCAAGGAACAGGAGAATCGACGTTTCGGGCATAAGGGCTTATGCCCGAAATGTCGATTCTCCTGTTCCTTGGATGCTGCCTGACCTGCTGCGCTTTTCCAGCAACACATTTTCAGCCCAGTTTCCTAGCTGGCTTTGTTATAACCCATGTAGAATTAAACTAATTACAGATGCCTACAAGCCTTGACTCCCAATGTGCATTCATGCACGTACTGTATACACCTCAGTCAAAATCTTCAGCCCTCACCCATGGCAAATTTATTACACGGTCAAGCAGGTTCTTTTATATTCATTCATGGGATGAGGGCATTGCTGGCTAGGCTAGCATTGCCCATCCCTAATTGCTCAGAGGGCAGCTGAGAGTCAGCGACATTGCTCTGGGTCTGGAGTCACGTGTAGGCCAGGCCAGCAATTTCTTTCCATAAAGGACATCAGTGAACCAGATGAGTTTTTCCTGACAATAGATTCATGCTCATCATTAGACTCTTAATTCCAGATTTTCATTGAATTCGAATTTCACCATCTGCTGTGGTAGGATTCTAAATCAGGTCTCTGGATTAACAGCTCATCGATAATACCACTAGGCCACTGCCTCCTCTTAATTTAGTAGTTGGTGCGTGAAAACATGACTGTCTCTGTTCCTCTACACCAATCCATGGTGAAAAGGCATGTTGACAATGTTCCCACTTCACTGCCAATGAAGTGGAAGTGGCACTCCCTCAGGGGAGCAATTAATGCCAATGTAAGGGCCTTATCCCACTGCTGCTGTTATCAAATCAGTTGTGAGCAGAAATTTCACCCTCCGGGTCCTTGACTCGGTGGAAGGGCCTACTGCTGGCCTGTCAAATGCTTGAGTGTTACATAATGTGGTGGGTCTTCCCAGTAAGTTCTCTGGTTCGGCCCCATTTAGAATACTGTTTCCAAGTTTGGGCCCCACACCTCAGGAAGGACATACTGGCACTGGAGCATGTCCAGTGAAGATTCACATGGATGATCCCTGGAATGGTCGGCCTAACATACGATGAATGGCTGAGGATCCTGGGATTGTATTCATTGGAGTTTAGAGGTTGAGGGGAGATCTAATAGAAATTTACAAGGTAATGCATGGCTTAGAAAGAGTGGACGCTGGGAATTTGTTTCCTTCAAGCGGGGATACTAGGACCCGTGGGCACAGCCTTAGAGTTAGAGGGGGTCAATTTAAAATGGAAATGGGGAGACATTTCTTCAGCCAGAGAGTGATAGTCCTGTGGAATTCATTACCACGGAATGCAGTGGAGGCGTGGACGTTAAATGTCATTCAAGGCAGAGATTGATAAATTCTTAATCTCGCAAGGAATTAAGGGATACGAGGAGAGTGCGGGTAAGTGGCGTTGAAATGCCCATTAGCAATGATTGAATGGCGGAGTGGACTCGATGGGCCGAATGGCCTTACTTCCACTCCTATGTCTTGTGGTCTTAAGAGATGTCTGAGGCTCATGCCAGCTCTCCAGCTGGCTGCTGAGGCCTCTTCAAGATTCCAGCCATAGCTTGGCTTAGCTGGATTGGTGACCATCAGGTGGAAAGGAACAAGAGTAGTAGGTTATTTGACTATCCTTGAGGTCTAGAGCGGCTGCAGTGACACTGCTGAGCTGGTTTCTCGGCTTCTCGTAAATTGTTCAAATAGCTAATGTCATTGAATATTTCTATTAAGAGGCTTGGAGTGCTGAATTTTTTAACTTAGTTCTTTATTTCACTATTTCTGTTATTAAGATTTTGTACCTAGGGACTTTGTGCCGAGGATGCTGCTGTGTGTGGCAACATTGTACACTTTTCACTGTACTCTTGTACCCTGCACTTGAGTGACAATAAAACCTAAATCTTAAAAAAAAAAAAAAATCTGATGTGGTTGCATTATTTAGGTACCATTGACTTATGTAGAGAGTGAGAACTTGTTTGTTTGCAATATCTAATTAGTCAGATGCCTACAAATTACTCGAGGCTAATTCTGGATGAAGTCTCTTGGCACAACTTTGGATTTGGTGCAAAGCCAAAATTTATTGTAAATGAGGTGCAATTTATAGCTGAAGACAAGTAGAGTGAGGTTCTCTCCTCACAAATAATTTTTGTCTCATTTTCTTCAGAAATAGCCTGATTCTGCAGTCAACCGACATTTACATAGCAACTGTACCATCTCACTCTAAATCCTAATATAAATGCATGAGGTCTTTGATCAAGTGGTGCCTTGTCCACATCAGACCCCACTAAACTGATTGCTATTTCACTAAAGAAGGACTGGAGGGAGAAGTCAGAGAAGAGAATTGACATATAGCATTGCCATATTCCTTCGTGGGAACATCACATAGCTGGACCATGGGTGTTGGTCACCGCTCATTGTTTGACACTGCCAACTCTGACAAAGTACGTAAGGAAAGCAAACAAAGATGGACCTTGAATGTTGCTGATTTGTAGTGACTTTTGATTACATTATTAAAACTATAAACAAAGTCTGAGAGAAGTGTTTCATTGCAAGGTCATAATGGCACTCAAGATTAAGTTTAGGAATACTTATTCAGGCCAAAGAGTTTGGTTTATATTCTATCAGTATTGAAATGTGTGTGTTTTTGGACAGAGACCTTAATCACTGAATTGTAAGGCATATTTTGGGTTAAAGCTGGAAGTTGTAAAACAAAATTGAATCCATTAATAGACACCAGGCGGAACTCATCAAGCATTGTAGCTGTGTCGCTTAATTCTTTAAGAATTCCATTGCTTCATAGAACTGAATAGCCTTGTCTTCATTAAAAAAAAAGACATTCCTTTTACGGATACTTTGGTAGGAGAGTTACATTTTTAAGTAGATTATAAACTGGACAGAGGCTAGGAGGGTCATAATGCTGTGCTTGCTAGGAAAGGCCAGCAGACAATCTGGATGACTTCATTTAAGGGTCTTTATTGTCAGTCATTGATTTTCTGGCCCAAATTACATGGCCCACTCTCTCCAATCTGCAATGAGGAATCAGAAATCTGAAGATGCACTAGCATCTTTGAAGTGGGATGGACAAGAAGCCATCATCTTTGTGGGATATACAGCAAGAGTTTTTTTTTTGATGATGGCCAGTTTGGCCAAAATAAGGTATATTATTTAAAAAATTTAATCCCCACACTATCACCTAAGTGCAGTAGTGCTTATTTTTTCCCCAGCACCCATGGTGTGTGTGTGTAGGTGTGAGACACAGTGAGAGACACAAGGTGCACAAATCTTTATTCAAATTCCACCACCAGGAAGATAGGGAACACCCGGGTGGCCAGTGACAAACACTGCCCTTCACATCAAAAGGCAGTGCTGTGTGATCAAAACAGTGAAGGGAAGGGTAGGGACTAAATCAAAATATAGTTGGAGGGAGAAATGATGCACTCCACTCCCTGCGGCGCCCACCTCTCCCTGAACAACTCCAGGGTGTTGGTGGACACCGCGTGCTCCTTCTCCAAGGACACCCAGGCCCTAACGTAACCGCGGAAGAGGGGCAGGCAGTCGGCCCTAACAACCCCCTCCACGGCCTGCTGCCTGGACCTGTTAATGGCCAGTTTACAGCAAGAGTATTAACTGTGGAGGAAGCCTTTAAGCTTCAAAAGCCACAATGGATTACCACACAATAATGCCAAGTGAGAGTCTGTATTGTAGTTGCACAGTGAAGCTGCTGGTGCTCCCCTGCTGGCACCGGTTCTGCTGGGATTTGAGGAATGTGTGGTCAATTGGAGGGCAATTGATGGCCAGCAGACATTGTAGTTCTCACCTTCACACTGCCATGTACTTGGGTGCCTGAAGGCAGTGGAGTTACACAAGTTTTACTTTAATTTTTCTCTTGGCTTCCTCTATTAGGGGCTTGATAATGACATTTTAGAGAAAAGTGACCATTTTCAGTACTTCTGAGCACAAGATAAGTATGTACTTTATCTTTTGCTGTCAGTTTTAATTCTTCCATTGATTTATCTCATCTCACTGCTGCCAGTCTTACTCCAGAACTCTTAAGGCCAAGGAAATATGTTCATCAAGTGGAAGGATTCCCTGCCAATTGCCCTGTCGCAAAACCAGTTTTTAAAGGTCAGGGCCCAGCACCACAAGGATTACAGTGGAGGTCTGATAGAAGGACAAGGAAAATCAGTGTCATTAAGACCTTGAGGAGCTAATGCAAATCAACTTATAGTTTCAGTTAGTAGTCCAGCGAAGTCTTCAGGTTAGATTTGGGATTCATAATCAAGCCAGTTTCTTATTGCAGGACAACTGGTTTGCTGTGTCTTAGATTCTCTTTTGTAATGTGCTTCAGCAAATTAAGTCAAATATATTGGTGCAGCAGTATAGGAATTGAACAGATAGCCCTAAATTGGTGCAGAACTGAGATATTTTCTTGGAATGTCAAAGAATGCACCCTGGTAATGTTTCTGGCTGACACTTCTGTCTGTAGTCCAGTGTGTAAAAACACACAGCACTTTACAAGGCAATACAAGAGTCCACTCATACCTGCAGGGGATACGTTCCAAGACTTGCTCTCAGCAGCCCCCGGTCCCTGGTTCTGGAATGTTCCCTATAATATATTTGGGCCACGGTAAACGGCGGGTAACTGAAACTGCAGTAAATGGACCCGTGGATACAGGGTTCACCCTGTAATGATCCAATAGCACCTCCTCGTCTAACAATGATGACCAGACAAGTGAATACTTACAACTGATTCCTTCATTTTCCTTGCACTTACTTCCAGTGACCAGTTCTGATGCTACATCTCCATTTGGGAAAGGAAAATAGGGGCTTGCAGGCAATGATGTTGCCTAAGCTTTGATCTACATTTTCGGCTAACATGGAAACACATCAGTACTGATAGTATGTTAGTACAGATGCAAGGGCAGAATGATGGTTTGTTTAAATATAATATTCTGAGACAGAAACATTGAAGTCAAGCCCCACTCCAGATGACCTCAGTGGAGACTGAATTAATGACCACCAAAGTTAAACATATCAACTTGGCCTTTCATAACCACCGGAGAAACCTACATTTTATTTGTACATTAAAGAAAGTATCCCAATTCAACAATAAAACTGGTGAATTCAAGGATCAGCTTTATATCTTTATCAGTCTATGGAAGATATTGAAAATTGTGACAAAGGTGCTAGGGAGTCACCTCCCTTCTTTTTCCCAGTTAGTAGCCTCAAGAATCCTTTGCATGAGACTGGAGTCAAGACTTGATCTGTGGCAGAAGGCATTAAATGGACAACTTAATGAAAGACTGCTGTGAACATGCATCTGCTCTCTCAGCTGTACCAAACAAAGCCATAAAATATAGGAGTAGAATTAGGCCGTTCAGCCCATCAAGTCTACTCTGCTATTTGCTTATGGCTGATATGTTACTCAGCTCCATTCTCCTGCCATCTCTCTGTAACCCTTGATCTCCTTACTAGTGAATACTTACAACTGAAGCTATCTATTTCTGTCCTAAAGATGCTCAATAATTTGTTCTCCAAAGCCCTTTACAGCAATGAATTTCACAGAGTCACCACCCTCTGGCTGAAGAAATTCTTCCTTATCTCAGTACTAAAGGGTTATCCCTTCACTCTGAGGCTGTGTCCTCGGGTCTTAGTGGAAACATCTTCTACACATCCACTTTATCCAGGTCTGTCAGTATTCTACATGTTTCAATGAAATCCTCCTGCTCAACTTTCTAAAGTGGCGAGCTAGCCCATGTGCTTAGAGCAGTTGGCTTCTGGTCTATACAACATGTACCTTGACCATAGGACAACTTTAAATATAGACAAAGTTGGTGCCCTGGACTACTGGTTATTTCCTGCTTATCTTTCAGTTTAGCATGCTTTTTGTTCAGTGCTGAGAAAACATGTGCATGTTTTAATTTAAAGAAAGTTTCTCCAAAGCTCATTACGAGGAATTCTATCAGCATTTCAAGTCCTCTACAAGTTGAGAAAGAAACAGCGACTAAAGCTGATTCCTATAATTCACCAGCTTTATTTAGTTGATTTTATACAATAAAATGTCTCACACGTGGAATATCCTACACTCTCACGCATTCTATACCCTAAAGGAATTGCTCGATTCTTTTTTTTTCTCTACTTTCACAGCTCCTTTGGTGCAATCTGAATCTTTGTTCTCCTAATCTACTCATCTTGACATCATTTAATTTTAGTCGGTAATTTTTCCCTTGAAACATTTAGTACTCCTAAAACTTTATTGCTTCCTATTGTCTCCCACCAGCATTCATCTGGAATGTTACTGCATTCTACTAATCTCCTTGACCGTCTGCTGTGTCTATACAAGCAGAGCATTGAAATTATGAATACCGCCAGCAGTGATAAGAAGATCAGGCCCAGTGCTGCTAGTCTAATGTTTGGAAAAGCTCAAACACTTTTTGAAAGCAGTAATGAATCGTAGATGGATCGCCAAGTCAAGTATTAAACAGATGGCACACCTTTATTTTTGAGAGGGAAGATAATGACCTACAGTTATTATCGCTGGATTGTTAATAATTATCTAGAGACTCCGATAATGACTGAGAGAATGGGGTTGAGAAACTTACCAGCCCTGATTGAATGGAGGAACAGACGTTTTGGACTGAATGGCCCAATTATTTGCTCCCATGTCTCATATTCAGCAGATCTGAGTTTGAATCCTGCCACAACAGATGGTAGAATTTGAATTCAGTGGGACAAAAAAATCTGGAAATAAAAATCTAACGAAGCCATTGTCGATTGTCAGAAAAACCTAGCTGATTCATTAATGTCCTTTCGGGAAGGAAACTGTCATCCTCACCTGGTCTGTCCGATATATGACTCCAGACCACAGCAGTGTGGTTGACTCTTAACTCCTGAAGAAGGGCTAATGCCCGAAACGTCGATTCTCCTGTTCCCTAGATGCTGCCTGACCTGCTGCGCTTTTCCAGCAACACATTTCCATCTCTTAACTGCTCTCAGGGTAATTAGGGATGGGCAAAAAATGCTGGTCTAGCCAGCAATGCCCTCATGCTGTGAATGAATTAAAAAAAAAAGGTAGTATTGATTCTTTGGCTGACGGTGCTAAGAGTTGCATAATGAGCATTTTAAGGCAAACAAAATCATGATCGAGAGTAACAATTAGATAGTGGAAGATTAACCCATTTTACACATAGGAGGTCCATTTGTAATTTGGTGTTATGTACTAATTTTCATAATAGATGTTGGTTAAACAAAGACTTGGAAACTGAAAACCTAATTGTAACTTCATATTTTTGAACTTTTCAAAAAATTTTCACTCTTTTTAAGTTCAGACGGTTCATTGGCAATTCTTAATCATTGTTAGTGAACAAAGTCAGTCATTGTAAGGAGCTCAGAAAATGTTTCTTTTTAATAGCTCCATCTTTTTTTTTAAAAATGTGCATTCTTCCATTAACATTCCTTGCTTTTGACTTCTTCTGTTGTATCTTCATCCAACTGGGAGCAAACGTCCTTGATTTCACTGGGATTTTATATACTGTGGTGATGAGTTACTACTGTAGCCTTGAAATTCTGTAGTTGATGTGATGATTGCTCTCGTAATTCCTTACACAAGACCATTCAATGTTTTGTTCAAATCAAAATGACATGTGATTTGGTGAAGATTTTCCCATGGAGAGAAAGAACTTTCATTTGTATATAGTAACTTTAACTATCTCAGCAGTACCTACAGCTAATTAAGCACTTTTGTAGCAATGTCACTATTGTAATATAGGAATAGTGGCAGCCAGTTTATGCCAAGTAAACTGGACAGATATCAATGAGATCTGACTCAATTGTGCGGATTTAGGAATCAACATATGCTAGAAGATCAGGACGAACTCATTCAGACTTATAACTATTCTAAATTGTACATTAGGATATTTTATCTAAAGATAGTTCTTCCAATAGCACAGCAAACGCTGAGCTACCAACTTAGATTTTTGCATTTAATTCTCTGGAATGAGAGTTGAACCCACCATTGATTTGATGCGTGAGTGCTACCAGTGAACTACGATCCACTTGGGTCAAATGTGTATTTGGAATCTGTTCACACAGCCATCCTGTGAAGCAAAGTGTCTATAGGTTAGAAGACGTTTCACCTGTCCTTCGAATGGGGAAAAAAAGTTATTCCTCTGTTGCTGAATGTTGACTGTGTTCAAGGCAAATAATTAAACCGAAGTGTGTCTTAACCATTAAAAAGCTGCACTTTAAAGTGTATCTGCAACGCCAAAGATTTTACATCCTGTATTTTAAATTAACTGATTTTATTGTTGCTGTGGATTGATGTTGATAATGCAAAGTGACAATTTTACAACAGCTATTCCATTCATTCTTATTAAAATGACCTAATAGTTAACACATGAGCAAATTGACAGTAAGCAATTTTAAAAGGTTAGGATAGCAATGCATAGTTTAAATATATAGGGAGCAACAATGACTTGATTTCCTTAACTGGTAATGAATTTTGCCCCTCACCAACAAGGGCATAATATGTTCTGTTCTCTTTCACTGTATAAGACCTCTCATTGGACATTCTTCTGGTGATGTTCAAGGTAACTTAGTTTGTACATTCCAAAAATATTGAGTCACAGTATAGTAAAGGCAGAAATTACCCTGATGTGGTATTTAAAAATATGCAATTAATAGTTTGCTGATATTTATGAAGCAATACAATATTCCATTAACGTTCTTCATTAGAGTTTTTGCTTTTTTTTTTGACAGATTAAAGTCAAAAACTCTGAATGCCTATCAAATGTGAACAGGCATTTTTGTGTGAAGCAACCATGGAAAGATCTAGTGGGAGGGAGGAGGTTTGCCAAGTTACTCTGAACTCCTTAGATGGATGTGAAGTGAGCTCAAAACCAAGTACAGACATATTTGAACTATAATCAGCTGCTAATGTATGTTGCCTTTCTGGATTTTTTTTAAAGGAGTTCGCCTCATGCATTCAGATGTAGGAAAGGATGGGAACATGATTAAAATCACAAGCTCACACTTGTTCTAAGTGATCACATTTGGTGAGAAATTTATTGCAGAGTGTGAAAAATGATGATGTGAGGGTAGATTTTTCGAATCATAATGCAGAGCTTGTTTAGGATAATCTTATTGGAGCTAATTTTATTTCAGACTTTAGGATCATGTTGTTTTCAAAGATAGAAATCAGTGGCTGACATTCAAATTTGATCACCTTGCCGTTAAATATTATTCCCCCTCAAGATGTGAGTCTAGAAATTATTTTTTGTGATTATCTTTTCTTAACAGTTCTCTATCTGCTATTTTAAAATGCAGGCATTAAGTGTTTTATGTGAAAAGGTTAAAATCTCTACTAAAGTAGTAAGTAGAGTTTCACACAAGCTTAATCAGCTTGCAGTATAAATAGGTGTTTCTAAACTATAGTAACAAATAGTTTATCAAATATCAGTCCATAAAACCTATGGATTTGTGGGCACTGATGCACCTACATATCTAGAAGCTTCTTGACCATTGAGAAGTGTACACCAATTCTGCTTGAAGAAGAAGTTACCAGTGAAACTAACTACATTCACTGCCATCAAACATCTTCTATCCTCCAAGAAATTCTGTTCTCCAGAAGCATATTTCTCTTTCTTGTTATTAAGCAGCACACTTAATACAGAGTGTGATTTGCTTGATTTTACACTGGGTGTGATGAATGTATAAAGGTCTGGATTGTGCTAGGGCAGGCCCATTGAGTTTGTTAGAGGCAGGTGAAGAGTAGTACTCTGGTGATTGACATCTTGCTGAGCAATGGCCGTGAGGACCCACTTGCTACACTATGAAGATGGCCTGGCACCATGAGCATACAGACTTGACACTGAACTGCTGGGGAAACCGGAGTCTTCTGAGGCATCATCACACACTCCTGCCAAGAAAGCTGCTCTGTTGCTATTAGACTAACTGTTGGCATCTGGTCTCCAATTCCTTCCTGCCCTATGGAGGAACATGTAATTGGTGTTGCTTTTGTTACAACTAGTAGGCATTTAAACCCTCTGAACTAAACTTTTAAGCTGAGGAAGATAGTGTACCCGTGTAAGCTGTTCAAGCATCACTCTGCCGACTAGCAACTGAGTAGTGTAACTAAGTGCCTTCCATCATTTGGTACTCAGTTTAAATAGTGACACTGTTCTCTGACAACAGTCAATTTAGAAAGATCTAAATTGATCCAGCCCATTGTCCTGGCCATGCATTAAGCTGACGAGTGCATCTTTGCAACTTATTGGTTTTCACTGATTTATTGTTGTCTGTCACATGTACTGGGTTACCATGAAAAATGTTGTTTTGCATGCTATGAAGGCAGATTGTATTATACAAGGTGCATCAGGGTAACAGAACAGAGTTCAGGCTACTATGTACAGCCGCAGAGAAGGCGCAGAGAAATAGAGAGAGAGAGAGAGAGAGAGAGAGAGAGAGATATCAATGAGGGTTACCTTGGAGACGTCCATTCAAAAGTCTGATAACAGTGGGGAAGAAGCTGTTCTTGAATCCATTCGTACAATAAGGGTCTCTCCTGCTGTGCTTTTGGCTTCTCGCTGCTGGGATGGAGATGCAGGGTCAGACTCCTGCACTGTTGGGCCAAAGGGATTTCACTGGGGATGATCCTATGAGTTGGCTTCTTCCTTGGGGGAGTGGAGGAGGGGGACGGGGTGGGGGCATGGGGCTGTTCAGTTGGCTGCTTGATGTTTATAATTGAGTGGCTGCTATCACATTTGACCTGCCCCAGGAGTAAAGCAGCAAGTGACAGTAACATGGTGCAGTATCTATCCACCAGCATTCTTCTTACTTTCAAGCCTGGGCGGCCTCTAAAGCTGTCCCAATGGCCTGAAAGATTTGCCCGTAATAATAGAAGATATTACAGGAATGGGCTTTCGCAGCAGAACTGCCCTGGAACAGAACACTGCACTAAGATGGAATAGAGTATCAGAGAGCAAATGGTATTTGTGTCCTTCACTCCTTGTATGGCTTTCTTTGTCTACCTCGTTGAATGTTTTTAAGGCAAAGATTGATAGCGTTTTGAAAAGTAAAGGTATTAGGTGTCATGGTAAGTGGGCAGGTAAGTGGAGCTGAGTCCGTGAAAAGATCAACCATGATCTTACTGAATGGTGGAGCAGGCTCGTGGGGCCAGAGAGCCTACTCCTGCTCCTAGTGCTTATGTTCTTATTTAAACCCGTTGTAAATTTGTATGCCACTGTGGAATTGTCTCCACTTTAATCCAAACAGAATTACCCCCACATTTTCAATCGAACTTTGCAGTTTAAAATCCTCCATTTCTGGAACCGTTCTGGTAGATATCCTCTGCAATCTCTCAAAAGCCCTCCCCATCTACTCTGAAGTGAGATGACCAGAGCTGGATGCAATACTTTAGTTATGACCCAATCACTCTTCTCATTATGTCCTTCAATAGATAATGCATTCAGACTCCAAGCTCCCTCTGCCCCTCGACTCTCTTTATAACGGTACCTGCACATCTACCAATATCATTTATTGTAAAGGAGGACCAGTTCCAACACAGAACACACCAGATGGCCTCCTTCTTTAGAGACCACAATTTCCCTTCCCACGTGGTTAAAGATGCCCTCCAACGCATCTCGTCCACATCCCGCACCTCTGCCCTCAGACCCCACCCCTCCAACCGTAACAAGGACAGAACACCTTCCACCCTACCAACCTTCGCATAAACCAAATCATCCGCCGACATTTCCGCCACCTCCAAACGGACCCCACCAGCAGGGATATATTTCCCTCCTCACCCCTTTCCACCTTCCGCAAAGACCGTTCCCTCCATGACTACCTGGTCAGGTCCATGCCCCCCTACAACCCACCCTCCCATCCTGGCACCTTCCCCTGCCACTACAGGAATTGCAAAATCTGCGCCCACACCACCTCCCTCACCTCCATCCAAGGCCCTAAAGGTGCCTTCCACATCCATCAAAGTTTTACCTGCACATCCACCAATATCATTTATTGTATCCGTTGCTCCCGATGCGGTCTCCTCTACATTGGGGAGACTGGACGCCTCCTAGCAGAGCACTTTAGGGAACATCTCTGGGACACCTGCACCAATCAACCACACCACCCTGAGGCCCAACATTTCAACTTCCCCTCCCACTCTGCCGAGGACATGGAGATCCTGGACCTCCTTCACCGCTTTCCCTCACCACCAAACACCTGGAGGATGAACGCCTCATCTTCCACCTTGGAACACTTCAACCCCAGGGCATCAATGTGGACTTCAACAGTTTCCTCATTTCCCCTTCCCCCACCTCACCCCAGTTCCAAACTTCCAGCTCAGCACTGTCCTCATGACTTGTCCTACCTGCCTATCTTCTTTTCCACCTATCCACTCCACTCCCCAACCTATCACCTTCATCCCCTCCCCCACTCATCTATTGTACTCTATGCGACTTTCTCCCCACCCCCACCCTCCTCTCACTTATCTCTCCACCCTTCAGGCTCTCTGCCTGTATTCCTGATGAAGTGCTTTTGCCCGAAACGTCGATTTTACTGCTCCTCGGATGCTACCTGAACTGCTGTGCTTTTCCGGCACCACTCTGATCTAGGCTCTGGTTTCCAGCATCTGCAGTCATTGTTTTTACCAACGGTGTCATAAAGTCAGGTTGATAGGGTTGTTAAGAAGGCATACAATGTGTTGCCTTTCATTAGCAGGAGGATTGAGTTTTAGAGTCGCGAGGTTATGCTGCAGCTCTATAGAGCCCTGGTTAGACCACACTTGAAATATTGTGTTCAGTTCTGGTCGCCTCATTTTAGGAAGGGTGTGGAATCTTTAGGGAGGGTGCAGAGGAGGTTTACCTGAACTGGAGGGCATGTCCTATGAAGAAAGGTTGAGGGAGCTAAGGCTGTTCTCATTGGAGCACTTCTCATTGGAGAAGTGAATTCATAGAAGTGTATAAGATGTTGAGAGGCATAGGCAGAGTGAATAGGCAGAGACTTCTTCCCAGGGCAGAAATGGCTATCCCTTAATTTTAAGGTGATTGGAGGAACGTTTAGAATCGTAGAATCCCTACAGCGCGGAAACAGGCCCTTTGGCCCAACAAGTCCACACCAACCCTCCAAAGAGTATCCCACCCAAACCCATTCCTCTACATTTACCCCTGACTGATGCATCTAACCTACACATCCCTGAACACTATGGGCAAATTCTTTGCATTGGGGAGGAAACCAGAGCACCCGGGGGAAACCCACGCAGACACTGGGAGAATATGCAAACTCCACATAGACAGTTGCTTGAGGCTGGAAGCAAACCGGGTCCCTTGTGCTGTGAGGCAGCAGTGCTAACCATTGAGCCACCGTGCTGCCCTGGGAGATGCCAGAGGTAGGTTCTTTACACAGAGAGTGGTAGGTGAGTGGAATGTACTGCTAGCAGTGATAGTAGACTCAGACACATTAGGGACATTTAAGCGACTCTGATAGGTACATGGAAGGTAGTACAATGAGGGGTATGTAGGTTAATCTGATCTTCGAGTGGGATAAACGGTGGGCACGACATCAGTGGCCTGAAGGGCCAGTACTGTTCGATGTTCTGTGTTCTAAAGTCTGTGTTGTCTCTTCTGCCAAAATGCACCACTTGACTATTCTGCCAACCTAGCTGTGTGTTGCGGTTGTTTGATTTAATCCTCCCAAGGAGCCTGTGTGGTTCCTGGGCAAAACAGAGACACCACAGGCATGTACTCAGACCCGATACAAGGAAAAAAAAGAGTCATGAGAAAAATCAGGGCCTGTACTTTACTTTTATCAAGCTCACCATTCGACATTGTGAGCAGAGTTAGACTCTAATAGCTACCCAGATTCCTGGTCATGATGAAGCAGCTTCATGGACATAAGTACAAACAAGTCCCGCAGAAGAGAGAGTTCCTTCTGACTTGTCAATGTGCTGGCCCTGATCTTATTCAGTCAAGTGTGCATTGCACAACAACTCATTTTCTGAACTCTTTTTAAAAAAAAAAATTGGATTAAAGAACTAATCAACATTAACTACATCCCAAGAAAAATATAGACCACCAGCATTTTCTGTGATGGAACTGAAAATGCTGTCTTGCAGTTCACCAATTTGGGAAACATCACCTTTTTTTGATGCCACTGTGAAAAGGCAGTGGACAACAGACTTCCTAAAGGAAGCAGCATATTTAATAAACTGTTATCAATGAATGTGAAGCAACCACAGCCTTAGAGCACAGACCAAACTCAAGGTCTACAAAACCATGGCCCTCATCATCCTCCTGTGTGGTACCAAATCATGGATCCTTGTACTGACATCTTGTGCATCTTCCGGAGCACTTCCAACAACCCGACCTCTGCAGCGTCCTCCAGAGCTTCTGGCAGAAGCACAGCACAAACAGTGAAATCTTAGAAACAGCCAAAGTCACTGATGCAAAACGTTGCAGATGACACAAAGGTTGGAGGTGTCGGCTGCAGCGTGACATAGACAGGGTGCAGAGCTAGGCTGAGAAATGGCAGATGGAGTTCAACCTGGATAAATCCGAAATGATGCAATTTGGAAGGTCGAACTCAAATGCTGAATATAGGACTAAAGACAGGATTCTTGGCAGTGTGGAGGAACAGAGGGATCTGGGTTCGTAAGTACGTAGATCCCTCAAAGTTGCCACCCAAGTGGATAGGGTTGTAAAGAAAGCATATGGCATTTTGACTTTGATTAACAGGGGGATCGAGCTTAAGAGCCGTGAGGTTTTGATACAGCTCTACAAGTCCCTGGTGAGACCACACTTGGAATATTGTGTCCAGTTCTGGTCACCCTACTGTAGGAAAGATACAGAGGCTTTGGAGAGGGTGCAAAGCAGGTTTACCAGGATGCTGCCTGGACTGGAGGACTTGCCTTATGAAGAAAGGTTGAATAAGCTCAGACTTTTCTCTCTGGTGAGAAGGAGGAAGAGAGGAGACCTGATCGAGGTATACAAGATGAATAGATAGAGTCAATATCCAGAGATTTTTCCCCAGGGCAGGCTTGACTGTTACGAGGAGTCATAGTTTGAAGATATTAGGAGGAAGGTATAAAGGAGATGTCAGAGGTAGGTTCTTTACGTAGAGAGTTGTGAATGCATGGAATGCGTTGCCAGCTGTGGTGGTGGTGGAAACAGAATCATTGGGGATATTTAAGTGACTGCTGGACATGCACATGGATAGCAGTGAGTTGAGGGGTGCATAGGTTAAGTTATATTTTACATTAGGATTAAACCTCAGCACAACATCGTGGGCCAAAGGGCCTGTTCTGTGCTGTACTTTTCTATGTTCTATGACACCAGCATAGAGGCCACCCTCATGCAAGCCAACTATGTTAGTGGGTCAGGTGACCCAGATGAGTCACAGTGAAAAATTACTCAAAATCATTTTATACGGAGAGTTCACCACTGGTGAATGGAACAGAGGTGGTTCAAGCAAACCTTTTCAAGAAGTTCCTGAAGAAATCCTCCTCTGTGTGACCCGTTGACTGTCAATAGTGCAAAGTGCAGGCCATACGTCTTAGTGCCTGGAGATGCTAGATTGGGAGTGCAACAGCCACATTTCAGACAGAGCAAAGAAGCACCATGAAACAGGAAAGGATCAATCTAATTGTACCCAGCAGTGACTGTACCTTTCAGTTGCTCCTGCTGTGGGAGAATCTGCTGGCCACAGGTTGGCCTGACTGGGTGCACACCAAATGCTGACCAATCAGTACAAACTTTCTAAAGATTTCTATGCTAAGACATGCCAGGAATTTGCCACATTGCCAATTTTGGAATCACTGACAAGTTTTAAAATTTATCCCCATATTCTAGTATCAGTCATTTTTGTATATGTGAGGAAAAATTACTAGTCCAGCACTGACTCTTGGAGAACGTCTCCATCTACTGTGGTCCAGTCTGAAAAACAACCTATTTAGCGTGCATCAGTATTTGCTGTCCTTAAAACAATCTCTATAACCATGCTGACACCAACTATCCAGTTCTGAGTCTCAATTTTGTTAACCAGTCTCTGTTACTTTATCAAACAGTTCGATTAAATTCACCAAGTGCAGTTTGCCTTCCACAAATCCAGGTGCCATGATTAGCTTATTCTTTCCAAGTTTCTGTTGATTTTGTTCTCTGAGTTTAGTTTCTCAATCCTTACCTAGTGTTAACCTGACCAGTCCATAGTTACTTGCAATGTCTCATGGACTCCTCCTGTGCTCTAAACATCTAGGAAGCCATTTGCCCATCAACAAAGGTCTGACCGCACTAATGCCGTTTTGGCCCTTACCCTTGGAGGCTATAACAATACAAATACAAGAGTTTTTGACACACCAATGCTTTCAGGTAGTGAGTTCCAGACGCCCACCATGTTCTGGGGAAGAAAGGTTCTCCTCAACACCACTTTTACCCATTTACCTCTCACCTTAAATCTCTGCCCTCTGGTTATTGACCCCTGTACTAAAGGAAAAGGTGTCATTCTATCCACCCTGTCTATCCGCATCCCCCCCCGCAAATTCACTTTCATAAACCTTCCTCCCAATCTTTGTTGCTCCAGC
Organism: Chiloscyllium plagiosum; assembly: GCF_037043375.1. Lineage (NCBI taxonomy): Eukaryota > Metazoa > Chordata > Chondrichthyes > Orectolobiformes > Hemiscylliidae > Chiloscyllium > Chiloscyllium plagiosum. Next base: position 47,791,215 of record NW_028270161.1, read on the forward strand.
CTATCCAGTTTCTTCACAAAGTACTTATTGAGCACTGTGCCCATGTGGTGTGGGCCCAGACATATTTGCCCAGTAGTTTCGCTATTCCCTCCTTGAATACCTCCCATTGCACTGCAAGTCGCTGCTCCCAGTCCACTTCGGCGAAATTCTATCTTAACTTGGTAAAAGTAACCTTTTTCCAGTTTAGAAATTTTACTCTTAGTCTGTCCTTATCCTTTTCCATAACTATCCTAAAACTATCCAAATCATATCCTAAAACTAATAGAATTAAGGTCACTATCTCCAAAATGGTCCCCTGATGATATGCCTTTCACCTGCCTGGTCTCATTTCCAAATAGTCGGTCCCTTGTTGAGCTGTCTACATAGTGGCTATAAATAAGTTCTCCGAAATGCAATGGAAGAATTTTGCCCTCTTCCTACTTTGCACACTAAAACTATCTTGGTTAATATTTAAATAGTACTGTCCCCTATTATTACTGCCATATTCTTCTTGTAGTTTTCTGAAATATTGAATACATATTTGATTCTATGTCTCTCCCTGACTCTTTGGATGTCTATAGTACACAGGCAACAATGTTTTTGCACTTGCAGTGGTTTTCACTTCTGCAAGATCAAGGGTGATGGTGGAGAGTTGTTTTTCAGACTGAGGCCTGTGACCACTACCTTTCACCATTCATATAAATGATTTGGATGTGAGCATAAGAGGTATAGTTAGTAAGTTTGCAGATGACACTAAAATTGGAGGTGTAGTGGATAGCGAAGAAGGTTATCTCTGATTACAACGGGATCTTAATCAGATAGGCCAATGGGCTAAGGAATGGCAGATGGAGTTTTAATTTAGATAAATGCTGCATTTTGGGAAAGCAAATCTTAGCAGGTCTTGTGCACTTAATGGGAAGGTCCTCAGGTGTGTTGCTGAACAAAGGGACCTTGGAGTGCAGGTTCATAGCTCCTTGAAAATAGAGTCACAGGTAGATAGGATAGTGAAGAAGGTGTTTGGTATGCTTTCCTTTATTGGTCAGAGTATTGAGTACAGGAGTTGGGAGGTCATGTTACAGCTGTACAGGACATTGGTTAGGCCACTGTTGGAATATTGTGTGCAGTTCTTGTCTCCTTCCTATCAGAAAGATGTTGTGAAACTTGAGAGGGTTCAGAAAAGATTTACAAGAATATTGCCAGGGTTATTGCAGCAATTCTTTAGCCAGATCTGCGGGGTAAAGAATGGATGGATACTTCTTGGCTTCCACCTGAGATCCCAGGCTCATGGTGCTAGTCTTCTTTCAATTTGATGCCCATGTAATGTGAAGAATTGGCTGAATTGGCACTGGATACTGCAACGGCTATGAGGTTTGATAAGATTCCAGCTTGCGCTCCAGAATTAAGTTTTGCCCCGAGCCAAGTTGTTCCAGTCCAGTTACAACAATGGCAACCACCTGACAGTGAGAACTTTATCTTTAAAAATTTGAACAGACTCAATTCAGCTGATTACTACCTGTCCACTTGCTCTTTACCATAATCAAAGTGATGGAAAGTGGTGTTGTCAGTGCTATAAAAGCAGCACTTGCTCAGTAATAACTTGCGTATTGATGCTCTGTTTGAGTTTCAAAGCTGAAAATGTGTTGCTGGAAAAGTGCAGCAGGTCAGGCAGCATCCAAGGAGCAGGAGAATCGACGTTTCGGGCATGAGCCCTTCTTCAGGAATGAGGAGGGTGTGCCAAGCAGGCTAAGATAAAAGGTAGGGAGGAAGGTCTTGGGGGAGGGGCGTTGGAAATGCGATAGATGGAAGGAGGTTAAGGTGAGGGTGATAGGCCAGAGTGGGGATGGGGTCGGAGAGGTCATGAAGAAGATTGCAGGTCAAGAAGGTGGTGCTGAGTTCGAGGGTTGGGACTGAGACAAGGTGGGGGGAGGGGAAATGAGGAATCTGAGTTCATCCCTTGTGGTTGGAGGGTTCCTAGGCGGAAGATGAGGCGCTCTTCCTCCAGCCGTCGTATTGCTATGGTCTGGCGAAGGAGGAGGCCAAGGACCTGCATGTCCTTGGTGGAGTGGGGGGGGTTGAAGTGTTGAGCACAGGGTGGTTGGGTTGGTTGGTCCAGGTGTCCAAGAGGTGTTCTCTGAAACGTTCCGCAAGTAGGCGGCCTGTCTCCCCAATATAGAGGAGGCCACATCGGGTGCAGCAGATGCAGTAAATGATGTGTGTGGAGGTCCGGGTGAATATGTGGTGGATATTGAAGGATCCCTTGGGGCCTTGGAGGGAAGTAAGGGGGGAGTTGTGGGCGCAAGTTTTGCATTTCTTGCGGTTGCAGGGGAAGTTGCTGGGAGTGGAGGTTGGGTTGGTGGGGGGTGTGGACCTGATGAAGGAGTCACGGAGGGAGTGGTCTTTTCGGAACGCTGATAGGGGAGGGGAGGGAAATATATCCTTGGTGGTGGGGTCCGTTTGGAGGTGGCGTAAATGACGACGGATGATACAATGTACATGGAGGTTGGTGGGGTGCTAGGTGAGGACCGGTGGGGTTCTGTCCTGGTGTCGATTGGAGGGGTTGTACTGTATTGGAACTGGTCCTCCTGGGAGTAGCCATGGGCACCCGCATGGGTCCCAGCTATGCCTGCCGCTTCGGAGGATATGTGGAACAGTCCAACTTCCGCAGCTGCACTGGCACCAACCCCCACCTTTTCCTCCGCTACATCGATGACTGTATCGGCGCTGCCTCGTGCTCCCACGAGGAGGTTGAACAGTTCATCCACTTTACCAACACCTTCCACCCGGACCTCAAATTTACCTGGACCGTCTCAGACTCCTCCCTCCCCTTCCTAGACCGCTCCATTTCTATCTCGGGCGACCGAATCAACAGGGACATTTACTATAAACAGACCGACTCCCACAGCTACCTAGACTACACCACCTCCCATCCTGCCCCCTGTAAAAATGCCATCCCATATTCCCAATTCCTTCATCTCTGCCACATCTGCTCCCAGGAGGACCAGTTCCAATACCATACAACCCAGATGGCCTCCTTCTTCAAAGACCACAATTTCCCCCCCAGACGTGATTGACGATGCTCTCCACCACATCTCCTCTACTTACCACTCCTCCGCCCTTGAGCCCCGTCCCTCCAATCGACACCAGGACAGAACCGCACTGGTCCTCACCTACCATCCCACCAATCTCCATGTACATTGTATCATCCGTCGTCATTTGCGCCACCTCCAAACGGACCCCACCACCAAGGATATATTTCTCTCCCCTCCCCTATCAGCGTTCTGAAAAGACCACTCCCTCCGTGACTCCCTCGTCAGGTCCATACCCCCCACCAACCCAACCTCCACTCCCGACACCTTCCCCTGCAACCGCAAGAAATGCAAAACTTGCACCCACAACTCCCCCCTTACTTCCCTCCAAGGCCCCAAGGGATCCTTCCATATCCATCACAAATTCACCTGCACCTCCACACACATCATTTACTGCATTCGCTGCACCCGATGTGGCCTCCTCTATATTGGGGAGACAGGCTGCCTACTTGCGGAACGTTTCAGAGAACACCTCTGGGACACCCGGACCAACCAACCCAACCACCCCGTGGCTCAACACTTCAACTCCCCCTCCCACTCCACCAAGGACATGCAGGTCCTTGGACTCCTCCATCGCCAGACCATAGCAACACGACGGCTGGAGAAAGAGCGCCTCATCTTCTGCCTCGGAACCCTTCAAGCACAAGGGATGAACTCAGATTTCTCCAGTTTCCTCATTTCCCCTCCCCCCACCTTGTCTCAGTCCCAACCCTCGAACTCAGCACCACCTTCCTAACCTGCAATCTTCTCCCTGGCCTATCACCCTCACCTTAACCTCCTTCCACCTATCGCATTTCGAACACCCCTCCCCCAAGTCCCTCCTCCCTACCTTTTATCTTAGCCTGCTGGACACACTTACCTCATTCCTGAAGAAGGGCTCATGCCCGAAACGTCGATTCTCCTGTTCCTTGGATGCTGCCTGACCTGCTGCGCTTTTCCAGCAACACATTTTCAGCTCTGATCTCCAGCATCTGCAGTCCTCACTTTGTCCTAGAATGTTTTACTAAGCAAAAGAAATTGAACCTGCAAGTAAGCTGAAGGACATTAGGTGGGACAAACAGTTCATAGCTGAGGCACATTCAGGTAAAATACATGCTGAGTACATTTACACACTTTCATTGCGTTGAGATCGAGTTCATTTAGCTTCAAACCAAAGCAGAATTGATTCAGAGGATATGACACACACTTGCAAACAGAAAGAGGACAAGCTTTACTTCTGTACTTGGCATCACTGAAACCCATTTTTGTATCATCACCTTTCTGTTGGCTAGCTTTCCTTGCTAGCTTTCAGGGAGAACAGCAGATTTTTGCAATTCATTCCAGAATGATTCAGAACTAACAGTTATCGTTAAGTATCTGGCAAGAACTATTTGGAACAGCCCACTGATAACTAACTACTGTTCATCAGCTCTCTGGTAGTAAGCATCGTTCCAGCACTACTCTCTGACATCTTATTCCATTCCAGCGCTACTCTAATTTGTTTCTGGGTAAATTCTGCATTTGTTGACCATCCCTAACTAACCTTGAGGGGATGATGGTGAATTGAACCACTTGAACCACTGAAGTCCATAGCAGTGGGTGTGCTAACGTGAATGAGAGAGCTTCAGGATTTGGATCTGGTGATAGTAAAGGAATACTCATATAGTCAGGATGACACATGGCTTGGAGGTTAGCTTGCAGTGCATGATATCCCCAAGCATCTGCTAATCTTGTCCTTCTAGATGGTATGTATTGCAAATTTGGAAGGAACTATTGAAGGAGCCTTGATGAGTTGCTGTAGTGGCATTCTGTATATGGTGCACGCCTTTGTGATTATTATTGCAACCAGTGAGAAATTAGAGCACTGGGTGGGAGGCATGAGACCAGGAGCTTGCTAGAGTGGGAGAAGGAATGTTAGACCTCATTTTGAACTCATTGTTGCTTCTGATCTCAGGCCCCCAAAACGTTAGCTTGTGACGCCTGATCCTGACCGTCATTTTGGGAAGCTCTAATATACAGAGTTGCATTTTGTTCTGAACATTGTGCAATCAGCGGAACACATCTGCATTTTTGATCTCTGGAGGAAAGAAATTCAGATGAAGTGGCTGATAGTGTGTGGGTCAAGGACACTTTCATGGAGAACCCATGCAGTCATCTAGTGGGGATGAGAAGGTTGACTTCCCAAAACCATCTCCCTTTGTGCCAACTATTACACCAATCAGCAGTGAAATCCCAGCTCCCCAAATTCCCTTTGCCATACCCAATCAAAGTCTTGGTGTGTGTTGAGATGGAGTTCATTTGGCTTCAAACCAAAGCAGACTCAGTGGATATAAAGCACACAAACACAAAGAGAACAAACTTTACTTTTGTTCTTTGCATCATTGAAACCCATTTTTGTATCGTCACCTTTTAGTTGGCTAGCTTTCAGGGAGAACAGAAATATTTTCGCAATTCATTCCAGATTGATTCACCTCACCCATGCAGTTCAGCTCTTCTGTCTTGGCTTTGGCCAAGGCTGAAATGTGGCCTGGAGCCAAGTGGCCCTGGCGAAACTCGAACAGTCCTCGGCAGAGGCCCCACCTTCAGTCCCCTACGCTCTCGGATTAACGAGTTCAACACACGGCGAGACGTCGAACAATTCTTCTGCCGCCTTCGCCTCCGCGCCTACTTCTTTAACCGGGATTCTTGCCCACCCTCTGACGACCCCTTCTCCCACCTCCAACACACCCCATCCACCTGGACACCCCATGCTGGCCTCTTGCCTGCCCTCGGTCTCTTCATTGCCAACTGCCGCCGCGACATTAACCGCCTCAACCTCTCCACCCCTCTCACCCACTCCAACCTCTCACCCTTGGAACGTGTAGCCCTCCACTCCCTCCGTTCCAACCCCAACCTCACCATCAAACCGGCAGACAAGGGAGGCGCGGTGGTAGTTTGGCGCACCGACCTTTACACTGCTGAGGCTAAACGCCAGCTCGCGGACACCTCCTCCTACTGCCCCCTTGACCATGACTCCACCTCCCACCACCAAACCATCATCTCCCAGACCATCCATAACCTCATCACCTCAGGGGATCTCCCATCCATTGCCTCCAACCTCATAGTCCCACAACCCCGCACCACCTGTTTCTACCTCCTGCCCAAAATTCACAAACCTGACTGCCCCGGCCAACCAATTGTCTCAGCCTGCTCCTGCCCCACCGAACTCATCTCTGCGTACCTCAACACGGTCCTGTCCCCCTTAGTCCAAGAACTCCCCACCTACGTTCGGGACAACACCCATGTCCTCCACCTCCTCCATGATTTTGGCTTCCCCGGTCCCCAACGCCTTATCTTCACATGGACATCCAGTCCCTGTACACCTCCATCCCCCATTATGAAGGACTCCAAGCCCTCCGCTTCTTCCTTTCCCGCTGTACCAACCAGTACCCTTCCACTGACACCCTCCTTCGACTGACTGAACTGGTCCTCACTCTGAACAACTTCTCTTTCCAATCCTCCCACTTCCTCTAAACCAAAGGAGTAGCCATGGGCACCCACATGGGCCCCAGCTATGCCTGCCTCTTCGTAGGATATATGGAACAGTCCATCTTCCGCAGCTACACTGGCACCACCCCCCCACCTTTTCCTCCGCTACATCAGTGACTGTATTGGCGCTGCCTCGTGCTCCCACAAGGAGGTTGAACAGTTCATCCACTTTACCAACACCTTCCACCCCGACCTCAAATTTACCTGGACCGCCTCAGACTCCTCCCTCCCCTTCCTAGACCTCTCCATTTCTATCTCGGGCGACCGAATCAACACGGACATTTACTATACACCGACCGACACCCACAGCTACCTGGACTACACTTCCTCCCACCCTGCCCCCTGCAAAAACGCCATCCCATATTCCCAATTCCTTCGTCTCTGCCGCATCTGCTCCCAGGAGGACCAGTTCCAATACCATACAACCCAGATGGCCTCCTTATTCAAAGACCGCAATTTCCCCCCAAACGTGATCGATGATGCTCTCCACCACATCTCCTCTACTTCCCGCTCCTCCGCCCTTGAGCCCCGCCCCTCCAATCGACACCAGGACAGAACCCTACTGGTCCTCACCTACAACCCCACCAACCTCCATATACATCGTATCATCCGTCGTCATTTGCGCCACCTCCAAACGGACCCCACCACCAAGGATATATTTCCCTCTCCTCCCCTATCAGCGTTCCGAAAAGACCACTCCCTCCGTGACTCCTTCGTCAGGTCCACACCCCCCACCAACCCAACCTCCACTCCCGGCACCTTCCCCTGCAACCGCAAGAAATGCAAAACTTGCACCCACACCTCCCCCCTTACTTCCCTCCAAGGCCCCAAGGGATCCTTCCATATCCGCCACAAATTCACCTGCACCTCCACACACATCATTTACTGCATCTGCTGCACCCGATGTGGCCTCCTCTATACTGGGGAGACAGGTCATCTACTTGCGGAACGTTTCAGAGAACACCTCTGGGACACCTGGACCAACTAACCCAACCACCCTGTGGTTCAACACTTCAACTCCCCCTCCCACTCCACGAAGGACATGCAGGTCCTTGGACTCCTCCATCGCCAGACCATAGCAACACGACAGCTGGAGGAAGAGTGCCTCATCTTCTGCCTAGGAATCCTCCAACCACGAGGGATGAACTCCGATTTCTCCAGTTTCCTCATTTCCCCTCCCCCCTCCTTGTCTCAGTCCCAACCCTCGAACTCAGCACCACCTTCCTAACCTGCAATCTTCTTCCTGACCTCTCTGCCCCCACCCCCTCTCCGGCCTATCATCCTCACCTTAACCTCCTTCCACCTATCGCATTTCCAACACCCCTCCTCCCTACCTTTTATCTTAGCCTGCTTGGCACACCCTCCTCATTCCTGAAACATTCGGGCTCATGCCCGAAACGTCGATTCTCCTGCTCCTTAGATGCTGCCTGACCTGCTGCGCTATTCCAGCAACACATTTTCAGCTTAGTAAAACATTGTTTTATTATTGTGGCATGTGTTCCAAAGGAACTTTTGACTAATGGAAGGAGAAAGGATATGAAATAAAGTAAAATTAAGGGCCTACTTCAAGCAGTTCATGACATGTTAGACAAAACCAGCTGCAAAGTAGTTCCAAACCTCCACATCCACTGCTAGAGACATTAAAGCAAGAATCGACCAACCCTATCTTTAACACATTTATTGGCTGCAGACATTTTATCCTAACCAAACATTTCTTTGAATATGAGATCATGGCAGATTTATCACCATCTGGCAGACAGTTTGTTGCCCCAAGTGCAACAGGGGAAAAATGTCAGGGTAATTTTTGTGGTCATAGAGAGACTCAAAGGACCTGTACAGGGTTTCATTCAAAATGTATCCACGTCATATGAAGAATGATATCTGTAACGAGACATTATATGTTTTAATTACATGCAATGTTTTTAATTACAATAATAACACAGCCTGACATTTAATAGAAGTTTATAGTAAAATCTTTCCATTACTGTCCTTGGTCTCTGAAGGGAATATGATTCCCGACTGTTCATGATGTATCACTGAGCAAATATCTCTAAAGAATCTGGAATATTGCCATAAAGAGAACAAAAATCTCCGATTGTGTAAAGTTCAGTTGAAATGAACAATAAAAGGAAGACAAAACTGTTCCAAAAAGACTGACCCCTAAGGCCAAGGCTAAAACTCTTATTACAATCAATCAGTCCAGGCATGAGATACTTGCATTTGGGTAGCAGGCACTTACTTTACTGTCTGCCTTTATCAAGTTATGCGTGTTTCTCCAAGCCACGTGTGGTAACAATGTGAAGTAGTTTTGCCAAGGGATATAAGAAAAAGATGTTCTCATTTTGAAGAGATTGCAGAAACATTTTGGTTAGTAGACAGTGCTATTTAAGGACATCAGCAGTAAAGTAGAAAGCTTGAATGTCCATGGAACAGAATTGGGGGATGGACATTAATAATCAATGCTGCACTTGCAAAAGATTTTCTTTAGGAAAGTAAGACCAGTGGGGAAAGGGGAAATTCGTTTCGTGCAAGAATTAGTGTTATGGCTTGAAATGGTCTTCTAGTGTCTGTCCAATTGCATTGACAAGTCTAGAAAACATTTTCTAGATTTCCTTTTTTTTTTGAAACTTGATTACTGTTGATTAGTTATGTTTATATCTGTCAGAGATTGCCATTGTTCCTGCTAGAGGAGTGAGAGTGGGAAGTGAATAAATTATACCATCTAATGGATCACATCAGTTCCTGGCCTTTTCTCAACATTTTCCTTACACATGCTTAATGTTGCAATTGTTCCTTATGTTCCTTTCCTTTGTTACTTTAAAAATGAAGTTACCAATACGATGTGACAATAAAATTGTTTGGAATATGCACGATATATGGTGCATTTTTCCAAATTCAAAATACTGACTTTTGCACAGCTCATCACAACAGAGATATTAAAGTTAATGGACAACACCACAATGTTTATCAATGAAGGACCATGACTTCCTAATGCATCTATCTCCTCTCGCTCAGCACAGGATCATTTCCCTCAGTTTATCATCTTCACTTGCTACTTCTGTGGGGGGGAAGCATCAACGACCCAGGCTGTCAAGTATATTTTGCTATTTGAAGTTGCAGAACGCCTTCAGATGTGGAGCAAAACATTTCAAACTGGGTCCTTGATGTGAAATGGAGTTCTATATGAGACATAGGCATCAATAATATGTACAGCATTTGTTGCTCCTCCTGCATTTCCCTTAAACTGAATTGTTTACTAGGCCATTTCAGAGTGCAATAAAGAGTCTACCATATTGTTATGGATCTACACTCACGTGTGGTACCTCTGTGGTATGGACCAGGCAAGGATGGCAGATTTCCTTCCTTAAATGACATTAATGAAACAAATGTTTTTATGACAATCAGTGCTAGTTCATGGTCATGATTTCTGGGACTAACTTTATGTAATTATCCATTTCCTCAACAGCAATAGTTTCAACACAATTCTATAGTGGTCTGAGCAGTGTTTGAAGGAAGTTAATGATCAGTGATGTGTTGCATATTTAAGTATATAGCTTTATATATGTGTGTGTGTGTGTGTGTGTGTAGGAAACTTGCATGTAGTGGTGTTGTCAGGTAAACTGGGGCTGATAAACGAGAGAGCCAGGCCAACTCTGTGGATGTTATGGGTTCCTCTCTCAATACCAGAGTTAGTGTACTTCTAAAAAGTTCAGTTAATGCATTTGAAATATAAAGCCTGTCTCAGTAATTGTCTCCATGACATCTATCTTTGATTGTCATGAACACCCATCAATGTGGTTGACTTCTGAGAAATAGTTTTTAGCTACCCTCTCAAACGGCATAGGAAGCCGATCAGTTCCAGGGCAGTAAGGTTCAGCAACAACTGCTGGTCTTGCCAACAATACCTACAAGCGTTGACAGAATAAAGAACAAAGATCCCTCTAATTTTTCCACTTTTGAGAGAAAGGAGTATAACATATATGGGATGTGTAGGTCAGGGGAAATGTAGAGTAATAGGGTAGTGGAATGGGTTTGGGTGGGTTATTCTTCGGAGGGTCGGTGTGGACATGTTGGACCAAATGGCCTGTTTCCACGTTGTAGGGATTCTATAATTCTTTGAATATGTTATTATTTAGACTGAGCGTTTCAACCTTCATGTGAAATGTATGCAGTCAGCTCAAAGAAGATGCCACATTAGTACCACAAAGTACAAGAAGACTTTTTTATGATTGCCATGAACTAAGTATTGCCAAAGGTGCTCTGATATATATCAAAACACCCTGTTCACCTTGCTGAGCTTGCGATTGTGATTGTGATTATCATGAAGGTGGTGAACATACCATGAGTTTGGAGGTCACCTGTTTGGAACTGGGAGTCCTTATTTCAGTAATGGTATTGCAGCTGACATGTCCACAGTTCTTCAGTGTCAAAAAAATTCCTATATTGAACTATGTCTTGGCAAGAACTTGATCTAAAACGTTCGCCCTTATTCATGAATACACTTGTTACAACTATAAGAGATCCAAATCCAACATGTGTGACTCATGACGTTTTCTGAAGAATCCTGTGAATTACCAAAAACTGAATTCTGTTCATGAACATAGAGTACTGATGGCTAAATGTAATAGCCATTGAATCAGTCCCTAGCTAATTCTAGTCTGAGTGATGTCTATAGGTTGCTGTAAATTCTGGTGGTGACAATGCGACCAGTTGATTTCAAAGAGTTGATTTATTTAAAATGCATTGCTTCAGAAATCAAATAAAGTTCATGATTGATTGCATGACATTTTCAATGTTTTCTAATTTGTTCACTAACAGTTATGATGAATAGTACAAAAAGGATGTCATCACAGATCTACCCTAATTAATAATGCAGAAACTTCACAATGTATTAACTTTTATAAGCAGTATGTGGCTTGCCAGCATTGTGGACATTTTTATATGGGCGTTGTCCATGAGTATTAGCAGAAATTCTCCTTTCTTGGCTTCTTTGTATTGGGGATAGTAGAAGAATCCAAAAACTTTGGTTTATGTGGAGATAGCAGTTCAAAGTTCAGTAATTCACTGGTTCAGAAATAATGAATAACATTGGAATTGTATACAGTTATTGGTGATCATCAACTGTTTTAATTAGCCATCTCAGGAAAAAAATGTTTATTGGATTTCTGGGAGATTGCTATTGTTTTCAGTTTCTACTTTGATTCACTATCTGTTTAGTTGTGAGGGAGCTTATTGTTTAACTGCCAGTGCCACTGTGTGAGCAAATGTTAGCCGAGAAATCTGTGGTGACAGTTTTGATATCTGGAATTAATCAGGAGTATGGTCTGACTGCTCCATCTCCTTGATGATTCTGGCAGCAGGCCTGGGCTGTTTTTATTGTCGGGTCTAATTGTAATGTACAGGCAAGCTGCCAGTATTCAGTAAACACTAACGGGCATATCACTGAGTGCTAGGTAGGAAAATCAAATGGTGAAAGGAGGCAGTCCCAGGGAGTGTTCTCTCACCAGTCTAACTTATTGATGATCTTCTGCCTTCTACCCTTTAACCTTGCATGTTCAAGCAATCCTCCACTGCCCTCTTGAATGTCTCTTTTGAACCTGCCTCCAACACACCTCCACGAAGTGGACTCTGGACCCGGACCCCTGGCTGTGTGAGCAACATTTTCAAATGTTGCATTTGCTTTATTGCAGAGCTTTAAAATTGTTCCCCCTCAATGTCAGTCCATTGATGAGCAAGAACAATTTCTCCTTGTCTGCTCTGTCCAGACACCTCATGATTTTGAAAACTTCTTTCAAAGCTCCTCTCCGGTTTCTCCTCTTCTGGGAAACAGTGCCAACTTCTCCAATCTTTCTTTATAACTGAGGGGTCTCATCCCTGGGACTATTCTAGTAAACTGGTTCTGAAATCTCTCCAATACATTCACAACCTTCCAAAAATATGGCAGCCAGAACTGTACATAATACTTCAGTTGAAGTTTAACCAAAGTTTTATATAAATTCATCATCATCTCCCTGCTGTTGTAATCTGGACACCTAGTTGTGAAGCCTGGAATACTGTGTGCCTTCTTAACTGCTCTCTCTACCAGTTCTGCCATTTTTAATGGCTTATGCACATATACCCACAGGTTTGTTTTCGCACACCCTTTATAACAGGCCCTTTGCTTTTATACTCTCTCCCCATGTTCTTTGTACCCATGTGGATCACCTCACACTTCTCCACATTGAACTTCATCTGCCACTTATCTGCTCAATATACCAACATGTCAATGTCCTTTTAAAATTCCCTACTGTGCTCCTCACATTGTCCAATTCTGCCATGTTTTGTATATTTCTCAAAATCTGAATCAAAATCTAGATCATTTTTGGAGTCGGAGTCATACAGCATGGAAACAGACTCATCGGTCCAACTACTCCACAATGACCATGTTCCCAAATTAAACTAGTCCCACCAGTCTGCATTTGGGCCATATCCCTCAGACCTCTTCTATTCATGTACTTATCTAAATGTCTTTTAAATGTTGTAACTGTACCTGCATCCTTTACTTCCTCTGGCAGTTCATTCCACATACAAACCGCTCTCTGTGTAAAAGGTTGCTCCCCCCTCCATGTCCATTTTAAAGCTTTCTCCTCTCACCTTGAAAACCTGTCCCCTAGTTTTGAATTCTTCTACCCTAGGGCAAAGACCCTTGCTATTCACCTTATCTATCCCCTTTATGATTTTATAAACCTCTATAAGATCATCCCTCAACCTCCTCTGCTCCAGTGTGATCCCAATATTGACCCCTGGTGAACTCAACTACATAGCTTCCAGTGTGAGAAGTATCCATTATCATTATTTCCTGTTTTCTATCCCTCAGCCACGTTTATATCTGTGTTGCTACTGTCGCTTTTCCATGACCTACTTTCCTTGCAAGTTTGTTGTGTAGCACTGTATTGAATGCCTTTTGTAAGTCCATGCCACCATATTGATGGGCTTGCCTCCATCAACCCTCTCTGAAACTCTTTGCCCTGAAAGAACATCTAAGCTGACTCTTGAGAAGCAATCTATGTTTTTCTAGTATAACTATCAATTCTATACTGATTGATTGATTATTTCTAGATAATTTGGGATTATGTTCGGTGTTTAACCAAAGGGTCTGTATCTCAATGACTGAAAGATCACTGGAAGATTAAAATTGTCCTGAGTCTGTAAGCTTCTTTAGAAGAACAATTAAGTATTTTCATCTGATTGCTGCAGAACAATAAACCAAGCCCATTTCAAAGTCACATTCTGCAGGCATTGAAGGACAGTGAGGTAAAACCCCGTGAGCTGTCATATAAAAGCATTTTAATAAAGAGGCAAGTTCTTTGACATTCTACAGAAAGCTGCTTAAGCTTTCTATTATTTTGTGACACATAATCTGAGTTACACCAAGTATAATCTTCAGCTATCTGCCTGGAGCAGGTCCTTGGGGATTACTCAGTGCACAATAACAAGGTGCTGTGTCTTATTTGAGAAGGGTGAGGAGACATGTTGAGTCTGCCACTGTCCAAACAGGGATTGAACTCTTGAGTTGCTGGTGCTAATTTGATCCATACACAAGCGGTGTAGCTAATTGGCTCTTACTGAGTATTATAATTTAATTAATTATCTTGTTTGTTTTAGTATTTGTGCTGTTAATCTGAAATTTAATAAACTGATCTTTTTTTTAACCAGAAATAGACATGTCTGTCAGTATTATGTTTCCATCAGTTGGGGAAATCCAAGTGTATAAGGAGATCTCACACTCTGTACTGTGCATTTTAATGGTTAAAAATAAGGTTAATTGTTCACCTGGCACTCTGCTATCCAAGAATCACTTCCTTTAGAGTATCAAATCTCAGTCCAAAAGGAATGTGAGGGCCACCTACGGATATATTTTTATATTGGGCATGAGAAACATTTTGGAGAGTACTTGAATCCTAACAACTACCACTTGCCAACTTATAGCAAACTTTAAAACCACATCCTGGTTGTAGAAATGGTGTTATTCACATGTGGCCCTATATTGTAAATATATTTAACATACTTATATTGCAGCCTAAAGAAGCATTAAGCTTAGTTGAGAGGATGAATATATGTGGGATGTTGTGTCTATTTTGCTTCTCATTCCCAGAAGTTATTGTTTTACATCGATTAGGACCACAGTTATTTATTTGTTGAAAAGACTGGCTCTTATTTTAGTTGAATGACAACATAATGATGATCAAATGTGGGAACTTGCAGTCTTTCATCAGATTTGTGGAGGACAAGCCAAGGTTGTGCTGTTGTTCATAGTAAAATGCATCTGTATTTGCACATGAAATAATAATGGAAATGCAAGTAGTTGCGCAGCACAGCAGACAGAACTTGGAAAATCTTCAAAATTTTCTAAGATTATTAAAAATCACAATTATATGTACTGCAACAGATGATAGACAATATCCATAAAATGGGCAGGACTTTTCCCACTAGAACTGTGCTGCTTTTATTGTATAATTCCACCAACGCTTCAAAGTCCTGGACTAACCATCCCAGAGAATGAGAGTTACAATCCCACCATGGCATTTTCAGATGTTGAATTCAATTACTTTTTTTCTAATTATCCACGAAGCTGTCAGGTTGTTTTAAAAAAGAAAGAAGCAAGTTTACGAATATCATTTTAAGGTCAGCAAGTTTTCTTCCCTAATCAGACCAACCTTTCATAATGAAACGAGACCCATATCAACTTGGTTTAATTTTAACAAACCTCTGAAACAGATGCTGAATGCTGGCCTTGGTCATCAAAGTCCCACGAACAATAAACATCTATTAGAAAGTCATTTTCCACCTTGATTTGCCACTTTCCATCACTCATGAGTTGGAACTTTCTAAAAAGCTCGAAGGACTCCTCGTGTTATGACTGACAGCAGATCCTGATCAAGTCAAATGTCAGAAAAGGGCACACAGTGGTTAACTCAATTTGTCATCGTATGCCAGTTTTATTTCACTGCCTACATGCTTTTAATTTCCAACCTTTAAGCAATTCCATGATCCCACCACTGAATGAGTTCCTTGCAAATGCCCAAATTGACATCACAAGTTAAGAAACATTTGTGTCAGTGGAAAAGAAAATTAGTGCCCTTTAACCTATCACCATGTCAGTTTTAAGTTTACCTTCTTGATAGCCATTGTGTTGCAGCTTAAGCACAAAATGTGAAATACAGCAAATGATATTATTGACTGTTCTTTATGAATTGGACAATTATTTTTGAGCTGCCTTCACAGTAAACCAAGGCTTCCAGAGTAGGAGCCATGACCTCAAGTGGGTTCACGAACACTGAGGCAGTAATAGCCATCATAGAGTTCTAATCAAATTGTAACAGGCATACTTCATCTCTGAAGTGTAACCAACTGTTACAGTTCTCTGTGACAATGTTCCAGCTTCAGAATGAGGTCATAGAGGGAAAGTGGTGAGAGCCACTGTGCTAAACTATAATTTGGTTGGCAACTAAACGAAAAGAGAAACTGCACCATTGTGTTTCCTACATTTGCAGTGATCCTCTCAAGTGCATTCCAGCATCGTGTACTGCTCCCAGTTCGGTCGGCCACGTCCCCAGAATATATAGATGCAACCATCTGCCTGAAAAGTCCTGTGCCCTTTGATTTTTGAATGTGAGGGTAGTGGAGCTGAGGAAGCTTCTGGAGAGAGGCCAATGTTATATCATTCTCATGTGACACCAGCCGAAAGTGTGCAGGTACACTTATAGGAAGATGCCACTTCTGCAAGCAGCACAGAGATTGTCCATTTTGAGAACCTAGAGTTGACCACCCTGGTCTTGACAACTCCTTGGCAAATGCTCCCAGCATGCCAGTGCCACACATGCCATATATTCAAGCCAAGTTTTCTGAAAATTATTGGTTTGGTGTCAAGGCTAACTGCGCGATGCAACAATGCCAGTTTACCGTTGTTCATTTGGTGTAGCAAAACTGCATAATTAAAGTGTAAAATGAGCTTGATATGCATTTTAATTTTGGAATGGTTGCATTATTCTGTCAGACCTCACCTACTTTCTGAAGTTTCACCCACTGTTAAACACGAAGGAGCAGATGGGGAATATATCTGATGCAAATTTGTTAAGTACCCATCATCTACCAAATCTCTCTTCCTGTAGCTTGCTTTGACAGTCGTGAACCTCTCAGTTGGTCTCTTGTGTGCTCCTGATGAAAATTGCTCCCCTGTTTTGGTACTGTGCCATCAGCTGCTTTGGACCCAAGAGCTGGGTTCCCTTTTCCAAACCTCTCCACCTCTATCATTTCCTTTAAGATACTCCTGAAAACCAATCTCTTCTCATTTAACATAATTAAAACAGAAAATGCTGGAAATACTCAGCAGGCCAGGCAGCATCTCTACTGAGGAGAGTTGTTAATATTTCATGTTAATGACTTTTCATGTCACTTGGCATGAAATATTAATTCTGTTTCTCTTCACCGATGCTGTCTGGTCTGCTGAGTATTTCCGGTGTTTGCTTTTGTTTTTATTTCCAATTTTTAGCACCCATTATAATTTGCTTTTGTCCTAGTATCCCCTTACAAATTTCCTTGTCAAATCCTATCCCATGGTATTCATGTGAACTGCTTGGGGACACTTTTACCATGTTCAAACTGCTATATAAATTTAAGTATTTGTTGTTTATTTCTAGCCTTAATGGATACTGAAATGGAGGAGAAAGTGAGGTCTGCAGATGCTGGAGATCAAAGTTGAAACTTTATTGCTGGAACAGCACAGCAGGTCAGGCAGCATCCAGGGAACAGGAGATTCGACGTTTCGGGCACAGGCCCTTCTTCAGGAAGAAGGGCCTGTGCCCGAAACGTCGAATCTCCTGTTCCCTGGATGCTGCCTGACCTGCTGTGCTGTTCCAGCAATAAAGTTTCAACCTGGATACTGAAATGGCCTTGTATATAGTCCTCTAAATGCCTTATCTCCTCTGCTACGGAGCTATGGAAATGAAGAGTCAGCGTTCTGGCTTCTAAAATTTGTGAATTTTGTATTTGAATAGAATACTGAAAACTGCCAAGAGGCACAAACAGACATCTGCAATAAACTGTTCAACGATTTGGATACATATCAATCTATAAATTGCCAAGCATTCAGCTTCATGCATACTGCTAGACCATCATAAAATTGAACACAAACCACCATTGTATGGATAAAAGTTAAGGGTCCTAACAATCAAATGGAATGACAAATAGTTTTAAATAAAATTATAGAAAGTTTTAATAAGCGATAAAATCCATATTGTAATGCACCATAATATCTGAACATAGCAAGGCCTTCACTGTCAAAGGTTTGTGTTGCTGGTTTGTTCCATGTAAGCAGACCACCAGTTTATTACTCCATAACGTTCATAGATTCTACCTATCGTAGAATAACCTGGAGTTTTAATCCTCTTGCTGAATGACCTGGGTAATTGTTTTGTCATCTTGTGAAATGTACTGTTCCAGATTTTAGACAGGTGAGCTGATTTACACTTTTTAAATAAGAACATTGAATCGGTAAATGAATGAAGAAATATTTCAAGCAAACAATCTCAACAGAGTATGACTTGATTTTGCAGACTTTGTAATAGTAAATAAAATAACAAATGTGCTATTCTAAATCCATATTACACATCTAAATGTGCTAAAATGTTGACAGTCCTTCTGGTCTGAGAGAAGGTTTGTTTCCCTCTGCTATGTCCAGCCATTTTTGGAAATTACTCACAACTAGTGCCCTTCTGTTTCACTTCAGGAGGGAGATTGAGGGACTTGATATCCAGTCCTTAACATTTTGGAGGAATTGTAGTGTAAGGTTTTAAATTAAACCAGCTTGCCTCACAACACCCCACCAGTCCTGTGTAGAAACTTTAACTTATGATTTTTTTCTCTTTCGGAATACATAAGGGAAGTCTGGATGCCCAAAACAGATTTAATGATCTTTATTGTTTGATCAGAAGGCAGTCCACATTCCAGAGTCTGGCTTGGTCTGAGTATGCATCTACTTCTAAAGATTCCGAGGCTTGATTAGAGGTTAATTATTCTCTCTTCATTCACACCATTACGGTTCAAATATAAGCACATTACTTTATATTTTTTAAAAAGTTACTAACAGTTAATTATTAAAAGCAGCATTGCTCCTTTAAGAGAGAAATAATTTGGATTTATAAAGGAATGTTCAAAAGCTTAGGCCATCTTGATTAAGTGTTACAACTAATTAAGTACTTTTGAAAATGTAGTCACCGCCATAATGTTGGAAGGTGGTTGGAAAGCTACCCAGTAGCCCAATTTGTGATCTGAAAGGCTATAAATCAGCAACGTGGTCAGATAATCTGTTTCAGTGATGTTGGCTGAGGGGTATGTGCTGGCCAGGACACTTTTATTTCTTTCTATTCATTTACAAGTATGGGCACTTCTGGCAATAAGTCAGCATTTATTGCCCCTCTATAATTGCCCTTGAGAAGCAGGGGTTGAAGCGCATTCATGATACTTGAGTGCTGTTGCTACACCATTTCAGTTGGCAAAGAACAGAGTATCATTATGGGTCTGTAGTCACCTATGGGGGAGACTAGGTGAGGGAGGCAGAAATTCCCCCCTAATAGACGTCTGTGAACCAGATTTGCTTTCAATGAGTACTTTCTTCTGGAGTAGTGTGTGCAGTTCTGGTCACCCTGCTATTGGGAGGATATTATTAAGCTGGAGATGGTCCAGAAAAAAATTACCAGGACGTTTCCGGGAATGGAGGGTTTGAGTTATCAAAGTAGGCTGGGACGCTTTTTCTCTGGAGCTTAGGAGGTTGCAGGGTGACCTTGTAGGGGTTTATAAAACTGTGAGGGGCATAGATTTGGTGAATAGCAAAGGTCTTTTCCCGAGGATGGGGAATTTGCAAACTGGGGGCATATTTTCAAGGTGAGAGGAGAAAGATCTGAAAAGGATGTGAGGGGCAACCTTTACACTCAGAAGGTGATTCTTATGTGAAATCAACTACCAGAGCAAGTGATAGATGCAAGGACAGTTACAACTGGTAAAAGACATATGGATGAGTACATGAACAGGAACGTTTTGGAAGGATATGCAGGCAAGTGACTTGTTTAGTTTGGGAACATGGTTGGTGTGGACTAGATGGACTGAAGGGTCTATTTCCATGCTATATGACTATAGTGGTGGCACGGTGGCACAGTGGTTAGCACTGCTGCCTCACAGCGCCAGAGACCCGGGTTCAATTCCCGCCTCAGGCGACTGACTGTGTGGAGTTTGCACGTTCTCCCCGTGTCTGCGTGGGTTTCCTCCGGGTGCTCCGGTTTCCTCCCACAGTCCAAAGATGTGCAGGTCAGGTGAATTGGCCATGCTAAATTGCCCATAGTGTTAGGTAAGGGGTAAATGTAGGGGTATGGGTGGGTTACGCTTCGGCGGTACGGTGTGGACTTGTTGGGCCGAAGGGCCTGTTTCCACACTGTAAAGTAATCTAATCTAATCTAATCTAATCTAATCTAATCTAATATAATATAATCTAATCATGATGCAGTACTTTTGTGCTTAACATTAATGCCATTGGATTGTATTAATTGCAGATTGATTTAAATAAATAAATTTAAGTCTCTTAAAAAAAAAGCAGGAAACCATCTTTGCCCTTTTTCAATGTGGTCCCCTGTGATCTTTTATTTCCACCTGAAAGAGCACATGGAACTTCGGTTTAGTATTTCATATGAAAGAAGACACCTACAACAGGGCAATCCTCCTAAGCACAACATTCAACGACCTAGATTTAACATTGAAGTACGTTATCACCTCAGAGGTTTCACACTCAAAGGCAAGAGCTCTGCCATTGAGCCACGACTGATACCAGTTGGAAGCTAAGATAATCCAATTGTTTAGATCAGCTGTAGAATACTTGAAGTACTGTTTACTGGCTTGCTCCTACAAAGAAAGCAGCAGATGAAAAAACATCGTAGTGGGTCTTTTCAAATAAATGTAGAAGAATTAAATTATAAATGGATCAGAATGGTGTTTATGTATAAAATGACAACCTACCCATTTGAATCCATTATAACATTTCCATTCAAATGGTTGAGTTGTAAACCTACAATACGAGTGGAAACTTTTTAGAATTGTGTGTTTTGGTGATAAATTCGCAATTTACTTTATAGTACCCCCCACCCCTGCCTGCACCCGTGGGGGACATGTTCCAAGACTCACTGTGGAAGCCCGAAATTGCGGATAAGAGTGAACCCATTCGTTTAAGTGGGAAATTTACCTTCCTGGCAGCCCCCTGCTCCCTGGTTCTGGAAGGTTCCTTTTTATATGTTCGGTCCGCGGTAAATTGCGGAAAACGATTCTGCGGATACAGGGGTTATCCTGTATACTGATGTAAATCATGTCTATCTTAATGCTTATGCATCAGTTTCATCTCCTATTCAGTCTCTCTCTGGTCTGTTCATGACCCATGAATGATTGTAATTATAGGAAGAGGCATTCCAGAGATTCATATCAAGCTGTTAGCCAGTCATGCTATGCTGTGCATGGATTTATAAAGGAAAGAGAGGGCATCTAATTGCATATACATGTCACATTTTGAGTCCTAATTTTCTACTTTTCAGCATGTAACATCTACAAGATGGCAGTGATTAGATTATAATTTGCACCGAAAAAATGGACTGTGAAGAATTTTATACATTACTCAATCACCTTGTTCATGTACATTGCATTTTCTGTGAAATGTTACATTTGAGTAGTGTGAGTTTGCCTCCAGCATGGTGTTTCACTTAATCTGGAAATGCTTATGTTATCTCCCATTACACCATAAACTGGGCATGGTTATCATGGTCTTTAAGACTCCAAACAATCCATTACAAGTAAAAACAGGTGGCATTGGAGAAACCCAGTTTGGCGTCACTCAGAGACCGAGAAAATGAGCTAAAATTTTAAATCCAGTCTGATTCCTTGAGAATGAAGCAGAACAGTCATACCGGACTTGAGATAGTAACTCAGTTTTTATCACCACATATACCGCCAGGCAACGTCAAAGGTGGTGGTGGTGTGTTGAGGGCTTGGGAAGAGAATGAGTGAGGTAAAGGTACAGTTAGTAAGTTTGCAGATGACACCAAAATTGGAGGTGTAGTGGACAGCGAAGAGGGTTACCTCAGATCACAACAGGATCTTAACCAGATGGGCCAATGGACTGAGAAGTGGTAGAGGGAGTTTAATTCAGATAAATGCGAGGTGCTACATTTTGGGAAAGCAAATCTTAGCAGGACTCATACACTTAATGGTAAGGTCCTAGGGAGTGTTGCTGAACAAAGAGACCTTGGAGTGCAGGTTCATAGCTCCTTGAAAATGGAGTCGCAGATAGATAGGATAATGAAGAAGGTGTTTGGTATGCTTTCCTTTATTGGTCAGAGTATTGAGTACAGGAGTTGGGAGGTCATGTTGCAATTGTACAGGACATTGGTTAGGTCACTTTTGGAATATTGCATGCAATTCTGGTCTCCTTCCTATCGGAAAGATGTTGTGAAACTTGAAAGGGTTCAGAAAAGATTTACAAGGATGTTGCCAGGGTTGGAGGATTTGAGCTATTGAGAGAGGCTGAACAGGCAGGAGCTGTTTTCCCTGGAGCCTCAGAGGCTGAGGGATGACCTTATAGAGGTTTACAAAATTATGAGGGGCATGGATAGGATAAATAGGCAAAGTCTTTTCCTTGAGGTCAGGGAGTCCAGAACTAGAGGGCATAAGTTTAGGGTGAGAGGGGAAAGATATAAAAGACCTACGGGACAACCTTTTCACACAGAGGGTGGTATGTGTATGGAATGAGCTGCCAGAAGAAGTGGTGTAGGCTGGTACAATTGCAACGTTTAAGAGGCATTTGGATGGGTATATGAATATGAAGGGTTTGGAGAGATATGGGCCGGGTGTTGGCAGGTGGGAGTAGATTGGGTTGGGATATCTGGTCAGCATGGAAGGGTTGGACCAGCTGTTTCCATGCTGTACATCTCTATGACTCTATGACTGTATAATGCCTGCATCCTGAAAAGCAGTTTGCAGGCTACTACAGGGACCGTTGGGTGTGGATGTGCAAAATGTTGCCTTTGGCCTTCTGGCACTTTACAGCTATTAAAGAAAGAATGAAACAAAAGAAAATTGTCCCTCGACCCGACAAGTTGCTCATTCATCATGACCCATGACATCTCCAACACTCATCCAATCCCATCAACTCGTATTACCTTCCGTGTAAACTTCTGCACACTCCTTCACCCACCCACAAATTCTGGACGTGCACATACACACACATATGCACCATCCGTTTGCCCTTGCACGGCCACTCATTCTACATCCACCACAAACCATACCTGAGGACCTAGTCTGAGATTAAATGAAGTCCTTAGTGTAATTATTCCCTGAACGTGGTGAGAAAGGTAATAATTGGGTGAACTCTCTTTGCCACTTTCAACAATTAAGCACTGTGTAAGAAGCCTCATGAATGACTGTCTTTTTTGCTGCCAATTAAGGCATTTAAGTTGTCAATTACTAGCCAGTTAAGGACATCTATTTGCCACCTGCCTGATGACCATCATTCCCAGCAGACAAAAATGTCTGGTTTCCTGACTGTATTAGGAAGATTTCTCTCCATTTTCTACTATTATGGGGCCAATTTGGGAGCAAAGATGGAGGGGTCAAGAGGAGGCCACTGATTGGCAGAGCAGGCTCAAGGGACTGAATGGCTCACTCCAGTTCCTATTTCTTATGGTGTAAAGACTTTGTAAACTTTATCTGTTAAACAAACTGCGAATGTACAGGTACTTTACTATGATAATTGGTTGTGAAATCAGTTACATAACAGAGGTCCTTTAATGTTAGCCTTTGTCAACCAGCAGTGTAAAATAGCAAGCACTTTTATTTAGCACCTCACAGAGTTTTCAAATGTTTAAAGGGGCAGAAGATTTAAATACCTTAACAGTTCCCATGAACTTGCCTGTTCCGCTTATGTCAACCACTTTATTCACAAATCCACGTCTACTTCAACAGGTTTATAAGACTGTGAATGGCATGGACAGAGTAGAAAGTGAAACGCTTTTTCCCAGAGTGGAGGGGTCAGTTACTGTGGGTTGGAGGTTCAGGCTGCCGGTTAGGGTTGGGGTAAATGGAGTTTAAAAAGCATGTGCAAAGCAACGTTTTCAGACAAAGGGCAGTGAGTACCTGGAACATACTGCCAGAGGAGGTGGTGGAACCAGACACAATAGCTACATTCAAGAAGCACCTGAGTAACTATATAAATAGGAATGGAATAGATCCGATAGTTGAACATGGTTTTAGTATGGAAGGGCAAAATGTGGCAGCATAGGCTTGGAGGACCAAAGGGCCGTTCCTGTGCTGTATTGTTCTTTGTTAATCCAGTAGGGCACTTGACTTCCCTGAAAGGTGTCTGACGACCATATCCAAAAGGGTGCCTTATCTCTCAAACGGGGCACCCAACCCCTCCAAAGAACATTCACAGACCAGGTCTAAAGTGTAGTACTGCTATTTCCCAGGTCCTCTTTGGGAAAATTGGATCAGCCTACTTTAACATTTGCAGTTGCTTCCATGAACCACTGAACAAAATATTTTGAATGTGTACCACAGTTGCTCTAACGACGAAAGTGGCAATCCATTTTCTGACAGCAAAGCCCCCACAAACTTCAAATGCTGTTAATATTTTCTTAATGGCATAAGGGCTTGAGAGACAAATAATGGTATAAACAACAGGGGAACCCTTGCTTCTCCTCAGATTATACCATGATTTTTAATGCTGTCTTCTTCTACAGATACATGACCTCGCTTTAACGTCTCATTCAAAGTGGACTAGATATATGTCCTTCAACCAGTGTGTCAGGGCACATCAGTGTGCTGTGAGGACTGTCCAAGGGTTCTGTAAAATTTTGTGTGAAGCTAATGAATATCAATGTGTGGCAAGCGTTGTTTCATGTTAAACCATATTCTATTCAACCAAAATTGCAGCTAATAAAACTTATGAAAATAAATCATCAAAATAGAAACGAGATATTGGTCTTTTGATTCTGTGACATGTATATTATAAATGCGCACAAAAATATTTGTGTTTAACATGTGTGTGTGATATCTTGATAGGTAATCTGCCCAGAAATGTTATGCCTAAATCAATAGTTCTCTTATCTCGTTCTGTATCCACAAATTATGATTTAATTCTGGAATAATTTAGCATGAAGAAATGTTTGATCCATAACTTTAATACCAGTACTTCTGACTTCAGATTATTGGATAGGTTGCAAGCCAATCATCATTATAGGCTGTTGGAGATGAAATTGTTACATGTATTTCAGAGAAAAAGCACCTGTCAGATTCATCAATTGTTTACTCTCATGGTATTGGAGGGGTAGGGATACTGATGGGTTGGGATGAGAATGATGAGGTTGTTTTATGACTTGTCTGTAGTGCTATCGTAGCTTCTGATTTGCATTATCAGTGGCCAGTGTGCCATCTGCAGTTTGAGCTTTTGGACTTAACCGATGTATTGGCGGCATGGTGGCTCAGTGGTTAACACTACAGCCTCACAGCACCAGGATCCCACGTTCGATTCCAGCCTCGGGTGACTGTCTGTGTGGAGTTTGCACGCTCTCCCTGTGTCTGTGTGGGTTTCCTCCAGGTGCTCTGGTTTCCTCCCATAGTACAAGAATGTGCAGGTCAGGTGAATTGGCCATGCTAAATTGACCATAGTGTTAGGTGCATTAGTCAGAGGGAAATGGGTCTGGGTGGATTACTCTTCGGAGGGTCGGTGTGGACTGGTTGGGCCGAAGGGCCTGTTTCCACACTGTAGGGAATCTAATCTAATCTAATCTAATCTAAATGTTGGATATGTTGTTGTCTGGAGTTGGGCATCATGTTCCACAGTAGGGGCCTTCGACCACACACGTATGAGAAACCCTTACTCCCAGTTGCCTTTTCAATCAACCTTTTTGAAGGTAATATGACACAATTGAATAGTCATCAAATCTTGAGGTGAAACTTGAACCCAGACTTTCTCGCTCAGAGGCAGTCTCACTAACGTGGCACCATAAAATCCCTTACCTTCATCTGAGTCTTATCGACAGTCCTTTGTCTCCAGCTGCCAGCTTTAGAGATGTTTCTCACAGTTAATTCGAGTTAAACTATTGTTGTTGTGCCATCTAATACAAAAATTGAACTTTTGAAAATACATTTGATGATCTATCCGTACAGAGAACAGCTTAGACCCTGGAACACCTCATAGTCAGGATTAAAATGAATGTTATCCATGAACTCCATATTTGGATAACAATTATGTTGTACCAGCTAATTATCCTGGCTCCACTGTGTTTTGAATTATGGAAATTAGATTACATGGTTTGGAAGTTCAGAAATGTTACCTTTAACTGGAGAAGTAAACAGTTAGAACTCTCAGTGCTAAATATATAATTGCCTGGGCAAGATAAACATAATCTCTCCCTTTTTGTAACAACACACAAATGTACATGTATGGAAAAAAACTCACATTGGAGACGTGTGGTATTCCAAGTGATGTATGGCAGCTTGTTTACAGAATCTCATACCTCTGTAGTCTGCAGTTTACTTTCTTTACAATTTAAATCAAGAGCTTGAAATATTAGAACTGTCACAACATATTTGTCTGGCTTTTTCCTTTGCTTGTTGGACCAGACTGGACATTTGGTTGAACATTCTTAATTTCACATGGAAATGAGCAGAAGTTGCCATTGGTCCTTGGCTCTAATGAGGATAGTGAAATATCATAGGCATTAAAGAAATAGTGCTGCAAATAAATAAAGGAGTTGAGTTGTATTTGTGTGTGTTGGGGTGAGGTTCTAGGTCATGCAGCGGGGAAGAAATTTGAAAAAAAAATTGGCATTTTTTACGTGCTCTGAAATGAGTGTGTCTTCCTCCCAGGTCCAAGATCCTGATGCTGACTGGATATAAGTAGGTGTTTTCTGAGATTGTGTGAGCATTCTTCAGTGAAAAGATACTCATCCTTGAAATTCAATTGGCTAATAAGAGAGCAGGTCTGCCTAGTCCAGTCTTACTTGTTACCTGTCTCTGCTTAGAGCTCTTTCCTCTTTGACAAAGCTTTCATTTTCCCATCCAATTCGCCACTCAACTCCCTATTCCCAGTGCTTGATATGGTTGGTAATTTTCTGGACCAGAAAGTGTTCAAACACCTTTCAGCACAGGGAATACTACATATACGTAATGTGGACTTAAGACACAATGAAACTCAGATTAAGATTCATTTCACATTCTTACATGAAGCAATAAACTGCATCAGCTCTGTATTCTTCACCCCTCATACACTTTGAAGCAGTATGATTTAAAAAATGTTCATCCAGTCTTTTTCTTTGGGTTATTAGTTTACATGTGGAATACTGTCTGTTAAATGGTTTAAGAGATGGAAATGTGTTGCTGGAAAAGCGCAGCAGGTCAGGCAGCATCTAGGGAACAGGAGAATCGACGTTTCGGGCATTAGCCCTTCTTCAGGAAGAAGGGCTAATGCCCGAAATGTCGATTCTCCTGTTCCCTAGATGCTGCCTGACCTGCTGCGCTTTTCCAGCAACACATTTCCATCTCTGATCTCCAGCATCTGCAGACCTCACTTTCTCCTGTTAAATGGTTTAAGACATGCAAGGTGTGCTGTACAAATTCAGCCCAGCGTCAAAAGCTAGTACTAAACTATATTATTCAGAGAGCATTGCAGTTATTAAAGATGCCCCAAATCAACTGAAACATTTAAGTTAAAGCCAAAAGCAGAAGATCGAAGATTCCAATGCACTGTTCAAAAAGGACATTCCCCTGGTGTTCTGACCAACATTGTTTCTTCAGCCAAAGCCGTTACAACAGCTCACATAACAACTAATCACATTTGTTTTGTGTGGCCTAGCTGTGTACAGATTAGAGATCCCTTTCACCTACATCACAACAGGAACCAAACATTAAAATTAATTCATTGGTTGCCTTGCAGGTGTGAATACTGACAGGTCTTTAACTCTCTTTTCTAACATGATGTTACTCAAAGGTGCTTATTTTGTAAGAATCTGCCCTTCAGTACAGGGAACAATAAACCTGGTAAACACCCAACAGTACTCAATACAGCATAAAATTTGCAAACAAAATCAGAAATTGCGGGCTCTGGAACTCAGTTCTGAGGAAAGGTTGCTGGACCCAAAACATTAACTCTGCATTATCTCCACAGATGTTGCCAGAGTTGCTAGGTTTTTCCAGCAACTTCTGATTTTGTTTCAGATTTCCAACATCACACAGTTCTATATTGTTTTTACTATTGATGGATTGCAAGGGTCAGTGGCTGGGCCAACATTTATTGTCTCTGTGTAATTGCCATGGAGAAAGTGGTAGAGAGCTGCCTTCTTGAACTGCTGGAATGTAGGGAGTTCCAGGGTTTCGATCCAGCCAAAGTGAAGCAGTGGTGATGTAGTTCAAGTCAGGATTGCGTATAACTTGGAGGGAACCTACAGGTGTTGGTGTTCCCCTGTATCTGCCGTCCTTGCCCTTCAAACATTACAGGTTACACATTTGGAGAGTGCCTTTAAAGGAGACTTGGCGTGTTACTGCAGTGCATCTGGTAGTTAGTACACACTGTCACTGTGTATTGATTGTGAAGGGTATGAATGTTGAAGGTGATAGATTTTGTGCCAATCAAGTGGGCTGCTTTGTCTTGAATGGTGTTTTGAGCTGCACTCATCCAGATAAATGGGAAGTATTCCATGACACTGCTGAGTTGTTCCTTGTAGATGGTGGACACGTATTGGGAGACAGGAAGTAAATTACACATCACAGAATTCCAAGCCTCTGACTTCTCGTAATTTCAGCAATTATATAGCTGGTCCAGTTCAGTATCTGGTGAATGGTAAGCCCCAGGATGTTGATCATTGGGGATTCAACAATGGTAAGTGAATGTCATGGATTGGTGCCTAGATTCTCGCTTATTAGAGACAGTCATTGCTAGGGACTTGAATATTACTAGATGTTTCCAGATTTTGCTGTATGTGCTTACAGACTGCTTCAGTACCTGAGGAGTTGAGAATGCTGTTGACCATTGTGTAATCATCAATGAATGTCCCCACTTCTGATCTGATGACGTAGGACAGGTCATTGAGGAAGTAGCTGAAGTTTGTTGAGCTGAAGACCCTCCCTGAGGAATTTAAATAGAGATGTTGTGGAGCTGGAATATTTGACATCCGACAACATGATCATTTTCCTTTGCACTAGGTATGACTCCAACCTGGCAGAGAGATTTTTCCCTACTGCTTATTGACTAATGCTTGCTTAATGCAAATGGATATCGCGCTCTCCTCATCTCTACAGACTAATATTGCCCTTTCACAGACCAGCATCTCCCAGGTGGTAACTGGTTTTAATGATTGAACTGTGGGGCAGGTTGTGACACCCACCTCTGGGTTTACCCCATCCTGGGGTACACCTTGAACCCAGACCATCTGGTCCAGAGAAGGGATTCACCTCCACACTGCAACCCTCACCCGACCCAATGGATTGGAGATATGTCTTGACTATACTTGTATGCTATTCTGGGAGCAACAATGCAGAGGCTTTAAGGAGGCGGTGTATCTGTGATTGGAGATTAAATGGAGATTGAAGAAAATAAAATTAAAAAGACACAAAAATGGATCTTGCAAAAAAAAATTGTAAATAAAATTTTTGGAGGTTTTACCACTGCAAGTGCTCCATAAAGCAACAAATCTTTGTAATGTCAGGATTTGAATTTTTAAAAAAACTTAATTCTGATAATTATTTTTAGATATTAAATTTAATGTGTATTAAAAGCAACTCAAGAATGAATAGCTTGATTTCATCCAGTTATGGTTATCAAATACTGGTATCAGATAGGCACTGACTTCAACTCTAATTGTTAAGAAATCCAGCTGCTGTAATTTAACAAAAAACGCAATGTCCATCAGTTTATAAAATAACCATATATGGCCTGCAAGATATGTAACATTGCACAATGCAGATAGCAACACCCACGCATCAAGTTTCCCAAACAGTTTCATATATCATTAAGAGAAACCCAGAAAGAAGAAACTTAAAAAGTGACTTTCATGCTAAAAGCTACTCTCTCAAGATGTAGTTTCTAAACCTTTATTCAAGAAAGGATGGAGAATGATATTGAGAAAAGCGTTATTCCTGTTTGACAAAGTTTAATTCTGCATTTTTTTTCTGCCATTGTCACCATATGTTGTCTTACTTGCTTCATTAAGCTAACTTCTTTTCCCCCCATCCTTCAATACGATGTTTAAATTGGACCCTGATGGTTATGACAAACTCCATGCACTTATAAGGAGCGAAATGCATAGAGTGGTGCTTTGCAAGATGGGACCGCATTAGGAATCAGATTTCAGCTGATAGAGCCATTCTGATGCGCAACTTGCAGTTTATGTGGAGCATTAATGTGTCATTATCTGGCTTTGGGTCATCACCCGGTGAGAGTGCATTTCAGAAGTTCAGCTGGTCATGGACTTCATGGATTTTAAAATGATGGATATTGTATATTAAAATTTGAAAACTTGGGGTTTATTCTGAGGCATGGTTCATGAATTATCCATCCAACATTTGAGCTATCTATTTAATAAGTTTTATCTGATGGAACTTTGCAAGGGCAATACATATTACCAGGATGGAGAACACAGTATGGTGGAGAGATTCACATGTTGTTTGCAGACCCTGTCAGATCTTATTTTCTATTTGGTGCCTGGGCACTAAGCTCTCCCAGTATTCGAATAGCTCTAACTACATATGTTTGCAAGTGATACAAGCAAACAGATAAGATTCCCCTTGGAGAATCTTCAAGTTTCTAAACTACTATGTCAAAAGAAAAAATTGCAGTAAAATTCAAAAATCACAAAGCTTCTGCAGTGCTCAGGTTTTGTTAGTTAAGTACTAGCAGCAAATTCCAATCAAGCTGCCATTGTGAAGTCCATTACAGGAGCATCAGGTACTGACTTATTGCAACAATATTTTGAGAGCTGCTTTAGGGAGCTCTCGACTGACTGCAACCAGATTAGGCTGTTTCCACTTGTCATGTACTTATAGCAAAGGTCGAAATATTCAATGTCAATGTCACTGCCACCAAAACTAAACACACTTTTCCCCCTTTTTACTTGCATTCGCAGTCCAGTCTTAGCCATTTTTGGTATCCCTAACAAGATCCCCAAGGGCTGTTACCAGGTTTAAACTTGATATCGTCAAGATATCTTGACCAATGATTTATGTTTCTGAACAGTGTGAATTGTGAAGCTGTGTTTAACTTAATAAAAAGCCATGGTGTTTAGCCACTGAGTCTGTGAAATGTTTTCATTCCAGTGTAAGCATCACATCCATATTTGGTGATGTGGATGTAGGCCAAACCAGCCAGAGAGGCCTGACGTACCACACGCACAGACATTTTGCAATACCTGGCATTCAGTTATTTAGAACAGTTCTTCCAAAAAAAGATCAGCTAAATGAAAGCAATCTCACTGATTTCTTCTCAAAAGTTTTCAAAGAGTTTATCACAGAGCAGTTTTCAAGGTTGGAATAAAAAAAGTGCTGTTTCGTCCGCGTACTGTATATGGGAAGCCTGTGTTTGATGATACATCATTTCGAAATCAAATTGTATGCTATATTGCCACTGTGGTCCAAAATAATTTATAAAATTAATTTATGTAGAGAATAAGACTGAGAGGACAAAATAAACACATCTTTGGCAAAAGAATTGCATTGACCTGCATTATAGGAGTGTCTGAACTGTAACCCATGGGTCATATGCAGCTCCTGAGCTCTGGTACTCTGGGCCTCGGTGCTCAAGTATTTAGTTAATTCATAGGATCCACATTGATACTAAATCAGTGTGAAGTAAGTTCTGAGGGGTGAAGGAAAAAGTTTTCAAACCAATTGCCTGATGGAAACTAAACAAAAAATATAGTTAAGAGTTTCCTGAATTGCTTGAAGTTTCCAGATCCCACTATTTTCAAATTTAAAAGACACTTCCAAATATGCGTATAATCCATCTTCCTAAATCCAGAAGGGTTCTAAATTATGTAATGTGAATCATAGTCTTAATGTGATCAGTGCCCGGTATTGATTTTAGCTCAGAGCTGAGGACGAAACACTGAGGTCCGGTCAGGAGAAGGGAGCCTGAATAGGGCCGAGAAGATGGTAGGTCACTCTTTGCTCTTTGCTAAGGTCAAGTGCACCACTTGGGCCCTTCAATAAACATGAAGCCTTCCTCCACCCTGAGCTCCACCACTACCTCATCCATTTTCTCCCTTTAAGTTGCTCAAGTATGATCATGTGCTTTTGCCATCAGCAGGGTATTCTTCCTGATGAAATAGTATTTACATTAGTCCCTGTAAGTTATAACTAGACATTGGTAATGTAGTATTGAAATATTTAATAGATTTTGTTTAGCTCCTTGTGTGTATATATTGTACTCACAGGCACTTCTTTGCCTGGGCCAATACAATACACTTTTGTAATAAACAGTGGTACACTTTCCTCAGTGTGGCATGCTTCAAGTAGCCCCAATAAGATGGCACCCGAGATATTTATACCATCAGGTCACTTGCTATGATGTGATGATGAAAAACATGGGCATGCTTTGTAAGATGTAAGAGTGTTGGATTTTCCTGCACATCCACCCACCTCATCTACTGAGAACATTGCTCTTGATGTAGCCTCCTCTACATCGGTGAGACAGGACACTAAATCGTGGAGCATTTCAGGGAACACCCCTGGGACACACGAACCCAACAACCCTGTGGCTGACCACTTCAACTCCTCCTCCCACTCCCCCAAGGACATGCAAGTCCTGTGCCTCCTCCACCGCCAAATCAAATTCACCTGACAACTGGCGGCAGAACATCTCATCTTCCGCCTTGGGACCCTTCAACCACATGGCATCAACATCGACTTCACCAGTTTCTACATCTCTCCTCTCCCCACCTCATCCCAGATCCAACCCTCCAACTTGGGCACCGCCCTCTTGAACTGTCCTATCTGTCCATCTTCCTTCCCACCTATCCTCTCCATTCTCCCCATCGACCTATCACAATCAGCCCTCACCTGTATCCATAAGTGCCTACCCAGCTACCTTCCCCCCCCCCCCCAGACCCACCTCATTCTGCTATTTATCTCTCAGCCCCCCCTTGCCCCTCCACAATCCTGATGAAAGGCTTATACCCGAAACGTTGATTCTCCTGCTTCTCAGATGCTGCCTGACCTGCTGTGCTTCTTTAGCGCCACACTTTCAACTCTGACTCTCCAGCATCTGTAGTCCTCACTTTATCCTCGGCTGCTTTTGACCTCCAAGCCTTCCAGCAGTCAGCAGCCTCTTCCCACTCATGGACCAGATGATACTATAGTGTTGTCTGGTACAAACGCTAAACTCACCATGGCTTCCACAGAGATGGTAAATTCAATAAAACCTGTAACTTTTCATAGAAAGCCCACCTATGGTTAAAGTCTCATCCTTGTATCTGCTCGGCTTAAGGGTGCAGACGTTGAAAGCTACTGACGTGCATTATATTGCCAGTGTGATAGTAAAGCCAGTGTGATATCAAGTCTTAGTCGCTAAGTGTGCATAGAAATCTGTTAAATCTTTTGTATTGTGCAAAACCATAGACTCCAATTCAAATTACTCCCTCTCTCTACCCCAAATATTTGCATTTCTATTTGTCGATTACTTGCCCTTTCTGAACTCTGCATCAGCACACAGCATGTTGCTGGCATTAGCAACTTACAACATATGCAAATAAATTAGAGCAGGGACTCAAACATATTGAGTGCCCCTTAAAACTTTAGGAAGGAATAAGGGACCTATCAATACTGAGGATTGGTTTTACAGATTTGCCCACTTGGGAGAGCGCCTCAGGGATCTCAATGTGGTAATGAGTGAGGTCGATAAGACTTTTCTCTCCCCTCCATTTTTGAATCTTTAATCTCCAATGCTTCTTCATGTGAAGCTCTGAAACAGGACCAACAGTTCTACCCTTCAGCCTTGATGTAATAAGATCATAAGGCATAGGAGCAAAGTAGTCCATTTGGCCTGATCATGGCTGACTTAGTAATCCTTAACTTCTATTTCCTGCCTTTTCCCCATAATTCCTGATTCCCTTATTCATAGAGTCATAGAGGTGTACAGAATGGAAACAGACCCTTCGGTCCAACCCATCCATGCTGACCAGATATCCCAACCCAATCTAGTCCCACCTGCCAGCATATCCCTCCAAACCCTTTCTATTCATATATCTATCCAAATGCCTCTTAAATGTTGCAATTGTACCAGCCTCCACCACTTCCTCTGGCAGTTCATTCCATACATGTACCACCCTCTGCGTGAAAAAGTTGCCCCTTAGGTGTCTTTTATATCTTTCCCCTCTCACCCTAAACCTATGCCCTCTAGTTCTGGACTCCCTCCGACCCCAGGGAAAAGACTTTGTCTATTTATCCTATCCATGCCCCTCATAATTTTGTAAACCTCTATAAGGTCACCCCTCAGCTCTGACGCTCCAGGGAAAACAGCCCCAGCCTGTTCAGCCTTTCCCTATAGCTCAAATCCTCCAACCCTGGCAACAACCTTGTAAATCTTTTCTGAACTCTTTCAAGTTTCACAACATCTTTCCGATAGGAAGGAGACCAGAATTGCATGCAATATTCCAAAAGTGGCCTAACCAATGTCCTGTACAGCCGCAACATGACCTCCCAACTCCTGTACTCAATACTCTGACCATTAAAGGAAAGCATACCAAACGCCTTCTCCACTATCCTATCTACCTGTAACTCCACTTTCAAGAAGCTATGAACTTGCACTCTAAGGTCTCTTTGTTCAGCAACACTCCCTAGGACCTTACCATTAAGTGTATAAGTCCTGCTAAGATTTGCTTTCCCAAAATGCAGCACCTCGCAGTTATCTGAATTAATCTCCATTTGCCACTTCTCAGCCCATTGGCCCATCTGGTCAAGATCCTGTTGTAATCTGAGGTAACCCTCTTTGCTGTCCACTACACCTCCAATTTTGGTATCATCTGCAAACTTACTAACTGTACCTCTTATGCTCGCATCCGAATCATTTATGTAAATGAGAAAAAGTAGAGGACCCAGCACCGATCCTTGTGGCACTCCACTGGTCACAGGCCTCCAGTCTGAAAAACAACCCTCCACCTTACTGATTAAAAATCTGTCTGTCTCAGCCTTGAGTATACTCAATGGCACAAACTCAACAGCACTCTGCAGTAACACAGTTCAAAGATTCACAACCCTTAGACAGAAGGAATTCCTCCTCATTTCTGTCTTAAACATGTGTCTCCCTAATTTAATGGAAAGGAGTGCTAAATAATTCATATTGATAGGGAAAATGCAGAGAGACAATGTAAACTAAAGGGCACAATTCTAAAAGAGGTACAAGAGTGGAGGGACCTGGTGTACATGTCACTGAAGGTAGTAGGACAGGCTGAGACTGCAGATAATAAAGCATATGGCAGCCTGGGCTTTATCGGGAGGGGCATTAAATACAAAAGCGGGGTAATTAACTTGTATAAATCACTGTTCCAGCCTCAACTGGATCATTGCCTCCAATCCTAGGAAACACACCTTAGAAGGATGTGAAGTCATGAGCGAGGGTGCCGAAAAGAGTCATGAGAGTGGTAACAGGAAGGAGGAACTTCAGTTATGTAGATTGGAGAAGTTGGGATTGTTCTTCTTGCAGAAGAGAAGTTTGAGGAGATTGATAGAGGTCTTCAAAATCTGAGCAATGTGGATGGAGAAAAGTGGGAGAAACTGCTCCTATTGGTGGAAGGATCAAAGAGTATAGATTTAAGGTGATTAGCAGAAGAAGCAATAGTGTCATAAGGAACAGTTTTTTGTAGTCGGTGGTTAACATCTGGAATGCACTGCCTGAGTACAGGCATGTTCAGTCAAGATGTGAGAGAGAATTGGATTATTATCTGAACAGGAAGAATGTGCGGGGTTATGAAGAGAATGCAGTGGAATGACACTGTGTGAATTGTCCCTTCAGAAAGCCAGTACTAGCATGAAGGACTAAATGGCCTCCTTTGTTGCTGTAATCATGTTTACGTCTGTAATGCAAAATTCTGACGAGTGCCACTATTGTATTTTTGTCCATTTTATTACCTCCCATGAAATAAATTCTTCAAAACTGGTCATCCTCAGTGAGTCATGGGTATAAATTTTAGGACTATTATTGATTCTTCACATTGTCAGTGTCCAATGGGCTAAACATATCTGCTAAACCTCTCCTTGTTGGCAGGAATTTTTCTTAGCAATACAAAGTGGACAGTCAGCAGATTAGGGGATCTGCAGCAGTCTTTGTATTGATAATGGTTTTAAAAGGGATAATTTTTGTATATTAAAAGGTTCACCTTGCTAACAAAACAGATATCATAAAGGATGTCCATAACTCTATTGCAATATAATAAATTACTTTTCGGAGAATCCTAATCGCAGGAATAAGAACAATTGAAATTTGAAGATAAGCTGCTGGTTAATAGAAACAGTTTACCAGAAAACTTAAATAGGACAGTGACCCATTGATTTACACAATGAATCAACACCAGTTGTCTATCTCGAGTGTGAGAGCAGATCTATGGTGGAAGAGGACTAAGGCAACTTTACCTTTTATATCAGTAAGTGATGAAACAGTCTTGTTTAAAAAGAATAATGTTCATTTAAATAGTTTTCTCTCCAGGATAATCTTCTGGCATGATGCTCTCACCACATCCTGCTTTAGACTATAAAGATATATGGTATAATGCTGCAACATTGTACCGCAAATTCAAGGATAAGACATTCCTCTGCCTTTACAGGAAATGCTGACTCAGTGGTAGATATGTTTAACTTTAAAAATCCCAGATAGGACACATTTTCTATCGGCTGTCATTTCAAATAATCATGGAGTGCTTGAATTGGAACTAGTTAACTCAGTAACATTCTGCACTGGAATGTGTTTGTACAGGGAAAAAAAAAAGCAATTAATAGATAGAATGTTTTATTGTATAGAGTAGTTGAATAACAGCATCCTTTTCCATGAAAGATTAATACAGTTGAAGCAAAGAAAAATACGGGTCTGTGAGAAGTCAAAAGATTGGAGGGAAAGTGGACAGCAAAGAAAGTTACCTCAGAGTGCAATGGGATATTTGAGTATTGAGTATAGGAGCTGTGACGTCATGTTGCAGCTGTACAGGACATTGGTTAGGCCACTATTGGAACACTGTGTGCAATTCTGGTTTCCCTCCTGTAGGAAGGATGTAGTGAAGCTTGAACGCATTCAGAAAAGACTTACAAGGATGTTGCCAGAGTTGGAGGGTTTGAGCCATAGGGAGAGGTTGATTAGGCTGGGGCTGTTTCCCTGGAGTGTCAGAGGATGAGAGGTGACCTTATAGAAGTTTATAAATCATGAGGGTAATGGATCGGGTAAATAGACAAGGTCTTTTCACTGGAGTGTGGGAGTCCAGGCTTAGGGTGAGAGGTGAAAGATTTAAAAGAGACCTAAGGGGCAACGTTTTCATGCAAAGGGTGGTGCATGAATGGAATGAGTTGCCAGAGGAAGTGGTGGAAGCTGACTGGATGACTTTATGAATAGGAAGGGTTTAGAGGGATATGGGCCAAGAGATGGCAAATAGGACTAGATTAATTTAAGATATCTGGTTGACATGGATGAGTTGGACTGAAGGGTCTGTTCTCATGTTGTACATCTCTGTAACAGGGTAATAATAAAATGTTTTGTTTGTTCACACTAGAAGCCTATACAGAGGGAGCAGGCATCTGGCCTCTTTACTGTGCCATTAACATCTTTCGTTGTGAAGTAGAGGTATATCAACATTGCTAAAAAAAAAAGGCACGACATCAAAGGTTATTGAGTTACACTCATCAGGACTGGAAATCAAGAAAACCAAATTTAGAAAGGAATGAGTAATTTATACAGCATGAAAGATGGCAATGGTTGGTTGGATATAGTTGGCATGGAGATGCAGTCCGAGCTGTTAGCTCTCTTATTTATTTATACATATGTCCATATATTTCACCCTTTTCTTTCATGGAGGAAGGGAAATATGGAAGACGGTCAATCACTGCTGTATCCCAATGGCAATGCCCTGAACAATCTGTCAGTTTACCTGGTTTGAATTAAATCTGCCCTTTTATCAATTCTTGCTTTATCTCCTCGTCTACCATAGTCAAACGAATCATCACCCTCTTCTCATGCTGTATAAATGTTTCCTTCCTTTCTAAAGATGGTTTTTTGCAATTCAGTCTTGATGAGTACAGGACAGACAGCCTGGACTTCATGATTAGAGTGGTGCTGGAAAAGCACAGCAGGTCAGGCAGCAACCGAGGAGTAGGAAAATCGACGTTTCGGGCAAAAGTCTTCATCAGGAATCACCCTGGACTTCATGTCTCTTTTTGACAATGTTATAGTTCTGTACAACAAAATACACTATTCCTTAACATGGAAAATACCAGGACTAACAGATTATATTTATTGACTAACATCAATTTCCATGAGAAGAACTTAAATAAGTAAACATGGGGACATGTAGTCAGAGGTAAATCCGAGAAGGGTTTGTAATGTTCTTTCTGGGTTGAAGGAGTGCAGCTTGAAAAATCAGACTCCTATTCCTCATGAGTAATGCTGTGTGCGGTCTCCCACTATAATCAACTCATTTCTCACGCAGACCAGAAGTGTGTCAGAAAGCTGTATATCAAAGACCATATAGTCTTGCAATGTTTTGCGGCAGGAAGATCCTGATGGATGGCACGCTTCCAGCATGTTGCCAGGAAATTAATAAATTATCACACCAGATAGTGCTGAGTTTTCATTCCTTTGTTAGTGTTGATATGCATTGGTGCTTTGCAGTTCCCTCTCATCGTTTTTATGCCATGCTTGGATTTAAAGTGCCATGTAGACACCTTGACTGTGCAGTGGCACTAACCATTTTCACCATATCTACTTAACATCATTTAATTTGTTCTCTGCATTTGTTTCCCCACAGGTACAACAAAGAAGTCCATAAACTGCATTCAAACAAGATTTCAAGTGCATCAGAAGGGCCAGCTTTCAATCAAGAGAGGTGGTGTTGATAATCCAGTTACCTCTCTGTGAGTATAGTTTGAAATAATTATAGTTATTCCATGGTGTCTTTGCTCACACCCTCTATTTGAAGTGCTGCTTTATCAACATAGTATTGACATCTCAGCACTAAATTATATGGTATTGGTTCATCAGCAATCTTGATGTAAACCAATGGTTCTCAATCTTTTTAGTAACACAGACAGTAAATCTGGTGATTAATTTTCACACGTTTTCTGCATTGCAATTTTGGTTGGGAAAAATATTGTTTAAGATGAAACAATGTTTGTTTTATCTTAATTTTCATTACCTTCGTCCAAAATTACACAGTATTCTGTTTGAAAACACTGTTATGAGCATCTAGGGTTACTGTTAACACTGTATGTGATTTTATGTTTACTATTTAGATACGTGTTAAAATGACTTGCATGAGTGTAGACCATTTCCTAATCCAAAGCAGTACATAACTGGTTAACGTCTGAAATGTCGTTATTGTTGCATCAGCAAATGCAGCAGCTAATTTCTACAAAGCAAGTTGCCTGAATCAACAAAAAGGATGAGTGACTAGACAATCTGCTTCTTGGTGGTGTTGGCTGTTGGAAACAATGTTTGTCAGCACATTGTGAACGCACACGCTCAGCTTTTCTTGCAATAAGTTTATAGAAGGTACGGGATGAATGGCTGCCAAAGAATTTAGTCTGAGGGTGATGATTCAATGGGGTTAGCAGCAGCAGATGAGCTAAAGTGCAGTAAAAAGGTCTTATTACTGAGACAAAATCAGGCTGCCTTTGTGATAGATTAATGGGCAGCAGGAAGCTGTGGAACTAATATGGCTCGGTGGCACAGTGGTTAGCACTGCTGCCTCACAGTGCCAGGGACCTGGGTTCAATTCCAGCCTTGGGTGACTGTCTGTGTGGAGTTTTCACATTCTCCCCATGTCCGTGTGGGTTTCCTCCGAGTGCTCAAGTTTCTTCCCACAGTCCAAAGATGTGCAGGTTAGGTGAATTGGCCATGCTAAATTGCCCGTAGAGTTAGGTACATTAGTTAGGGGGAATGGGTCTGGGTGGAAGAATCGGTGTGGACTGGTTGGGCCAAAAAGGCCTGTTTTCACACTGTAGGGAATCGAATCGAATCAAATCGAATCTAATCTAATCTAATCTAATTTCATCCAGTATATTCGCTGCCCATGAGTGCAAGAAAATTTCATTGAGGGAAGCTTAAAAAGGGAGAATGACTGTTAAACCATCAGCAGAGCCCAGTGGTATAGGGTAGTGAAAAGGATTGGTTAGAGATTTGGGCCCTTGTAAGTAAACTGGGCAAGATGGCAAGAATATAGAATGATATGTCCACTTTGATATTGTTTTCAAGTTCTGGGAAAAGAATTGTGGTCACCTCTTGCTGGTTCAGAGGCGAGAGTGTCACCTCTGAGTAAACATTGATATAGGAGAAAGTGAGGACTGCAGATCCTGGAGATCAGAGTCAAAAGGTGCAGTGCTGAAAAAGCACAGCCGGTCAGGCAGCATCCGAGGAGCAGGAGAGTCGATGTTTTGAATATAAGCTTTTCATCAAGGAATGTGTAAATACTGATATGTTTGCTGAGTCCCTGATGAAGAAATACATTAAATAGGAGCAGGAGTAGGCAATTCAGTCCCTCCAGCCTGCTCTGCCATTTGATACAATCATGACTGATCTCATCCAGCCCTCAACACCACTTTCCTACTCACTCTCTATACCCCTTCAGCCCATTACTAATTAAAAATCTACCTCATTAAATTTACTCAAAGTCCAGCATCTCCTGTACTCTAGAGTAGTGAATTCTACAGATTCACTACCCTTTCAGAGACGTAATGTGTCCTCGTCTCCATTTTAAATCTGCCACATCTTATTGCTAAAACTCTAGATTGCCCCATGAGGAAAAATCCTTTCTACATTTACTTTCAGTCTCCTTCAGCACCTTATACCTCAATTCGATATCCTCTCATTCTTCTAAACTCTAGAGAATGCAGGTCTAAATTGCTTAATCTCTCTTCGTAAGACAAACACCTCATCTCTGAAATCAATCTAGTGAACTCCTCCAAAATAACTTCAAAGTAATCATATCCCTCCTCAAGTAAAGGAAATAAAGTTGTGCAGTCTCACCAATGCCTTGCACAATGGCAGCAACACATCTGAACATTTATGCTCTATTTCTTTAGCAGTAAACGCTAAAATTCTATTTGCCTTCCTTCTTACCTGAATATTGGTTTTCTGCAATTCATGCACAAGGAAATATCACTCTTCTCACTACGCAAAGATGTAAGTAAAAAAAAATCCAATATTAGAATGATCGTTTATAAAATTTGGCCATAGCTGGTTTTCTCTGATGTGGTTCAATTTAGGTCTTTTTGGTAATTTTGTGGATAAAATCTCATGTCCTGCAGTAAAGTGCACAGTGGAAACATCCATCATTTTCTGTTGTTGGCATCTTATGTGGAAAGATTTTTGTCTTGCGCTACTTTGAGCTACACAAGTTGACATCTTAAACTCTTAGTGCATTGCTAACATAGTATCATTGAAATTAAACTTTATAAAAAGACCATCTCCAGCCTTAACAAGGAACATTACTTATCTAAAAATAAATCTTTAAAAGAGCTTCATGTAATGATCCTTTAAGTAAAATTACTGGAGTTCATGGTTTTTGCATTTATAGTCTCTCAATGTTCTGAGTTGGCATCAGTGATCTAATGGAGTTGATGGAGTCACGCTGTCAGATGTGAATGATGGATTAAGCGTGGGTGGTTTCATTTGCCCCAGAGTATTCTTTACAATAGTGAGTCAACATTGTCTGGAGCCTGAAACATTTCTCAGGTAAAGTAAAATATGGATCCGGGAGCCAAGCAGAGCCTGGAGCACATCAGGGAAGCTTTGGAGGATCTGTCAAGATAAGCTGAGGTGGCCTTTTGAGTAGACAAGAAGCCAGAAGGCTGGGAGTCTTGAACATTAATTCAGGAGTTGCAAGTATGTGGTAAGGAGCGTGCAGTGCAGCACAGTGTGTCTTTTTGAAGAAGCCTGAAGCTATGTTTTAGGAATTTAAAGAAGGTAAGAGTAACCAGCTGGAGTTTAAATAAATTATCATGAAGGATATTATATTTCATATGAAATTCTTGGGTAAGGGACTATTTGGAATTGTATGAAACTAGGTTTGTATTTCCAATCTTGTGTTTGAAGCCTTTATTTATTATATTAGGCCTATCAAGAGTGATATAAATATCCTAAGATTTTTCTGATGGTGCTCTAACTAGTGGTGAAAGCAAAATTTAAAGAAACCTCGTTCTGCCTTATGAAACGAAACTTAAATGAAGAACCTCGTATGGTTTACTAATGCTTAGCTCTAGATCAGCAACTAATTCTATGTTTAGTCTTAATACATGACCTGGAGTATAGTACATAGTTAAACGGTTCAGGGTGCTGTCACTGCAATATTTCTGTGTTTAATTGAGTGTGTTACTGTTGATGCACATTGTGGTTAATTGATTTAGTCTGCGTGTGATCCCAGGGAAAACTGTAGAAAGAGCTGGAGCACAGAGAAGAATATTTAAAGCACTGTAAATAAAATTTGTTGCATATATAAAAGCTTGCATTATCTCTATATAGATCTGAAATGTAAAATAAGCAGC
Organism: Chiloscyllium plagiosum; assembly: GCF_037043375.1. NCBI lineage: Eukaryota > Metazoa > Chordata > Chondrichthyes > Orectolobiformes > Hemiscylliidae > Chiloscyllium > Chiloscyllium plagiosum. Next base: position 47,833,580 of record NW_028270161.1, read on the forward strand.
AGTAACCAATTATCGATGTAAAGTTGACAAAATGTCTTCAATTCAATTATACTCTCTGTTACTTCCAACCCTTATCCAATTCTTGCCATTGCTGCTAGAGATCTGTCATGTTTCCAACTGTCAGAGAGAATTGTGTTGCTTTTGTTTTTATCTTTAGTCTTTATCTTTAAAATTGAATCTTTAATAGGATTGAAATCAGACAATTGGCTATCACATTGAAAGTGTGTTTAAGGTCACATGACATTTGTAAAAAGAAGCATAAACGGAAGGACAAAACAACCAGCATTTATTCTCTCCTTCCATGCCAGTACCTCCGATACTACGACCTTTTCTTCCCTCAGCTGAGGATTCCTCCCCCTCCCATTATTGTTGCCACTCTCACTCCTTTGCCCTTCCTCACTGGGCTATAATTGGCTTTCCCTCATTATCATCCTTTGTCTCACCGGTCTGTGCATTCATGAGGTCATCCTGTATAGGTCATCCTCCCCCATTTTTGCCTGCTCGGTGGGATGTCACTGCAAGATGCATCTTCTCCTCTCCTTACCTATCACCATTCCACAATGATAGTTTCCTCGACAACATCTACTCCTTGATCACTCCCTCCCTGCTCTGTGGTGCCTTTCAGTGCAAGTAAGGGAAATGCAGCATCTTCCCTTCTCACTTCCCAAGGTTACAAACATTCTGAGATAATCCAGCAATTTTCTTCTTTCAACTTGGTATACTGTGCGTACATACTGTATACATATACCAGAGAGACCAAATGCAAACAGCTGACAACTTATCAGAACATCTCCTTTCACTCCGCAAGCATGATTTTGAGTTGTTGGAAGCTTATGGGTGACCTTATAGAGGTTTATAAAATCATGAGAGGCATGGGTAGGATAAATAGACAAAGTCTCTTCTCTGGGCTAGGGGAGTCCAGAACTAGAGGGCATAGGTTTAGGGTGAGAGAGGAAAGATTGAGAAGAGATCAAAGGGGCAACATTTTCATGCAGAGGGTGGTGCGTGTATGGAATGAGCTGCCAGAGGAGATGGTGGAGGCTGGTACAATTGCAACATTTAAAAGGCATCTGGATGGATATATGAATAGGAAGGGTTTGGAGGGATATTGGCTGGGTGCTAGTGGGTGGGACTAGATTGGGTTGGGATATCTGGTCGGCATGGACGAATTGGACCGAAGGGTCTGCTTCCATGCTGTACGACTCTGACTGCAGCAGTACAAGAAGGCATGGTGGCTCAGTGGTTAGCACTGCTGCCTCACAGCAGTAGGGACTCCGGTTCAATTCCACCCTTGGGCAACTGTCAGTGTGGAGTTTGCACATTCTTCCCGTGTCTGCATGGATTTCCTCCGGGTTTTTAGATTACTTTACAGTGTGGAAACAGGCCCTTCGGCCCAACAAGTCCACACCGACCCGCCGAAGCGCAAACCACCCATACCCCTACATTTACCCCTTACCTTACACTACGGACAATTTAGAATGGCCAATTCACCTGACCTGCACATCTTTGGACTGTGGGAGGAAACCGGAGCACCCGGAGGAAACCCACGCAGACACGGGGAGAATGTGCAAACTCCACACAGTCAGTCGCCTGAGTCGGGAATTGAACCCGGGTCTCTGGCGCTGTGAGGCAGCAGTGCTAACCACTGTGCCACCGTGCCGCCGGGTGCTCCCTTTTCCTCCCACACCTCAAAGATATGGAAGTAAGGTGGATTGTCCGTGCTAAATTACCCATAGCGTCCAGGGATGTGCAGGCTCGGTGGATTAGCCATGGGAAATGCAGGGTTACAGGGATAGGGTAGGGGGTTTAGGTCAGGATGGGATGGTCTTCGTAGGGTCAGTGTGGACGTGATGGGCTGAATAGCCTGTTTCCACACTGTAAGGATTCTAAGGCAGCTCATCAACAACTTCTCCAATTACAGATGGGAAATAAATGCTGACCCAGCCAGTGACATCTGTTTACTGTGTATGAATAAGAAGGTGCTAATCCAGCAGAATCAAAAAATCAATGGTGGGATGAGTAACTTCTTTAAGTAAGCTCAATAGTCATACTTGAATGGCAGACAGTCTTTAGCATACTAGTCAATTGACTAACAGCATCTGTTTTGACAGAAGATATAGCGTAATTTGAAGACTCATCAGACTTCTTAGATTATTCATGGTAGAATATATGCAATCTACTGTAAGAGGGTTCTTGTTGATGCAGTGCTATCTGTAAATGTTCAGAGAGTATTCTCCATTGAGGCAGGTTCTTGTGTCATTTTCTCGTGAAACTTCCTTGGAGCTCCTGGTTTAACCAGGGCCTGAAGCTGGAAGTGTGTCAAAACTGCAGGGCTAGGAAGGGTGCAAAGATTTTCAAATGATGTCTAATCTTTCCATGAGCTAAGTTGGTCACATTTATGGTAAAGCATTTTAAGTGACAAGTAAAAGGTGAAAGTGCAAAATAGAGTCAATGAGTTGCATTCACTTTTCCTGTTCTATGGCTGGGAATGGGTGGTTCCACTGGGTAAAGTTTGGCATCACAGGTAATTTTGGATACAGTGACATAAAATACATGGGATGAGGTGACAATCAGTGCCAATGTATGGTCCAGTACTCAGAGGATATAAACAGTGATTAGAAATCGATGCTAAGGAAGCAGTCAGGGATCTAATGGAACAATTTGTTTGTTTTTAAAAAAAAAACGGATGGTGAATCTTGCACTGTTTGCATCTAATTTATAAATATTCCTCTATTTGGGCAGAGTAAAAAAAAAAATCTGCCTTTATAATTACGAAGGTGCTGATATGCCGTTAGCAGATAGGTATTTGGTAAAATTGGGAACGAGAACATGATTGATCAGTGAACTGTCTCTTGGATGACTATCTCTAATAGATTGTTTGCTTGAAGGAGCTGTGAGCAATCTAAATGTCAGCACTAATGTGGAGTTGCCAGCTCTGAGATGTATCGAAAGGGATTTTTCTCTCATCGCTCAAGATAACCCTGTCTCTGATGCCAACATAAGCGCTGTGATTGGCAATAACAATTACTGCTTTTCATAGCTCAGTATCCACTTGGTTAGGTACAAGTGGGTGTGTGCAAACATGCACCGGTATGCTGTTTAATGGATTTGTTTCAGTGATTACGTGCTGGCATGTCAATCAGGTGGTTAACACAGCTCCTGGAACCCCCTGTCCCAACCAGCCATTTCTGAAGACATTCCGCAATGTTAAAGGTCATTTAGTCTTCAGTCAAACATTGAAAGACCCTGAAGTTCCTCTTTCAGTGACTTGTAGATTTATAATTAATGATGAATAATAAAGTTAGAGTTAACTGGTGCAGGTTTGGAGAATGCAGTTCCATGAGCTGGCTGTTAATCCTGTAAAAGAACATAACCATCCCTTTATTAAAATGCTAAGTGTCACCCTGAAGTCACTAATGGTTTCTTGAAAGAAGTATATTATAATGTATTATACAATGGGTATTGTCAGGGCCACTTGGCTCCTGACTGCTAACCTCAATCCAAACACAGGCAAAAAAATCTGATGTCCAGACATGATTGACTGCCCTTAGCATCATGGCAGCATTTGACAGGTATGGCATTAAGGAGCCTGAACAACACTGGAGTCAATGGGGAATCATGCTGGGAACTCTCCGCTGATCGGTGTCAAAGGTGTGCAAAGGAAGATGGCTATGGTCGGTGGATGTCAATCATCTCAGTTCCAGGACATCTTTGCAGGAGTTCCCCAGGTTAGTGTACTTGGCCCAACAATCTTCGACTGCTTCATCAATGGACTTCCTTCTGTCAGAAGAGGGTTGTTTGTTTCTGATTGTAAATGGTACTGAACACTGCACAATGCCTTGGATACAGGATCAGTCCATACCTTCATGTAGCAAGGTCAGGCTAAGGTTGATAACTAGCAAGTAACATTCATAACATGGAAAGTGCCGGGCAACTGATGTTTCGAACAAGAGCACGCCTCACCATCTCTACTTGATGTTTAATGGAAACATCGTTGTTGAATCCCCAATCATTAACTTTCTGGAGTTTTAGTTCACCAGAACGGAATTGGACCAGCCATGTAAATATTGTGGCTAAAAAACAAGAAGAGGCTGGAAATTCTATTGTGAAAAAGCCAATTCCAGTCTTCTTAGTCTGTATTCACAATCTACAAGGCACATGTTGGGAGTGTGATGGTATACTCTTTATTTGTGTGAATCATTGTGGCTCCGACAGCACTCTAGCATCAACACTATCCAGGACAAAGCAGCCAGTTTAAACAAAACATCATCGAACACCTCCAACAATCATTCATTCCTCTATCGATCATGGTAGCAGCAATATAAACTGTAGCAACTCATAAGCCTCTATCAAAAGAACATTACAAACCTGTCACCTTTACCATCTAGAAAAACAAAAGCATTAGATCTATGGGAGAACCACCACTTGCATGTTCTGTTCCAAATCAGATAGCAAATTGACATGGAACTAAATTGTCATTTCTTCTTTGTCCCCGGTCAAAATCCTGGAATTCCCTCCCAGTCAATATGAAGTGTATCGACCACATGGACTACAGTACAACAAGGTGACTCCCAGTACATTCCCAAGGATGGGTAACAAATGCTTGCCTTGTAGCGATGCCTACCTTCAATGCACACTAGCACAGTGGTAACAGTTTAGTTTGGTTCAATTATTTTATGCTCATTTGTGGTAAGAGACTGTAGACCAAAGAGAACAGAGAATGAAATATTTTAGGGAAACCTTTAACCAATATGTGGTAATTTCTTGCCTGAAATTCAGAATTACCAAGAATTAAATTTCTGGGATCCTTCCTGTATGGACTCCATTCCAGTCTCTCCCTTTCTCCATCTCAATTATATCCATTCTGATGATGCCACATTCTGCAAGGGGGCCTCTGAAAGGTCTACCTATTCCCTCAACTAAGGATTCTTCATTACTGACAGGGTGGGTTGACAGTGCTTCTCTTCCTTCCCACGACAATGATAGAGACTTCTGGTCCTCACTTTCCAACCCACCAGCCCACACATTCAAGGGATCAGAAGTCGCTACCTCCACCAACTTCAGTGGGATGCTACTAACAGACACAAATTCCCCTTTCCTTCCTGGTCAGCATTCTGCATGGACCGTTTATTCATGAGCCCCTGACCCACTCCTCCTCTACCTCCTACACTTCCCCACGTTCTCATGGCACCTTCCCATGCAATTGCCTATTCACCTCCTCCTTCCTCACTGTCCAAGACAAACCTTCCAGGTGAAGCAACAATTTAACTGCACTTCACTCAGTCTAGGCTACAGGCAGTCCTCAGGTTGTGAGTGGGTTGCAATCTTGATTTTGTTTGCAAATTGAAACACAATGTAAATAGAATAGAATAGCAATTTATTGCCACTTGTATTGATGAAAATATGGTGAATTGTGAATAGGTCACCACAATTTGGCACCATTTTAATTACAGAAATTACAAGAAGAAATAATTGAGATGAAGTTAGGACAAAGTTCATCTTTTGTTCCCTCCTTTTGCTCCTGGGTTAATGGAGTGAGTGGCAATGGGATGCCGCTGCCAAAGATGTCCCCTGAGGCTGCCAAAGCAAGGACTTCTGGACCGGACCTACCATGCCAACACTGAAGCCAACACCAAAGGCACTGCATTGCTGCCATAGCAAGGAGGCATCACCACCATAGCAAGGATGGACAGAGCAGACCAGCCAGGTTGCCAAAGCCACAAGGAACAAACTGTAACCACGATCACTGAAACCACCACCAGGAGTACCGGACTAGACCCACCGACAATAAAGCCTTTGTTAGAGCCATGGGCCAGTATGGCCACGAGGAACAGACATCCGGATCCATCATGCTCCCTTCCGAGGCTGCAGAAAAGGAGAACTTGGACACAAAAGACATATGAAGAGACAAGACAAAAAGAGAAAGAATAAGGGAGAATGCAACCGGCCTGGTGAGCATATGGGCCGGATTGCCTGTTCCCAACCTTAATGTTACATTCCATCTTGAAATGCCTTCAGAATAATAAGCTACATTTGACATGGCTATCCTGTTCATATTTCCTGTGTGCCCGATCTGGGTGCAATTAACTGATTGGTTTGCAATTGTGTTTATATTCTTTCTTCAATTCTCTTGCTGGCTTTGTCAATTTTACCAGCAGGGGAAGCCAGGAGAACGTTTTAAACATCTCCTGAAATTGCCATGAGATTTTCCAATGGTACTGCTACTTCCTTCAGATGGGTGAACCTTGCATTCTTGCACAACACAGAAACAAGGAGAATTCTTTGTGAGCTTCTCAAGCTCCCCCCATTCAAACAATGAGTTGACCTTCGGCTTATAATTGATCTTGCAATAGATATTAACAAAATAATTAATAACTGAGCAACACATTTGCTGTCTGGATGTTGTTTTCCCTGACGAGAATATTTTATTCTTAATTAAATTGTTGTATTGTTGGAAATCATAATGTTTCTACTGGAATCGTGTTATGATATCTTTACATAAAAGATAAAGCTTTTGAAGTAATTGCTTTGGTTTGAAAAGCTCAACTTCCCAAACACATTTCTCACCTCTCCTTCGGCCCGGGGGGAAACAGAAATCCAGAAAACTCCCTGCCTTTACCCCTTTTTCTTTAAGGTGAACACTCAAGTGTTCCTGTCACTAGTAGAATATCCAATTATGATTAGCCTGTGCTGGGTTGCATTCCTGTTTCAAATTAACATCCAAGTTTGGCTCACTCGCAATCCTTCAGCAAAATGTGAACTAGACCAAACTGAAGGTTATTATTTACCATTAGTCAGAATTCTGCGGAAAGTCATATTCAATGACCTTGGAACACCAGCTTGTCATTGCAGTGACATCTTACTGGAAGCTTGTGGAAGTAATTGATGCAATGGGGTCACCACAATGATGAAATGAAGTACTCCGTGAGGTCACTCCCTTTACAGAAAAGCTGCACTCCCTGTATTGTTGGCTTTGTGTGTAATCAAAAGATTTTTGAATAGACCAGTTTGAAAATCAATGCCAGTTGATGATGGCATACTATTCCACAAATCAAAAGATCACAACATTGCAATATTATATCCCTTAAGTTGTAAGAATGTAAACCACATAAGCCAGAGATGACCTACTCAATGAGATATGTATCACAGCTAGGACAGAGCAGTCACCACCCTGTTGTGTATAACCAATCTCATTTTATATCTGATTCAGTTCATGATGGGAATTCTGATGACAACAAAATAGCATTTCATTAATTGCCAAATTTTATTGAATGAGCTTCCAAATCATAGATATCCATTGCTTGTTACACTTACACAGTAAGTTGGATTAACATTATCAGTCGTGCATACCTTGGAATTCAAGCAGTGAGGTATAGAATTTATCACATGCTTGTATTAATTTTCATTTACTTCGAATTGCACTCTCTGACAGACTAGGCTGTATTTTATCCGTCAAAAAGTGACAGTTCTGATGCTAGCCTTTTCCAAATCTCCGAGCCCAAAAATTCAAAAGGAAAAATAATTAACAAGTAATGCAAGAGCTGCATTATTTTGCCAGGGTTCAGCGATAACAGATTGGACTTCCTTTAATTGAAGTGAAAGATTATTACTTCTGAAATGCTAAGACACTCTTTTTAAAAACAATGTGTACCTTCCTAGTGTAAATCCATTTGACTTGGAGCCCTTCACAACTTCTAATGTGATATGGAGAGTATTTGGATCGAGTTTTAATGGTTCTAGGGATAATCATTGACTTGGATAATCTCATATTTTGCATGATTTGATGGATCTTGTGCAGTTGGGGCCAGAGAGAATGTTGTCTGTAGTTGCAGATTAGATTTCAATTATATGGGTAGATAAATAAATGTAATTTTTCTCTGTGATTTTTGAGATTGGGGATTATTTGAGATTTTTAATTCAATTTTGCACTTTCGGAGGAGCCGTGCCTACTGGAAATTTACATTGGAAAATTAGCTGCATAACTCTTTGATTTTTCTGATTAAAAAATTGTTTCCAGGATATACCTGAATGTCCAACACATGCTGTGGATATGCAAGACTCCCCAGGGGAGAGTGGAGTCGGTAAATTGATAGATTGACTCTAGATTTCCCTCAGGATATTAATTGAGAGAGATGGACTCTGTGATAGTATTGATGCTGTATAATATGGAGAAGGAATAGGCTGGAATCTCTTCTCTTGTGTTGTGTTCAAATGATTAACTGTTGAATTTGAAGAATGTTTTCTTTGTTTTTGCTGTAAGTATTTAAGGCTTTTCGTTCAAACAGAACCTTTCATATTGCGTTTGTGTTGGAACAAAGTCTGTGATAGTTTAACCCATAGGGATCGTAGGTACGGAGAACAGTCAAAGGGCACAGAGTGCAAGGATATAATTGAGGTTGAAGGATATCTTAGCAAGATTATAACTTTTGAGCCAATGCCAGGGCTATCGTGGGATGATGAAGTGTTGAACAGCATAGTTAGTTTAAACAATTGTTTCAGAAGGCAATGTAAGGGAGAGGAATTGAAAGTTGGGACTGACTCATGTCCTCCCTTCCTTTTGTCATTATTTTAACAAGAAAGCGGGTGAACGCCAACAAGAGAAAGTTAATATTTCACTTCACGTAGATGACATTTTAAATCAGCAAAGATAGAAATTTGAAAGGTAGCAATTCATAATTTCTAAAAAAAATTTCTGTTTGACTTTTCTGAAATGTAATTGATGTGATAGGTTGCTTTTGAAAATTCCAAACTTTGCACTGCCATCTGTGAAGCTTATTGCTGGCTTTTAGTGAAAATATACAGCAATTGCATGGGTTATAAAACAACTCCTTTTTCAATCACTATGTTTCAGATGATGCTCCATGAGATAATAATAGGCCAAATCTTCCGCTTTCCAATTATCAGAGGATCCACATAAGGCTGTTTATTTGTCAGGATCATGTGAAAGTCCCGATGTGTGAACTTCCAAAGGATAATTCCCCTATTCTCCGGGAATATGTCTCCAACCCTGAATTAGCAATGGAGGCATATTGAGTAGTTATCTAAGAAACACAGTGGCTCAGTGGTTAGCAATGCTGCCTCACAGTGCCAGGAACCTCGGGTGACTGTCTCTGCACATTCTCCCCGTGTCTGCGTGGGTTTCTTTTTGATACTCTGGTTTCCTCCCACAGTCCAAAGATAGTGCTGTGCAATGAGGCAGACTCGATCAGGGAGCTTAAGGTGAGGGAATCCTTAGGAAACAGTGATCATAATAATTTTGAATTTACTCTGCAATTTGGGAGGGGGAAGATAGAATCAGAGGTAACAGTGGAATAAAGGCAACATCAGAGGGAAGAACTGGGAAGAATTGACTGGGCGAGAAGCCTTGCAGGAAAGGCAGTGGAAGAGCAATGGCAGGAGGCTCTGGGAGTAATTCAAAAGATACAGCAGAGATTCATCCTGAAGAAAAATAAGCACAGGAAGAATGAGGAAACAATACCTGACTAGGGAAGGCATAAAAGCAAAAGAGAAAGCATATAATATGGCGAAGGGCAGTGGGAAATCATAGGATTGGGAAGCTTATAAAGACCAACGGAAGGCAACAAAAATAAGGAGGGAGAAGATTAAATATGAGGGTAAACTAGTCACTAATATATTTGAGGAGAAAGTGAGGTCTGCAGATGCTGGAGATCAAAGTTGAAACTTTATTGCTGGAACAGCACAGCAGGTCAGGCAGCATCCAGGGAACAGGAGATTCGACGTTTCGGGCACAGGCCCTTCTTCAGGAAGAAGGGCCTGTGCCCGAAACGTCGAATCTCCTGTTCCCTGGATGCTGCCTGACCTGCTGTGCTGTTCCAGCAATAAAGTTTCAACTAATATATTTGAAGATGGTAAGAGTTTCTTAAGATATATAAAAGGCAAAAGAGAGGCAAAAGTGGACATTGGGCCATTAGGAAATGATGCCGGAGAGATAGTAATGGGGAACAAGGAAATGGCTGAATAATTAGTCTTCATGGTGAAAGACATGAGTAGTTTCCCAGAAATTCAAGAGAGTGAGGGGGCAGAGCTGAGTATGGTGGCCATCACCAAGGAGAAGGTGCTAGAAATACTGAATGGCCTGAAGGTGGAAAAGTCACCTGGACCAGGTGTATTACACCCCAGAGTTCTAAGGGAGATATCTGAAGAGACAGCATAGGCGTTAGTGGTGATCTATCAGGAATTGCTAGAATCAGGGAGGGTTCCAGAGGACTGGAAAATCACTAACATGACACCCCTGTTTAAATAAGGAGTAAGGCAAAAGAGAGAAAATTACAGAGATAAATGCGAGATGCTACATTTTTGGAAAGCAAATCTTAGCAGGACCTATTCACTTAATGGTAGGTTTCGAGGAAGTATTGCTGGTCAGAGAGACCTTAGGGTCTGGGCTCATGGCTCCTTGAGAGTGGAGTCACAGGTAGATAGGATAGTGAAGGAGGCGTTTGGTATGCTTTCCTTTATTGGTCAGAGTATTGAGTACAGGAGTTGGGAAGTCATGTTGCGGCCGTACAGGACATTGGTTAGGCCACTTTTGGAGTATTGTGTGCAATTCTGGTCTCCTTCCTATCGGAAAGATGTTGTCAAACTTGAAAGGGTTCAGAAAAGATTTGCGGGGATGTTGCCAGGGTTGGAGGATTTGAGCTATGGGGGGGGACGTTGAAAAGGCTGGGGCTGTTTTCCCTGAAGCATTGGAGGATGAGGGTTGACCTTATTGAGGTTTATGAAAAAATGAGGGGTATGGATAGGATGAGTGAACAGGGTCTTTTCCCTGGGGTGAGGGAGTCCAGAACTAGAGGACATAGGCTTAGGGTGAGAGGGGAAAGATATAAAAGAGACCTAAGGGGCAACTTTTTCACACAGTGGGTGGTATGTATATGGAATGAACTGCCAGAGGAAGTGGTGGAAGCTGATACAATTACAACTTTTAAAAAGCATCTGGACTGGTATATGAATAGGAAGGGTTTGGAGGGATATGGGCTGAGTACTGACAGATGGGACAAATTGGGTTGGGATATCTGGTCGGCATGGCCAATTTGGACCGAAGGGTCTGTTTCCATGCTGCACATCTCTATGACTCTATGTGCAGGTTAGGGCGAATTGACCATGGTAATTACCCATAGTGTTAGGTGCACTAGGCAGAGGGAAGTAGGTCTGGGTGGGCTACTATTGGAGGTTGGTTCTGGACTTGTTGGGCCAAATGGTCGGTTTCCACACTCTAAATAATCTAATGTAATCCAAAGTGCGAAATTAAAACTCCTGGGTAGTTACACAGAATCCTTTTTATAAATGTATATTTCAGACAAATCCTAAGGTTTGCCCATAGTTGGTACAGGGTGATTGGCTATGGCAGGTAGCCTGGGTTGAAAGCAGAAGCATTGGATGGCATGAGAAGACAATGAGGCTTAGAAACTGGCACTGCCTCGAGGATATGTTGGTGAGGTTTAGTGACCATTACAAAAATGTTGGTGTAATTACATGGGCAATTGAACCCCTTAACCCACAAATCATTGGTTAGCTCCTCTCCATCAACTCACTACCCTCCCAAACTGAACCCTGACCACCCATGAGATCCTTGAGGAGAAAGTGAGGTCTGCAGATGCTGGAGATCAGAGCTGAAAATGTGTTGCTGGAAAAGCGCAGCAGGTCAGGCAGCATCCAGGGAACAGGAGAATCGACGTTTCGGGCATAAGCCCTTCTTCAGGAAGAAGGGCTTAGGAGATCCATCTCACCGCCCGCATTGACAACGCCCCTCCCTGAGTACTGACCTACCCCGCCTTCCCCAGACACTCTATGCAGTTACCTACCATACACATTTACTCACCTCACTCAATTACCCATTCATCCACTCATTCACCAACATTCACACTGGACCTTTGAACCTACCACATGGCAGATAGTGTTATATACAGTAAAGAGAGATGTGTTTTGTTCTGATCCTCTTTGCCGCCCACTGCATGGATTTCTGTGCTGAGTGAATTCTTTAGGACACTGCATCAGAAGTGCATGCTTTCCTGTTAGATCAGCAATGGGCACGTTGGTTCTGGCTGTGGTTGGAAGATTTGGGCCAATGTACGAAGGTGATGGCTCTCATTAACTATTAAGGTAATTAAACATAAAGAAAAAATGTATTCAAGATTTGGAGGTGCCGGTGTTGGACTGGGGTGTACAAAGTTAAAATTCACACACAACACCAGGTTATAGTCCAACAGGTTTATTTGGAAGCAGTAGCTTTCGGAGCGCTGCTCCTTCATCAGGTGGTTGTGGAGTATAAGATTGTAGGACACAGAATTTATAGCAAAATTTAACAGTGTGATGTAACTGAAATTATATATTGAAAAAGACCTGGATTGTTTGTTAAGTCTCTTATCTTTTAGAACCGGCATGTTGGTTTCAATTCTTTCATATGTAAATCCCAGAACTTTCTTAAAGTTACATTCTCAAGTGAAGTTTAAAGAATAGGTGCCATGTTGGCCCAGATGATGCATTGAAGGTGTGAGGTGCCTGGTGTGAGGCTGTCTCTGCCCCAATGGTCAGACTGATTCTAATCTAAAAAACAGATTTACAGAGTCTTACATGGATTCATGCAGTTTTGAGTAAAATAAAATGTGTGTGTGGGCGGGGCTATGAGTGTCTGTGACAGAGTATGTGTGTGTGTGTGTGAGTGTAAAGGGGTATAGGTCTGTATGAGGGTGCGTGTGTGTGTGTGTGTGTTTAGTGCAGTGGGGTCACCTGTAGTGTGACATGAACCCAAGGACTTGGTTGAGGCTATCCCCATGGGTACCGAACTTGGCTATCAGAGAAAATGTAGCATGTCTTCACCAGTCCTACTGTAGAGTTAACTAGTCCAATGGTAGAGTTACACTGGAACTATTGGAGGAAATCTTAACCTGAATGAAGAAGGGTGACTTTGGATCATGTGGGATGTTAGTGTAAAAAAAATCTAAATCCTGAACTCTAACTTGACCACTTGTGGTTTAACAGAGGCAGGATGGGGAGATGGGCCACAGCAATTCTGGTCTCCCTCCTATCAGAAGGGTGTTGTGAAACTTGAAAGGATTTAGACACGATTTACAAGGATGTTGCCAGGTTTTGAGGGTTTGAGCTACAGGGAGAGGCTGAATAGGCTGGGGCTGTTTTCCCTGGAGTGTCGGAGGCTGAGGGGTGACCTTATAGAGGTTTATAAAATCATGAGGGACATGGATGGGGTAAATAGACAAGGTCTTTTCCCTGCGGTAGGGAAGTCCAGAAGCAGAGGACATAGGTTTAGGGTGAGATGGGAAAACTTTAAAAGGGACATAAAGGGCAACTTTTTCACACAGAGAGTGGTACATGTATGGAATGATATGCCAGAGGAAGTGGTGTAGGCTGGGACAATTACAACATTTAAAAGGCATCTGACTGGGTATATGAATAGGAACCGTTTAGATGGATATGGGCCAAGTGCTGGCAAATGGAGGACTAGAGTAGGTTAGGATATCTGGTCAGCATGGACAAGTTGGATTGAAGGGTCTGTTTCCATGCTGTACATCTCTATGACTGTGTGACTTCTATCCACTCCCTGCAGGTGAGTTGGCATTTTAAATATTACGAAGAGGCTGTGTGCCTCATTTTCATTCATCATTATGCCTGGATGGTAGGATTTTCTGAGCTTTGGGAAATCTGGCAGTTACAAGGAGGTATGTAAATGTCAGATGTAGAAGGTAAACGCGAAGTCCCTGTGTTCAAACACCTTCCCTCAACTCTTCCCGTCTCCTCCTAACTACTCTACCATGAACAGCCTCTGACCTGGCCTCCTTTCTCTGTGCCTTTTGGAAAACTGTTGGAATATATTGCATCAAAAATAAAGGATTAATTGCCAATGATATGAAATAAGTGGGAAACATCACACATGATCTTACATGAAATTGATTTCATTTGATTTCACTGGCTGGACAATTGCAGGCTTCCCATCAATCAAGGCTAATTGGAAAGTTGTCCCTTGTAATTTTATCTAACTGTCTGGAACATTAAAGATTAAATCTCATGAAGCGTGTCAAGGATCTATAGCTAAGATGATCTCATTCATCTAAAGTACCCAACCTCCCAGTGGAGTCGTTTATAAAAGAGGGTTTAGCAATGAGAAGGTGCAATATATACATTTAGTGACCAGCATCAAGGCTGGCTTCTTCCAAGTTTACAGAAACTTGTGCAGCTGTGGACTTGAAACATCCATCAACACAGACAGATAGAAATCCAAGAGTTTATTTTAAATAATGTTGTAGCTTTGGCGTAATAAATATCAGTCCGATTTAGTATGTGTATGGATATTGCTAATGATGTGTTACTGGTTCTCTTTCTTGCACAGATCTCCATATTTACTCAATCTCTAGAAATGATCCAAAAGTCCTAACATAAAAATTGCTCAACAATCCTTCTAATGTCCTTTATGAATGCTGTAAAACAGCAGTTAAAAACCAAGCACCCCAGCAGAGAGTAGGCAAACACAATAGACATCTTAATGGAGTGGTTTGAACTTGAGCTCATGCCAAAAATTTTTAAATTTCACCTTTTGTAAAAACTTGAAGCAAAAGATAGTGCGATATTTGTTCAATAACACTATGATTTAGATTCTCATCCTGGGTCATGTCAAACAGGACAGACTCTTTGACAGTTTTCAAAGGCTGAGTCCACCTCCGAACCCGATTCTTGCCAAATGTTGATCTCTGAGAAAATCAGACAAGTAGGATTCAGGTATTGCAACCTGTACTGCATGTGCGAAGAGAACATGGAAACAGGCTCTTCAGCCCAACAAGTCTACACCACCCCTCCAAAGAGTATCCCACCCAAACCTATTATCCTACATTTACTCCTGACTGATGCACCTAACCTACACAACCCTGAACTACATGGGCAATTTAACACGACCAATTCACTTAACCTACACATCTTTGGATTGTAGGAAGAAACTGGAGCACCCAGAAGAAACCCACGCAGCGAATATGTAAACTCCACACAGACAGTTGCCCGAAGCTGGTATTGAACCCGGGTCCCTGGCGCTGTGAGGTAGCAGTGCTAACCACTGAGTTACCATGCTGCCCAATATTAAAGTTGTCTGCTTAGAAGGCCCACCCTAGTCTTCTTGGAGAGAACCATAACTATCAACATTTTGCTGTGGCCATTAAACCTCACCCCTCATATCCTCCACCCAGTGCCAGTGGCCATGCCTCACCCTCTTCTCAGGCCGCCCAATGCTTCTGCTATAGCAACCATACCTCCAATGTATCTGCAATAGCCAATCACCTTGTATCAACTATGGGCAGACCTCAGGATATCTTTGAAATGTACATTAAGGAAAATAAGCTTTCCACAATTTAGTACCCTTGTCCCTTAAAGATTGTTCATATTGGAAAATATCACTATCATTCAAAAATGTAAATGTCCTCAAATGATCCATCAGACTTGCAAAGCCAACATATTTTTCTCACCACATCAAAGACTTTTAATCAAGTTGTCCATCAAAATGGGAATACAGACCCCTGCTGGGGGCTCTTCTAGCACAGTGGCTAATGTCCTTATCTCTAAGGTCCAGGTTCAAGTCCCACCTGCTTTGTATGTGTCTACTGACATCTCTGAGCAGGTTGATCAAAAATAGCTGCGGTCCCTTGCAGAGAAAAAGTTTAACTGCTTTTGAAACTCAGCCAAACATTCACAACAAATCTAGAGAAATCAAAATAATATAATATAGTGAAACTAAAGAAACTTTTAAAACCTACAGATAGCATTTCACTTATATTGTAAAATAAAAGCCATCTTTTAGTTGTTAGAATGCTGTTGGTACTTTGGTATTTTTTCCTTTTAACATAAAGGCATTATTTTTGGGAAAAAAACCTAAGAATCTCCAGGTTATGTGAATAACATTCCAAACCATCACAGAGGTTTTCATTTGTGTCGATAGTTTTGAATGCATTATGGCAATTTTGACAATTAACAAATTACTTTCTTGTATCTCCACACGTAACTGAGTATGTAACTGTTCCTAGCTTCACAAAACTATAACAGTCAGATTACCTGCCCTGTACTGAATCAATCAAGTTAAAATACATGTCACTGAATAATGACATTTGAAGTTGTTAAAACATTGTAACTCTGGATAGTCCTGACTTCTCAACAGGTTTCCTGAATAGTTGTGGACTATCCATTGAGGTAGGCTTACAATTTTTAGGGCTGATGATAACCACACAATCAAATGAAAATAGCAGGGAGAAGAGGATGAAAAGTAGATTTTTCAATGAAAATCCTCAAGATTGCAGCGTTCCTGAACCCTTTCCCATCTCTATTGGAAGATGAAGCTTTGATGCAATTATCTTCAATTCAAAGAAAACAAATGGACATAATATTTCTATTGCACAAAAGCTGATTTTTGTTTTCTCTTGCCAGCATCAATCGGGAGCTTTTCTTTTCAGATGTAATGCAACTGACTCCAGTGCACAATAAATCAATGACTTGTTCTGGATGTCAGGGCTCAAGCACTTATTTATGGGAATAACTTTGTCATGAGATTTGTATCAGCAGTGATTCAGGTGGTAGCACTTACTCTGGAAGATTGTGGATTGAAATTTCACCTCAGACACTTGAACATAAAAGTCTAGCCTGGCAGCCTGTCACAATACTGAGGGTGTGCTGCCTATTTTTCAATGAGTCACTATATCAAGGTCCTTTCCAGGCCACTATTTATCCCTCAGTCACATATCTAAAACAATTTGCTGTGTTTATCTGTCCTGATTCCCATATTACATCAATGACTGCGCCCTAACATTGACTAAAAAAACATCCTGAGGTTAGGAAATTTGCTGTATAAATTTGATTCTATTTTCTCTTTCTGTTTTCAGCTGCTTTTGTAGTAGTAATTCCTGAAGATTTGTTCTTGTTGTCCAATGTGTAATACAAGCTTTTATGGCTCCTCTAGATTAAATCTCTTTTAGGAATGGTTCAATGAAGCTGTTCTTTCTATATGCTTTATTCAGTAAAAGTAATATACCATTTCTTTTGAATTCTTCTGAAAGTGGCCTTTTAGTGGAACAATGTTTTTTTTAAAAAAAGTGCACATTCTATTTCATGTTTCCTAAACAGTGTAAAAAAATCAATGAAAACGTTTTTTTGTAATAATCAGTCATTAAATCTATATTGTTTGGGAACATGTGACTATTAATCTGATGTGTCATGGCTGAATATACATACTCTGTTATTGCCGGTGAGCAGAAGGTTTTATGAGCAGGAGATATCTACTTTCTTACCCTCGGAATATGTATTCCAATTTTGTAATAATTCAGGGGCAGGTTCTTGAGAGACTCTGACCCAATTTAAAGACATCTCACACACTTATACTTAGTTCCAAACATACAAGTTTTAAAGTTGAATATTACAATGAATTGTTATACTTCTAGTTATCTCCATCAATGATATACAATCTCTTACCTGCCCTGTAGCAGGCCTGTTGTTTCTTGGATGTTTTCAGTTGAATTGAGTGTCCTGTAAAGTGAAGGATTCTTAGTCGGCCATGGGGTTGCTTATAGTCTATATTCCAGGAGGTTTGTTAATCGGGTGAACTTTAACTGGAACAGGTAATGCGGTCTGGCTACCTGATATCTCCTAGCCTTTTTAAGTCTGATTGCCAAATCAATTGAACTGATAGTTCCACTAAAGCCATCAAACAAATTGCAAACATGTTTCAATGATTTTTAAAAGCAGACATAGAAAGGTTGCCTGACCATGTTAATTTCTGACAAGTTCAAAATCCTCCTCAAGTAAGGGGATGATGTTCATGTTGATTCCAATATCCTGTGGGTTAACATCATGGGTGAACATCACAACGGTGTTCTATGTGTCTCTTTTTCACATACTGACCCATTCAGTCTACTTATACCCTTTTATACTAATGATCACCAACAATCTGTCCTGGTGCACCCATGTTGATGGTCAAGAAAGCACAACGATGCCTCTACTTTATCAGGAGATGAAGTAAATTTGGCATTTCTGTAAAGACTCTTACCAAATTTTATAGATACACCACAGAAAGCATTGCATCTGGACGCATCATGGCTTGGTACGGCAACTGCTCTGTCCAGGACTGTAAGAAACTACAGAGAATTGTGAACACAGCCCAGTCCATCACACAAGCTAACCTTTCATCCATTGACTCCATCTACACTCCTCAAAGCTAACATAATCAAAGACCCCTCCCACTCCATTTGTAATCTCTTCCAACATTTTTCGTTGGGCAGAAGATACAAAAGCTTAATTACACATACCATCTCAGTCGAGAACAGCATTCTCTCCACTGTTATTATACTTCTGAGTGGGCCTCTCAAATTTTAAATTTAAGATTGGTCTTGTTCTCTGTGCACCTTCTCTGCAGCTGTAACATTGTACTCCTCACTCTGTTCTATTACCCACATGCACTTTGTATGGTATGACCTGCCTGTACTGTCTGCAGAAGTAAAAATTCCAATTGGCTTAAATGTTAACTTAATCTGCACTTTGTCTAATCCTTCATTTTATCGCTTTACCAACCTGTCTAGCGGCAATAAGTGATCTATCCTTAATGACTTAATGTCTTTGAGTAAATCAAACCAACTCAACCACTCACATAATGTCTAAGCTGACTGTCCACTGTGAATTCTGCGTGGTGATAATCGATATCAATAATTGCATGCAAGGCAAAATTAAAGCTTATTATCCAAACAAAAAAAAACTTCTATAATGCCCATTTGACTGGAAAACATTGTCAGTTTGAAGTCTCCCTATTGCCGGAGCAGAATTATGTCTTGCAGACTGCAGCATATAAGTTCTAATTGCCGATTCTGTAATGCAGACCACAAACCAGAAAAATGCAAGGCTGCTGTCACTTATTTGTAATTTAGAGAAGACTTCCCTAGGATAGGAACTGATCGAATTTCCAAAATAACAATTGCATGTATAACCTTTCAAATGTTCAGAGCTATGTAAAACAACTCACTTGCTTTACATAGAATTAAAATAATCATTGTTCTTTTTTTATAGCTTATGAGCTCCAGAACATCTGCAGAGTGAGATGCTGGAACTTAGCAATACATGTTATAACTGTCAAGGTTCAACATGCTTTCCAGTGAATATAAGTCTTGCAAAACTGGGACAATCATTGTGAACGACATACGTGTCAGTTAACTACTCTAGAGTGTTGTGTCCAGTTCAAGTTACCCTGTTATAGGAATGATATTATTAAGCTGGAGAGGGTTCAGAATAGATTTACCAAGACGTTGCTGAGAATGGAGGATTGAGTTATAAAGATAGGCTGGAACTCTTTTCACTGGAGTGTAGGAGGTTGAGGGGTGACCTTGTACAGGTTTATAAAACCATGAGGGCTATAGATAAGGTAAATAGCAGCTGTCTTTTCCCTAAGGTGGGGGATTTCAAGACAAGGGGCATATTTTCAAGGTGAGAGGAGAAAAGTTTTTAAAAAGACATGAGGTGTGATATTTTTATACAGAGAGTAGTTAGTGTGTGGAATGAACTTCCAGAGGAAGTGGTAAATGTGGGTACAGTTACAACATTTAAACGATATTTAGATAAGTGCATGAATAAAAATTGTTTGGGCCAAGTGCACACAGATGGGACTAGGTTACTTTGGGATTATGTAGGCAAGGACTGGTTGTATGACTCTATGACGCTATAACTCAGTTGACTGGCTAATGAGACTGAGTAATGCCAACAGAGTGAGTTGAGTTCCTATAGCAGATGAAGTCACCATGGAGGCTCAGCCTTCTCAAGCTCATCCTTTGTCTGAGTCACAATGAGCCTTGGGTTAAGCTTACCACTTGTTGTCGCTCGCAAATGAGAAAGCAGCCTGTGGTTCTCTGGAACTACAGTGAATTTTGTCCATTTCCCTCTGGCATTTGATTTTTGATGTCCACTATGGAAACACTGGAACAATTGACCATCACTGCTTCAAAAGATTTTAATGGGTATTCTGCCCAACCATCTGCTTCCATGCATCAAAGATTGAACAGGTAGCTGAGGTCTTTAAAAAAAAAATCAAATGTTTTAATGTATTTAGCTCTGGAGGTGTGTTGGCACTGTTGTGAAAGGAGTTTTTTATAAATGCCTGGTTGAGTTCCAAACTCTCTAATTGAGCTCAGCAGAAGCTGTTTGCACGTCTGAAAATGGACTGTGATCTTAATTTAGATTGACAGTTTCTAAGCAGCTCATAAGAACTCTAACATTAACTGGTTTTGAATTAGTTTATTTTGACTGTTTGATGAGCATCACAAAGAATTTTCAATGTTGATATAGGACTTTAGGGCTTTTTTAATGCCTTGCAGCCATTTAACTTGGAAGGAGTGTTATTTACCCAAGGTCAAGACTTCCTTCTACTACTGCCAAGGAAGGCACACCTTAGATGTCTACAGGCCAATCAGCCTGGTTCGAGCTCTGTCATTCCAGTAGTGTTAACTTCAAGTGGTAACCACTGCTGCGATTGTTGGCAATTGTAAGGAAGAAGAGTTTATGGATTTCAGACAAATCTTGGGGGTATCAGCTGGACACAGTGCAGGGCTGGGATGAAAGTAGAGGGTTAGAATAATAGAATTATAGAATCTCTACAGTGTGGAAATAGGCTATTCAGTCAATTGAATCTACACCAATCCTCTGAAGCGCATCTTACCCAGACCCACACTCCTACCCTGCATCTCCAAGGGCTAGTCTTGCCTGCCCATCCCTGGACACTATGGGCAATTTTGCATAGCCAATCCACCTGACCTGCACATCTTTGGACTGTGAATGGAGACTGGAACACCCGGAGGAAACCTACGCTGACACGGGGAGATTGTGCGAACTCCACACAGACAGTCGTCTGATGGTGGAATCGAACCCGGGTCCCTGGCAGTGTAAGACAGCGGTGCTAGCCACTGTGCCACCCCATGGATTTGAAAGAACAGGGGTGAGGGTTGTTCGAAAGCTAAAGCATGCCATGACAGTGGCTCCAGTGGGCAGAAGGGACTCCCAAAAGATGTTCCTTTGGATGCCCAGCTGTGCTGTAGACGTTGCCAGCTTTCTAACAGCCTTTGGTCTCTCCCTGCTGTTAGTGATATAGGTGTAGGGGAAGGCTGAAGTACTTGTGTGTGTGTTAATTGACAGGGGAGGTGGCTAGGCTGTGTGCAAGCCAAGTCCACCTTTTACAGAGCCCCCGACCTTGAAATATGCGTGTGGAGTACGATAACGTTTTGCCCAATGAGTTCTGTAAATGGATGAAACTGTGAATGGGCATGGTGGTATTGAGAGAGCATGGGGACATGTGTGTGGAAGGTGAGGAGTGGAGGCTGAGGTGTCACATGCTTACTGACCTGGTTTGATGGCCCTGACCTTCCCCTTCCTCAAATAGCAAGGGTAGGCAGTGACGGGCAGGGGTTGGGATTGCAGTGTCTGGAAATGACCTGACTTGTAATTCTGGTTTTGGATTTGAAAATCCGAGCTCAGCGGGAGTTTGAGAAGTAGGAGGGAGTGAGGACTGCAGATGTTGGAGATCAGAAGTGTATTGCTGAGTGGCTGGAAGATCACTGGAGGTTACCTGTTTCTGAGAGACTATCATCGATAGTTGAAATTCTCCATACAAAACACCTGGGCAATGACTATTTTAGAGACAGTTACCATTTCAAAACCTGTACCAAGGTATTTGTCATATGTTCCTTTATGAGTCTTTACACATGCAACAGTTTGAACCTCTCCCATGCCTAAACATGTTCAACATGTTCAAACTTGCATTTTTAAGCAGCACAGCTCACAGCCCTTAAAGTGTACATTTGAAAGGGATACCTTTGGTAAATGTTTGTAGCCGCAAAGATGTCGTGTGCAAGCACTGTGGAATGCAGCAGTTTCCACTCTTTTTGGTCCCAGCTTCAACATAAACTGGGTCAGGTATTTCGCACACAAACAGTAATGCCTTTCTTGTGCTCTGACCCTTTAATGATCCCTGTTAATCTCAACCTGAGATTATGCTTTTGGCCATAAGGAAAAAGATTTAACACTAATCATAGAATCCCTGCAGTGTGGAAGAAGGCCAATTTGTCCCATCGAGGCCATACCAATCCTCTGAAGACCCACCATCCTATCCTATTCCTGTAACCCTGCATTTCCCATGCGTAATCCCTGACCAATTCACCTAACCTGTACATCTTTGGATTGTGGGAGGAAACCGGAGTACCCAGAGGAAACCCACACAGACATGGGGAGAATATGCAAACTCCACACAGATAGTCGCCTGAGGCTGGAATCGAACCCGAGTCCCAAGCACTGTGAGACAGCAGTGCTAACCACTGAGCCACCATGCCACTCCTGATGTTTTTTAGGAATGAAGAAATCTGGAATTGCAGAACAAAAGGAAAAGTTTATCGATGATGCATTTTTCCAGTGTTTTAGAATAATGGTTTTACAGTGGTGTTTGATACTGTATCCATGTTTATATCAATGTATTTGAACATAAAAGCCGACATCGTGTGAGTAATCTGACCATTCACCTACTGACTCCCTCTCCTCCACGTCAGGCTGCACACTGTTCCCTTTCCGTGGCTAAATCTAAATAACATTCAAAGATCCAGCTAAAGGAACAATAAACTCCTCTTCCCCACTTCATCCTTTGAAAGCACAGACTGCACTTTTTGAGGTTAACAGTCTGTATGACGGCGATCATAGTTCGTTGCTTTTCCTCATCCTTTTTAACTTTCTCTGCTGCCTTTGACATCGTTGACTGCACACCCTTTGCTGTGCTACATATAGCTATTTGCTTTCTCTATAAAATGATATTGACTGCCCTGATGGTGATGGATTTGTGGAATAAGTCTAAGTCAGGATGGTGCATGATGATGGATGGGAAGAGAATGTCCCATAGCAGTTTATTTAGATTAAATTCCCTCCAGTGTGGAAACAGGCCCTTTGGTCCAACAAGTCCACACCCACCCTCCGAAGAGTAACCCACTCATTCCCCTATCCGATATTTACCCCTCACTAATGCACCTAACACAATAGGCAATTTAGCAAGGCCAATTCACCTGACCAGCACATTTTTGGATTATGGGAGGTAACCGGAGCACCCGGAGGAAGCCCATGCAGACACGGAGAGAATGTGCAAGCCCCACACAGACAATTGCTGGAGGCTGGAATCAAACCCAGTCCCTGGTGCTGAGAGGTAGCAGTGCTACCACTGAGCCACCATACCGCCCCCATGCTGTAGGTTTGATTGGCTCACAGTGTTGACACTGTTGTAGCTCCAGTAAAGGCAAATGATGGAGCAAATGAGGCAATCTTTGATATTACAATCCTAGCAACTCAGTACTATTTACTAATTTGCTGTTTTTATGTTTTAGACTTGAATGTTTTCAAAATGGCTGTTTGTAGGGATATTATGACATAGTTGAATAAATTCTGAACCACACATTGGTTTGTAATGTGAACTTGAGATCCACAAAAATAAATAGGAACAGGATTTAAACTTTATACACGGTACCTCCAATATCATAGATTAAAGTTGTCTTCATCCCAAAGGACCAAAGCGCTGCTCCCTCTCATTATAGAAAGATGACTGGTGGTTGTTTAACCTGAGAGTCACTGCGACTTAGGTGAGGGTGAGGTCAAGAAGGTGAGACCTTCAAGTTAACCTCAGTAGGTACAGCAATCGAACCTGAGCTGCTGACATCACAAAACAGCCTTCTAGTCAACTGAGCTAACTGATACACGTCATATAGATTATACCAGTGAAGGCAACAACTCAGGGCAGCATGGTGGCTCAGCACCAGGGAACTGGATGCAGTTCCAGCCTCAGGCAATTGTCTTTGTGGAGTTTGCACATTCTTTCCCTGTCTGTGTGGGTTTCCTGCAGGTGCTCTGGTTTCCTCCCCTAATCCTAAAATGTGCAGGTCAGGTGAATTGCCCATGCTAAATTGCCTATAGTGTTCAGGGGTGTGTAGGCTGGGTGCATTAGTCAAGGGTAAATACAGGGTAAGGGAATGGGTCTGTGTGGGTTACTCTCTGGAGGGTCGGTGTGGACTTGTTGGGCCTGTCACAAAGCTAGTCCCTTTTTTTCTAAAAGCTGTTCCTTGGCTCAAGGAGACTCTGTCCTTGATTTTTTTTTCAGAGGGGCAATAAACCAGGCTGGACTCCAATCAGTCTGGTTTGGTACACAGATGAAAAGGGTTTTGAGAGGTCTTTTGTGACCCCTATAAAGAGAGGGGCGCGGTCAGCCCCCTTGCTAGCTGAGCTGAGCCGTTTAGTTCAGTCTTGAACTAGTTGGTAGTTCAACAGGGAGTTGAGTGGAAACTCTCTTTTCTGCCCTTCAACTTCAACCTGTAAGCATGTGTTCCATTTATACTGGCTTTTAAAGGGAGTTTGCTTATTGGGACTGTTGTGTGTATTCGGAACAGCATAATTAAGTCTAGTCGGATAGGCTGAGTTCTGTAGGGGTTCTTTACTCTGTTCTTTGTGTTTCATTGTGTAATTTTGTGACTAAATTTTTTGCCTGTTTTAAAATCTAGTAGTCAACCTAGATATCTTACTCAGGGTAATTTTTACTGTGCACTTGCTGAAACAAATTGCAAAGTTAGGTCTGGGGCTGCCTGCTTAAGAATGTTATGAGTGGTCTGGCCTAGTCCATAACAGGCCGAAGGGCCTGTTTCTACACTGTAGGGATTCTAATTCGAGAAATTCTTGAACACCCTACCTTAGTACCAGGTGTAACTTGTCAACACATCTAATGACAATACTCACCCATGAGCAGATAACTATACTCAAGGCTGCAATCTGAAGAATCAAAGTCTAAACCTGGGACAAAAGGACACTCCCCTATTTTAGCAGATGTCTTCCTGTTTGTAAAGATCGAAATAATACTCCATGTTTGTTCAGTTCAAAGTGATCGAATGAGAAAGTTTCAATTTCGTGATGAGAGTGAATCTGACAAAATGTGTTTGAAGCCAAGGTCAGCTGACCCTCGGGCAACATGCACCGCTGCATCCAAGCTGCCCCTGTCTGCACACAACTCTCAAAATATTTTCAGTGCCTGCTGATCGACTAGGCTGGGATTCCAAAGGAAGTGGAGGCCTCCAGCACTGTACAGGAAACAATCTAAGAGTTGGCCTTAAACACCGGAGTCCCTTCAGAGTTTTGCTAACCACTGACAGCTCTGTAAACAAAGCAGCAGCAGAAAGTGAAGACTGCTTTCCCTTTTGCAGTAAGTAGCCCATTCTAGACGTGGGCTTCAAAGGAATTCACTGTAAAATGAGGGGCTGCCTCCCAGCGCTGGAGAATTTTCTACAGTGATTATCAACCAACATCATCATTTGATGGACTATTAGATATCAGGAAAAGATGTGGTCTGATTAAACCACAGGGATTGGGCTGTCTTTGCTTTCCTGTTCCGAGAGAGTTCGATTCACGGAAGGAGTTAAGCGCTGAGAGACTTCTGGGTGGTCCCAGAGATGCAACACACGCGCTCTCCTATTTCTCATTAGTCTATTCAATTGGAAACATTTGTTACTGGTAAGATAGAATTCTAAATATTTGCAGCAGACTGTACCCAAGTTTTTGTTGCAATGTTTCATCTCACACAGTGCAGCTTGAACAAAAGGGTGTTAATGTTTAGCATGGTGAGCTTTTAAGTGGCAAAAGGACCACTGTATAGACTAAAGACCCACTGTTAGGGTCACTACTACTGAGTGAATGGTAACAATGCACAGAGTTTTCTATTTTAAATAAGCTCCTTGTTTTCTCTGAAAGTCTTTCCTACGTTTGTTTAATATCTGCATATGGCGCTGATAGGTATGAATGGTTCTGCTTGTTCAGTTACTCCAGATTGTTTGACAAAGTCAAAAAGACAGACTTTTTGTTTGAAACCCGATGTGGTAAAAGTTGGAGATTTTTTGTGAGTATAGATGTGCATATATATTTGAATAGGCATGTGCATGTGGATGAATTCTGTTGCAGAATTTTAACCAATAAATTACTGTTTTCAGGTTTTTAACCAAGACACAGCAGAACACTTGCCCATAAACCATGGATATGGATGAGTTTGAACGTCGCAGGGAGGAACGCAGGAAAAAGCGTGAGGAAATGCGCCGTGAGGTGGAAAGGTAATGATTTGTGCTCTGTATACAGGATACGTTTACCAGTACAGTAGTTGTGACACCCAGCCGAGATGTTGGGTATAAAGATAAGCCTGTGTGGTCCCTATTTCAGTGTCCACACCTTGGTGAAGGTGCATCATCTCTGGTGCACACTCTGACTTCAGCCAGCGCTGTCATCAGACTGTAACACCTCCTTCACGTCACAAGCTTGTAAAAACCATCATTTAACTTTGTGCAATTTTAAATCTGCATTATTTTAATATGTTGCATAAATAATGGATTTATCTTGAAGTATCTTTTAATAAAGTGACTGAGAAATGTGTTAATCTGCAGTTTTTAATTCATTGGATATCGAGAATCTTGTGTGATTCAAAATAGACCCCTGTTCTAACTTTATAACATTGCTATCATGTTTTCTATCAAAGAAGGGAAGAGCTTGCCTTATCAAATGTCTCATCAGCATTCCATATTCAATACATTAAGCTTTTAAAATACAACATCTGTTGTCAAGTGTCAAGAATCCCACAACAACTGAAATGATTGACCAATACGTCTGGCTACTTTCATTTGGGTTGTTTGAGAGAAAAGTGTTTGCTAGCACACGTGAAACACTCTCTGCTTTTCAAGTTTTGGTTGGGAATCTTTAATTTCTATCTGAACCAAAAGAGTTGCAGGACCTGTGTACCTCTTGCAATGCAAAAACCCCACTGCCCTGTGGCCGACCACTTCAATTCCCCCTCCCACTCTGCCAAGGGCACGCAAGTCCTGGGCCACCTCCTTCACTGCCAAATCCAAGCCACCCAACGCCTGGAGGAGGAATGCCTCATCTTCTGCCTTGGGACCCTCATGGTATCAGTGTGGAGTTCATCAGTTTCCTCATCTACCCTCGCCTCCCCACCTTATCCCAGATCCAGCCCTCCAGTTCAGCACTGCCCTCTTGAACTGTCCTACCTCTCCATCTTCCTTCCCACCTATCTACTCCATCCTCCCCTCTGACCTATCACCATCCCGCTCCCCACCCCCCCAACACTCGCATCTACCTATCACCTTCCCAGGTACCTTCCCCTCCGCCCCTACCCCTTCTATGTATCTCTCAGCGCCCCTCTCTGCTCCCCGCCTCCCTTCCATTCCTGATGAAGGGCTTAAGCCCAAAATGTTGATTCTCCTCTTCCTTGGATGCTGCCTGACCTGCTGTGCTTTTCCAGCACCATACTCTCAACTCTGATCTCCAGCAACTGCAGTCCTCACTTTCAGTTGCTGTAGTATTCCTACTGCATTGCATGGACTGTTGAATCCAGCATAATGAGGGTTGGATTTTGATGCAATGAAGCAGGATAGCTTCTTAAGCTCATTAATTTTATATAATTAGTGTGTTTGTTAATGTATGGCAAGAGTGAAGCATAACCTAAGAATGTGAAAGTTGTATGACTGTTGTTGGCAAAAAACAATCAATTTTACATGGGATTCCAAGGATCTATTGATATCAAAACCTAAAGACATTTGTACCTGAAACCATGAGACAGAATTAGGTCATTCACTCCCAGTCAGCTCCATCATTCAATGTGACCATGGCTGGTCTGATAATTCTTAACTGGTTAAAGTTGCATGATTTTGGCTAGAGTCACCTTAGTCCCTTCAACACATTAGAAACAAATTGTAGATGAAAACAAATGAATCTTATGGCCAGATGTACAACAAGGACTAAATAATTTTTAAGTTCCTCTCTCAACTCAGCTCTTTTGTCAGTGATTTATTCATTAGATTAGATTAGATTACATTACAGTGTGGAAACAGGCCCTTCGGCCCAACAAGTCCACACCGACCCGCCGAAGCGCAACCCACCCATACCCCTACACTTACCCCTTACCTAACACTACGGGCAATTTAGCATGGTCAATTCACCTGACCTGCACATCTTTGGACTGTGGGAGGAAACCGGAGCACCCGGAGGAAACCCACGCAGATACGGGGAGAATGTGCAAACTCCACACAGTCAGTCGCCTGAGGCGGGAAATGAACCCGGGTCTCCGGCGCTGTGAGGCAGCAGTGCTAACCACTGTGCCACCGTGCCGCCCACGACATGTGACATGTTGTTGAGGGATTCAAAAACCGGTAAAGGTCAATCAGACCTCAAAACCAGGCACTTCAGCATGAATGCTAAGCACTTATCTCAGATACATTTAAGTGGAGGGCTCCTATGGTAGAGTGTAGTGTCTCTGAGACAGGAGACCCAAGGTTCAAGTCTCACTTGCTCCAGAGGAGTGTCATAACATCACTGAACAGGTTGATATGGGAAAATAAACAGAGGCAAAGAATAGGGCTTTGTGGCATGGTGGCAGTGTCCTTATCTCTAAACAAGGAGGCCTAGGTTCGATTCTTGCCTGTCCAGAGATGTGTAATGATATCTCTGCACAGGTTGATGAGAAGTATACCTGGAACAGGAGTGGAAGGGCTGTAGTGACTCAGTGTTCCTACCTCTGGGTCAGAAGGTCTATGTTCAGGTCCCAACTGCCCCAGATGTGTATCATAACGTGTCTGGTCAGGTTGATAAAAAATATTCTAGAATAGGATAGGTCCATTCAGTTCCTTAAGCTTCTTTCATCAATGAGTGACCTTTAGCTGAACTTTATTTATTCACCATTGAACCCAACATAGAAGGGACCTTAAGGGGTAATCCTTCAACTGGGTGGCCTTTGGTTGCTCCCCCACTTGGATGAGCAGATGACATCACTAGGCCTGGAGGGAAACTGGCAGCCTGGCCTGCCACTGGGTGCCTGTCTGCAGGAATGCACACCCGTCCCTATCACAGTGTGAACCTGGGCGCCGATTGGAAAATCCCAGCCGTCTCCATTTCTTATCCTAAATGATGTTCTCTGAGTCTAATTGACTGCCTTCTCTCTGGGGACAGACTATCCTATCTACCCCAGTACCCACATCTGTTAACGTGCCCAACATTGGTCATGAGGTAGGGAAATTGTCACCCTGCCTAGTCTTATAATCTTCATGCTCAGTCCACCACCGCTGTACCTCTGTGGAATCTGAAAATCCAGCCTTTGAACTACAAAAGGGAAATTAATACAAATAAAGATCACGGTATGTTTTGATGCATGAAACATTCCTGTTTAAGTGATGATAAAAGAAGTGTGGAACCCACTTTCGAGCAGTGAAGAGTCAAAACGAGAAGGTGATGGCTGTGAAGAATCTGTTTGAGAAAATTGAGATACTTTCAGGTTAATCTGTGCCAAATGGAGTGCTTTATGATTTTTGACATTGCAATGTTGAATGGTTTATGATCTTGTTGGGAGGGCTGCACAATGAAAAGAAAACCACGCCGAGCCAGCAGGTGGGGAAGAAGCTGTCTGCTTGAGAACGAACGGGAACCAGACGTTTATCATACATTCAATAGCTGTTGAAGAAACTGTAACAATTTGGTTTGTCTTGGATTAATTGTCCTTTTCTCATTTATTTTTATATGGTGATATGTATGTATCTCTTTTTCAACACTCAGTCATGAAGGCTTACATCTGTTTCCTATGATTCATCGAACCCTATTTATAACTTAGTTTGGTGAAGTTTCCCTTATTCAGCAGTAATTGGCACAGAATAGAAGGTTAATTCTGAGATCAGCCTCTCCTAGCAGAATACACCCAGAGCAAAGGCTGGAGATAAGGCTACAAGATTGCCAGGCCTCACCCTGACATGTCCATTCCCATGGGATTAGAGAATTGTCCTATTACATCATTATCCTTTTGACATTTCCCTTGGCACTAATTTTAGGTATTAACTAAAAACAGAAACAAGTGGAAATAACATTGTACATTTTCAAACCTAATGCAAAAGGTGCAGAGCGCAATATTTCAGTTTTTTTTTAAATTGTGGAAAATGTGCAATAAGTTTTACAGAAGACAGTCCTTACTAATGATGACTTTCATTGGCCTTTTCATAGCAGTATAGGATTACAAAGGTTATACAATGTACTGATGCTGAAAGCTATATTTGAAACATCTCAACACATCCTGAAGATATGAGGAAGTTCTATTGGCCAATATGTGAGCAAATGGATGTATAGGAAGATTCTACTCACAGCAACTGGTGGATTAGTCCATCTGCTTTTAGTGGTGTTTGATGGAGTGAGGAAACTGTCTGATTGTTCTTTCAATAATATCTTGCATTGAGATATTTTATGTACTGTATGCCTGAGAAGGCAGACTGGCTTACTCTTTGGCACCTCATCCCAAATGAAATATATATGCCATTACAATAACTAGAAACTGTTTTGCAAAAAAAAAAGGAGATATTTAGGGAGTCATTTCTCTTGAAATTTGTGCCTGAATGTCTAACACCCCAGGCCTCCATGTCTTGGTGATCCCACCATGGTCAGCCCATACATTTTCCCAAAGAGGGACAATCATGCCAATGTGACAGAGGGACTTTGCCTTGTTTTCCACCTAATGTTTCTCATGGATCGCCACAAGGATGCTCATTTTCAGTAATGTGTAGAGAATGAAGCGAAGGGCTGCCTTCACCAAGTCTAGTTTGATAACAATAGTCAAACTGTAGTCCAAGAGAAGCATCGAGCTGAATGACTGACTGGTTTCTGTGCTGTAAATGCTACCTGAGATGTAATTTTAATTTAATTGAATTGGAAACAACATACTGTTATCTGAACACTGAGAAGCAATGTTTTACACATCTCTGACCAAAAGAGCTATTGTTGTGAAGCTCAGGTTAAAGGGAATCCTGAGTTAAATTACCTTAAAAAGCCTTTGCTTGCTACTTCTTCCAGTGCTCTCTTCTCAGTATCCCGTTGCCAGCTCTCTGCTGCTAACCCCTCCCCTCTCCTACCCCCTCTTCCTCCACTGCTGATTGAGCCACACAAATCTTCCATGAGTAATGTGAAGACCAGCTTTTAAATTAATAATGAAGCCTGTGGTGGATTTTGCAGCGAAGGGGTTAACAGCTACACGTTTGAGTCAAAACTCTGATTTCTCAATGGTAGCTGCCTCATTAAATAAGTAACGTCTAGTAGTCAGTAATACGATCCAATCTCATTTTCCGTTTTTGTCCTGGAATCTTTTTTCAAAAAAAAAAGCCTGATTCACACAGGTCCTTTGTTAGAAAATTCGTGGGGATCGTTGCAAAGCTTGATATAAATAGTAAGTTCGTATTTGTGTTTGTCATAATCTCCAGAGAGAGTATTTTTAACTGCACATAATGTTTATGATAGGAAATTCTTTAGATACTAATTCTCCCACTCCTAACATGGCTCTTTTTCAACTCCTGCAATGTTCAAGGTTATAGAAAGTCTGTTTGAATGCAGTGCATGGTTAGAAAATGCTAACCTTGGCACTTTCCGATCTAATGGGAATGCTGCAGGTTTCTTGGGGATATCAGACTGTAAACTAGATATCCTACCAAGCTGTCAGCACAAATTTTTGTATTGAATGAATGCTTTATTTCTGCCACACATGGAACCAATGCTTTTGGAGCAGCAACAGTAAGCCAACAAATTTTATACTCCCAAGGAAATGCTCCTGATCTGCATTAGCCCATTACAGCACTGCCAGGTCCTTCAACTGGCAGAATGACTGCTTTAAGAGCAAAGTGGTACTGAATAGACATGAAAGGTTTCAAGCAAACAGAGTGTGGAACAAAGATTCACTTAAATCATGCCGGACTGTATGGTTATGAATTGTGTTTGGAGTTTCTACATGTATGTGTGGATAATCAGCATGAGTTAACATTATTTTTTCATCTATTTGACCTCAATTCCTGTAGGCACCTTCTTCTTGAGTTCTTTGCCCTATGGCAGATCCGAGCCACAGTACTCCACCACGGTCAGGGAAAGAATCTGGTCCCACATTGAGGTCAGTTGGACAGGTATCAAACCTTGTGCTGACCCACACTGGCCGTCTAACCAACTGAGCCATCCTTTGGTCAAAAAACCCCATGTTGCTGTTGCAACGTGTGCTTTGACAAGAGTAATTTAGCCTGGGCCTGTGGACTGTAGTTGCAGATTTTGTTCCATGACATGGCCTGCCAGAAATCTCTCCTGCTTTTACCACCTTCCTTGAAACTACATTGAAGTTTGTTTCAGGTTGGCACTTGACCTGTTTGACCACCTTATGAGCCACTTTTCCTGGGTCAGACAGCGCTGGAGTAGAGTTTGCGGGTACAATCCTTGCTCATGGCAGAAAACCCACCCACTGTGGGTTGTTTCAAAAAGAGATTTTCGAATGGTGGTTGAACCTTATTCACTGGGGTGAAAATAGGAAGTTAGCTCATTGGCTGTAGCTAATAGGTTAATGTTTATAACTGAAAGTATCCCACTAGCCATTTAAGCTTCAACAAATTGCTGTAGGCCGGACCAGGCAAGACTGGTGGGATTAGAACCAGGGTCCTCCGAACACTACCTGCATTTCTGAATTAACAGCCCAGTGATAATACCGCTAGGCCATCACCTCCCCTAAGCAGTTTGGAAATTACTGCCAGTTTAGATTAATAATGCATAACAACACAATACATTTTCACAAAACTGGCATCAAAATGGTGATTTCAAAAATGCTCTGTCAAAGTAACTAGCTGATCACCACATTGACAATCATGAAGAGTTCCTCTCGGAATTGACAAACATTTTATGTTTTGTAGTTTTGGAAAATTTAAGGAACTATTTTGAATGGAGAATCCTTGCTCATGAACACCCCAGTCATTGTTATTTAGTGACAGCAGTAAAGTCCAGGCAACCCTTAAAACTTGTAACTTGTCAAGATAGCCCAGGAAATTTCTCTAACACTGTTAGTGCAGTTTCTTCCATGAGACCACTGTCGATCTACAAAGTCCAATCACCTGTACTTGGGCCATGGGTAGCAGTCAATCTTTGACAACTCCATGATGCAGCAAGTTTCATTAGCAAGGGCAGTAGCTAATGAACTGCCTGTCTCAAATAATCATGTTGCTCAGCTCATTAAAGAATGGGTTAATGGGCTGAAGAGGGACATAATCAAATTTTTGATCTAAAAGAATCTTGCAGCCTGGGATTCATTAGTTCATAGCTGGCAAGATTACAGTGGTGGGCCATTATATGTTGCTCCTGCTGATGAAAAGTCTTTACATGAAAAGGAAAGTCAAACTAAAGCCGAGATGATGGCACAAGAATTAAATAATTAAGAGTAAACATCCAAGAACTCGTTTGGACAGCGGGTCTGTTAGTTCGGTTGGCTAGACAGCTGGTTTGCGATTGAGAGTGATGCCAACAGTGTGGATTCAATTTCTGCACCGGCTGAGGTTACCATGAAGGACGCTCTTTCTAAACCTCGCCTGAGGAGTGGTGACCCCCAGATTAAACCACCATCAATTTGTCTCTCTCTAATGCGAGAGCTGCCCTATGGGCTAGAAGGACAATGGTTTGGACTGTGAGGTAGCTGGCCCTCTGTTTTCTACCTATTCCAATCTGCATGGCGATGGCAAACCCAGTCATACGCCACCTCCCATCCGTCTTTTCCAGTTGTCTTCCAGGACTAGTTCCTGCCTCTTGGCAGCATGTGCCACTGCTCTCATCTTTGACCCACTCAGGGTCTTCACAGTCGAAAGTCACGTTGTGCACCTGAGATCGACAAGACACTTGGTCGGAACCTAGAAATGATCTTGGTGTTGGATTCCTGACCCTGTATTGGAATATCTGGCATGATTGTTAGCAGTCTGTCTATAAACATTACCTCAGAAAAGCAATATTTACTTCAACGGAGTCATGCTTTAACTCAGTTTTCTCAACAGCAAATATGTCATCTTTCCAACTGAGATTGACAATCAGTGCTATTTGTTGGACCCTGCTTTTCAAAACTTAGCTATTGTTTTTCCCTACAGTGCAGCAATGGCTTTCCTTCAGCAGTTGAGAGGTACTTTGGGATTTCCAGCAGTCATGAACAATGTTACTTTATTGCAACTTCTTTCACAATAGCCTGATGAACACAGTGTATCTGAATTACTTCCATTTATTCATCATCAATTGTGCAAGATCTCTGCAGAATTTTCCAACTATTCAGTATGTATAGTGTTCAACAGTGACCTGGAAAGCATATTCAACTAAAATAAGCAATGGGGTTGTTTTAAATTACATTAAGAAAAATAGTTGTAATGATTAAATTGTTTTGTATGGCCACTTCAGTAGGTTCTCAGTGAAAAAAAAGGTTGAAAGTCTGATGGTAAGATGTAAATATATGTCATGGATGTACATTGGCACATAATCAATTTCCTGAGATTTGAACCATGGTTTAGCTGTGCACTGAGTTCACTGACAGGAAATGAGTAATGGGAAGCAGGCACATTCTGGACTTGACAGGAAGTCAGCTTTTCAAAGAGGATGCACCATGTTTTAAAAATGTTCAACATGGAATTTTTCTTAGTTTTACATGCGATGCATTAGTGCTCATTTTGGATTCAGCATTGTGGCTGTCGAATTTCTGTCTTTGGTTGTTGGTCCTGTCACAGTTTTGATACTGGGATTCCAGCCTGGATGTTCCCCCCAACACGTCCCACTGCTCCCATAACCACCCCCCTCCTCCCCACTTCCTGTAACTTGGAGAATGAAAACATGGGTAAAAGGAAGCATCACAGGCAAGTTCAATGCATTGGAGTTGGATTTCTCTTACCCCCGTTTTCTTAAGAAATGTAGTCTACAAGCAGAGCTACTTATTTTGGACTACAGTATATATGAGGGAAGACTACATTTGAGGGCTTCCGTTAATTAAGAAGGTGATGACAGGATTGTGCTCTCCTTGAATCTGGCCTCCAGTGAACCTTTGCCATTGAAGCAGTACTTAAATAGCTGGAACCTTGCGTGTCTGGCTTGTTTTAAATTACCACTGGGCTTTCTAACAATAGTAGTCAATCAAAAACCAAGTGCAAGGAGCTCCTGAGCTTTGTCACGAAGTTTCACATCATCTGTACAGCTGCCTCTGCTTCTTTCCTCCCTTTCCATTGTTCAAGCCAAATTTGCTTGGAGCTACACCTGCCTGATTTATTTTCCTTTTTCTCTTTTCTCTTCCTGAGGAAGGGTCATTGGACCCGAAATGTTTACACTGATTTTTCTTCACAGATGCTGCCAGGCCTGCTGAGCTTCTCCAGCAACTTCTGTTTTTGTTTCATTCATGGCCTCCATGTTCACTGACCTAGTTAAGCATTTTCTGTTCGTGGGTACTGTTTCTAAATCCTTCGAATTTGCAATCATTAGCTCCCTCATCCCTGCACTGCCCTCAAACAACACCCTCGCTCTTTACGAACTACCACCTGACCTCCAAACTCCCTTCCCTCTCCAAACATCACATCCAAAATCCATTTTCTCATTTCCTGCATCTCTGTGTTGGAAATACTCTACCTATATTCACAGCCCTGATACAGAACTGTAAAAGCACACGTCAAATTGTAAATAGCAGGCTGGGTGACTGTGGCAGCTTTTGAAAGAGCCACTACATCACTACGACCATCCAGCTGGGTTGGACTGTTTGCACCTGGTTCCATTATCACAAACCATTCAATCATGGCTAGAATATCACTGTCCTGTCCTCCTGTGTCTGAACTATTAACTCTGGTGACCCCAAGTTTCAAACTTTGACCCTCTCTTACTTTACATCCACATGCTATACCATGAACGACATCATTCAAAAAATGCAGCATGAGTTTTTTTTTCATTTTGGTCTTGGAGAAGATCAATAACTTCAAAAAATAAATTTCAACTCCCAGTTATTAACTGAAGAAATGATGCACAATATTTCATGTTTTAAACTTTTTTTTAACTGTCCAAGATTTAGCATCTTGGTATTATATTTCATAACACTTATACTTTTAAGCCAAAAACTTCTGATGAAAGGTCACTGGACCCAAAATGTTAACTAGATTTCTCTCCACGGATGCTGCCAGACCTGCTGCATTACCCTGGCATTTTCTGTTTTTGTTTCAGGTTTCCAGCATTCACCATTCTTTGTTTTATTTTAGTCTCAACAATACCCTTGTCATTCTACTTTCAGTTCCACCAGAGAGTTTTCCAATGCTTAACATGAACTTACAAGATCCTTAGCTTCTCCAGGGCTCAACCCAAGGTGTGTCACAGCTCTCAGTAATTCACTTTAATTATCCTATGCGTTCACGCCATTATCTGGATGATGAGATTTCTAGCATACAGCTAGGTGAACTCTTCACATTCCCTTCAAAAACTTATGATTATGGACTCCCCCGCTGTATCATGGGCTCACTGCTTGCTTTATTTCTTAATAGTCCCAAATCAGAAAACACTCCTGATTGTCTTGTTCCCTGCTACATGATCCAGTGATGCCAAAAATCCTTCTGTGAAAAATCAGAAATAAACCCAAAGCATAAGGGATTTTCCCTGTGTAACTTAGTTTCAAGGCAGTATAGAACACCTCAGGGAGAATAGTAAAATTGATTATCTCCAACTCGCAAAGCTTTTCTTTTCTGGGATTCCATGTGAATAATATAAGATTCAGTTATGACAATGAGTAACACTCTGTCTCAGAAAACCCAAAGCAGAGGGGGTGCTTATTATTTAACCAAGGGACAAATTTTGATTTTAGGATGTTTTGAAAAACTGGCTTCTCACCAATTGCCAAAATGAGATTTACATTCTTAAAAACATGTGAATCATGAAATTAAATATCCATAACAGCATGTACGCGGAGGACACTTATCTCTGCTTCACCACCACCATGCTTAATTTCTCTTCTTGTTCTAAGTCATCATTCTGCGTGTCTGGATGAATGGAAACCTTCTCTAGTTAAATTTTGGAAAGGCCGAATTTATTTTGTCCTTGCTCTAAACTCCCTTTCCTAACCATTGACTCCATCCCTCTCTTAAGGTTGAACCAGATTATTTGCAAGCTGAATGCCATTCCTGGCCACATGCTGAGCTTCCAATGGCATCAATAAGACGTGCTGACTTCCCCCTCTTTCACACTGATACCACTCTGCCTCTGTCTATTCACTGCTGAAACATCATCAATATCTTTGTTACCACTGAATTTTGAAGATTCCAGTGTTGTCCTGGCTGGTCAACTTATTCTATCCTTTGTAAAGTTGCAGTGATCCAAAACTCTGTCCCTGACTTAGCTTACACTAAGTTTCTTTGATGCTCATGTGTGCTGATGTAAATTGACTTCAGTTTAAGCAGCATCTGGATTCAAAGTTCTCATCCTTGTTCTCATTACACTGACATTATCACAAATGGCTCCATGGCACAGATATAATGAAGTCCGAGTGATCACCAAGAGCATCCTGAGTAATGTATTAAATACATGGGCATATCAGTGGTATCTTGCAATCTAGCCCTGCCTGATGCCAGCAGCCTAATTTTCCTCAGTATGGATCTTTCCACCTTCATTACCTCTGATACCCACCTCTGATCAACCATATTGGACATTTACTGTATATACTCGAGTAATAGTTGATCTCATGTAAAA
The DNA here is from genome assembly GCF_037043375.1 of Chiloscyllium plagiosum. NCBI lineage: Eukaryota > Metazoa > Chordata > Chondrichthyes > Orectolobiformes > Hemiscylliidae > Chiloscyllium > Chiloscyllium plagiosum. Next base: position 47,871,182 of record NW_028270161.1, read on the forward strand.
GTTGAGCCTCTACTTTTTTGACAAATAACCTGGAACTTTCCATATATCTCATGCAAAGGTCAACCCTAGTTCTTCACAGATAACAGATCGATGTCAATGAGTCAGTGTGCCAGCCGGCACATCCTGCTCCAATTTCCAGTCTGCCGGTTCTTCCACTCCACTCCTGATCTCCCAATCCGCTGGCTGTTGTGTGCCGCTCCAGGTTTTCAGAATTATCATGATTCATTCTTTTATCCTTTATTCGTTTAGAAATCAATTGGGCTTCTGCTAGTGATATGGTATGAATTTTGACAGGCATGAATTCCAACCTCTCAAATCTAGCATCCATTCAATGGTCGACCCTGTAAGTTAACCTTGTAAAGTAGCCAAAAGATTTGACTATTATTCGATATATACAGGAATTATTTTTTGATGAATGTTGTATGGTGACAAAAAGAAACAATCCCTGCAGTATTTTGTTTGCAACAATTTTCAAGAAGTTGTACAAGGGCTGAAGATTACTCCTTCAATGTGTAGCAACAGCCCCTTTAAATTAAATTATCGATTTTAAGAATTCCAGCTATGTATTATTCCTTAATCCCACCGGCAGCACACACTGCTTAAGTAGCCTCAACTGGCACTGGAAATTTGTTAGGAATTGTTAATGAAACAGAAATCAGGAAATCCTGTGAAATAAGATGAGTACAATGTCACTAAGAACCACATTCAATGCTCCCAGGTCCCACTTCTCTGGCACTGGTACCGGAAAATGTACTCTACTAATATTTTATGGAAACCAGATCAAGATTTATTTTCTTCATGTGATACTCATAATCCTTATTGGCACGTCGCCATTTTGCACATCTGTGGAATATTTGGAGATTCCACAAATTATTCTACATTTCCAAATAAAATCGTTCAGTTGTATGCTCGTGGGATTAAATTCAAGTTTCTAATTTTTCACCTATTTTATATGGTAAAACGTTTTCTTCAAAATCAGTTTATCATGTTGCAGTGCAATATGTGCAGTTCTTCATCTCCTCCTGATGTCGGGCTGTGTAATGGCCTTTTTTCTCTTGTTGTGACTTGCTACAGTTTATGCTGAAGTGTTCTCAGCATAGAGCTTCAAGCGACAGGAGGACAAAATAAGAATTTTGGTTCAGAGCCGATCACACCGCTTGCACATTATCTTCCAGTTGCTGTAAATATTGGTGGACTTCACAGGCCTCAAAAATACTTCCAAAAATGGGAGTTGTCTAATACGCCAAGTAGAAGAATAAAATGGCAGTGTGGGTGGTCACCATTTTGAAATGTCATTGATGTCTGAAACAAACAATGGGCATGTGGTGCAGGTCAGGCAGCATCCGAGGAGCAAGAGCATCGAAGTTTCGGGCATTCCTGATAAAGGGCTTTTGCCTGAAACATCGATTGTCCTACTCCTCGGATGCTGCCTGACCTACCGTGCTTTTCCAGCACCACACTCTGGACTCTGGTCTCCAGCATCTGCAGTCCTCACTTTATACAAACAATGGGCATGCCTTGAATCCAGTACACTTTGGCAACACACCTACTTGATCCCTGTAAGAGAAGATATAAATGTTTGAGATTTGAGATGAGGTTGTTTTCTAAGGAGGAAATGTCAAACAGGCCAAGCCTGCATCCATTGGAGTTTAGAGTCAAAAAGTGTGGTGCTGGAAAAGCACAGCAGGTCAGGTAGTCCTGTGTTTCTTCCATTGAAATGACAATCTTATTGAGATGTACAAGATCCTGGGATGACTTGTGGATATTAAAAGGGTGTTCCAGGAGGGATGAAAACCAGGGAATGCAGTTTACAAGTAAGGAGTATTCCATTTAAGGTGGAGATGAGAAGAATTATTTTTCTCTGAAGATTGAATGTTTTTGTAAGTCTTTTGTTCAGACAGTGGTGGAGGCAGGGTCATTGAATATTTTTAAGGCAGAGCTCGATAGATTCTTAACTAACAAAGGAGTCAGAGATTATCGGAGGTAAGCAGAGGTGCAATGGAAGACATAATCAAGTCAGCTGTTGATGGGTGGATCAGGCTGAAGGGGCCAAATGGTCTATTCCTGCCCCTAAATTGCCTATTCATACTCGTAAATAAAACATCAATTATTAGGAAGAAGTATTGAGACTGGAAACTAATGCAACTATGGCACTTTGTAGCCGGAAAGGCATATATGCAATAACATGGTTTTAGGGGCTGAGAAGGTGAAGTGTCTTACATGCAGGCTGCACTTAATGCACCATGATTTATGATGCTAATTTTATGGCCCAAAATGCTGACGTTGGACTTCAAGCCTAAATTCCAGATATGTTGTGGTGTCTGAAATGCTAACTAATGAACTTATAATTTCTGAGAGCCATAATTTTGTCTATTCCTATTGTCCTATTGTCTGACCCTATACAGACAGCAAGCGTAGCTAAAGTGATTTACAAAATACATGCAAGGACTGGAACAAACACTTGGTTGGACAAACAGGCAGAAAACTAGCCACCACTAGCCACCAGGATGCATGAACACTAACTAGCCATAAAAAGACATGACCCTCTCTCACTACTATCCTTACGTACAGATGAGGAAGGTCACCACTTCAACTGGGACAACACATCCATCCTAGGACAAGCCAATCAAAAAGCCAGGTGAGAATTCCTAGAAGCATGGCATCCCAACCAGAACTCTATCAACAAACACATTGACTTGGACCCGATTTACCACCCCCTGAGAAAAAGACCAGGAAATGACGTCACCAACCCAAAGAAACCTAAACATATAAATAGAAAGCAGAGATTATCAGCAGTGCTTTGCCTGAGGCCCACTGAAGATGTTACCTAGTAGGGTGACGAGACATCTGGAAATAAACCTTCCAGCTCAGCGAGTAAACCTACATCGAAAACCTCAACCTGAGCTACAGATCTTCTCAAAACTCGTTTGTCTATTCAACAATGTTTGTGACAAAGTGGACTTGATCAAAACAAAAAAAGGGGTCAGGGCATTTGAAAATGCTGAAGTACTTTTGGGCTGCCCTGCTCGGGTCAGGAATGTGCTTGGATGCAACAAATCGTTATAACCGATAGCTTCATCTTCCAGTGAGCGTCACCACTACTAGCTAATATTTCCAGGAACATCTTTCCAAACAACTCAAGGTAGCATCCCAGGCAGCTACAATTTTAGCATATACTGCACAGTAACATCAGCTGTAGCCCTGCAAGGATGTATATTCAGGCCCCTACTGTACTCACTGTCAACTGTGTGGACAAATGTCATACAATTGCCATCTGCAAGTTCGCTGATGACACCGCCCTTGTAGGCCACATATCAAACAACGACAGGTCAGAATACAGGAAGGATACATAATGCTTGGTGTTGTAGTGCAAAGATAGCAATCTCTCTCTCTCAATGTCAGTAAAATTAAAGAACTGATCATTGACTTCAGGAAGAAAGGAGGAGGACGCGTCCCCATCTAAATCAATGGAGCTGAGGTGGAGGGAGTCGAGAGCGTTAAGTTCCTGGAAGTGACGATCACCAACAACCTATCCTGGTCCTCCCATGTAGGTGTGATGGTCAAGAAGGCACAGCAATGCCTCTTCTTCCTCAGGAGGCTAAGAAGTTTGACATGTCCATAAGGACCCTCACCAACTTTCATACATGGACCATAGAATACATTCTGTCTGCCTATACAATGGCTCGGTGTGGCAACTGCTCTGTCCAGGATCTTAAGAAACTGTAGAAAGATGTGTGCACAGCCCAAACCATCAGGAATGCCAATCTCTGATCCATGGACTGCTCTTACACTCCTTCTGGCCACAGAAAGGCAGCCAACATTATCAAAGACCCCTCTCAACCCAGTAATACTCTCTTCTAATCATCTCCAGGCAGAAGATATAGAAACTTAAACACACATACTAACAGGTTCAAGAACAGCTTCTTCCTGGCTGTTATTAGACTGCTGAATGGACCCCTGTAATTTCAAATCTAATGTTGGTCTGGCTTTTGCTCACCTCCTGTGCAGCTGCAACCTTGTATGCCTCGCTCTGTCTGTACACCCTATGGTCTGGATATCCTTGTATGATCTGCCTGTGCTGCATGCAAAACAGAACTTTTCACTGTACTTAGGTAGATGTGACAACAATAAATCAAATCAAATCAAATCTATAGCACAAAACCCAAGAGCCCCATCAGATCCATGCCATTTATTATGTTTCACTAGAGCCTTCTCCATCTCCTTATCCTCAATACCTATTAATTTTATCTTATATTCAGTTTTTTCTAATTTCTATCTAACTACCCTTAACACATCAATGCAATTTGTCTCAACTACTCGATTTGGTGGGGAGCTCATGATTTAAACTAGTTTATCTTCTATTTATGAACTCTAGTCTTGTGTCCCCCTACAATAGGAAACATCATCTCTATGCCTTCCTATGGATGCTGCTTGGATCAGTAATGAAGTCATGGAATGTCAGTCTGAATCCATCAAAAATCCCAATACTTGCAGTTGAGTGGTGACCTGCAGCAGGTGTAACAGGTTTTAATTCGGGCGCTTTCCCAAGATCACAGGAAACGGTTTACTGTATGCGTTCAGCTATTTTCGGGCCTCCTGACAACAGTGGATAGTTCTACTGACCCCAGCAGGAGTAAAAAACCATCAAAGCAATGTTTATGAGGTGTATGTAGGGCACTTTCATTATAAGGTATTGAAATGTGTCAGCTCTTAGAAGGGAAGTTGTGGAAAAACAGTGCAACTCTGGTTCAGTGTGATCTTCATGCCTTGCCCAACAGTAAATTCAGTCAAAATTAAGGCATTTGGATCCCTACTGACCAGGCAGGTAAAGCATTAGTTCGGGTGATTAAATTGTTTGCGATGAAGTTGGTAGATCTAACAATGCCTTAGAATTTTCTAATGCCTTCGAAATAGTATACTGTCTTAGTCTGTTCATTCCCGTGTTCCACAATGCTACTTGAGTGGAGTGATCCCCTTGATTGGAATCACTAAGTCATAGAACATCCATTCAAAGATGTTTCTCATCTGTTAGGTCCGGTAGACAGGCAATGCATCCACCGACTCTCAGTGAGATTCTATAAGTGTATTTGAACGGTTATGACTATAGCACACATCCTGGTGCTTTGCTGGCAGTGATGTCACATGTACTTGACTGTGTGACCTGAGAGTGCACTCCCTGCAGTTGTGTTGGCAGCAAACATAGCTGCTCTTTAAAACACTGGGTCTCTTTTTAGGTTACGGAAATCCTTTCTCCTGATTTGTTACGTTATGTCTCACAGTCAGTATGTCAGTATACCTTTTAAGAGACAAACGCATGAAATCATGACTATGTCAGCGTATGTGACTTGAAGCTGTAAAGGTCTTGTACTCCATCTTACCTCAGATCACATGGATCATGACATTATATTGGAAGCATATTCCTCTGTTTAAACTAATATCTTAATATTGGTCCAGAAACTTTTATGAGCTCAGGATTGTAAGGTTATATGAACCCAAGGATTGTGCATAATAATCAGTTATAAGTGTATTTTAGATTCTGCAATCTCTCAACATCTGTGCCGAGTTCTTTATGATACAGGACATAACATAAGCATCACTGCATCAGGTAAAATACCCTGCTGGAAGTAAAGTCATACCATTGGCTTGATAATATATTTTGCTGCGCTCACTGGAACCCTTAAAGCAGAAAATAATGCTTGGGTCCAGGCTTGACAATGATCCTTTAGTTAGTTCAAGCTCAGAGGCAAGTAATTGATGTTCCATCCTAACTGTGCAACTTTCTATCACTATACAAATGGAGGAAAGTGATTTCAACATCTGCCACTGGAGAAGAGGCCAGTTATGGTCTGTATAACTATTCAACTCGAGCATTAAAAAGCTTGATTTCTGCATTAAACCTGTGTTTTTGTTTCCTGAATCCTCACCATAATTAATCAATCATTGTCTGAACACAACCTGTGCTTCTTCCTCAGCATTGCAGTAATAAGCCACTCTGTAAATGTACTTGTCTTGGAAACTTGTAATGCTGGTGTTCAGGTGATGGTCTCGTACAGTTTCTATGAATGCCTTGGGTCCTCTGGCTGTTTGAAAAGTAAAAATGGGACAAAGTTCCCTCTAATCTTTAATGACTTGGCTTATTCCACTGCATGGTCCCTTTAAGATGACCTCATTGCCATATATGGAGGCATCCTAAAGAACCTTTGCTCATGTGCTGCTTGTCTACCCTCTCTGTAGCACATTCTTGTTGCTGCACACCCTTGTAGTTTGACAGGGAATGTGGGATTCAATATTATATTCTCCAGCATTATATGCCATATGCTCAGTGGCTATCAGAATCATTGCATGAGAAGGTTAAAGGACCCACTTTGCAAGCCTATCTGATTTTCCCCTCATTAAAATTCTGGGTCAAAACAAAATACCTATTTTACACAATGGTCTGATTCATGTTGCACAAAGCTTGGTATTGGATGTTCCACATCATAAACTCTACCCTAAGTGTAGATTAACATGCGAATTCATTGAGTACAGTGTTTTTCTTAGATGCACTGAATGTAATGGTATAACTTCATGCAACTTATAGAATACATGATTAATGGATGGTAAGTGGTTTAATACAGCACACAGCAATTAGTCTGTGCATCAGTTGAATCTCCACAATCACATCATCTTTTCATGTCTCTTGCATAAATATTTCATCATATTCTTTCTACATATTTTTTACTGTGCCCTGTGGTTATGTACCAGTTTTGCTTTTTAAACAAAGGGGCAGTGTGCTTTGAGACAGAGTGATTTGACCCATGGAAATTCCTTCCTGTAGTAAATTCTTTTTTTCCATTGCGGCATGTGTAATGTTATTTGCATTATCTTGCTACAGTATGTCATTTTTCCACCCTCACTTGTTTCGGATTTGCTAACATTTGTGTGACCTGATGGAGGTCTCTTAACTTTAAGAACCAATTTGATTGACGAGACATAGGACTGCTCACTAGTGAGATTTTTTTCACCGTGCAAACCTTGAGTACAAAATCAGCCTTTTTTTTTCTTGATGCTGAGAATCTCATTTTTCCAATCTTACCATATTTTCCCAACTGACTCACCACTGGCTACAACAAACAGGGTCTGGGACGATTCAGCTCATTGTGAGATGTAACACTGTCACTGAAGTATGTGGTCACTGGGCATTTTTAAAATTCACCTGCATTAATAACCATTTCTACTTGGAAACTGTGCGATATTGAATGGATATCATACCAATCTGCTTGTGATCTGCCTATTGGTTTTGCAACATCACTAATAAAATGGGATTCTAATCTGCATCTCACCTTAACTAACAACTAAAATAACATTAACAAATTTTCCTTAGTTCAATTACTTGAGAAAAATGGTGATTTGGTGCAGTTTGTAAACAGGTAGGCTCACAAAAACATGATTTGAAACTCTCATTGCTATAAATCTTCTCTTCATATGCTGGAAACTATTGAATAATCATATTAGTAGCACATGGCAACCAGAGGAAATCTTCCTGCTGTGTTTAGGATGTCATAACTGTGCGACAACAAGAGAAAATCCTTGTCCATAATTTGTAAAACATACCACTGGGATTCAATATCAAGATTATGTGGTCAGAGCAACATAGTTGAAGATGCTGCAACTCAGAATCATTGAGAATACCAATTGCATAGATTACATTGCAGTGTGGCATTCAAGTGGTCAAGAGTTTGAAACTGCTTTAAGAATTTAAATCGGCAGGCAATCTGTGGTAAAATCAGGAAGTTCTGTAAATACACAGGCCCATCAACTCAGATCACCCAGGTTTGCAGTCTTTTTTAGCATGTGAACTTGGAAGCTGAAGTGAGTCACTCTCTGGGACTAAACCAAGTAGGAGGTTGGGAACATGAGTTACTAGTCAGTAATGCTGAATTCTATTATAGCCAACGTGCTCAGTGGCCAGCTGATAGGTTTGCTTAAAACGTTGGCAATAGCTTACAAACTAACTGTGCAAGAATAAGGCATAAAAATAATTAAGTGGGTGAAGAGTTTCTTTCATTTTTCACCATTTCTGAATTTTGTTGTCTGTCTCTGTCACTGCCTTTGCTTAGTAAATCCCTTATCCTTTTGTTCTTGAGTCGCCTCTTTATTGGATTCCTGAAATGATCCCTGTCGTAATCTGCTTCTGCCTCATTCTGGCTTTTGAAGAATATATCTAAGCAGTCAACTCTCACTGCCTTTTCATTATATTCTTCAGGGCATTCTTGATTCCAACTGCTACCTGTTACTCCCTTCAAATGAATTATTGGATTCACAGAAGTTACAGCATAGGAGACTATTTGGCCCATTTATGCCAGTACGGGCATTTCTACTCTTAGTCACTTTCCTCGGGGCTCCTTCTTTGTCAATACTTATCTTAATCATTGCCTTGATTAATAGCATTCTGGGTTTGTAAAACATGTGATATTGAATCAAATTGCACAGTGCCCAATATTTAATTCCACTGCCTGTATTGAACGGAACGCTAATTTCTCTGCAAAACTAGTGGCCAAACCAATATTGTCCATTCCACACCACAGTGTGAGACAAATTCCTACCCAGTTATGATTTAATACTATGTATGTGGGGAAAATAAATTCTTCTGGCTCCTCTTTTCTATCCTTCTCATGGTAACTTTGCTGTATACTTCTTTATTACCAATTTATCCAGACTCTGGGAACAGTGTTGCTCTTGAGCCTCTCAAATATTTCAATCAGTTTGAAAAGATTTGATTTTTCCCTCTGTTTGACTTCTCACAAACTACCATCAGTATTCAAGTTAAAAAAAAATCTAAATCTTGAGCATTTCTTCATAACTGTAATCTCATCAGGTCATGCAGCATCCATAGAGAGAGTGCAAGCTAATGTCTTGAGTCTGGATGACTCTTCATCAGCTCTGAAACGTTAGCTTGCTCTCTTTCCATGAATGCTGTCTAACCTACTGTGATTTTCAACATCCAGCATCTGCAGTAATTGGCTCCTGTAATCTCAACATCCTGATACACTTCTAGCAAATCTTCTCTGTACATTTTCCATGGATCCAACATCCAATCTTTATTCTGAAGTGCACATCTGTTCATTGGGGTAATTATGACTTGCTGTTAATGTGAAGTAAGCAACATTGATTGCATGGTTCCTACTAACTGAGCGATAGTGTAAACGGGAAGATGGGTACAATTTTCCCTAATCCTGGACTACAGCCAGAGACTCACTTACAGTTGATATCATTAATGTATTGTCTGAGATCCTTTGCTAATTTATATCAATACTATTCCGGAATCAGTCATTCAGAATCTGCCATTTTGTTCTCCATATGCTGAGGGCAAGGTAAGTAATATACTGGAAGCTGACAAGGTCTCCATGTGAACAGGAAAACTGGAAAAATAAAATGCCAGATACCTTGGGAACAACAACAATGAATTCCAGTGACCATTATAAAATCACATAGAACCGCTGTAAATCATTTAACTGAAAGCATGTAAACCGAAGCAAATTATTTGCATGTATGGTTAAAGAACCATTTTACCCTTCTATTGTTCATTTACTCAAGGATTTTTCCCCAAGCCTCAGGCATTTCCCTGTAGGTAATTGTTCAGTGATTGCAGTAATTTCATTGCTAGAAATGACATCTTGAGAAAAATTTATATCAAATTGGCATGACTGGAAAGCTGCTATTCAAATGTTGCAAACACCAGACTTTGCCAATAAATTCAGATTGAAGAATTGGCTTGTAAAATATTAGCGGGTGAATCCTTGATGTATTGTACAACATGTTTCCTCATAATTGAAGCTACTCACCACATTTTTATTACAATGGTAGGTAGAGGATCATAAGAATTCAGTGAACATACAGAATGGTATTTCAAAGGAAGGGCACGACAATACAAATATAGCTACTGGAAGGCTAAGAGGCAATTTAATAGAACTCTACATGAAAGAATATTTTCTCTAGTCGGCAAGGAAAGGGCAGTACTGGAAGGTCACAAGTATAAAATTGTCAGAATTAGGGAGGTTAAAGATTAGGAGACAGTGTCTTTAATCAAAAGTGTGTTGGAATGCAGAGTACTTTGAAAGGTATTCGAAAGATTATTGCATCTCTGAAGGGAAGGGGAAGTAAATGTTTGTGGGTAGAAATTTAGATATTTTAGCCTTTTACTGATCCCTTCAAATTACAATACGTCAATCGCAGTCAGACTGTACTGGTAGATCATTAATACAGGAAGAAATGTCTTGGACAACATGCTTTGTTCAAAGTATAATCCCTTTTATCATTTCACCTCTATTCCTTTGACCTGTCAATAATAGCATTATCTTCGAGGTAGCCCCATAATTATAGGGAACGTTCTGGTGTGGTTCCATTGTGAACAGTGCAGGATGTAACTTCAGACTGGCTTGAAACACCTGTGGAGCTGGCTGCCTCTAATATGCAATTATTCTGGTACTGCCTGTCCCTGAGAAATTATTGTCATTGTTCCAAAATAAGGCAGCTCTTTTTGTTTCCCTAAACACTGTAGCCTCAGAAGGAGAAAAGCGCTAGAGTGTCTCATCAATAAAAAGGACAATGTTTTAAGATAACACCAAAATTAGAAAAAAAAAGATCTACAACCTAAAAAATATTAGAAGATGTAGTTAGTAAGGGTTTCAAAAAGGAAGGCCATCCTTGATCAGGGTTACTGAATTCTTTAAGTATCTGGCAGAAAGGATAGCTAATAAGTAATGAAGTAAATGTGATACATTTGGATTTTCAAAAGGCCTTTGATAAGGTGCCACATAGTAGTCTCATGACTATGGTCAGAACATGACTAGGGCTAGATTTGTGGAATCTGGGACAGTAAGCTGGCTGTACATTGGAAAAATGGAGAGAATGGTTAGAGATGGTTATGCAGACTTGCAAAAGGTGCGAAGTGATGTTAACACATGGATTAATATTGGGAATACTATTCTTCATCACTCATTATAAACGATCTGGGTTAGGGAATAAGTTTGCAGATGTGGGATGCAAATAACACAACAGAGGAGGATGGCAATCTTTAAATTGGAGGAAACTTGTTTTAAAATAATGAATATAGGGATATGTTAAGTGCTTGTCTAAAATAGTCATGTAATTTTTAGGCTTGTGTCCTTTATAAGCTCAGTTTCTTTCCTCTAGCACTTTGGGGAAGTAGATACCCAGACATTGTTCCCTGATGGAACTAGAGGGCACCTTGTGCAGGGTAAGATTCTCTCAGTGGGTCTTCCCTCTGTGTTGTTATCAGATGATGCTTCATACCCAAGCTCCAAATAGGAGAATCTACCATCAATTCCACTGTAACTGCTTACAGCCTTATGGTTTTCAAATTAACCTCTGATTTGCAGTGGCTATGTGTTGTTCTGACCTCCGTTCTTTGTGGGAAAGTGGTGGAGCAGGAGACTGCCTTAATTGAGCAAAATGTGCCCATGAATTTCACTTGCTTATACAGCAGCATTTCCTGAAATATGTAGTGTGTGTTAGTGAACCGTCTCTTATTACCCTTGTTCTTAAACATAGAATCCTTGCAGTGCAGAAAGAGGCCATTTGGCCCATCAAGTCTGTACTGACCTCCAAAGAAGCATCCAACTCGGACCACACCCCAGCCCAAACCTCCACATTTACTGTGGCTAATCCACTTGGATTGCACATCCCTGGATATGCTATGGGGCAAGTTTCAGCACGGCCAATCCATTTAACCTGTACATCTTTGGACTGTGGGAGGAAACCAAAGTATCTGGCAGATAACCCATGCAGACACGGGAAGAATGTGCAAACTCTACACAGTCACCCAAGGCTGGAATTGAACCTGGATTTCTGGTACTATGACAGCAGTGCTAACATTGAGCCACTATGCCGTCCATCAAATATTCTTTTAATTTCAATCCTGTTGTTGTCTTAAATTGCAAGCTTTGTTCGGCTAAACTGTGCTCCACAGTTAAGTAACAGTCGTAGACTTGCCATTGAGTAAACTGTGTATATCCCTGTATTTGACGGCACCTTGAATTTTAGGTAAAGGTTCTTGGTATATGCAGTTGTAGCATTCACAATCAATCATGATCAAAAGTGACGGGAACATTCAACTGCGCTTCACATCGAACGCAATTTCTTTTCTGTAGGTTAGTGCCAGACCCTGTTAGTCACGAGTTAGCCATATTGGCTTCTCTGCAAGTGGCAAGTCAATTCTCAGCCACACTACAAGTTCAAAAGAGACCATTAGATTGCTTCATCATGGATTGAGGTGTTAGCTTTGTTGAATCTGCAAAAGTTAGCCAAAATCTGGATGTTCTCCTGGACCAAACGCTGCTGAGGTTAGATCAATTGAAAATTAAATCTGTTAGTCTTTTTTTTAATGAGGTAGAGTTATGAAGAGTTAATACCAATACATTATCTAGCCATGATTTGGAGATGCCGGTGTTGGACTGGGGTGTACAAAGTTAAAAATCACACAGAAGCAGGTTATAGTCCAACAGGTTTAATTGGAAGCACTAGCTTTCGGAGCAATGAGCCCTCCACTACCACTTGATGAAGGAGCATCGCTCCAAAAGCTAGTGTGCTTCAATTAAACCTGTCGGACTATAACCTGGTGTTGTGATTTTTAACTTTATTACCTAGCCACTAACTCTACTGCTCTCTGTGACAATGGAACCAGACTGTTCACCGCCTTGATGTTGTATCCACCAAATTTTGTTAATGAGGCTGCTATGAAAGCACTATATAAATGCATGTTGTTGTTGTTATTGTTACTGAGATCAGGTTCCAACCATGTTTCTATACCATCATTATGTGTGGTTACCTCCACCTCTATAACATTGCCTATGCCTGCCCCTGTCTCATCTCTTCTGCTTGTTAAACCTGCCTTTGCCACCTTTCAGATCTGACTGCTCCAGTGTGGCTGGTGTCTTATCTTCCACCCTCCACAATTTTAAGCTATTCCTTAACGCTCCTTCCCAGATTCCAACACAAATGAGGTTCTGTCCACCTATTACCTCTGTACTTACTGACATACATGGGTTTCTGGCTGGCCAAAACTCCAATTTCAAAATTCTTCTCATCAGACTTCTGTCACCTTTTACAGCGATGTATTCTTCTGAGATATCAATATCCTTCAAACCTGGCTACTTGTATGTCCACATTAAGTTCTCCATTGCTGGTCATGCCTGCAGTTGCCTTGTTTCCAAGTTATGCCTTTCTAGAAGTCCCTGTCTTGTTCTCTCCTCTGTGATGCCACTAAAAAAGTCTATTCTTTAACTAAGCTTTTAATTATCTGCCTTAATATCTCCTTATGTATCAAATCCTGTTATTTTTGTTACCTTAGATAGTCGGTCTTGTGTTGACAAGAGTACCTATCAGGTCGGCTGAGCTAGGGTTAACAACATTTAACCTTGAACTAACTTTTATTTGCAAACAAAACTAACAGTAACCTCAAACAGTGTCCTCAACTTGCCATGAGGCTGTAAGAGAGGAAACTCCTAACATGAGAAATTGCATCACCTCCTGTGAATGATATACAATTGTATTTGCATAAACACAATAACCTTTTATGCGATAGCCCTTAGCTCCACTATACCATAGCTAATAAATGAAAATTAGATAGAAGATAGAATTCTTTAATGTCCCCAGAAACTTTTTTCCATTACATAAAGGAATGTCCAGGAGATTAACCTTCAATAGCTTGTCAATTTTGGAGGGAAGCCCTTTTGTAGAAAGTAACGGTTGAAATGTATGGCATAGTGTTTGCAAATATGGGAAGAAAAGCTGATAGGGAATTGACCAAGGATTGGATGTTAATTGTAAATTGATATTGCAAAAGACGACATAAACAACTTGAGTCTTAACATTTCTAGAAGCTCTAGGAATTGAGAGTTAGTTGCTAGGACACAGCTGCAGACCATCTGACTTTAAAAGATCCTTCAGCGTGAAACTGGTCTTCACCAACAGCAAAGAATGGGCTGTAGTAAAGCAGCAGATGATATCTCCCCAGGCTCTATCTTTCTTCCATTGATGTTCACAGCACAATGGTTTGAATTTTTTTTTAGAAACCTCAATTCTTGGTCTCACTGCCACTTAAGCTTGGTTTGAAATTAAAATTCTTGGCGATATTTTTCAAGTAAATAGAAAATAAAAACTGGGCATGCAATGAAAAATCTGTTTCCATTTTGCTGCAGTCTTGAGACAAGTTCCAGCATGTGTCTGTGTGTGTTTACATTTTGACCAAAATTTGTATATTCATTTTAAAGATATTGGAATTTGGGGCAAAGAGTTGGTTGACAGTAAAGAACCATCCAAATTAGTCAGGTAGAGTATGTTTGTTTTCCAGCTGCCATTAAAATGGATTTGGTCACATAGATGAAAGCAGTGGGGGTCTTGCCAGCAGCTGACGATTCCACATGCACCCTAACTTACCTCCTTTCTGGAAGCCCTGCTGCATTAAGATCCTAGCACTTAACTGGACAGCAGCAAGCCCTCCCTCCAATGTGGAAGCCCCAGCTGCCAAGAGCTGTTGCCAATCCGGAGGCTGGCAGACCCGCTTTGCTCAGCAGCATCACTGGGGAGTTGGTGGCTGCTGACAGTACTACACTGACTCAAAACCCAAGATGGATTGAGGCTGAGGTGAGGGTAGCAGGAGGGGAAATCGTGTGATGGGACTCATGGGATGGACGTGGTGGGAGCAAGGATGGAAGAGCAGGGATGTGGGGAGAGGATGTCTCACTGTGCCCCCTCCCTCATTTCCTGATGCTGAGTACCTTGATCAGTCACTGAGTCTATTTAAACGTATGGGAATGCCTGACTAGTCTAAAGCTACCTTAACAGGTTTTATCAGGCTTCCTACATGGCAGTGGAGACCCTTAAGTGGGGTTAGTTGTCAACTTAACAGCTTCAATTGCTGGAAATCCCACACATGGGCTGCTGCTATGTTGGTGCTGCCTTTGGAAGCAGGAGTTATAGACCAGGTAGACAAACGGTGAATTTGAACAGGAACTCTTCATTAACGATGCTCACACCTCCACAACCAGTTATAGACTGGACTCAAGCTCCACCCCGCCGAGCCACTGGACCAGCTCTCTTAAAGGGTCAGCACCCCAACTACATACATAACAGTCACCTCACCATAGACTGAACTGGGGCAGGGATGGGTGAACACAGCATGTTCCCCAACCAACACACTGTGCCCAATTAAATGGTCCATGGGGAATGTGTATTAAATTCAGCCTATTGATAACCAATAGTGGGAGTATGTGCAATGAAACCTTGAGGAATTAAATGAGCTGGAGCAGCATAGACTTAGCAGATACACTTCTGGACTCCAACAGTTATGCTATGAGGAGAGGTTGTATAACCAGGATTGTGTTCTCTGGAATTGAGAAGGTTAAATGGTGATTTAATCAGCTTTTTCAAGACGTTAAGGAGGGAAAAGAAAGGCTAAATGTAAGATTATGGCTATAGGTTCAGGTTGATAGGCTGAGAATCTGAGCTGTATCTTTCAGATATCAAATTAGGAAACACATGTACATACAAAGGTTGGCAAAGATTTTAAACAGTCTTCTGCAAACGTCACAAATAAAAACAGAAGTTGCTGGAAAAGTTCAGCAGGTCTGGCAGCATCTGTGAAGAGAAATCAAGAGTTAACATTTCAGATTCAGTGACCCTTCCTCAGAAATGAAATGTTAACTCTGATTTCTCTTCACAGATGCCGCTAGACCTGCGGTTATTTCGGTTTTAATTTTTTTACCTGACACTCCTGTTTATTTTTTTTTTCTTTTATCGTTTTTTTTATTTTTTATTTTTTTAAACCCCCACACTACTGCCTAATTGCGGTAGTATCGGTTTTGATTCTGCAAATGTCGGTTGTTTGCAGAGTGATTGTTAACATTAAGTGTGGTATTGATAGGTTATTATCAGCTGAAGAATACTGGGGCAAAGGCTAATATCTGGAAGTTACTCACAGAAGGCCTAAATCTCATTAAATAGCAAAGGAGACTGAAGGCTGTACTGGATCTTCCTCTTCCTGTTTTCTCGAGTTGGCAAGCTCTACATCAGATATGTGTTCTTGATTGGCAACACTTCACATTGAGAGTAGGAATTCATGAAAATTTAATCAGCAAACTGCATTAGGTGCATATGCTGTTAAGTAAAAACTCTCATAATACAACTTAAAAATGTGGGCCCTGTTTCGACTGTAGAAAAATTTATTGGCACTTACTGAGGTTTTAAAAATACGTAAGTCCCAATGATGGGAGTATTCCTAGACAGTCTGAGGCTGACTGGGTACTTTTTTTTTCTGTTTGGGGCCTCATTTTGCTGTTAGTAAAGTATTCACATTTCATTGATTTTTAAAGCAGGGACTTTTTTTAATATAGAACAAGGCAGTCACTAGCCAAAGTTTTGACACAGTTGGAAATATTTTCAGTTTCATTTTTGAACTGTATGCAGTGATTCTGTTGCAGTTATAATGGTTCAAAACACAGCTGTAAAACAAATTGTGCATGTAATGTGGTGTCAGCCATGATTATTTAGTCCTAAATATCAGAGATCACACCAGTTCTAATGTGTAGCTAAACTCATGCATCTGTACCCACTGTCAATAAAAAGAAGACAGCAATAACTTGCATTGATGTAGTGCCTTTAACATAGTAAAGCGACCCATGGCCCGGGGACAAAATTCGACATACTTTTTTGACAGAGTCGGTGGATGGTCGAAAGAAGGAGGTTTTAGGCAGCTTCGAAGAGGTCTAGAGTGGGAATTACAGAGCTTATGACCAAGCCAGCTGAAGGCATGGCTGCCATTACATTAAAAGTAAAATACTGTGGCGACTGAAAATTTTGAATAAAAACAGAAGGGGCTGGGCAACTCAGCAGATCTGGCAGCTTCTGCGGGAGAGAAACAGCATTAATATTTCCAGTCCAACATTCCTCTTCTTTGAAACTGACTGCTCACTTACCTGTGATGGTGTGGAGAAAAATAAGGCTATGTGAGCACCCTTCTTCTGCCATCAATATCCCAGTCTCTGCTGGAGTGTGTGTTTCATTCATAAAGGCGATAATTAATGGAACCTACTTGGTAAGGAGCAAGTTCCATTCGACCATTGTAAGATACAAAACACTGGACGCACTGCATCACCTGCTCTCCTGCCCCATGAGAAATGTTGATATTGTTGAGAATTGCATGGGATTTATTTTTATATTCCAATATTCATATATTTTTAATGCAGTTCAGGCAGTTTTTGTGAACACTTGATGATCAGAAAATATGAGCAGAATTAGTCCATTTAGCCCATTGAGTCTGCCCCGCCACTTGATCATGGCTGATATGTTTCGCAATCCCATTCTCCTGCCTTCTCAGTGTAAATGTTGATCTCTTTTACTGATCAAAGATCTATATATCTCTGCCTTAACTGCTCTCAATGACTTGGCCTCCACAGCTTCCACAGATTCACCACCCTTTGGCTGAAGAAAGTCCTCCATATCTCAGTTCTAAGGCTGTGCCTTTGGCTTTATGTCTCTCCTGCTAGTGGAAATGACACTATCCATGCATACACTATCCAGGCCTCTCAGTATTCTTTACTTTTCAATGAGATCTACCCTTATCTTCCTAAACTCTATCGAATACAGACACAGAGGCCTCAACCCCTCCTCAGATGACAAGTCCTTCATCCCCGGGATCATTCTTGTAAACCTCTGCTGGACTCCCTCCAATGCCAGCACATTCTTTTTGAGAAACAGGGCCCAAAGTTGCTCACAACATTCTAAATGTGGTTTGACCAGAGCCTTATACAGTCTCAGCAGTCCATTCCTGCTCCTGTATTCCAGCCCTCTTGAAATGAATGCTAACATTGCATTTGCCTTCCTAACTGTCAACTGAACCTGCATGTTAACCTTAAGAGAATGATGAACTTGGATCCAAGTTCCTTTGTGCTATGATTTCCGAAGTCACTTCCTGTTAAAAATGTCTTCCTCTATTCTTCCTACCAAAGTGCATAACCTCACACATTCCCATAATATATTCTATCTCCTTCGCACAATCTCTTAGCCTATCCAAGTCCATCTGCAGCGTCCCTGCTTCATCAAACTGTCCGTCCACCAATCCTTGTGTCATGTGCAAACTTAGAAACAATGCCCTCAGTTTCTTCAACCAGATCATTAATGTATAATGTGAATAACTTTGGTCCCATCACTGGTTGCCATCCTGAAAAAGACCCCTTTATCCCTACACACTGCCTTCTGGCAGTCAGCCAACCCTGTATCCATAATACATTTATGTGTCTCCTTTTCATATTGCTCATTATCATTCCAAAGCACTTGATGCTCAGCTCATCCAAGATTCAAGGATTTTGATTTGTTCAAGTCTAATAGTTACCAGCAGTTAAACCATGGATCCACCTGGGATATTCCTGTTGATTTCTTCCTCTTATGTTTCCTGGAGAGAGAAAGGATTGAAAGAAATTGAGAGTGTGGATGAATAGGATTAGAACTGATGGGTATGATAATCCATTTATTGCTCCCAAAATGTAATCTGTAATTGGTATTAGTTAATCAAGAATCATGGGCCATGTGTTGTGAATGGAACACAAATCAGAATATCAGAGCTATACTCCCAGAATTTTCTGTTGATTTTGTATTGGGTTTCCACATTCAGTGTGCAAACTCTAAAAATAGCAGCATGTTTATCTAGTTTTCCATAATGCACATATGGTGGGTAAGGCTCTATGTCAGGAACAGGCACTGAGGAAACCAGAACTTCAAAATTTTTCATCTGCTTCTCAAAGCTACATCCAAACTTGTATATTAAGACATATTTCTGATCATTTATCTTTTCATTGAAACATTTTACCAACTGTTACTGGAGATGGGACCATGAACTTTCATCATCCTGTATTTGAGCCATCAGTTCAAGTCATAATGTTCACACTGTTCACAAATTGCAGAGTTATTATTGTGCAGAAGGAGGCCATTCAGCCTATCATGTCTGCCCAAGCTCTCTATGTACTTTGACTGAGTGTTGAGCTACAGCCTTTTCCCATTCCCTTGCATGTTGTTTCCATTTAAATGATCGTCCAATTGAAAGCCTCAATTGAACCTGCCCCCATCACACTTATAGTGTCATAGAATCCCCACAATGTGGAAACAGGTCATTTGGCCCCACACCGACCCTCCAAAGAGCAACCACCCAGGCCAACTCTCCCAACCTAGTACTCTACATTAACACTGACTAATGCACCTAATCCACACATCCCTGAACACTATGGACAATTTAGCATGGCCAATTCACCTAACCTGCACGTCTTTTGATTGTGGGAGGAAACCAGAGCACTCTGAAGAAACCCACGCAGACATGCAGTGTATTTCAAACCCAGACTGCTTGCTGTGTGAAAATTGTTTCCTTTTCTTATCCTCATGATTGCTTCTTTTGGGAAACACTTTAAAGCTGCTTTCAATCTGTTTACAAGTGGCAAGAGTCTATCCCTAAATACTCTGTTCAGCTCCTGTCAACTTTGAGGACCTCCATCAAATTTCCTCTCATTCTTCTCCACTTCAAGGAAAACAGACCAAACTGCCTGTTTGCCCCCAGAGTTTCTCATCACATTCTGGAAGCCTCTTTTACAATTTTTTCAATGCCTTCATGAAATAATGGCACCCACTCATGTCTTTCAGGAAAGGGAACTGCCATCCTTACCTGGTCTGGCCTACGTGTGCCTCCAGACCCATGGCCATGTGGTTGACTCTTCCCTGATCTCTGGGCAATTAGGGATGGGCAAGGACTGCTGGCCCAGCCAGTGACATCCTCATCCTGGCAAAGAATAAAAAAAACAGCTGAGCTCTAACCAATGACCAAGAAAGGACGATCATAATCTCCCAACTCCTGTACTCTGTGCCTCTACTTTTGAAGCCTGGAATACTATCTACATTATTAGCTTCTCTCTCTACCTGTTCTGCCACCTATGTCCACATATTCCTGAGTGTCTCTCCTCCTGCCAACCTTGATAATCATACCCTTTTGTATTACGCTCTCATGCTATGTTCTTTGTATTGAGGTCTTATCACCTCACTTCTCCATGTTAATCTTTATCTGCCATCTATCCACTCACTCCACCAACATGTCAATGTCTTTTTGAACTTCCCCATTGTCCTTCTCACAGTTTACAGTTCTCGTGAGGTTCATGTTGTCCACACAATTTTGAAACTGTGCCCCCTGTCCAGATTTAGCCAAAATGTTAAGCTGATATTTGAGGCGGGATTTTCACCTTGGAGGCAGCTTCCTCCAAGCTCGCTTCTCTTAACCGAATGGCAAGTATACACTGAACACGCTGGCAGCAATCTGACAGCCAGCAGTTTCAGAACCTTATCGGACCCTGCTGACCGAGCTGGGCAGGACTGAGGTAGGTTGAGAACCACTAGGGAGGCTCGATGTGCCAGAGTGGAGGGCAGAATGAGGTCATTTGGCCCACCCAGTCTGCATTTACCTTCCAAAGAGCATCCCACCCTATCCCTGTAACCCCGCATTTCCCGTAGCTAGCCAGCCAAGTCTGCACATCGGTGGATGCCCTGGGGCCAATTTAGCACAGGCAGTCCATCAAACCTACACAGTATCCTCAGAGGCACAACTTAAATGAGATCTTCAGAGAAGTCGAGCTGGTGTGGATCAGATGGGGAAGCCCCTCTGGCACCCGACTTTAATCTATAATGGCAGCTTTCCTGCTAGCAGTTGGCTCCTCAGGGCAATGGAGCATCGAATGCTGATGGGTCCTCAGCCTCTGGCAGAATGGGTACCTTCAAAAAGGCCAGACTGACCAAGCTGTTAATCATCTGTCCTAATATCTCTCTGTACTTGCTGTCTCAACTTTGTGTTTGATGCCTCTACAAAGCCCCTTAGGACACTTTACTACGTTAATGACATTATATAAATGCAAGTTGTTTTTGTAAAGACCAACAGGATTGGAACACACAATATTTGAGAATGTCAAACATTTCTTCTCACAGAAAATAGTTTGACTTTAAAGGCTGAAAGAGAAGAGGCAGCTCAACAGCAGTAATTCAACTAAATTGCTCGGGGGGTGGGGGGGGTGGGGGCTTCTATTACAGGCAATACCATAATCATGTGACCCAGATCCAACCACAGAACCTAATTGCAGCCTCTCCTCAAAATGATGAGGGAGCCTCAGGAGAGCTGTAGATGAACACGGTATGTCTGCATATGAGACGATAGGCCATTTTGAAGGAGAAATGCCAGGCATTTAAATCAGTTGAATGATTCACTTGTGTGGCTCGGTCGACAGTTTTTAAAGAACGAAATCCAGCCAAACCCTACAGGAATCTGTTCTTTCAATAATGGCCAGCAGAACACATAGCAAACAGAACTGGTCAGCTTTCTCAAAGTAAGTACCCGTTTAAAGAGTTTCTGGTTTTGTAATATTGAGCTTTATGCAAACACCAGGGAATCAGCAGGAACTTGGTCTTCAGTGAATAAAGCAGCCAATGTTCTGTCGTGCATTTACCTACCCACCCCCCACCCAATTACTTTTTCCTTAAAATGGACCGATTAGTACGCTAGGCTTCAGCTCGTCCTGTTTTATTGTTCCACCTTCCAACAAAGGCAGCACATGACAAAGTCTTTCTTGTACACTGTTGCCATTAATCCACTGACGGCTTTCAATACGTGTGCTGCTCACTTTGATCAGCACCACTGGGCTGTAAGAAAGCAGGATTACAAACA
This sequence comes from Chiloscyllium plagiosum, assembly GCF_037043375.1. Lineage (NCBI taxonomy): Eukaryota > Metazoa > Chordata > Chondrichthyes > Orectolobiformes > Hemiscylliidae > Chiloscyllium > Chiloscyllium plagiosum. The sequence continues at coordinate 47,892,927 of NW_028270161.1, forward strand.
ACGGAGCAGTGGTTGAGGTCAGCGAATCTAGTCATGTTGAAGATTCAGTTGGTGCCTTCTTCACTAGAGAGCTCTGCTCATTTACATGCCTGCTGATTTGTTTCCAGACAGCAGCCCTCTTGTTGGCGTAGGTGGACTGGAGTTGAAAATCATTCAGGAAGTTAAAGACACGTACACAGACACAAATCATTGTTTACCTTGGCATTTCCCAATTTATCAGGTAAAATTAAACCGAGTGAAATAACTAGGGCACATATGAAACTACGTTAGAGGAGGATTCTTAAGAGCCACTGACAGCTCCTTGTTGAATTCACATGTTGGGTCAAATTTTAAATCTTGGCACAAATGCCATCTTTTATTTTGTTATGAGCTAATCATACACTTATTACAGGAAAAGAGATGGTTTGTGCTCCCATCATAGATTGAGCGTGCCTCATTTGGAATGTGTACTTCACGTCTGTCATTTTCCGCCCACCAAGGGGATGAAAGATTATTGAGATATTCAAGGTTAATATCAGATGAGCTTTGGCTTTACTGAATGACTGATCAGGATTAAAGGGCCGAATGGCCTCCTCTTGTTAATTGCTTAAATGTTCACTCATTCTTTGCAACTCCAAAAAGTAAGAAATGGTGACATTGTACTAACAGCCTACTGCTTAACTACAAGCTGCACCCAGAGGCTTGGAGGCCTGATACACTCCTCTCCTGACTGATCTGACCGAACACAATTTTCAGTTGTAGGCAGTGCAGACACACATTTCCCAAGGCGGTAATGTCCTCTTTAGGTACCAGACCTGGCTTTTTTAATATCACTGGAGCCTGTTCTGTGATTTTAACCTTGGGCGAAGAACGAACAGTCATATTTCCTTCAAGTCAAACCTGTCAAAAGTCAGATCCAGGGCCAGAAAGGTTCATTTTCAGGCTGGGAGGCATTACAGTCGTCCTCTGGACCCCACAAGAAAGCCTTAAGGTTCTGATCACCTCTGAGCTACCCACCAAATCCCATCATTTACCTAGCCCACTGTGGACCATTTCTGTAGGCCTCCAGTGTTGGCTTTTTGCTACTCACTGACTAATCCTTGATTTAGCTAGAATTGTTTTCAGTGGAGTGGTCAAGCTTGTAAGGCAATGGCTTCTGGGGTCTCAATATGTGAGTTTGTCATTTGCATAAATTAAAATTGGGTTTTTGTTTGCGGCCAGTCAAACTGCAGTTTGAAGGTTAGCTTCTCAGGCAATGAGCTTTAGAAACTTGCAACTAATGCTCTCAGGTCTATATTACAAATTACCTGCAATGTCAAACCAAATTCACAACCTCACTCTGAAAAGCAACCAGAAATGCTACCATGTGAATGTTTTTCTAAGGTCAGGATGAAGCCAAGCTGTTAACACTGAACAGAGTGTGCTTTCCTCTGCATCAACCTTGCACTATCTGACCGAGGCCTGTTAGATCTGGAAAGCAACAAAAGAGCACTATCTATCATTTGAGAATAACAGCAATGTAGTACAGGAGCAACTTACATTTATCTTATGCTTTTGTGTAGTAAAGCATGCTCAGAGAAGGAACTGATACTGAGTACATGATAAGAAGGCAATTCACAGCTGGTAAGTTTTAAGAAGCATTGTAAAAGAGAAGTTGAGATATTTGGGGGTAGATTCCAGAGCTTGCCATCCAAGCAGCTGCAAACTGGGTTGCCAGTGGATACAAAGGCAATTGGGATGTGCAAGAGAGACTTGGAGGGAAAGAGCCTGATTCTGAAATGTATTTATCATGCTACTTTTAATCCAGTTGTTCACGATTGTTCAGGATACAAGATCAGAAACATTTCATAGCTCCTGTTAATAGAAATAACTTTGGAAATCCAGCACACTGAAAATTATGGGCGGTACTTAATGCAAGTGACTGGGGTCCTTCTCAAGGAGAGGCAGCGAGAGTCCTATGTTTCCACCTTTCAGACAAGTCCTCAAATTAAATGCTAATTAAACACTTAACTGGGCAGTTGCTTGGGATCAAGGACCTTGGGGATGGCCATCCCACCAATCAGAGTCTGGCAGTTGTGAATTGCAGGCTGATCCAGCAATGGCAGTGGTAGGTGCAGGTAATGCATTCGCCAGAGGACGTAAGATGACAGAGGGGAGAATGGAGACCATGAGGGAAGGGTGTGGGGGGATCGGTAGCGAAGACAGGGGTGGGAATGAATGCTCTTCATGCCTCACCGCCCATCCCCCTCACACTGCAGGGTCCATCAGCCAGAAACTGAGTGTCAGTGAATCGGGAGTCTTCAGCACATTGACTCCTCTGCATTAAATGTCCTCCTTTCCTCCCCCATAAAACATCACAAGTTAATAAACAGATGGGAATCAGTCAACAAAGAGATGATATACTAAGGGTTCTCTTTTGATTTGATTCTTTCCAGTTTCTTAAAAAGAAATTATAGTTCTGAGGAAAGATTCAAAAATCTGGGGCTTTGTTCACTGGAACAGAGAAAGGGAAAGACAGTAGCATGAAAATATGTAAGATATTAAAATGGAAAGTGGTGAAAAATTAGCTAGAAAATTGGTAACAATGAGTTGAACCTTGGGTGAGGAAAGCCAAGTGTTGAAGAATTTTCCTGCACAGAGGTACAGAGGAACCTCTATCATCCAAGGTCACGGGCAGGGAAGTATTTCATTTGGTCGATCGAATTCTGGATAATCGAGTGCCCGATAACGTAGTTTAGCCAAGCATTGGCACGTTGCCATCTTGTCTGGATAATCTGAAATTTGGATAATTCAAATGCTGGATAATAGAGGTTCCTCTGTATATGAATTATTTACCACAAGTAAATATGGAGTTATTATACTGATGTTGTAGCATCACACAAAATGATCACAGGCCAGACATTAAGCTAAAACTCTGAATTCCTGACTTGCTCCCCATTCACTCAGGAATTTAGATCAGTTAAACCTTCTCGTGTTATTAATGGGAATGCCTGAATTGAATAATAAGAGCAAAATAAGGGGAATTGCTTCATGAATAGATTCAATAACATTCCTAATGTGGGACCAAGATGGATGTGTCAAATGAGAGAGTTCTATCAGATTTGTATTTGCCATGATTTGGAAAGTAATCCACAAGGGCTCTTGTGGTGCAGTAGTATGGTTCCCTACCTCTGGTCCACAAAGCCTGGGTTCAAGTCCCACCTGCCCTAGATGTATTTCTGAACAGGTTGATACATATAAATTAAGTAAACCACATATGCAGAAGTTCCAGATGTTGAATCATTCTTAATGAACGAATTGAAGAATTAGCTTATACGGAAGATAGCAGAATGTAGTTTCTGTTCCAAGGCATTAACATCTGGCTCATTGCCGTAGAGTTGCTGACAGTCAAAGCTGTAGTTAATGGTGCTTACTTAGTTCCTGGGTTACAGCGTAATATTATTGCTAATTCTAACATTAGACATTTTGTCCACAATTAGAAAATGTCAGAAGAACAAATTCAGCTGAATTTTGTATCTAGTTGACCAATTCTTTTTCAGATTACAGTAAAATAAACAGGATGTTGAAAAATTTGATGCATTCTATACATCATAAGTAAATGGTTCACATGAGCCACAATCGTTAAAAGCTCATCAAAAGCTGTCACATCATCAAACAGCTGAATGGACAGCCCCCATTGTCCAGACTATCATAACAAAACTGGGTTTGCCATAGGATGGGAACAAAAGCATTCATTTGTCTATTGATTTCCTTTCACCAGTCGACATGCCCTGGAGCAGTAATCATATACCAGCTAACTGAGTACAGGCATCGCCTACTGTGTCTCTCATTGCAGGAGTACATTTTTCTTAAATTTTTGATAACTGGGATGAAGCTGAAGGCTTCTGTACAAAGAAGCTCGAAGATTCAAAGGTTCATTGAAGTCCAAGTAAATTCATTTCCTTTGAACTCAAAGTTTCTCCCTGTCAAACAAATTCGACAACTGAGCAGCTGGAATTTAAAGTGTTCCTCTATTTACATACAGACAGTGCAACCATTGTTGCAGTTTATCTATGAAAACAAACATTGTCATTATGAATAAATTGTACACTATAAAAGAAGCAATTCCTTGGGTTGTCTCAAAGTGCTTCACAAAATGCAGGATGGGACAAGAAAGCCAGTTTCTGTTTGATTAGCTAAGTGTACAACCTTTTACTGAAGAGCTCGTCAGATATCCTGAACAAGATTCCTCCCTTCTGTGAATGACCATTTAATCCACATTTCAGGGGTTTGTTGAGGAAGGAATCTTGTTCATGATATCTGGAGAATTTCTCAATCTTTGTATATCATCCAGCACTCACTCTGTACAATATTGGCAAATTAAGGCTTGCAGCAGTGTTTGAGCGTGTTCTTAGTCGGAGGTGAATGCACTCCTAATCTGAGCCAGAATACACTGGCTGATGCACTGATTTTCCAGTCATACCAAGAATCTGGAATGGTGGGGAAGGACCCATGGTCCAGATAGGAATCAATGATGTAGATAAAACCAGGAATAAGCTTCTGCAAAGGCAGTTTGGGGAGCAGGATTCCAATTATAATGCAGAATCTCACTTGGCCCAATCTTATGATTGTTATTTAGGTACATTTTAAAACAGCTAGCAACAGTGCCCTGGTGGATCAGAAAGAAAATTCAGCTAATGAAGGAGGTGTGGGAAAATATAAAAATGATGAACTTAAAACCAATAACTTAGACCAAGGTGCAGTTTTTTTTTATTCCTTACAGTATGGAAACAGGCCATTTGATCCAACATGTCCACACCGACCCTCCGAAGAGTAATCCACACAGACCCATTCCTCTACCCTATGTTTACCCCTGACTAATGCACCTAACACTATGGACAATTTATCATGGCCAATTCACCCAACCTGCACGTCTTTTGGATTGTGGGAGGAAACCCACACAGACACTGGGAGAACGTGCAAACTCCATACAGACAGTCACCTGAGGTAGGAATCGCACCCAGGCCCCTGGCGCTGCAAGGCAGCAGTGCTAACCACTGAGCCACCAGGCTGCCCCAGTAGAGTTGGTTAAAGCAAACAGAATGGGCCAGAAGGGACAAAGAAAGATAACAGGCCTTCAGGGAAAAAAAAGAACAGGCATTGATTAAAGCAAAAGGCACTATATCTGAATGCTTGAAATATTCACAACAGAACAAAATAATACATTGACAGAGAGAATAAATGGGTTTGGTCCAAGTTCTACTATTAAGCATCTTTTGTTAACACTAATTGACTGTAATGCAATTGATGAAGAAGGATCGCTGTTTCTAAAATGCGAACTTGTAAAATGTGCTGGCAGTAATGCGGTTACATCACCAACACTTTAAGTGTTATTTTTATTGCGCGATTTTTATATAGTGCAGAGTCACACAAGAACGCAACTGTCGAGTTAGAAGAAATGACTGTTGTAATTTTATTAAAATGATTGCAAAGTGATCAAGTTTGAAACTAAATATTCCAGGCTACTTGACTTTGATAAGAGATATGTAAAATGGAGAACGCGAGGACAGTCCTTGTGACAAATACCGGGATAAAAACACTAAAGAGGAATGATGTAACCTTGGAAAATCACGATGTAGTGTGGGTTTGGGTGAAGGTGAGCCAATTAGTCTGCCAGTGGTAGTGAAAAAAATGATAGACGTTATACCGGGAATGAGGGAATAAGGCATTTGGAAAATGATTGTGATTGAGCAGAGTCAACACAGACCTCTGAAAAGGACAAATCTGTTGGAAGTTTTAAGATTATAACTACATAGCTGGATAAACAAAAGCTGACCATTGAATATGACCTATTTGGATTTTCAAGAAACATTTGCTAAATTACTATATAAGTAGCAATTTTCAAAATTGGATTCCAAAGAGATTTGGGTAAGATGTTTGTGTGGATTAAGGATTGATTAATTGATAGAAAACAGTGCAGGAATAAAGAAACATACTTGAGTACCGCAAGGATCAGTTCTTGGGTTTCAGATATTTACATAAATGAGTCTAACATATCCAGGTTTGCTAATGACGCAAAGTTATTCAGAAAGCTAAACTGTGAGAAACAGACAAAGACAGAATGGAATACAGATTGATTAAGTGAATGTGCAGGAGCACAGCAGATGTTGCATCATTTGGTGAAATTTGAAGTTATCTATTTTAAAAGAAAAAATACTAAAACCGATTTGTTTTAAATAGTAAGACTATGAAATATTGGTTTTCAGAAGCACTTGAGTGGCTTTATACACCAAACATAAGAAGAGGTACAGCAAGCAATTAGGAAAGCAAATGATATGTTGACCTATACTATCAAAAGATTGCAGTTCTATAAAGAAACCTTACTGCAGTTGCAAAGCAGTTTGAGGTCACACCTCAGAAATTGTGTACAATTTTAGCTCCCTAGCTAGGGACGGAGGTATCTGGTTTAGAGGGAGTGCAAAAAAGATTTTTTAAAAATTCCTTGTTTGAGGTAATTGTCCTATGAGGAGAGATTAAATAGACTAGGCCTATCTTCTCTAAAGTTTGTTATCATTGAAAAGTAAAATGAATCTAAGGTCTTGACAGAACATGTGCTGGAAAATGACTTCTCAACCGTGGAGTCTAGAATCAAGAGTCCTATGAGTCATAGTGTCAGAATAGGGTCTTAGGCCTTATTCAGTTGATTAGGCCTAAAATGAGAAGAATGGTGATTCAATGCACTCTAAATCTTGTAATTTTCTACCAAGGAGGGATGTGAAAGCTCTTAAAATGCATTGAAGACAGAGGTTGTTAGAATTAAGGGAGCCGAAAGATTTCAGGATCATGTGGCAAGTTGGAATTGAGGTGGATTGGCCAAAGAGCAAATGCCCTACTCTGTTTATGTTTCTTATGTTTTTACCTTGCATTTACATTGGGACATAACAACATATTCCAAAGTATTTCACGGGAATCTAGTGTGAACAAAACAATTTGTTGAGAGCAGCAACACTACTGTTACCTTCAGAATTGAGTGCATGCAAGATAAAATCACAAGTACATTGTATCCAAGCAAAATGAGAATTTGTTCAAAACAACCGCCTGATCAGTAAGTTGCCTTAGCAAAATGATCAAAGGAAATGCAAAATTATGATCAGAATGAGTACATATTTACTTGAGAAAACAAATTCACCCCAACCTATGCTTGGGGACCATGTGTAACTATGGCATGTTACTACACATAGAAAAATGAAAATGTGGCAAGATGCTGAGGTAGCAACTGATTTGCTATTGCCTGTTTTTTTGCCCATCGGTATCAGTTAATACCATCCCCTGTAAAGTAACATATGGTAGAACTGGAATGTTGAATTCATGGAGAGTTAGGGGGAGTTCCTCTTGTCTCAGCACTAGACAATAGCTGAGTAAATCTGGTGAACAGTGAATATACCACATTGTCCAAGATGTATTTCACTCCCATTAACTGCAAAAACGTTTAGCTTGTGCACAGCTAAAGGTACCAGTTGATCTTCATTTGAACATCTTGCCTCTGGAGGGGTCCAGGCAACTTCGTAGAGCTCCAAAGACTACGTTCTATTTGTGCAAATTAGATATCTGACCACTTGGTCACCATATGGACCAGAGAATTTTGTGACTACTGTAATTCTGAATAAAATGGAGAGAATGTAGTCACAATAGATGTGTCCACTCTGATAAGAGCTTTAACTGATTGCACTAACAGAGCATTTAAAATTTGCTTGAAAGTTAGGAAATTATCATGAGAGAGTAAAATACTAATCGAACAGCACTGCACTGTGAAGATTTGGAGTGTAATAGAGCTACTTTCTAAACTTGATGTATAAAATTATAAAGGCATTCTATAACTGCAAACTGTTGAGAAGATAGGACTTAGAACATTACAGCAGAGTACAGGCCCGTCGGCCTTTGATGTTGTGCCAACCTGCCAAAACAATCTGAAGCCCAGCTACCCTACACTTTTCCACTTTCATCCATGTTTATTCAATGACCATTCACATCCCCTTAAAGTTGATGAGTCTACTACTGTTGCAGGCAGTGCGTTCCACACCTCTGCTACTCAGTAAAGAAACTATCTCTGACATGTGTTCTATATCTATCACCCCTCAATTTAAAGCTATGTCCCCAGTGCTAACCATCACCATCTGAGGAAAAAGGCTCTCACTGTCCACCCTATCTAACCCTCTGGTTATCTTCTATGTCTCAATTAAATCACCTCTCAAACTTCTTCTCTCTACCGAAAACAGTCTCAAGTCCTTCAAAGACCTTCCCTCCATGCCAGGCAACATCCTAGTAAATCTCCTCTGAACCCTTTCCAAAACTTCCACATCCTTCCTATAATGCGGTGACCAGAACTGCACACAATGCTCCAAGTGTGGCCGCACCACAGTTTTGTACAGCTGCAACATGACCTTGTGGCTCCAAAACTTAATCCCCCTGCCAATAACAGCTAACACACCGTATGCCTTCTTAACAACCCTTTCAACCTGGGTGGCAACTTTCAGGGATCTATGTACATGGACACCAAGATCACTCTGCTCATCTACACTACCAGGAATCTTACCATTAGTCCAGTACTCTTTATTCCTCTTGCTCCTTCCAAAGTGAATCACCTCACACTTTTCTGCATTAACCTCCATTTGTCACCTCTGAGCCCAGCTCTGCAGCTTACGTATGTCCCTTTGTAACCTGCAACATCCTTCGGCGCTATCCACAACTCCACTGACCTTCGTGTCATCCAAAAATTTAGTAACCCATCCTTCTAAACCCTCATTCAGGTCATTTATAAAAATGACAAACAGCAGTGGCCCCAAAACAGATCCTTGTGGTACCCCAATAGGAACTGAACTCCAGGATGGGCATTTCCCATCGAGCACCACCCTCTGTTCTTTCAGCTAGCCAATTTCTCTGCTAATAACTGCTCAGACATCAGTACTAGAATTCCTACCATGTGGAAACAGGCCATTTGGCCCAACAAGTCCACACCAACCCTCCGCAGAGTAACCAACTCAGACCCATTCCCCTACCCTATTACTCCACATTTACCCTAACTAATGCACTCAACCTATGTATCCCTGAACACGATGGACAATTGAGCATAGCCAGTTCACCTAAACTGCACGTCTTTGGACTGTAGAAGAAAACCAGAGCATCCCTGGAGGACACCCATGGGAAGAGTATAAACTCTACACAGACAGTCGCTGAGGCTGGAAGCAAACCCAGGTCCCTGGCACTGTGAGGCAGCAATGCTAACCACTGAGCCACCGTGCCACCAATAACTTTATGATTTTCAAGGATTGACCAAAAGAACAACTTGACTGGAAGTTACAGACAATAGCCAAAACTATCTGCGTCCATTCTGAATAGATTAGATTACATTACAATGTGGAAACAGGCCCTTCGGCCCAACAAGTCCACACCGACCCGCCAAAGCGCAACCCACCCATACCCCTACATTTACCCCTTACCTAACACTACGGGCAATTTAGCATGGCCAATTCACCTGACCTGCACATCTTTGGATTGTGGGAGGAAACCGAAGCACCCGGAAGAAACCCACGCAGACACGGGGAGAATGTGCAAACTCCACACAGTCAGTCGCCTGAGGCGGGAATTGAACCCGGGTCTCTGGCGCTGTGAGGCAGCAGTGCTAACCACTGTGCCACCGTGCTGCCCCCACGGTGCCTAGTTGTGGACCAGTCATTTTTAAAAGTTACAGTTACAGAATAAGAACATGCCTGTGGCTCACTTCATATTCCAGTCTGATCAATGGCATCACTCTGTTCTTTATCCCATTTAGTTGCCTGGCAGCATGCTGTGCATTTCTGGAACTGAATCTAATCCAAAGTGGGGCCACCAGCTAAGGTTAAAGTGCTTAAAGAGAAATGTTTTGGGTTTATCAGTGTGATAGGGTGCTGCACACTTAGGTTAGTGAAATTCCACAAGACACCATTCAAACAAACCACTGTTCTAGATATGTAGATCTTTGCATTTAGCTATCAGCAATGGGGTTGTTCTGGATAGTTTCACAGCTGAGATTTCACGTAAACCTGCTGAAAAGACAGTATGGCAACTCATGTCTGACCCACCCAATTTAAATCCATTACCAGCCCAGACTGAAGTTAATTTAGCTTGTCACTCTCGACTGCTAGGTCAGACATTTCATCACTGTACAGTAGAACTACTGTATGCAATTTTAAAAAACATCATTAGCAGTTTAGCAGCATTCCAACTGTGTTTTTATTCCATAGGTGGTCTAATTTTCATGTGGTCTGCTAGGTTTTATAGTTATGTCAAGAATATACTCTCTATAGCAACTGCCCCTGGTTTGAGAAAGAGAACAATGAGCCTCTTTTTTTCCATTGCTGGCTTCTAAATGAAGAACAAATTATGTTTTCCACAATCAGGTCATGGCAACATTTGCTAAGCTGGAAAAGTTGTCAGATAATCGTAATTACATTAATCGTCCAGCTCTGAAACAGACCAGTTGGCCCAATTGATCTTGCAGGTGTTTAATCCCTATGTGAACTTCCCTTCATTTTCCATCACACAATGCTATCGGTATAGCCCTATATTCCTTCTTCTGTTGTGTGTGACTTCTTGAGTGTTATCCACTCCTCATGGTGAAGGATAACATTATAACCTCAGTGTGGGTAGAGGAGTTTCTTTGCTTCTTTGTTGGATTTATTAGAGACTCTTATTAATGTCCCCTTAGTTCTTGTCTCTTGCCTTAAATGTTAAATATTTTCCATTTGCCTACCTCATCAAACCCTTTTGTAATCTTAAATATCTCTATAAAGTCACCCCTCTCCTCTTGTACAACACTTCTGCCTAAACTTTGCGTGTATAGCTGCAGTGAGAATGCTGCTTACCACACCACACATCAGAAAATGATGGATAGTACACCAGTAATTGCCCAGGACATGTCAATAATAGGTGATAATCCTCCCTGCAGGCTGCAGTTGATGATCTAGTCATTTATCTTTCTTGGAGGAACAAGAACATTGAATCATTTATGAAGTTATCAAAGATGAATATGGTCTTAGCGGGTAAGTAGAAATTCTTTCCCTGGTGAGGAACATTCCTTGAATTTTCATCACGTGCTTTACCTGCCACAGATAGCACCCCCACCCAGAAACCAAAAGCTTCCTTGGGCAGAGTTTTCCATTCCATTGGAGACAGGTTGGATGATCAAAGGGATTGGAGAAACCTGATGACTTCTCACTGCCAAGCCTGAAGTTAACTCTTATTTAGGGTTAATTTAGATTCAGAGTATTTCCCTGATAACTGCTGTCAGCTGAGTTCAAGCTAGTCAATTCCTCAAAAACTTAGTCTTGGGTTCATTGGGTTGACAGAACTATCCCACAGAAGAGGAAGCTGCCAAGAATATTACATTTCTCCAAATGACTTGCTTAATTTTAATAAGCTTTAGCTATGCTATCAACATCTCAGATATTTTAATGGTCCGGGATTTCTCTCTCAGGAATATGTACTTTCCCACTTGCGGAGTATGTAGAATATCTAACAGTACCTAAGAATGCACCAACGTTTAAAGTAAAATTTTATCTTAAAGACCTGAATAAGTAAGATGGGAGAAAATATGTTTTCTCCCCTGTGGGAGAAAATATGTTTTGAGAAGTATTAACTGAGGGTTCCTAATAGTTCTTAAATTTCAGTCAAAGGGCTTTAGTTTTTCTATTATTTAGATTTCTCATGTTTTGATGTATATTTCCTAAACGTCCCTCCCACTTCCATGTGTTGTGTAATCTCGCATAATTCCTTAAGTATGCAGTAAAGATTCATTTACATAGTCAATTTGTACAGGATGCTTTTTTCTCTCTTTCTCTCTCTCTATATATCTCTTTTTTTCACTCCCTCTCTCCATATCTATATCTGTGACCACCCAAATCCACGATGTTGCCAATGCATCCCAAATTCACTTATGTGCCCTTGGCAAGTGCCTCAGTGAAAGGTCTCCCTCTCCCTCACATTATAACCTCAGCAACTGGTGTAAAGTAATTGAGTCCAACAGCAGGGAGAAAGGTCATTTGACCCAAACTGGTCCATGGCAACCAAAATGACTTAGAGCTCATTCAACACAATGTATAATAGTGCATTCTAACAGGTTTTCCAGCACAGCTTCAGAAATGCCTTGAAAGTGCCGCTGAGCTGTGTGCAAAAATAGCTGAGACTTCCACTAAAACAGAGTGAGTGTTCATAGTTTTCTTGGGAAACCCAGTGCATCTCGATTCCAAATCAAATTCCAACCAAACCACACTGATGCCATGATTCCATGCTTGGTGGGACAGTTCTGAAGTTTAGAGCGTGCCAGCAATGATTTGATTAGGAACAATTTATACAAAAATATTTAATTTTATCTTAAGATCACTGCCTATCAATCTTTTCAGTTCTAGCTCTGTTATTTCTCTTTGCTAATTCTCTTTATCGCCTTTGTCTGTTCTTGTACCTCTGAGTTACAGGGTAGTATTGCTGCCCATTTAATTAATTTTCCATAACTTGACCCCCATCACATTTCTCTGGAATAATTTCACAATCATTCTAAACCCTAGCCAGCTACCCCATCAAGTATTAATCAAGTTCTTCATGAGAAAGTGTTTTTTGACATTTGTTCAGGAGATTTCTTTTACTATGTTGGACTCATACCAGATGGCAGGTTTGTGGTTTGATTTCAAATAGTGTTCAGGATGACCCTTTCCTGTTTCACTCTAGATTTAGTTTACCTCTCTGAAGGCCCCTAACATCAACCTTCTCTCAATATTGAATCTTTCCAACCTTCTCTCATAACAATGTTGACAAATGTCTGTTCATTGGGTAGGAATACTTAATTACTCCAAAGAAAGTAGGCAAAAGGTAAGTAATAGATAAGTAGAGAATCAAATAGAACAATAAGATAGAGTGTGACTTTCCATTGCAACAAAGAGTCCAGTTCTTCAATTGAAACCTCTACGTCTCTATGAAATAAGTTAAAAATCACACAACACCAGGTTATAGTCCAACAGATTTATTTGGAAGGACTAGCTTTCAGGGTGCTGCTCCTTCATCAGGTGGTTGTGGAGCTTGTGCTTTCAAATAAACCCTTTGGTGTTGTGTGATTTTTAACTTTGTACCTCCCAGTCCAACAGCGGCACCTCCAAGTCACAGACAAGAAAAGCACTATCCCCATTACCTTTTATAATGCTCTTGACAGCTCTTAATTTTACAGGACTTTTCCTGCATTCCACATGGTCTGTGAGGGTATCCTTCCTCTGGCCTCTGATTAAAAACCCATTGAAAGCATCAGGTGATCTAGATGGAACTGGGGAAAGAAGTAGAGTAATTATGTTTGAGTTCTGGTGAGAATGAAGTGAGCCAGCAGACAGGAGAGTGCTAATGAAACGTCTGTTCACGTTCCGTGGAACAAAGCATGACCAGATAATTACCGATTGCTAGCTCAAGTCTGCGGAAGGTAAAGCATTAAGATTTGTATTTGAATATTCAATGACTAAATATTTAAGCAAAGACAAAATAGAAGAGATTAGCATGAATTATAGTATGGAAGATTTTGCATGACAAACTTGCTGAGTTCTTTGAAGTGATGAAAGATGTGATGGATTGATAAGAGCAGTGAATATGGTGAATTTGGTCTTTTTTTCATCCATTCATGAGATGTGAGTGTAGTGAGTAAGCCAGCATTTATTACTCATCCCTAATTGCCCTTGGGCAGTTGTTGGTGAACTGTGCTGTTGAACTGCGGCAGTTCTTGGGGTGCACCCACAATACCATAAGAATTGATTTTGATGCAGTAACAGTGAAGGAGCAGTGATTTAGTTCCAAGTTAGGATGGTATGTGTCTTGAAGGGGAACGTGGAGGTAGTGGCGTTCCCATGCACTGTCTCCTAGCTGGTAAAGCTCATGGATTTAGAAGGTGCTGATGGGGGAGCTTGGAGACATTCTGCTGTGGTTCTTCTGCCATTGTGCATCGGTGGTGGAGAGAATGAATGTTGATCTTTCCGTTTTGGGCACCACTGTGTCTAGCGTGCATTTGAGATGGTAAAGACCAATAATATGAGGAATAATAACATTGCGTTTCATTAGTTAAGTTATTTCTGGATTGATTTGCTTCATAAAAACATTATAGTTTGATAAGACTATATCATAATTCAATTATACCAGTGGTGCCCTTAAAGCGACAATTGCGCTGGCTGTTATTAAATTACACTGCAGCCTGGGTAGTGCCCTTTTAATAAAATAAGTGGGTGATTATTTTGAGATGTGCTGCCTATTAATAATGTTTGTTTATTGAAAGACTGATGATAGGATTAACACTTCTGCTTACAGGTCCCTCATAATAGCAAACCCAAGGGCATTACCACACCCTGTGACTTCCTCTTTGAACATTCTTTATATAGAAGTCCCAGCGGCTTCCAAATATGATTATGGCTAGAAATTGTATGATTCAGAATTGACGAGGGGTTAGGGAGAAGGGCTGAAGGGGGAGTATGTAGAGAATTTGAACCTTCAAACTGATGAACCAATGGATACTATGAAAGAGTAAATGTTGACCGTATTCACAATGAATTCCTTTTTATTGGCAGAATGACCAGTCAGAGAACAGATGATGACGAAGAAGAACTTGCTAAAGAACGGCGTCGTAAAGCTCGTCAGGAGCGCCTGCGGGAATCAGCACTCAGCCAGGACACTCTGGAATTCAATTCCCAGAACAGGTAGGGAGACACTGTGGAATCCAACATGGCAGAGGCACGTTACCCATTCTCTGTCCTATACTTCCATTGAGTGGAGCTCTGATCTGGGAGGGCAAGATGTCTGATTACACCCTCAGAAATAACCCAGCCTTGAGCACAGAAGGAGAAATGTAACTTCAGCCACAAAACATCTTGACAGAAATTTGTGCACAACAAACGAGCTGTGGGGTAAGACTGGGCAGTTGGACAAATTAGTAACCCTTACAAAGAGCCAGCACAAGCACAGTGGGCCAAATGGCCTCTTTTCAATGCTTTATCATTTTACGATTTACATTTTGTATTTCCTTGCAATCACATCTGCAAATATATGGCGAGACAATTACTACCTATCTCCACTGAAGCTGTCTCATTCAGCCTTGTGGCAATCAGTGTCAAAGCCTCCAATGCATTAACTGCCTCTTAGCAGAAGCAAGATATAACAGACAATAAACCTCACTCTCTTTTTGATATTTTGCTGAATTGGTTTAGTTTATTTCTTTACTTATAAAAAGATGTTAAAACATGGGTCTGCTCCCTCCCGATCATTGACCAGTGACCCTAAGCTTCAAAGGTGTGCAGCTGTGAATGTCAACTAAGAATCATAGATTCCTGGTAATTTAGAAGCAGGTTATTCAGCCCATCGATTCTACGCCATCCCTCTGAAAAGCATCCCACTCACCCAGTCCCTGTGTTTCCCATGGCTAACCCACCTAGCCTGCACATCCCTGGACAATCCACCTAACCTGCACATTGTTGGACTCTGGGAGATAACTAGATCACATTCATGCAAACACTGATAGAATTTGCAAACTCCACACAGTAGCCCGAAGTTGAATCAAACCTGGTCCCTGGTGCTGTGAGGCAGCAGTACTAACCATTGAGCCACGTGCCACTCTGTTCAAAGGAGGTTTGACTGTGATGCTTCCTATGATGCAATAGCCAGAATATGATCACTGTCAGGAGTCTAATTGAAGAATGGTGACTTGGGTTAGTTATGGAAGAACAGTCCCAATCTGTAGGGTCAGTGCACTCTGGCTCATTCTCTAGATTCTTACTCTCTCTGTGACTTGTCTTGTTCTTGGTAGTTTTTCTCTCTCTTGCTCTCTGTCTCTCTCACTCTGTCCAGCTGTTTCCTGGAGTCTCTCCCTTTGTCCGTTTATTCTCTTTCTAGCTTTGTGGGGAGGGTAGTTTCGAATGCAGCACTGACTTCTCTGCACAGCTGCAGCATCTGCACTTAGTGTGTCTGTTCCATTTAATTCTCCTCCACCCTGGCCTCCCTGTAGTCCCTTACCAGCCATCTGTGATGCACTCCCATTGGCCACTCACTCCCTGCTTGAACCTCAGCTGATTTTGAAGCAAGCCTCAGGTAAGCGTTCATCGCAAACTTTAACCCAGATCCTTGCTGCCCTTCTCAAGCTGCCTGTACCTCTCATTACATTTTCCATATCAGCTCAGACCTCAGCTCCTGCATTCACCTGATGCCTCTCTTCATTTTGCACTCATTCCTGTTTTGTCACATTTATTTTCTGCAACCTCTTTTTCTTCTTTTCTTTTCCCACCTCTGTACTTGCCTTCCAGAAGCACAGACATCATCTGGTATTACCCCAACATGACTTATTCCCAAGAGCTATTTCCCTTGCTGGGGTTTCTCACATTGGTAAGGCATCAAATTTTATTCCACAGCCTGTTAAAATGTGCCACTGAGACACAGCCCTGTGAAAGGTGTGTTTTAAATTAGACAGCATAAGTCGCAGTTCTATACTGCCTTTAACCTAGTAAAACATCCTGAGGTGCTTTACAAGAGCAAAGTTACTCAGAAATTGCCACAAAACAAAAGATTAATTAGCCACTTGATCAAAGTAGTCGCACGGTGGCTCAGTAGTTAGCACTGCTGCCTCACAGCACCAGGATCCCAGGTTCAATTCCAGTTTCAGGTGACTGTCTGTGTGGAGTTTGCATATTCTCCCCGTGTCTGCGTGGGTTTCCTCCCACAATCCAAAGATGTGCAGGTCAGGTGAATTGGCCATGCTAAATTACCCATTGTGTCAGGTACGTTAGTCAGAGGGAATGGGTCTGGGTCGGTGTGGACTTGTTGGGCTGAAGGGCCTGTTTCCACGCTGTGGGGAACCTAATCTAATCTAATCTAATTTAATCAGGTTTCTCCAGCCTCCTTAAAGGAGTATAAGATAGGGGTAAGAGACAGGGGCAAGAGAATTCCTTTGGAAAGGAATTCAGAGTTCTGGGCCTCGATGGCTGAATGCACAGCTGAAAGTGTGGCTGCCTGTGTCCAGAGTGCACCAGAGATTGCCAAGAATAAGGAGAGGAAAAAGAAGGATTTTCTGAGTCCGATGAATCAATAGAAGTGTAGTGCATTTCATTTCAGACAAACGTGTACCTAATCCAAGCCTAGAATTCCAATGTCCCAAATCATTTCCCATCACAGCCACTACACAGAGTTCTCCATCCATTCATAACTTGTAAATATAAAACTCAGATCCAAGTAGAAGTTTCTCCAATTATTCATTAATTTATTCCTTGCTGTACTGACTTGTGTCTGTAACTGGCACCTGCAAACTATTGTACACTGCCTAATCCTCTTCAGAAAAGATTGTTTTGTGTAAAATAAAAATAGCTTTTACTGTAAGGTGAGGTCTGCACACTCCCTGCCCTTGGCACAGCTTGCAGAGCATGGGAAAGTGTATAGGAACTTCGCATCCCGATGTGGATGCAAATGATTTGTAGCCCTAGCAAATTTCTATCCTTTGAATTTAATAGATAGGAAATGGACACATTACAGACGTTCCCAACATGCACACCTGGCATATGGAACCTGTACAAGAGCAATGAATTATCAGGCGTGGCATCCAAATTCAGAGGTAGCAGCAGGAAAAACTCTCTGGACAAGTTGGGAAATACCGTGAGCCCGATCTATCCCCTTTATTCTTGGTGGGTGCTAAATTGGATAGACCCCAAGGCAGGCACAGCAATGGGGATATGCACTTAACCATCATTCTGTTCAGTGAAATATAGACAAGACACCAACTTCATGTTGCCCAGTCATATGAATGACTGATTCCTTTAGCCAGTGTTAACTGTGCATTTTGTTGGCTGCGTATATCAGCAGAGGGCCCAAAATCATAACTTGCCAGCACTGCATAGCCTCATCTCTGAAAGGGTTTTGTTCAGTTTGACTGGACCAGGAGTGGCAGCAAGGGAGTTTGGAAAACAGTGAAGAATGGCACAACATTGAAAATGCTTAAGAGCACGTGTTCTCTGAAGCTGAACTCGAGGTCTTGCTGGAAGTGCTGGAGAGTAGGAAAGATGCCCTGTCTTTTCAGGAAGACAGGTGGGTGTAGAAGTCTGTTTATTCTAGTGCCAGGAGTGAGGTGCCAAGTTGCTGTATGCATTACTTTAAAATTTCAGTCTCCTCACAAAAGGGCAGTGGAGGCACTTTCTAATGTCATATCCTTAGGACTGAGTCAATAGTCTCAGCCATTGTTTAATTCGTGCCACCTCATTACCCACTCACCAACAATCGCTATCATTTGGGACTTGCCTTCAACATTCCTATGTTTCTTCAGACCCTTGCACACTCAGCACTGTTGCAGTCCTTACTTCCACATCTCTCACTGTGCACATAATGGGACTAATTTGACCATAACCACTACATCACCACAAATAGATTACACTACACTTACTTGACACACTTTGCATTGTCTTGCTGGAGAAGGTAGTGCACAAGTGGAAGTAACTGGACCTAACCAGAGGAATGTAATTACAGCTGCGTAATCTTATCCCCACCCTCTCCCCTGGGAGACACTATGCTGCTCATTATTAGGACAGCCATTGTTGACACCACAACCAGTGCCTGGGTTGGGCTGTCGAAGATGATGGTGTACTGAGACCTCATTCTGCTCTTCCCAACCCACTTCACTTCATCCCATACTCTTTCCTGGTTTACATGTAGTAAAGATGTGAGCATTCACCTCTTGCTTTCCCTCTCCATGCCACTGCCATATCCCTGTGTCATTTTCCATTCAAGTAACCCAAGCAGACCAACTTAGGCAGGCAGTGGAGGAACGCTGTCTCATTTTTACTGTATCAGTTGTATATGGTAGAAATGACAAAAGCTACTCTTGACTCTCTTGACTCTTGCCAATGAATGAATACCGGAAGACCGAGATGGTGAAAACCAATTGACATTAAAATATCTTTGTGAATAGACTCCAGATGGGATCTGCATCTGGGTGAGACGTTGGACACAAATTGCATAAGGGATAAGCAAAGTATTCCAATTGAATGGAGGGTGAGGTGGCATATTGGTGCCAGTGCAGAGGTTTTAGATGAGGACTTTGATGGGCAGCCTACAGAAGTAAACTGCTGGCTATGCTCACCACATAGTTGGGGCTTTGGGTAGCCTGTTATACAGCCTAAGTATCAAGGAGCATGGAGGAATCCAGCACCAACTTAATACAGGACTTTGCACCAGGCTGGAAGGCCACCTTTTCTGACATGATATTTGTGGTCAGCCTAGTGTGCACAGATTTCTCCATGATGCAGGGTGACCTTATCGAGGTTTACAAAATCATGAGGGGCATTGATAAGGTGAGCAGCAAGTGTTCTTTCCTAAGGGTGTGGGAGTTCAAAACTAGGGGGAATTTTGTTTTTAGGTGAGAGGTGAAAGTTTAAAAAGGACAGGAGAAGGAACATTTTATTTACACAAACAGTGGTTCGTATGTGGAGTGAACCGCCAGAGGAAGTGGTGGATGCAGGCACACTTACAATGTTTAGAAGATATTTGGTTAAGGACGTGAATAGGAAATGTTTGGAGGGATGTGGGCCAAATGCAAGTGGGATTAGCTTGGTTTGGGAAATGTTTGGCATGGTCATATTGGACCGAAGGATCTGTTTCCAAGCTGTATGACTCTAAATGGGACTAGGTCAGAATGCAGTGGCTGCTCGGCACGGAGTGGTTGGAATGAAGGGTCTGTTTCCACATTGTATGAATCTATGACTCTATAACAAAGGATGAGCAATAGATGGTGGCCAGACAGTGATGCCCACATCCTACAATAATTTTTCCAATGACCAATGTTGCAGCTTTGATTGCAGCAATGAATGACAAACTGAGAGATGTTGCGAGGAGCCAGACCATTAATGTAAAAGCTAACTTTCATACACACCCTCCCGGCCATTGGCCATGCTGTCCTTGCTGTGCCCTGTGACTGCACCAGGAGGCAGAGTTCAGTGAGGACCTCTACAGAGCACAGTTGTGTCACACATCCCTCCTTGCTGAGGTTCAGCTCAGATAATTTATCCCTGAGGAGTCTGGCCATTCCTGGCTCCTTGCTGAAAGCTCTGCTTCCCCCCTCCTTATGCTTCCCCTTCCAGCAGCGCACCACCTCTGTGTGATCTGTGTTCTCAGTCATGCAGCATTCCCAGGGGTGTGACCACTACTGCAACAGGATTATGATTTAGCCTTGAAGTCAGCCTCGAGTCATTTAGTAGTTGGCACATGGCAAGCTAAACTTTTATAGTTCGAAATGACAAAAGAAAATGTCAAAACTAATCAACTTAAAGCAACTGTTGAGACAAAATCATGTAAGTGCGTAATGATCCTTTTATATAATGCTGGTGAGGGAAGTGAGTTGGGGACCAATTTCCTTTGCTAGAATGCTGAGCTTATAAATGACACCACCACTGTCAATCCAGCACGACCACACGACTGCCCCGTTTTCATACGTTCAGTGGGAGTTCAGTTTATGTGCATGTGCAATACATTTCATTTGATTTGGCCTTCAATTGAGCCCATGTGACACAGAGGACATTGAGGAGCTCTTGAAGGTGCATGTATCATTAAGTAGAATCTAATTGGCCCAAATTCTCACTAATTCTGTTTTCCAGTGCTGTACCCTTCTTGTGTTGTATGTCTTTCATGTTCCACTTAAGCATCTTATTTATGCTGCTGTGCCAGAATTGGATGATGGCAAAGCAACATGTGAAAGAAAAGAAGGATCAGTCAGATAGTCTTGGTTGTCTAGTTGTGGGGGGATGTTGTGAAACTTGAAAGGGTTCAAAAAAGATTAACAAGGATATTGCCAGGGTTGGAGGGTTTGAATTATAGGGAGAGGCTGAATAGGCTGGGGCTGTTTTTTTTGCCTGGTGTGTCGGAGGCTGAGTGATGATTGTATGGAGGGTTATAAAATCATGAGGGGCATGGATAGGGTAAATAGACAAAGTATCATCCCTGGGGTGGGAGAGTCCAGAACTAGAGGGCATAGGTTTAGGGTAAGAGGGGAAAGATATAAAAGAGACTTAAGGGGAAACGTTTTCACAGAGGATGATGCGTGAGTGGAATGAGCTGCCAGAGGAAGTGGTGGATGCTGGCACAATTACAACATTTAAAAGGCATCTGGATGGGTATGTTAAAGTACCTATTCAAGATGGCTCAGAGAATCCTTAATGGACGCAACCTGTAAGCCTCTCTTGGTTCGTCCCAGAGATCGTACTCTGTGGTCGTCTGGAATGTAAAACTCTCACAGACAGTTTAGTCTAAGTTATTGCCTTTATTTACCAACGGGATCAATGTTACACTATAACATTGATACCTACAAGCCAGTCTTGAGTTAAGGTTCTAAAACCATTAGCAGAGTAGCAGCGCCAGCTCTTCCCCTCCAAGCTCTCTCAGGCTACTCTCCTTATTGCTGCAAACAAGCTGTCTTTATTTAGAAAGTGGTACTGAGATTATAAAAATCCTACATGTCCTTAATCAGATTAGCAGCAACAAAATGGCAAGAGATTGTAGAAGAAGAGAAACTAATTGAACAGTCTGAGCACGCTTGACTAATTAAGCTACATGCACATCAAAGTGGGAACCCTGATCAAGCCAGGCCAAATGGCCAATTGCCTTTAGCTAGATAAGTTTCCCTTCTACCTGTACATCATAACGAGAGACTTGTCTAAACTATGTGGGAAAGATCATGAGGTAACCTTGCTCAGTTAACATGTCCAGTATCATTGTCCTACAAGTTGACTTTTTAAAAAAATCATCTTAGATTCCCAAAATGCAAATTAAATTCATAACATTCCCGGATCTTGAGCTCCAGGGAACAACACACCAACATTCAATCCATGACAAGCAAGTGTACACTCAAATCAGACCACAAAGAGTTAACCTTTCCAACAGCTTCCATCCTGTCTCTCCCTCTCTCACGTATGACCATCTTCCAACTTTCTTACTATCTTAGTTTCAGCCTTTGTGTTTTTCCTAGCTTGTAATGGTAATGAGACATTCATATTCCAGAAGTCAAGATTAGGGAGCTGAGCTTCATAACTTCAAATCTGCTCTGTGTGGTATACATGAAAATGTATCAGGATTGTTCAATTACTTGCGTATTCCATTAAATTACAAGTTCTTTTCCTATTGAATATGAGTTTTGTTAAGTGTCTTCAGTATAAATCAGAAATTCAGTTATCCAACATCCAACTGTAAAATATGTGTAACTTCCACCCCTCAGAGTCAAAAGGAAATACTGCCACACATTCCACAGATGAACAAATGTTATGACCTTATTTACACCAATCCAATGACACTAAGAACAGATATCCTTAAATCTTCATATCCTGTAGCAAATATGTCACATGTAAGGCTACAAGCTTTCTCAGGTATATGAATAGGAAGGGTTTAAACTGATATAGACCAAATGCTGGCAAATGGGACTACATTAATTTACGATATCTGGTCTGCATGGACGAGTTGGACCGAAGGGTCTGTTTCTGTGCTGTACATCTATGACTTGGAACCCGATATTTGCGAGTGTGATGTGTAAACTCCCAGCTCACCACATCTGCCACAATAGAAAGTGCTCCACATGGTCCAATCTGCATTCTGGAGGGAAGAGAGGATTAGGAAGAGGTAGAGAAGGTGAGGGCAGGTGCACAGTTAAGTTAGGTCTAAAGTTAAGGAGCTACAGGGGTGACCAAGTCCTGAGACATTCTAGTTGAAAGGCTTGACTCAGTCCTCTACTATTTAACATGTCCTCTTGAGCCCCATCCACCTCCAATGCCCCCTTAATCGCCATGCCTCATGCTCTTCCATGTCCATTTATCCTACATACATAATTTACAGAACCAGTGAGCCCTGTCCTAACACAGACATGCGTGAAGCTGCTCAGCAAGTGCTGAGCATTCACTAAAAAAAGAAAATTTCATTATTTGAAAGAAATTCTTGTTACTGTAGCCCTTTAAAAGGGTCAGTTAAAAACAAATCATCTATGTGCATTTACTAGAAGCTTTCACCATTTCACATTTCTTAATCTTGTGCAAATAAACAAGAAGGCATTGACAAAAGAGATCACAGAAAAAACAATTATTATAATCTGAGAATTACATCATTTACGTAAGATCTGTTTCTGTTCAGCTGTGTAAACAGGACTCCTACAAAGTTAATACTTTTGAGAGTTGGGCTCTTAGCCAAGCTTCATTATGAGGGGGTTGGTGACCAAGCTTCCACTGTTTTCTACAGAAGAGATATTGCAAAGGACTAATAATCTTATGAGGGAAGAGAGAATTCTCCTCATCCATGTTCTTAAAAGGGAGACTTCTTATTCATAAATTGTATCGCCTCGATCTAGTCTCTTTCACAGGAAGAAGCATCCTCTTCTTAACCAACTGTATCATGTCCCCTCAAGACCTATGTGTTTCAGTAAGATTGTATCTCGTTCCTCTAAATTCCAGTGGACATAAGCCCAGCCTGTTCAATGTTTCTTCATAAGACAAGCCCTTCATTCCAAACAAATCCCAAACTCTGCATCTTTCTCCAAACCACAGGAAGTTTGGGCTTCAGGGCAGTTTCCATTGGGGAACAGAAGGTTGTAATGTGATTTGAATGAATATTTTACAGTTATAAACGGTGAATGAAGAAAAACTATTTTATCTGTCTTGGAATTTGTGAACAAAGGATTATTAACTTAAAATTACCTTAAAATTGAAACAGCGCTGTGAGCAGATAGATTTTTCTTTTCCTCCATCTACAGGGTTCCTGGAGCTTAGGAGGGTTTGTTACAGGGAATAGTTGAGGCATTGACCATGAGATCCTTTTCAGGGAACAGTAGAATGAAGGAAGTGACAGTGTTATGGGAAAGCCATAAGACAGTTAGAATAGTTTTAGATTAGATCTAAGAAAGAGTTAGTTGAGAAGCATTTGGCTCTTTGGCATCCTTCTGTGCTTTAAACCTTTATAGTCTATATCTTGGAGAAATGTGAATTGCAAATTGAACAGAAATAAAGATCGCTGCTCACTAAATAATGCCTAAAGTAGATTTGGACCTCATCCCTCTGCTAGTTTAATACCACTTAAATCAACCTATGTATATATAAGTTCGATACAAAGAATAGATTTAGTTGAAGATAAAGTTTCTGAGGCTACATAAAGAAAGAGAGAAGGGCAGACTCTGCTGAATGCTGTGCCTATCCATCACCATAATTCTGGGGCCCACTCATCTCCTCACAATGGGGGGTGGCGGAGGGGGGAGCATCTCAGCAGCAGGAACTGTAGCCAAGAGTTGCTGAGGCCATGGGACAAAACACCTCTCTTTCCTCTGTACAACACTTCATCTTCATTGTCTTTTTGTTGGTCAGCTTTATAAAAGTAAGGATTCATGCCTTGAATTTGTGAGGTACCCTGGGCACTGACAGCACGCGATGGAAACCGCAGGCACACAACCTGTTTATGCTCAGTCAGATGCAGTCTGAGTGCTGCTGAGAGAAGGTTCACACTGAACATATTCAACAAAATGACACTTTATGTATAAGCTATCAGCTCCATTCCCTTGACAGGACTGAGAGGAACAGATTTGATTTTACAATCCACTACGGGTCAGGGCTTTCTCTCCAACCAGGGTAGTTAATAGATTTTCCATGTCCTGGTGGTGGCAGCCTTATGATTATGGTCACAGACTGACTACTGTCAGCAAGAATTATAAGATGCCTTGAGATCATAAAGTCAGTGCTGTAAATATCTGACAGTGCCAGGGTGATTTGTGGTAAAAATTAAGGATATCCTTTTCTACAAAGCAGCATTTTATTAGTCACTGAAGTATAACCAAATAGAAGACCTTTGAACTGTCAGGAATTTACAGGGAGGATTAAGAATGAGTGTTCTCATCCAAAAGGGAATTGGAAGTACATTTGGAAAAACAGCAGATTATAGAGTAAAAATATTAGGAAGGACCAGGGAAATGGAGGTTAAGTATAAACTTTCTTTGCAGTACCAACACTAGTACAGAGCTGAGTGGTCCCCTTTGGTGCAGGAATTTTAAACATAAGTCAGCCATCTCTCTTAGTGAGATTATAAATTCAACATAATTAACTAAAACCCAGGAAGACTGTATTGCAGTCTGAATGTCATAATTATTTTGGTATTTTAATGGTATTTCTGGAAAGCGAGAGAGGAATCTTCTGTTATGGAGTCTAAACTCGATATCAGGCATGGAAGAGTGCATCATGTATTCTTGAGATTGCGTGGGTGTGTTGGGGTTGGGTTGTTGGTCAACCTCTCTCACAATTACGTGGTTTTCAGCTCTTTACATATGCGTACACAAATGTCACATGGTAGCACAGTGCCAGGGAACTGGGTTCAATTCCAGCCTCAGGTGACTGACTTTGTGGAGGTTATGCATTCTCCCGGTCTCTGCATGAGTTTCCTCTGGGTGCTCCAGTCTCCTCGCACAGTCCAACAATGTGCAGGTTAGGTAGATTGAGTATGGGAAATGCAGGGTTATGTGGATAGATAAGGGATGGGTCTGAGTGGGGTGTTCTTTGGAGCGCCAGTATGGACACAGTGGGCCAAATAGCCTGTTTCCAAAGAATTTGGATTCTATGAAATAGCGTGGTAATGTTTGGTGGGTCACATGATCTGGCAGGGTATCGGTGCTCCTATCTTTATTTGAGGGGCCATACTTGAAGGGTACTTGCACAGGTTTACATTCCCTGCAAACACAAAAGCATCAGCTGTGTTCTCAGCCTGGATACCTGCAGCCAAACATTGTAGCCTCTCCACCCCTTACCTCAAATCAACCTGTCTCCCCTGACAGGAAAGACTTCCATGTCTCTGACAATGCGATCCTCAGGGGGCTCATATCCATCACACACCAGTTTCTGCCTCTCAGTCACCCTCACGTGCAATCCAGACTGCTGCTACAAGATGTCAGCCATGACCTGGAGGAGAGCAATTCTCCCGAAAAGAGAACGGAGCAGCAGCTGTCCACCCCTACATCCAGAAAGCACAGCACTTCAGCGTGCTAGAGGGAACCTGTTTGTTCACAGAGAACGTAATTGGGAAGGGTCCTTAATTCCACAAGGCGCGCCTTTAAATAAGGAGGTGTGAAATACAAATACGTGTAAAAGAGCTTCCCTTGCCATCAGGAAGTTCAGCCACATTTAACACTCCAGTAACTTAATCGGTAAACTTCAAGCAACAATCAGGGCTCTGAATTACTGCCTCCTGCCCAACTGAACTCCCCCTGCCTGCCTTTAGCCTTGCCTCCAATTGCAGGACACAACTTTGCCCTATGAGTGGGGAATTGTCACTGCCAAGTTGCTACGAGAAAGCCTCAACTGTTTTCAAGCAGCCAGGATCAACAGTTAGCTTTGGAGGGTTTCCTTTATAGTCTTACTTTTCTCTGTATTATTTCTTCCTAGCTGTCTGGCAGTGTGTCTGGAGAAATTGTACGCATGCAGCCTGTTATTTCCTGTATCTTGATTTAAATGGGAGGAATATTGCCAGCCATGTGCCCACCATTTCCCTGCCTTGCTTCCTGTGAGAGACGTGAATCTCCAGTCTTGTATGATGAAGGTTGATATTTTTCTTTTATGTAACTCTGGAGGTTTATTCCACTTGAAATGATTGCATGAAGGCATTCTGCACTCATTGAAACAAATCTGAAACGTGGTATCTTAATTGCACAACAGACAGTGCAATTCCCATTCTAATTATGGTCAAGGTCATTCAGTCCATTTAAATCATCCATCCAAAAAGATCCTGAAGTCCCCAGCACCCAACGGTTTCCTGAAATATTCCAGGATTGTCAACCAGCAGATTGGTCAAAGTGTCAGTCGCTCATTATAGAAACAGAACATTTTTTGGTATTAATGCTCATTTCAATTATCGACCCTATCCTCTTAACTAGCTCAAGCCCCATTCCCTGATCTAATATTTGCAATTTACCTTTACTGCTCTCTTAACTACTTTATATACCTTTAATATTTCACGTCTCAGACGACTTATTCCCATGCTAAAACTCCCAAGTATGTCCTTACCCATGCCACTCGTAATCAGTCCCTTCTCTGCACTACATCTAGAACTTTGCTTGCACCTTTTTTGCGCACCTTAAATCGGACACAGTGTTCAAAGAGTGTCAAAAATGTAAAAGGATTAATTTAAATTGAAAGGTATCAGATTTTGTTTCCCTTCTGAAAGGTGCATTTTCTCAAGCTCTTGTAAATAAGATAATACCTTAAGGACTTGAGTAGCACAGATTGTAGGCAGGAATCAAACTAATAGTTCATTTGTTTGAGTTAAGAACTGTTCTGACAAGGTGAGGAGGAGTGATTTGGTTCCCCTCTTTTCAGGTGGATACATCAAAGATTTAATGTTCTTTTTAGCATGCAGCTATACTCATTCTAATTAAAACGTGGCTCATCAGAAAGAATTAAAGGGCCAATTACAAGGTTTTCTTGAGTGAAACTTCATTACTAGCTAGCCCCAAGAAGAAAAATAAAGATACAATGTGAAACGTTCACATAGATACAAATATGAAGGCATGGTATAAATTATAGAAAAGAAGATAAAAGCATATCTTGTTCAAAGTCCTTGACATGTTAGGTTTTAACCTGAGACGACGGTTGATTAGGTATTGTCCTAGATCATCTGCAGCCAAGGTTACTGCAGACAACAGTTCTCAATTATTGTGTATTTAATTCCAGTTTGCATGACCACTGAAATAACTGCACAGTGGCCGGTATCCCGTCCCCACACCACCTTTAATTTACTTGTACACAGTAACATTGGCTCTGGCCAGCCAGCTCAGAGTCAGTCCCCAGAACTGAGGAGATTCTGATCTCCTAATTATCCTTTTTTTATTATTCATAGTTACACAAAATACAGTACAACAGTACCAATACACCAGAGAAATGAGGACACAACTGTGAGCTGCGTGAAGTTTCACAAAACAAACAACACTGCATAAAACATTATGTAGAGTTTTCAGACAGCTCACTGACCTTTTAAAAGGCACCACAATGACAGAAATCCAGAGAAGAGTCCATTTCAACCTCTAAGGACAGAATTTTCAGCAGGCTAAATCCCTTGGTATAGAATTGCAAACACTTTACACATCGCCTGCATCTCCTGTTTTTTTTAAAAATATCTTTATTTATATTCCTCCACCAGGAAGAAAGGAAACATCTGAGTGGTCAGTGAGAAACATTGGCCTTCTCAGCAAAGGGCAATGCTGGGTTAAAATAAAAGTGGAAAGGGAGGACAGGGATTCAATCAAAATAGAGTTAGAGGGAGAAATGAAACACTCTACTCTCTGCAGTGCCTACTTTTCCTGAAAATCTTGAGGGTATTAGTAGACACAACGTGTTCCGTCTCTTGGGACACCCGGGCGCGCTTGTAACTGCGGAAAGGAGCTAGGCAATCTCTCCTGGTTATATTGGTCAACCAGGGCTTTCCTGATTGGCCCAGGTTAATCCAGTCAGTGACCTAGTAGTCCATGAGGTCCATCTGGTTACAATCACTAAAATCACCAACTGTTTTTTTCCTCTGGTGGCAAGAAAACAGGAAGAGGTTTGAAGAGATTTCTCCAGTTCCAATTACAAATCACTGCTATGCTTAATAAAGAAGAAACTCTGAAATACAGTTTGTTATGTATTCAGGTGTCTGAGTTCATTGCTTTTAAGCTGACTAATCGCAGGTGATCTTTTTTCTTTACCATCAACATATTAACTTATTCTAAAAGTATAAATCAAATAGGAGGTACACATCTGGGTGACTAGTTTCATAAACAGTCATGTCCATTTTAATTAAGTTCAGATGTTAATTTCAATTTTTAGACTGCTCTTTGTTTATTGTGATTTCAGGAAGCTTGGCTCAGGGTGTGGTAAGGTGATCATTGTGGCCATCTTAAGCCAGTATTCTGTCCTTTTATGATACCATTTCAGTCGATGAAAATCACGAGTATTAAAATTAAATGGTCACTATCAAGACAGAACTAGAAGTTCATTTTTATTTTAAAATAGCAGAATTGTTTTGTACAAATCAAAATTGAGGCATCTAATTTAAGTCTGAAGATAATTTTGCATATGTGATGTGATTTTAGGTAGCAACAGTTTAGTAATACAGACAGAATTGTGAACTAAGTGGGCCGAGGCTGTTATATTAAGTTCACTTTCTGATAAGTAGTTTTCTCATTCTGTTTAACTAGAAATCCCATATAATTTATGGTCTTTACTGCTATAACTTTACCAGCTAATAACAATAGGTAGTTTATTAACTTCCATCAAAAATGCAGCTTCTGACTGTCATTGTCCCTTTTTGCAAAATATTAAAATGGTGGTGCAATGGCAGAATTGAAGCTGCCTTTTTTTCTTTACTTCAGTAGCACTGACGTCAAACATTACAGACTTGTTGAAAAGTCTCTTTCTTCAAAAACAGTTTTTAGAAGGTGCTGAAAATTTAAATTAAAACAACATCTGCAGAATCTAAGTTAATAAAATCAGATGTCTCTGGATAACAGCAGGATGTCAGCTAACCCAGCCACGCTTGGATAAGATTCCCGGAATAGTTTGGGAACTTGCTCTGGGACTTCAGCCATTTCACTTAACAAGGGAAACTGAGAAACAACACAAGTTTCAGATTGCAGCATTCTGTTGTTTTAAAATGGTTAGAAAACCAATTAAAAGCAATATTTGCCAGAAAACAAATTTTGCCAACTTATATTCAAGTCTTCTTAATTTCTTGTTCCAAGACTGTAGATGATAGTGAAAAACAAGCTTCCAGCAAAAGGGGGAGGGTTTAATTAGAATCCATCTTGAAAGTGACTAAGTGTGGTGCTGAAAAAGCGCAGCAGGCCAGGCAGCATCCGAGGAGCAGGATAATCGACATTTCGGGCATAAGCCCTTCTTCAGGAATCTGAAGAAGGGCTTATGCCCGAAACGTCGATTCTCCTGCTCCTCAGATGCGGCCTGGCCTGCTGCGCCTTTCCAGCACCATACTTTTCAACTCTGGTCTCCAGCATCTGTAGTCCTCACTTTCTTCTGAAAGTGACTAAGCACAGCCAGTAGGTAACTGAATATCAGCAATTTAAAAAATATGGACCAAATTTGACCATCAATATCAAATCACTGCATCTGATTCTGATCAGTCAGAAACACAATGTTTACCTGATTATGTGCAAAAGGGGCAAGGTTCCAATGAAGATTCATAAAGAATTTGGTGCAGGCATTTGCACAGAGATTTACAAAGAGTATCAATGCAGAAGACACATAAGTAAAATGTAGTTCGGTGGTAAGGGGTAGTTACCTTTAGTTGTTGGGGTGGGGGGAGCATGTAGGAAGGTGGAATATTCAGGATTGAGGTAGTGGAGTGTTGTTGAGTAGTTGGAGGTTAATCAGGCACTCAGGTAGTGGAGTGTTGTTGAGTAGTTGGAGGTTAATCACTTAGTCACTTTCAGAAGAAAGTGAGGACTACAGATGCTGGAGACCAGAGTTGAAAAGTATGGTGCTGGAAAGGCGCAGCAGGCCAGGCCGCATCTGAGGAGCAGGAGAATCGACGTTGGAGGTTAATGTCATCTAGTAGAAAAGTCAGTTTGGGTCAGGAGTTGAATGAAGGGTATCATTGGCCATTGTTGAGAATCTAGGAAGGACGTCTGTGCAGAAGGGATCTGAGTGATTGGGATGCGGAGGTGCATGGTGGCGAGCTATGTAGTTATCAGGAGCTAGACCAGAGCCAGAAAGATCTGGACTATCAACATGGAAGTGCCCTAGGATGATGTCTACATCAACAACCTGAAATTCAAATGGTCAGGAGTGTGGTTAGAATACAATCATTCTTGGATGGGTGCAGCTCCAACAACACTCAAGATGCTTGACACCATCACAAAGCTTAATTGGCACCACATCCACCAAACATTCACTCCCTCCACCACCGATGCTCAGTCATATGTATAATCAACAAGATGCACTGCAGAGATTTGCCCGAGATCCTCAGACAGCACCTTCCAAGCCGATAACCAACTAGAAGTACAAGTGCAGCAGATAAATGGGAACGCCAACACCTGCAAGTTCCCTCCAAGCTACTCACCATCCTGACTTGGAAATATGTTGTCGTTCCTTCACTGTTGCTGGGTGAAAGTCCTGGAATTCCCTCCCTTAATGCATTGTGGGTTTACCTACAACACATGGACTGCAGTGGTTCAAGAATGCAGCTCACCACCAACTTCTCAAGGGCAACTAGGGATGGGCAATAAATACTGGCCCTGTTAGTGACGAACACATCCCATGGGAGAAGTTACAAAAAAGGCAGCATCTTTGGATGGAGGATGGTGGAGTTAGCATCAGGTGAACAATCATGACCTGGAATGGCAAGCCTTTCTTCCTCTCTCCACAGATTCTGTCTGACCTGCTGAGTTCTTCCAGTGTTTTAGGGTTCTGTTTCAGATTTCCAACATTGAGACAATATGTCTTTTGATGATCATTCACTTCACTTAAGAATTTAGATTTAGCTGATTATCTTAGTCTTATTTAAGTATCCCGCACAGAGTTGGTTATATTCTGAAACTGCCAGGATTCTCCACCTATCCTGAGCACACAGACTGTCAATGCTGCATCTTCATTAGACGATCAGTCAGAAATGATGTAACTGGAGATTAAAAGGTATTTGCTGTGGATGCTCAAGTCACAGGGATCACTATGCCAGAAAATTAAGTTTTCATAAATCCGTGACCCTGCTTATACAAAAGGACATTTTGTTCTTGATGCACATGCAGTGTAGCAGTAGATGATGTATTTTGGCATACATGAGAGAGAGAGAGACTCTACCTGTGGAGAATAACAGAAAGCCTTGAACTTGAAGTCAGGTAGATTAGATTACATTGGGTTCTCAATGCATGTATTGTGTCCTCCAAGCTAATTTATTAGTGGATGTTAGCCTGATTTTCAGTATGTATTGCACAAACTGATGTCAGCTGGGTAGCATTGAAATTCTTATTTTAGAGTGGGGTAAAGCAGAGATTTCTCATTGTTATCCACTTACATGTCTAAAGAAGTGTGGGTGTAGTTTTTATTTCATTCAATAGGTCCACACACAGGGCTTCCTCCTGTCTTCTGAAGGTGCTGACACTTCGCTGAGATATAGTCCCAAAGACATCCTTCCCAAAACTGCCATTCTTCAGCTTGACACTAGGGGTCTGGAAGCTGCTCTGACATTGGGGTTGGTGAGGGCCAGGGCGATCAGAGCTGAGCCTTGCAAAAGCAAAATATTGCAGATGTTGGAAATCTGAAATTAAATTAGAAAATGCTGGAGGTATTCAGTTGGACAGGCTGCATCTGTTGAGAGAGGAACAGAGTAAATGATCCCGATTAATAATATTTCACAAGAACCAAGAAAACTTAGAAATATAATGGGTTTTAAGCAAGTGAAAGGAAGGCAGGTGGGTGAAAGAACAGAGGGGTGGGTCTGTGATGGAATGCAAGACTGGAGAGATTCAGTAGCAAAAGAGTTAGTGGCTGAGGGCCAAAGGAAGTTATAACGGACTGAGCAAAGAAACAAAAGATGTGTCTGGAGGAGGTATGAATGGTAGAATCATTATCAGCTACTGTCCAAAAGGAAAACAAGAGAGAGAAAAAATGAGAGTTAATCCAAAACCTGCAAAGAGAAAATAAACAGAATGGAGGCAAAGATTGCCATTTGAAATTGTTGACTGCAGTGTTGAATCCAGACGTTTGTTATGTTCCTAATCGAAAGATGAGGTACTATGTTGAGCTTCATTGAAGCACACATGGAGACTGAGGACAGAAAGATAAGTGTGAGAGCAGGTTGGAGCATTAAGATGACAGGTGACTGGGAACTCAGGGGTATACCTGCAGACTGAATAGAGGTGATCCACACAGTGTAACCCTGTGTGCATTTGGTCCTGCCACATTGAGCAGATTGCATTGCAAGCAACAAATACAGTCTATTGACGTGAAAGATTATACTTCCAGCAGAGCTTGATCCTATTCACCAAAGACCAATCCATTTTCAACAGAGGTGGTGGGAGTCCAGGCTGATTTTCCAATCTCAGGTACACTAATTAATGGCCAAATCACTGACCTGGTTAAGATGAGCTACCTCCGCACTGGCTGACAATCAAAACTGGGACTTTGCTGTTCTACTTAGCTTAGCTATTTACTTACTGAGCACACTACATATATTGAGTGAGATGACAGAGAAACTTTTCAATGATTGCTTTCAGGAGCTAGTAACACAGGAATGTTTGCAGTTCAGTCTGTGCATGATTTGGTACATTTTGTCTCAAGTGAGGTTACTTCATGCAGACGTTAAAATGTAGCGCTAATTTCACTAGCCCAGTAATCCAGAAACCCAGGGTAACATAGCAGATATTTCAAAATTTAATTCAGTAAAAATTTCGAATAGAAAGCTAGTCTAACCATTGTCATATAACCACTGTCGATTGTCATAAACACCTAGCTGGCTCTCTCATTTCCGATAGGGAAGGAAATCTGCCATCTTTACCTGATGACTCCCACTCTCTTGACTACCCTCCAGGCAATTAGGGATATGCAATCAGTGCTGGCCTAGCCAGTGACACCCACAATGCATGAACAATCTTTAAAAATTTTATATTGACAGCCTTTTGCACTGCGACCAAAAAATGTAAAATATAAAATTCCCACTTAGTCGTCTTGATGTGCTGTGTGTTCAAAAATGGAACGCATTTGACCTTTACCAGTCCTTAAGCACTGAGCACATAAACACAACATTTGGCAAAGCTATGTTCCCACATTGAAGTCTTGTTACATGGGAGCATGAGTCAGAGATGGAGCTGCCTCATCACAGTCCCAACTATATGTGTCACACATCCTCTGAAGCAAGGCAATGTGTCAGATGTAGGGCGCTGCCGAATTGCCCAGTGAAGTATTCTCTGATTGTCTTTAGATTGAAGTCAATGAGGAATTAAATTTGATTCCTAATCATTGTTCTTTCTTCGTAGTGTGGGGTTGATCTGGGGGCAAGAATGCCAATACATTTTACACACGCTTTGGTCCTATTTGTTTGTATCACTGTTTATGCTCCTTCCTTCCACTTTGCTTCATCTTACCTAATCAGCATATTCTTTGATTTCTTGCTTGTTCATGTACATATCAGCATAGTTCTTAAATGGATCTACAATGTAGGAGTTCATAACAGAGCCAAGACATCTGAAATTGAGTCTGATATTTTAAAAAAAGTTAAACTCTCATGCTAAAATGGAAAAGATTTAGGGAAGGGATGGGATTTGGGTAACATCTTAAGTGATGAGTTTAAACTTTTTCCCAGTGTTTTTTTTCAGTCAGTCTTTAATAAACCCTCCACTTTTTCTGTGGCACTCTTTGAATTGTAGCACCCAGGAGTTTAAAATTAACTTTCGGCCACTGGAATGTTGTGTGTGGAAGATTAATAGATATTGGCAGTACATCAGATCTACCCTAGGTTTGGTTCGGATTCCAAGAGTTATAGAGTTCCTCATTTGGGTGCAATCACTAACAAAATGATGTGTTGATATAAGTTTAAAAATGGAATTTTCATTTAATAGCAAATACAGAGCCAAGCCATGTCCTCGCAACACAAAAGGTCCCACTGTTAATGAAAATAAAGGGGAATGAGATCATTTCTACTAGCTTTTCTATATATGGAAGATACCTGAAGTCCAAAAACCCAAGTATGAACTTGTTCTTTGGTATTTCTATATGGTTTGTGTCTGCTTACAGAATTGAACTCCATATCCTTATAGGAATGTGAGCACTGCTTAAGAATTGACATTGGTTTCATATTAACTCCCTGAATAGACCCCGACCTGGTAATGACCTGTTCTGACATTCTTAGAAAAAGTAATCATTTTGATTCATGATGAACCATAAATTGGAATTACTCCACATAACCTCATTAACCCCTGATTGCTGAGCAGAAACAGTGAAAGTTAACTGGACGATATAGATTTTAGTTTGGACAAATTAGCAATGTTTCACTACTGTGCATTGGGGAGAGTTGTCTGGAGTTAAAATAGTTCCTCGTGGAAAGTCCATTTTTGGATGGTTTGCATTGGGGTTTAATTCTGCGGTTAAATGAGCTAATCTAACAGTGGTTGGTATTTCTTCCTGAAAAAAAAATGCACCATTCCATTAAAGATGTTGATGGCATCTCATCTTCAACATGCCATTCATTTTTACTATAGGAAAGTTAAAGTGTGAGTGACGGCTTGTCTTCTCTTTATGCCATCTCTTCAAAAGATTTTGAAAGTGTTTGTGGACATGAGGTAGCATGGAGGGCCTTTTGGAAAACTGCCTTAAGTTCTAGTCTCCCTGCCAAAGGAAAGATGTTAAATTTGAAAAGGTTCAAGAAAGATTTACAAGTATGTTGCTGGGGTTGGAGGCATACAAGGAGAGGTTGAATCAGCTAGGGCTATTTTCCTTGGAACTTCGGAGACTGAGGGATGACTTCCTTGAGATTTATAAAATCGTGAGGGGCATGGAAAGGGTGAATAGACAAGGGCTATTTATTCCAAGGCAGGGGAATCCAAAGTTAGAGGGCATGGGTTTATGCTGAGAGGGGAAAAATTTAAAAAGGACCATGGGGGCAGTTTTTCATGCAGAGGGTGGTGCGTGTATGGAATGAGCTGCCAGAGGAAGTGGTGGAGGCTGGTACACTTACAACATTTAGAAGGCATCTGGATGATTATAGGAAGGGTTTTGAGGGATATGGACTAAATGCTGGAAAATGGAACTAAATTAATTTTGGATATCTGGTCGGCATGGACAAGTTGGATCGAAGGGTGTTTCCATGCTGTACAACTCTGTGTGACATAAATAAATGCCATAATTTCTTCCATTACCTCAGAAGTTCTCCCACTAATTTAACTTTGGTAGTGGAGTCAAGGAAATTGTACAAATGGTGGAACACAGTGCTATGCCAGAAGATGAGTGAGAAATCCACCAAAAAAACTGGTGCCCTATGATTTAAAACTCCATAATGCCCAATTTATTGGGATGTTACAGTCCATTGCCACATCTTACATAGCCACAGTATAATTTAAAATGTCTATATTACTTCATAATCTCCCAGCAGAATCATGACATGTTTTTAACTTATTCCTGGGTACAAATATATATAAATGTATATACAGATTTCAGTTTCATAATGAAGAATTATTCAACCCTCCATCAATTATATGACTGGCATGTGTTATGATTATATTGTTATCCAATCTCTGCACTGGTAACTTTGAAAAGGACACTAAAGTTGACCAAGTAAGCATGGCTCATCAAATCGTTACACAGAATGTGTAACGTGGAAACCAGATTTTGATGTCAGAGATTAGGTTTTTCCGTTAAAAATGTGAAACAGGACCTGGGGTCAGTTTTTGTGTCAAAAACCCAGCTCCAGTGGAAAATTGACAAAGTTTTGGATTTTCTTCAGGATGACTCTCAATTTATGTGGGATCAATTGCTATCCGATTACAGCTGATTTGAGGAGGATTGGCAGTGGGTGTCAGGCATCACTGAGGCTGCTGGACATCTCAAGGGAGAGGGGTTGTGCTAAAACCTAGCTGCCACTGCGAAGTGAGCTGTCACAGGAGAGCTAGAGGATGAATGGAGGGTGAAGGGAGGTATTCGTCCTGAAAGGAGACAGGAAAAAGGGCATCTCCCTGTTCTGTGTCATTCTCCTCTCTGTCCAATTCCATTTCAAGTCTTACCTCCTGCTCCTCCCTGATGAGCTGTCCCATTCTAGAGCCTTGAAGGTCCACACCTCTCTGGAGGCCCGTGTTATGGAGCGTGCAGCAGATCACAAATGACATTGACCAGCCACCTAAAGAATCATAGTCTCCTTTGATACTGGTCAGTGTTCTCCATGTTTCTGCACCACCACCTGTACCCTGACTATAGGAGCTAGTGTCGCCTTCTCCATGGCACCCCCCCTCCCCCCCCCCCACCTCTCGGACCACTGTTTTCCTGATGCCCGCTGCTTTTCCCTTCCTGTTCAGGTTTCTCCTGCTCATCTCTAGTAGCTTTGGTTTCTTGAGCTGGTGCCCGCTGTTCCGATGACCCTACAATGCCGGGGCAGGGGGGGGGGGGGCAATGACCATCTGAAATGCTAATGATCACAATGGTGCCTTCTCCACAACTCATGGTGGGCTTGCCACAACTTTACCTCAAAAGTCCTCAAACTATAAAAAAAAAATTAGTGCCCTTTTTAAACTTTCCTAGCCTTCATTTGCCCCAGACCTGGTCCTTGGCTTTATGCAGTTGGTCTGTCAGAGATGGCTGCCAAATGCTGACCCTCACCAGGTTTGTTGGGTAAGTCACAGGAGGTGTGCTTTTAATGAGCCCAGTATTAATTGGCTTTATAATAGACAAGGGCCTAACATGAGGACTGTGCTCTCCTCACCCGCAGGAAAAGCAATGAGGCAGAACTGAAATTTAAGACCCCTGGTAGCGTGACCTTGTGGATATGTTTTTATTTTACTTGCCTGCTTCCATTCCTATTCAGTCAGATTCAGGAAAGTCTGGGCCCAAGTCTGTACCACCATGTCTACTCTACATGTGTCTCCTCACATCTTTAGTTCATGTCACCCTCTCAGTATGTCCTTCTGTTCCTTTCCTATTCATGTCCTATCCTGCTTCCAAATAAATAGCACCTATGCTACTTAACTCAATAACTCCAAGCGAAATCGAGCTATCTATTCTCACCACACTCCAAGTAAAGAAGCTTCACCTGAATCTGTTAGTGACTCTTAAATTTATGGTCCAAGGCTCGGTCCCTTCAAGTGATCATCACTGATGGTCCCTTAAAAAGGTGCTGCATTTAAGAACGAGTCACTGGTAGACAGAAAGTGGCAGGTTATTGATGTAGAATGCTGTTCCTAGCAGGATCGCTGCACAGTGGGACTTCTACTCATGGGATTTCATAGCCCATTTCCTGGATTTGGAATCGTTTGTGTGAACAGACTTCTGACCTGACGAAAGAGAGATTCACCAGTCTAACGCCCTAGAATCCTATCAGAAGCAGGAACAGTATCATTTTCTTTGAAGGCCTGAGCTGAAGGTGAGGCCTATTGTATGCAAAGCCCCTGTAGAGGAAGCCAAGGTCACTACTTAGCTCTTCTCCCTCAAAGCCTGTCCAGTTTTGGATCACTGAAGCTTTTGGTAGTATATTTAACCAAATTCACTTAGTTTTATGAAGGAATAAACAACTTTGCAATGACTCCTGTATACTGACATGGAATCAATATGGAGGACACTTGTTTGAAAAAGCTTTCTAGATGTATTAATTTGATTCTGACCCGTACAAATTTTACATATTGGTGCAGTAGCATCAGGTGAATGTGAAATACAGTCAGTGAAAGAGCAATATTCCAATATTAAGTCTGGCCCCATTGAAAATATCAGGAAATATGTTTTAATCAATGAATTGTGGGTGTCACCAGCCCAGTCAACATTCATTGCCCATCTTTAATGCCCAGCGAGCAGTTAACTGCATTGCTGTGGATCTGGAGACACATTCCTGATGAAGGGCTTTTGCCCCGAAACGTCGATTTTGCCTGTCCTCGGATGCTGCCTGAATTGCTGTGCTCTTCCAGCACCACTGATCCAGAATCTGGAGACACATGTAGGTCAGACCAGGTAAGGATGGCAGTTTCTTCCCAAAAGGACATTAATGATCCAGATGGTTCTGATAATTAGTGACATTTTCTTGATTATTATATTCTGAATTATAGATTCATAGTGGGATTTGAACCGGTCCCCTAGAACATTATGTTGATCTCTAAATTAATAGTCTGGTGATAATACCACTAGGCCATTCCCTGTCCTGATAGTTGGTAACAACTACATTGTATACATCAGAAATGTGGTGTTTGGCCACATCTGGCAGGAATATATACAGTTCTCGAATGAATTGTTTGGTCAATTACAATGAGTCAGTTGGACTAAAAATCAGTTAGCCAAAGGGTATAATTTTTGTGAGGGGGGTACTTTAAAAATAATATTTTAAGTATATGATGTAAATGTGAAATATAAAGATGGTAACAATAAATCCTTTTCTAACATAGTGCTTTGGATGAAGAAACCAAAGTTTCGAGAACTCCAACTCTGATGGATGAAGACAATGATATTGCAGACCGGCTGCAGAAACGAGAGGAACGACGCCAGAAACGTCTCCAAGAGGCCATGGAGCGTCAGCGGGAATTTGACCCCACAGTGAGTGAGGAAAGCCGAGACATTTCAAAGGAAATCCAAAGAAATGAGAGGGAAGTGGAGGAGAACAACCAATGGAACAAATGGCAGCAAGAGCCGGAACCGGAGCCGGAACCGGAGCACGAACCAGAACCCGAAGTGGAACCGGAGCCTGAGCCTGAACCGGAACCGGAGCCTGAACCAGAGCCTGAGCCTGAACCAGAGCCTGAGCCTGAACCGGAGCGTGAGGAGGTGGTGATAGTGAAACAGGAGATTGTAAAAGAAAAGATTGAAAAGCCATTCCAAATTGAAAAGGTAAAATGAACAATGCTATGAACAACATTCTAACCATCACTTTTCAAATATATTACCCAATGCTCAGATGTTCTTATTTCATGATTTTATTGATATTTAAGATTGAGTGCAGGTCTAGAGATAGGACAGATGTTCCATTCCTGTGCTGATGTGAGTGTTGGGTCACCTGGATGGACCTTATAAAGCACAATCTGATGGTGAAGTCACTGCACCTGTATTATAGCACACCCAGTTTTGCACCCTTTAAACTGATGGGTGGAAAATCCAAATGGCTTGGTATCTTGTATCATGAGTAGCTGCAGTCGTGGCGTTATCGCCAAAGGGACCAGGGGTCCAGAAAGCTAAGTTTCCAGACAAGGTCCTTGCTGTTAATTGTTATTCTGCAGGTGGGCTCCCAAGATATATTTTTATCTCCCCCCGCACTACACTCAAACATCCCATGCCTTCCTGGCATTGGGACAGGGAGGCTAACCTCAATCAGTTTTCAATTAGCTAACGACACACTCTTTAATTTCAAAGTAGTTGTGATTTCGGCATTTTTCCTCTGATTCTAAAATAATATGCAGTCAATTTATTCCCCTGCCTTTGACTGCACACTACAACTTCCTGTTTGTTGGTGCCTGCACATACTTCCACTCTCTGCACATTTCCATATTCAGTGCCACACTTTGGGTAGTTTTTGCTATAGATCCGTATACTCTGCAGATTTAGATTAATGTTAAAGGACTCAGTTTACTTATAACCAATAATGGGCAGCGGTGAGAGGAGATGTTTATTCTGTCTGTCCG
The DNA here is from genome assembly GCF_037043375.1 of Chiloscyllium plagiosum. Lineage (NCBI taxonomy): Eukaryota > Metazoa > Chordata > Chondrichthyes > Orectolobiformes > Hemiscylliidae > Chiloscyllium > Chiloscyllium plagiosum. The sequence continues at coordinate 47,933,251 of NW_028270161.1, forward strand.
GATGGGATTCAAATTGAGTTCCAGTGTTGGTGCTGTAGGAACATTCATTACTTTCTGCAATTGTAATTCGTTCTATTTAAAGTTTGCTTTGGGATTTTGCCAGATTTCTCTCAAATTTGCTTCTAACAACTGTAGGGTAAAAATTTACCTTGGACAGTATTGTGAGATGGGGAATAACAAATCGACAACTTGTATTTCCATTTGCTTCTGCCCTGTTAGATGGCAAATGGTCTCCCAATTCACTGTCACCCAAGACACATCTCTACCCCTATACAGGTATTTTGGGGAAATACAGCATAGATTTCACACTAAGTAAGATCAGCCAAGGACATGCGGCAGGAAGTGGGACCTTTTATTTACAACCAGATAGCTTGGTATCTTTATCTCCTTGGCCATGAGGAGCTACACTCTGAGAATGCAGTTGGGGCATTATAGTCACAGGGATCTGGGACCAGAAAGCCAAGATTTTAGCCAAGATTCCAGCTGCTAATTGTTGGTCTGTTTTAACATTCTGTACAAACACTCATTGAGAAGAGGTCAAGAGACAGTCAATACCAGGAAACAGTCGGTCCTCATTCTTCTTGCACCAGACCAGGTCATTGGATCTGAATCCATGTTAGCAAGCGAGGGAGAAAATGCATCTTCATTGATAAGACCGCAGTTATATGTTACCAAATGATCGAGTAGGTATTATAACAATCATGGACTTCATACTGACTTCATAGGGCCCACAGTGTTTGGCATGTGCAGAAGGAGTAAAGGTGAGAGGCTAATAGCATGCTGGCCTTCATAACAAGAGGAATTGAGTATAGAAGCAAAGAGGTGCTTCTGCAGCTGTACAGGGCCCTGGTGAGACCACACCTGGAGTACTGCGTGCAGTCCTGGTCTCCAAATTTGAGAAAAGACATTCTGGCTATTGAGGGAGTGCAGCGTAGGTTCACGAGGTCAATTCCTGGAATGGCAGGATTACCTTACACTGAAAGACTGAAGCGACTGGGCTTGTATACCCTTGAGTTTCAAAGATTGAGAGGGGATCTGATTGAGACGTAAAAGATTATGAAAGGATTGGACATTCTGGCAGTAGGAAGCATATTTCCACTGATGGGTGAGTGCCAAACCAGAGGTCACAGCTTAAAAATACGGGGTAGACCATTTAGGACAGAGCTCAGGAGAAACGTCTTCACCCAGAGAGTGGTGGCTGTGTGGAATGCTCTGCCCCAGACGGCAGTGGAGGCCCACTCTCTGGATTCATTTAAGAAAGAGTTGGATAGAACTCTCAAAGATAGTGGAATCAAGGGTTATGGAGATAAGGCAGGAACAGGATACTGATTAGGAATGATCAGCCATGATTATATTGAATGGCGGTGCAGGCTCGAAGGGCAGAATGGCCTACTCCTGCACCTATTGTCTATTTCCAATTCTTCACCAATTTATTTGGCAAGTGTTATGTCAAATCTGCCATCCTGCTCCAAATCCCATAATGATCTTGTTGAGCCCCAACTCTGTTTCCATGGCAGTGGCATGTGTCTGGAGTTAGTGCAGACAGGCAGTATTTTGGGGCTGTGCTGGTTTGGAGCTTCTATCTTCTGTAACTGATTGGAACTCTCTGAGTCCCGTGTACAAGTATTCTCACATTCTGGACAGAGGGAGAATGATTCTGAAGATATCAGGAGTTGTTCTTGACAGGAGTGAAAGGAGAGGTGTTTAAAGCAATATGGCAGCTCCCAAATAGTGGATAGTAGATGGCCTACCTATAGTTTTAATGAAAAGAAAACTTAATGACATGTTTAAAATAATGGAATGTTAACATGAGGTGGAATATTTTAATTTACACAAACTTACTTTAACTCTGAGACCTATCCTCATCGTTTAGACTGAGCTTAGAACCAAATATTCATAGTTATACCAAAGAACCCCTAAACTGTGGAAACAGGTCCTTTAGCCCAACTAGGCAAAAGCGAGGACTGGAGATTAGAGTCAAGATTAGAGTGGTGCTGGAAATGCACAGCAGGTCAGACAGCATCCGAGGAGCAGAAAGATCGATGTTTTGGGCCAAAAGCCCTTCATCAGGAGTGAGGCTGGAAGCCTTGGGGGGTGGAGAGATAAATGGGAGGGGGTGGGGCTGGGGGAAGGTAGCTGGGAATACAATAGGTGGATGGAGGAAGGAGTAAAGGTGATAGGTCAGAGAGGAGTGTGGAGCGGATAGGTGGGAAGGAAGATTGACAGGTGGGACAGGTCATGAGGATGGTGCTGAGCTGGAAGTTTGGAACTGGGGTAAGGTGGGGGAGGGGAAATGAGGGAACTGGTGAAGTCCACAATGATGTCCTGGGGTTGAAGCGTTCCGAGGCGGAAGATGAGGTGTTGATGAACGCCTGCTCCTCAGATGCTGCCTGACCCTTTAGCCCAACTAGTCCACACTGACCCTCCAAAGAGTAGCCCACCCAGTCTCATTCCCCTACCCTACCACTCTACATTTACCCTGACTAATGCACCTAAACTGCACATGCCTGAACACTGTGGGCAATTTAGCATAGCCAATTCACCTAACCTGCACATCTTTGGACTGTGGGAGGAAACGGTGGCTCAATGGTTAGAACTGCTGCCTCACAGTACCAGGGTCCCAGGTTCAATTCTAGCCTTGGGCAACTGTCTGTGTGGAGTTTGCACATTCTCCCACAGTCCAAAGATGGGTAGGTCAGGTGAATTGGCCATGCTAAATTCCCCATAATGTGAGGTGCATTAGTCAAAGGGAATAGGGTCGATGTGGACTTATTGAGCTGAAGGGCTTGTTTTGACACTGTAGGAAATCTAATCTAAACTGGGGGACCCACACAGATGCAGGGAAAATGTGCAAACTCCACGCTGATAGTAGCCCAAGGCTGGAATCCTGCCCAGGTCCCTGGCGCTGTGAAGCAGTAGTGCTAAGCATTGAGCCACCGTGCCTCCCACAAGATGGCAGTTTTCTTCCCTAAAGGACATTAATGAAACAGATGGTTCTGATAATTATATTTACCACACAATCCCAGTTTTCAAAGTTACATAGAATGACATGAACCTTACACTGAGAAAACAGAAACTTTGATTAAGCAGGCCTAGCCAGTGTCTTCTCCTTCTCTGTCTAGTGTGTCATTATATCTTTCTATTTCTCTCTCCCTCACATAACAAAGGAATTATTTTATGTCAAAAACATTAACTAAATTTTCTGGGTCTTTTTATGAATAAACATTACTGTGATGCTTCGATTGGTCCACTAGGCTCTATTGGTAGCACTGTCACCAAGTCAGAAGGTCATAGGTTCAGTCCCATTCCAGGATTTGAGAGCCTAATCTCTGCTGATACTGCTGTTTGAGGCTGCACTATGAAACCAATGCACACTCACTCTGCCCATAGAGGTAGATTCAGGAATCCTGTGACACTGTGTGACAAAGACCAGGGGAGTTCTTCCAATAACCTGGCCAACAGTTCTCCCACAACCAAGAACTATTTGGGGCAGCATGCTGACTTAGTGTTTAGCACTCCTGCCTCACAGCACCAGGGACCCAGGTTCGATTCCAGCCTCGGGCAACTGTCTGTGTGGAGGTTGCACATTCTCCCCGTGTCTGTGTGGGTTTCCTCCGGGTGCTCCAGTTTCCTCCCGCAGTCCAAAGATGTGCAGGTCAGGTGAATTGGCCGTGGTAAATTGCCCGTAGTGTTAGGTGCATTAGTCAGAGGGAAATGAGTCTGGGTGGGTTACTCTTCGGAGGGTCAATGCGGACTAATTGGGCCAAAGGGCCTGTTTCCACACTGTAGGGAATCTAATCTAATCTAATATTTCGAAGCTTATAGAGCTGTGTGCTGCCTGAGGCAGCTAAACAACCATGACTACAAGAATCATTCAATATTGTAAAGATGGGATCTGGGTTAATATAAATGCACGTCATTTCTTTTTAAGTCTTTTTCCCTTTCTATACAGGCCTTTCTACAGGTATTACCTTTGCTAAAGGGGATTGTTGAGATTCCTGGCAGTGGAGAGGGTCAGCGAGAATAGTAGAGCATAACATTAGAGCTCTGCAGCAGAAATATTAGGTTCCAGTGAAAATATGCTCATAATTGCAAGAAAATAATTTAAAAATAAATAATTATGGACTTTGGCAACCTTGCAAGAAACTAATCAACTGATGACAACTAAGAATGTACTCGCGAAATTATTATATATTTAGTTCTTCCATTTTTTCTCTTCTACTTTCCATGTAGTTGAATATTTTTAAGTAGCACATTTAAAATGTGAATTCATAATGCAATTTCACCTTTGATTTTGCTAAATTCTCACAATATTATTTGTCTCTGAACTGAAACAAAATGAATAGACAGTTCCATCAATGTATGAGGAGGCTTCAGTTCAACTCAAACCAAAGACTAAATATCATTCATTTATTTCACTCTGGAATGCTGTCTACTCTAGTCCAGGAATATCAATAGGAGCTATTAGGAAAGACTACTTTAGTTCAATTATTGACCTGGGTCAAAATACTTTCAATCCAGAAGTAAATTACTACCCTAGAGATAATGCTGTGCACTCAATTAACATTTTAAAGAAAGACTTGCATCCATAACCTGATTACAATGGAACAAGAGTGCTAACCATCACCTAGACTATTAGATTTTTTTTTTTCTGAATTTATTTCTGATGAAAACTGTGCTTTGACCTATGTGAAAGAATGAGCACAGATTAGTCAGGACACTGGAAAGGGTTGAAGGTAAAACCCAATGATTTGCCTACAGCACTAATAAGAATTGTAAAAATATGTGCAGAGTGTATCAGTGTACCAGAAAGCACCAACACCCATTGTTCTACAGTCTTTTAATAAGCTGAATATTTAGAGGGCCTTATCGAGCGATATAATCATATCACTACAATATGAGATTAATATTAGGAGAGTGAAGAGTGCAGCCAACATACTTGAATTAACTAGCTACCTCAGAGTCATAGGTGAGCTCACAACAGACATGTGCAGTGTTGCAATCCCTGTGCTGTTAATTTTTAATTTTATGAAAGGACCTACATAGTATCAAATATCAAACATGAAAGACAAAGAGCTCTTGTGAATTGGATAGCTGACCTGTTGTCGGTACCTCAGTCACTTTGCACAGGTACGGAAGCAGGAATATAAAAGAATTGTGACAGGTTTCTAGGAGCACAGTAGATATCATCTGTATAAAGTCATCAGTTCACTAATACAGGTGGTTGTTTATCCTGAAGGAGTACTTCCCTCCAAGACTGTAATGAATATCCTTCTCATATATTCTTGAAAACGTAGCTGCTTGATAATTGACACTGTGCTGCCTTTGCCACTTGGAAGTCACCAAAATAAACTGTACCCTTTTGGTATCATCATCTGGACATTGCTCAGTAACACTGAATTCAGCTAGTCATAATGCAGCATATTAGTGAAGACTTGACCTTTTGTCTTTGTTTTTAAAAACAACCATTGCAGAAAAGTGAGATATGGAAGGAAGAGATAGTTGAGCACACAGAGAAGAAAATATCCAAATCAGGCCCAGAGAACGGGGAGGCTCTTCATGAGGAGATCACGCAAAAGCATAAGAAAATGGATAGAACAACGAGGTAAGTGCAGCCAGATTATGTCCCTTTTACCTTAACTTGTCACTGAGATGTTGGTTGATACAGTCGGAAATAATGTGATGATTGATTCCAGTGACTAACCCTTTAATTTTCTTATATAGATTCAACAAATAACTGCATCTGTGTAAACATGAAATAAATAGCTTAGTGTAATGTTGCCAGACTGGTGTGAAGTCATAGCACTATTAGGGTAGGAGAAGTCAGCTTTGGAAAATGTAATTTCCTGCTGATTACACACGTCAATTTAATTCTTATTGAATACTTCGATATGTCAAAGTCCCCAAATTGGCTCCGTGGTAACAAATAATGCCAATGTTATTTATACTGCTGTGGTTTTGGCAGAATTTGAAGAATTCATTGCAGAGATGGATAACTTAGAAAAATTGCTATTTTAGTGAGCACTCGTAGACACTGCAGCTTGTCGTCATAGCGTTTTTGACTGGGGCGGTGCTCTGGTTATCAAGACCTGCTGCTCCCAGAGTTGTTGCAAAAATTAAAGATTTTTTTAAAAATGCAAAAAGTTCCCCAATTGACCCTGATTTTCAGACACAGGTTGACAGAAAGAACAGACTATAGGAAGGGCATGAGGTGTCAGAGTAACCAATGACGTTACCACCTCTGCTTCCAAAGGATGGATTTTTAACCCAATCATTGCACCTCGTTAATGCTCAAGGAGTGAAACCATTGAACATAACAGACCATTTAGATGCTAAACAGACTGGGAGACAACCACATGAATTGTGAAAAATTAAAGGTTTATGAAATAAAGAAAGTATTTACACAACATTGTTAGTTATCACTGTGTCTTTAGTACAATTTTCTCTTCCCCAGCAGGTCATGCCTCACAAACCTTATTGAATTCTTTGAGGATGTGACAAAACACGTTGCTGAAGGTAGAGCAGTGGATGTAGTGTACGTGGATTTTAGCAAGGCATTTGATAAGGTTCCCCATAGTAGGCTCATTCGAAGAGTAAGGAGGCATGAGATAAAGGGAAACCTGTCTGTCTGGATACAGAATTGGCTGGCCCATAGAAGACAGAGGGTGGTGGTAGATGGAAAGGATTTAGCCTGGAGCTCGGTGACCAGTGGTGTTCCGCAGGGATCTGTTCTGGGACCTCTGCTATTTGTGATTTTTATAAATGACTTTGATGAGGAAATGGAAGGGTGGGTTCGTAAGTTTGTCGATGACACCAAGGTTGGTGGTTGTGGATACTGTGGAGGGTCGTTGTATGTTGCAACGTGACATTGCCAGAACGCAGAACTGGGCGGATAAGTGGCAGATGGAGTTCAACCTGGAAAAGTGTGTAGTGATTCATTTTGGAAGGTCAAAGTTGAATGCAGAATACAGAGTTAAAGGCAGGATTCTTGGTAGTGTGAAGGAACAGAGGGATCTTGGAGTCCATGTCCATAGATCCCTCAAAGTTGCCACCCAAGTTGATAAGGGTGTTAAGGCGTTTGGTGTGTTGGCTTTCATTAGCAGGGGATTGAGTTTTAGAGCTGGTGGTTATGCTGCAGCTCTATAAAACCCTGGTTAGGCCACACGTGGAATATTGTATTCAGTTCTGGTCATCTTATTATAGGAAAGATGTGGAAGCTTTAGAGAGAGTGCAGAGGAGATTTACCAGGATGCTGCCTGGACTGGAGGGCATGTCTCGTGAAGAAATGTTGAGGGAGCTGGGGCTTTTCTCATTGGAATGAAGAGGGTGAGAAGTGACTTGATTGAGATGTACAAGATGTCGAGAGGCATAGATAATGGATAGCCAGAAACCTCTTCCCATGGTGGAAATGTCTATCACAAGGGGGCATAATTTGAAGGTGATTGGAGGAAGGCTATGGGGAGATGTCAGAGGTAGATTCTTTACACAGAGAGTGGTGGGTGTTTGGAATGTCACTGATGGTAGTAGAGTCAAATACATTAGGGACGTTTAAGTGACTATTGGATAGGTACATGGAAGTTAGTACAATGAAGGGTATGTAGGTTAGTCTGATCTTACAATAGCATAAAAGGGCAGCACAACATCAAGGTCCGAAGGACCTGTACTGTGCTGTACAGTTCTATGTTCTAAAACAATTACTTGGATCATCTGCTGTGGTTCCATGGTAAGACTCAGTCTCTGATTCAGATTGCGGGCCCAGATCCTACCTCAGAGACATGGAAGTAAAGTGCACTCCAGTTTAGCTCTGAGGGTCTGCTGCATGACCAGGGTGTTGCTTCTCAGATAAGATGCCAGCTCCCTCTCTGATGAAAAGAAAAAAGGCACATGGCACTTTTTGATGAAGAGGAGTGATGATTCCTGCCCCCTCCCCTGCACAATGTCCTGGCCTTTGTTTGAACAAATATTAGTGAAACAGAAAGTCTGAACTTTTATCTAACACAGAACCTTGCTGTGAGCAAGCTTCCAAGCTATTGTTAAAAACATTCTTCACTGGCTGTAAAGGCGCCATGCAAATGCAGGTGTCTTCTTTCCATCAAAGATGGGCTGGACGAGATTGACACTGTTATATTTTCACTTGAATATTTACACCAAAGCAGTTTTGTTGAACTGCATGGTAAATACTGAGATTACACTCTGTAAGTAGCACCTTGGGTGGCACGGTGGCTCAGTGGTTGGCACTGCTGCCTCACAACGCCAGGGACCTGGGTTCAGTTCCAGCCTTGGGTGACTGTATGGAGTTTGCACATTCTCCCCTGTTTGTGCGGGTTTCCTCCCACAATCCAAAGATGTGCAGATTAGGTGAATTGGCCGTGCTAAATTGCCCATAGTGTTAGTCAGGGGTAAATGTAGAGTAACAGGGTAGGGGAAAGGTTTTGTGTCCTGAAGGGCCTGTTTCCACATGTAGGGATTCTACGATTCTAAACCTGAATGGATCCTGGTTCAGTGGTTGGAAGGCAACATTGTAATTCCTGTATCTCCTTTGGAAAAGGTTCCCCAGCTAGAATGTACATTTATTGACAAAATTCTCTTTTTGACATAAATATAAATCAGGAAAATGAACAAAGTAAATGTTTTTTTTTTCATTAATTAACCATTTTGTTTTCCTTTGGAGTGAAAATCCAAACTGTGGATCCAAACATGAAAATTATGATGTAGACTTTTTCAAAATAAAATTGTTGATAAGGTCGTTATGAAGGTGGAACCCCCTCCAGAGTGACCCTTCACTCTACCCTTTCACAGCTCATCCTACCATCTGGCTCATCGTGTATGCCCTCCAGTATTTGAGTTATTCTGGCAATTTTAATAGGCCAAACCTTCACTGAGCACAAGTGCCGAGAGATTAAACCACTGCACTACTTGATATTGAGTCCATCTGTCTTAGATTTGAATGTTTTGGCTATATCAAATTGAATTGGCAAAATGGAAGCACAGTTTATGAACTGAATCTGCCATACAAGGTAGGTTTTGTATTCAAAGCATTTTGAAAACTTCCAGGTTGTGTGGAAGACGATATGTATTTGTTAAAATTCTGTTGTTTATTGGGTGGCATGGTTAGCACTGCTGCCTCACAGCACCAGGGACTTGGGTTCGAATCCAGTCTCAGGCAACTGTCTCCCCTTGTCTGCGTGTGGGTTTCCTCCGGGTGATCTGGTTTCCTCCAACAGTCCAATGATGTGCAGGTTAGGTAGATTGTCCATGGTAAATTACCCATAGTGTTCAGGGATGTGTAGGTTAGGTGCAGTAGTCAGGGGTAAATGTGGATCAATAGAGTAGGGGGCTGGGTCTGGGTGGGATACTCATTGGTGGGTCAGTGTGGACTTGTAGGGCTGAAGGGCCTGTTTCCGCACTGTAGGGGCTCTCTGAAAATGGCTGCAGAAAGAAGGGCTAGTTAAAAGAGCGGTGATGTTGCCAACAGAGTCCACAAAGGGTTGCCTCATAACATTGTGCCTTTTTCCTTTTGGTGGGGGGGAGTGTAGCCACTCCGAGTCCAAGCCGAGCCAGGAAGCAGAGGATGCAGCCGCCAAGCTGGAGGCGGAGAGGAAGCTGGAAGAGCTGAAACGGCGTCAGGACGAGAAGGAGAGTGAAGAGTTTGAAAAGATGAAGCAGAAACAGCAGGAGGCTGTGGTGGAGCTGGAGGAGTTGAAGAAGAAACGAGAAGGGCGCAGGAAGGTACGAGAAGAGGAAGAGCAAAAGCGGCAGCAGGATGAGGCCGAGAGAAAAGCAAAGGAAGAGGTAATGTTCAAAGGCAAAGATGTGCTGATGGGCTGGGAGCAGGGTTGTCTCTAAGTTGCATGTAAACATGACAATGCAGCTGTCTGGAACATACTGCACATTGAAGCAAATAGGCCGCTCATGGCGGGGGGTTGGGAGTGCAGAACTAACCATCTAAACCTCCAACTATAAAAGTGTTAGCGGCTAGGTGAAACGAGAAAGAAATGTAATTGTCATTGAAGAAGCTGGGAAAGCACATTTTCTCAAACAATGTTAATTGTTTGAATACCTTAACAATCCAGTATGGTGGCTCAGTGGTTAGCACTGCTACCTCACAGCGCCAGGGACCCGGGTTCGATTCCAGCCTCGGGCGAGTGTCTGTGTGGAATTTGCATGTTCTCCTCGTGTCTGCGTGGGTTTCTTCCAGGTGCTCCGGTTTTCTCCCACAATTCAAAAGATGTGCAGTGTGGATTTGTTGGATCGAAGGGCCTGTTTCCGCACTGTAGGGATTCTATGATTCTGTGATTGAATCAATTCATCCATTATGGCCTACCCAAGGCTATGGGCCAAATGGGATTAGAATAGTTAGTTGCTTTCAACCAGCAATGATGCAATGGGCCGAAGGGACTTGATAATAACACCATTAGAAATAGGAACAGGATTAGGCCATTCTGACCCCCATCGAGCCTGCTCTACCGTTCAGTAGGATCATGGCTGATTCGACATTCTTCAGATCCACTTCCTTGTGTCTTTCCCATGACCCTTGATTCCCCGACTGATCAGGAATCTATCCATCTCAGCATTAAATATACACAAGGACTCTGCTCCTAGAGCTGTCTGTGGCAAGGAGTTCCAAAGACTCAATCCTCTGAGTGAAGAAATTCCTCCTCATTTCAGGCTCAAATTGCTCTCCCTTTATTTTGAGACTGTACCTTATGGTTCTTTTACCCTGCAAATCTCCTTAAGAATCCTGTATGTTTCAATGAGATCACCTCTCATGGTTCTAAACTCCAGTGAGTAGAGTTCCACTCTATTTAATCTTTGCTCATGAGACAATCTCTTCATTACTGGGGTGATGCTAGTGAACCTGCTGAACTGTCTCCAGTGAAATGATATCTTTCCTTAAATAAGGGGACCAAAACTGCACACCAGATAGAGTCATAGAGATGGACAGCATGGAAACAGACCCTTCGGTCCAACCCGTCCATGCCGACCAGATATTCCAACCCAATCTAGTCCCACCTGCCAGCACCCGGCCCATATCCCTCCAAACCCTTCCTATTTATATACCCATCCAAATGCTTCTTAAATGTTGCAATTGTACCAGCCTCCACCACTTCCTCTGGCAGCTCATTCCATACATGTACCATCCTCTGCATGACAATGTTGTCCCAAAGGTCTCTTTTATATTTTTCCCCTCTCACCCTAAACCTATGCCTGCTAGTCTGGACTCCCCGACCCCAGGGAAAAGACTTTGCCTATTTACCCTATCCATGCCCCTCATAATTTTGTAAACCTCTATAAGGTCACCCCTCAGCCTCCGACGCTCCAGGGAAAACAGCCCCAGCCTGTTCAGCCTCTCCCTGTAGCTCAAATCCTCCAACCCTGGCAACATCCTTGGAAATCTTTTCTGAACCCTTTCATGTTTCACATCTTTCCGATAGGAAGGAGACCAAAATTGTATGCAATATTCCAACAGTGGCCTGACCAATGTCCTGTACAGCCGCAACATGACCTCCCAACTCCTGTACTCAATACTCTGACCAATAAAGGAAAGCATACCAAACGCCTTCTTCACTATCCTATCTACCTGTGACTCTACTTTCGAGGAGCTATGAACCTGCACTCCAAGGACTCTTTATTCAGCAACACTCCCTAGGACCTTACCATTAAGTGTATAAGTCCTGCTAAGGTTTGCTTTCCCAAAATGCAGCACCTCGCATTTATCTGAATTAAACTCCATCTGCCACTTCTCAGCCCATTGGCCCATCTGATCAAGATCCTGTTGTAATCTGAGATATCCCTCTTTGCTGTCCACTACACCTCCAATTTTGGTGTCATCTGCAAACTTACTAACTGTAGCTCTTATGCTCGCATCCAAGTCATTTATGTCAATGACAAAAAGTAGAGGACCCAGCACCGATCCTTGTGACACTCCACTGGTCACAGGCCTCCAGTCTGAAAAACAACCCTCCACCACCACCTTCTGTCTTCTACCTTTGAGCCAGTTCTGCATCCAAATGGCTAGTTCTCCCTGTTTTCAGTGAGCTCTAACCTTGTTAATCAGTCTCCGATGGGGAACCTTGTCGAACGCCTTACTGAAGTCTATATAGATCACATCCATCACTCTGCCCTCATCAATTTTTTTGTTACTTCTTCAAAAAATTCAATCAAGTTTGTGAGACATGATTTCCCATGCACAAAGCTGTGTTGACTATCCCGAATCAGTCCTTGCCTTTCGAAATACATGTACCTCTTGTCCCTCAGGATTCCCTTGCCCACCACCGAGGTCAGGCTCACTGGTCTATAGTTCCCTGGCTTGTCCTTACCAGCCTTCTTAAACAGTGGCACCACGTTTGCCAACCTCCAGTCTTCTGGTACCTCACCTGTGACTATCGATGATGCATATATCTCAGCAAGAGGCCCAGCAATCACTTCTGTAGCTTCCCACAGAGTTCTCGGGTACACCTGATCAGGTCCTGGGTATTTATCCACCTTTAACCATTTCAAGACATCCAGCACTTGCTCCTCTGTAATCTGGACATTTTGCAAGATGTCACCATCTATTTCCCTACAGCCTATATCTTCCATATCCTTTTCCACAGTAAATACTGATGCAAAATATTCATTTAGTATCTCCCCCGTTTTCTGTGGCTCCACACAAAGGCTGCCTTGCTGATCTTTGAGGGCCCTATTCTCTCCCTAGTTACCCTTTTGTCCTTAATATATTTGTAAAGCCCCTTTGGATTCTCCTTAATTCTATTTGCCAAAGCTATCTCATGTCCCCGTTTTGCCCTCCTGATTTCCCTCTTAAGTATACTTCTTCTTTCTTTAACTCTTCTAAGGATTCACTCAATTTATCCTGTCTATACCTGACATATGCTTCCTTCTTTTTCTTAAACAAACCCTCAATTTCTTTAGTCATCCAGCATTCCCAATAGTTACCAGCCTTCCCTTTCACCCTGACAGGAATATACTTTCTCTGGATTCTCGTTATCTCATTTCTGAAGGCTTCCCATTTTCCAGCCGTCCCTTTACCTGCGAACATCTGCCTCCAATCAGCTTTCGAAAGTTCTTGCCTCATACTGTCAAAATTGGCCTTTCTCCAATTTAGAACTTCAACTTTTAGATCTGGTCTATCCTTTTCCATCACTATTTTAAAACGAATCGAATAATGGTCACTGGCCCCAAAGTGGTCTCACCAGCACCTTTGGTACAGTTGCAGTAAAACCTCACTACTCTGACACTCCAACTCCCCCAAAACATTCCAATAGCCTTCCTGTTGCCCCCCACTGTGTGCTAGCTTTCTGTGTTTTGTACACCGTTAACTTTCAGGTCCCTGTGTGTTGCAGCTTTCTGCAGTTTTTCTCCTTCTAAGTAATACTCTGTTCTTTTGTTCTCCCTTCCAAAATGAACAGCTTCACATTTCCCACATTACATTCCATTTAAAACATTTTGCCCACTTACTTAACCGATCAGTATCTCTCTGCAAATTGTTTCTGTGCTGCAAATCTTCATGACTGTATAAAGCACAATATCCTTCTTCCCCAACATGTCTCCGTTCACTCCTTCCCATTGTTCTCATTCACTGTCTCCAAATATCTTCTATTCTCACACTCCCCACACATTTCAAATGACCTCTTTCCACATACTCCTTGCTGCCTTTTCTCATGCGACCCACTCTTTCTTTACACTTAACCATTCCAGCTCTGTTCCTGCTTGTTACACTTTGCTGCTGTGCTCAATGGTTGCTCATTCCCTCCTCTCACTGTCATTCTTTTTCACCTTGCACATTAACTTAATTTTACAGAGAGTCTCAATGTAATTGAAGGAGACAGAAAAGCATGAAGTAACTGAAGGTCTCAAACCCAGTGGGCATAAGCCATTGAGGCCTTCGGTCTGGGATGAAGTTAACAATTTGATTTAGTCCAAATGAGCACCTGATGATTTCTGAGTGGCAGGTTTACGAAGCGCATTGGGCTATTGATCATATAGCTAAAGCCTGGCAAAGAAATAGTATGGCAGTGTGAGACAATCCAGCCTAGAAACAATGGCTTCATTTACGCTCTCTAGGTTAGTAGACCATGGACAGGCAACAAGATTGAGAGTAATTTGTTGCGCTGTTTTGTGAGAAGAATAAGTTGTGAAGGTTGTTTGTGATTGAACACTGGAATTATAAGCTGCGTGCATTTTCACAAAGCCTTTTGCGATTCATCTAACCTCCTGAGAGTAGGAGCTCCTTCCTCAGGAAAGCAGAGTTATTAGCCCAGTTGGAGAGGTGTACTGGGATGTGGGGGGGGTTGAAATATGTCAGAAGACTGAGAATAGGACATGGGAAGAGACCAGACACTTGTCAAGAGGGAAGCGAACTGGGGCATGATGGATGAGGTATAATGTGATCTGTTAGAAGGGAACGTGTACAGGAGCCAGTGAGAAGAGGAGGTGATTGGGACCAGTGGGATCAGTGAAAGGAATGGAGAGTGGGACCAGTTGGAAGAGAGTAGTTTCACGTTAAGATGTGCACAATGCTGTAATATGGAAGTTGTTGTATGATGAAGCAAAAAGATCACTCAAAGCTTTGACATTTCAGTGACTTTATACGTTTATGATGTCATGAGTTTGTAGTTCATCCAGTAGAAAGCAAAATTAGAGAGAGGCAATTGGAAGGAGGCCAATGCATAAAATACAGTCGGGTTTTTATGATCCCAGTTGATGATGTTATCAGACAAATCAGCTCTCTGGGTGAAATCTACTTTGATAATTTTTTTTATTTAATGTAGTGGTCTTTCACTGAATCGCAAATATGCAATAAAACAATAAAACAGAAGTTTACTACACTGAAAATAAAATAGAATAAACTAGGCTATTTATGTATGACACGATCTGAAGGATTTTGAAACACACTGTGAAAGTGTAGTCCCGTTTATCTCAATACCATCACTTCACTGTACTTAAACAAAGTGTTTGCTTTTCTATCATATCTATCATTTTAACTGTTTCTTTCATTCTCAGTCTTGAGAATTTGGCAGCCTCTTCCTTGATTAGTCAAACAACTATACTTAAATTTTCTCAATTTCAAATGGCCCCATCTAACCAAACACTTCTGGTCTGGAATGTTCAAGCAATAATTATTACACTGAGGTTATCTATTTCCTAACAATACTAAGCCCTCTTTTTCATCAGGCAAATCTGTTTCAGACATCTAACTTCCACTGTGCCTTCTACAAACTGAACCCAAATGTTTCCAAGCAAGAAAGATATTCCAAGGCATTCAAACTGAAAGCAGTTTAATACACTTCAGTGTATATTCTGTCAATTCGTGAAATTCTTCCAATGCAAACAATTTTCCATTGTCAACCCATGGACTGCCTTTCTCATATTAGTTTTCTTTGCAAAATGCCTATGAAATACTGACAAGCTAATCATGAAAACCTCCTACAAATAGATCAAAGTCCACATGCCACTGGTTCAAAATCCAAACCCGAACAATAATGATACTAATGTGTACATATAATCTCAGACATTACATCACATAGTTGCTCCCTTCACACTCTTACTCTCTCATGTTCCATTCTAAGTCCCTGTTACTATTTGCTTTCTCCTCTCCTCACATAATCCATGTTACTTCTTATAGAGTCATACAGCACCGAAATAGACCCTTTGGTCCAACCAGTCCAGGCCGACCATGTTCCCAAACTAAACTAGTCCAACCTGCTTGTGCTTGGCCTGTATCCCTCCAAATATTTCCTCTTCATGTACTTATCTAAAAGTTGTTTAAATGTTGTAACTGTAGCCTCATCCATAACTTCCTTTGGAAGTTCATTTCACATACAAACCACTCTCCTCCTAAAAGAAATTGCCTCTTATGTCTTTTTTCTCCTCTGACCTTAAAGATATACCCCTTAGTCTTGAAATCCCCAACCCTAGAGAAATGACTCCTGTTGTTCACCTTATCTATAGCCCTTACCACTATAAGGACACCTCTCACCCTCCTACTGTCCAGTGGAAAAAGTCCCAGCTTATCCAGCCTCTCCGTATAGCACAAACACTCCATTCCTGGCAACATCCTGGTAAATCTCTTTGGAACCCTCTCCAGCTTAAAAATACCCTTCCTATTACAGGGCAAACAGAACTGGACACAAGATTCCAGAAGAGGCCTCAACAACTTCTCTCTACATGCAAACTGCACAGTTACTGATACAAGAACTTGTGGTTTCAGGAATCTAAATGAAATGTGAAAGGAATAGTGAGGATGCACACAGCTTGAAAATCATACTTTCATCTCACCAAAGAATGAACGTGCAGTTAGCATATAATGGCTTATTTCTCAGCTGTAAATTTGATAATAGTGTAAGAAAGGGGCATTAAAAGGAAGCACTGCCCTTTTGGCTCAGTGTCCAAAGCTATCAGGCTGATTATGCACAAGAAATAAGATTGCATTCATCTGTTTTTGAATCGTGCAGTCTGCAGGGCCGTATCTAAATGTTATCCAGAAAAGACCCTGGGGTTGTATCTGCATGGGGATTCACTCGCAAATCTTCTGACGTCATTTGGACAATGCATTGGCCGAATGTCCAGACAAATGGCATAAACTCATTTCTTCTGGGATCATTGTTGACGCAAGTTTGGATGAAATTATTGCCAATCCCTGTAAATATGGAAAAATGTTGCATATGAGAATTGGAACTTTCTGGAATCAGACATTGAATCAGCGCTGGGTTCTGTTGCTGCTCCATCTCCTCTCCTGAACATTTAGTCCCAACATTCATGACTGGCACTTCCATATCATTGTCACCTTTTTACCAAAATCTTATTGTCTCATTCTACCTACCCAGAGTTACACTGCAGTTGCCTCTGTCCACCTGCTGTATACCTCTGTTACTTTCCTGTACTTTGTTAGAGTCTTACTATTGCTGCTTCTCTTCAACTTACAATGCATGCTTTTTGAACTTGTGCGAAATGTTAGGTGTGCAAAATTTGCAGCTTAAAGTTCTGCTATGCTTTGCACCAGTTGCACAGATTTTGGTTATATTGCTCTACACAAGTTCATTTGAGCAAAACTTCTGCTTTGCTGTGTTTTACATGGTATAAATACCTTGCAAAACAATATTATATTGAATTAATCATGACCAATGCCACACTTATTAGCTTTATATGATACACCATAACACAAATACATGATGAACCAGTGCAACCATTTAAAAATGTTTTATGTTCCTGATCTACAGAGTGAACTGACCAATATGCAAAATGCACTGACCAAAAAAACAATGAACTGTGCACGAATTAGACTGTGTTGGTTTCCTGTTCTGACAAAGGCCAAAGATCAACTTTTGTGCTCTCCACAGATGGTGACTGACCTGCTGGGTATTTCAGCCCTTTCTGTCTCTAACCTACACATTAACTTTACCACACCTTAAGATAAACATCCAAGATGTTTTCCCACAGGTATGTAAATGGATGCATTAAACTACTTGGACTGAGATCTACAAACGTGATCTGATACACTCCATGAAACAGCTAACCAACCTTAAGATGGTTCGGTGGGAATTGGAATAGTAAAAGCCATTAATATTCTCCATGAACTTCAACTTAAATATTTGCCCTTGTCTTTAAGGAGGAGAAGAGGAAGCTGAAGGAAGATATTGAGAGACGAAGAGCAGAGGCTGCAGAGAAACGGCAGAAGCCAGAGGACATTGAAACAGCCAATGATAAAGAGCCATTTAAATGCGTGAGCCCCCGTGGCTCCTCCCTAAAGGTACATCCTCAGCGAGCTACAGGATGTTCATTCCTACCTATTTTGGCCATTTATTGTCAGTGGAGGTTTTCACAAAGGGAATGCAAGCTAGCAAATCAGGCCTATAATGTCATAATGCCAATGAGAATTCATGCCCTTACCAAAATCTTATGAAACAGCTCCTGATAGTTTAAGAAATAAATTCCCATTTACTGGCCAGGTGAGTCCGGGCTAAAGTCTTTACACAGATTTCCACAAAAGCTTTTGTGTCTTACTCTTTTACAGAAGTTACTGTCAACCTCTTCAAGATTTATAGCCATGTCCCCTCAGTATCTTGGGGCAGCACGGTGGCTCAGCAGTTAGCACTGCTGCCTCACAGCGCCAGGGACCCAGGTTCAATTCCAGCCTCGGGTGACTGTCTGTGTGGAGTTTGCACATTCTCCTTGTGTCTGCGTGGGTTTGCTATGGGTGCCCTGGTTTCCTCCCACAGTCCAAAGATGTGTAGGTCAGGTGAATTGGCCATGCTAAATTGCCCATAGTGTTAGGTGCATTAGTCAGAGGGAAATGAGTCTGGGTGGGTTACTCTTCGGAGGGTTGGTGTGGACTTGTTGAGCCAAAGGACCAGTTTCCACATTGGAGGGAATCTAATCTAATCTCACTTAATATTCACTTCACAAATCAGACAATGGATTTTCAGTATCCACAGGGAACATGGTAATTAGTGCTGCTGACAGTAGTGACACTGAAGCTAATTTTCAGAGCCATTCAGTACAACAGTGATTACATTCAAAAACACTCCTTTTTATATATGTTCAAAAATGCTTTGTGATTCGCTAAAGTTTTGAAAAGTGCCATGCAAATATAGATCCATCTTTTCATTTTAACCTTCTATAAACCTAGTACTAGCTAGAAATTAACCATTCCCATCCAAATGGATCAGCCATTCAATGAGGAGACATAAGGGAAACCGTGTTACTTTCTAACGTGCAGCACTTTGAAGAAGAAACAAATATTGAAGTAATTCAATCACTTTTTTAAAGAGATACTCAGTTCTCAAAGGTTAATTGCTGCCATGCAATGATATTGGAGAGGACTTCCTTTCAAAAACAAATGGCATTTATAAAACTCCTTCCTCATCTTGAAGATACCACACAGTGCATTACACACAATGAAGTACTGTTAAAATATAGTCTTTGATATAATATTGAGAAAAGCAGCAAACAATTTGTACCCAAGAACAACGATGTTGGGTGAGGGATAGATATTGGCCAGGATGTGGGAAAGAGCTTTTCTCATTCTATTTGAATAAAAATGCCTTGGAATCTTTGAAGTGACCTACAAAGGCGAACAGGACCTCATTTCCGTTGAGTAAAACAGGACGCCTGCAAAATGCAGCACTCCCTCAGTCCCGAGGGAGTGTAGGAAGTCCTATCGTTCATTTTGCACTCTCATTTCTCAAGAGGGACCTGAACCTACAATCTTCTAACTCAGAGGCAAGAGTGCTATTGCAGAGTCGATGACGAGTGTGATCTAGAAACCACTCACCAACAGGCAGCATTGTTTGAATGGAGCATTTTAATAGGCAAGGTGTCTCTGTTTGGTTAATGAAAATCAAAAGCTATTGTGAGTGACCATAGCTTGGCTCAGTTGACAGCAGCCTTGCTTTTGAGTCCGAAGGTTATCAGCCCAAGAATCAGGGTTGCTGTTTTGGTGCATTGCTTGAGATGGAAGGTGAAACCAAAGCCTTTTGAGTTGTAAAGATGATTCCTAAGTACAATCTGGAAATGATTCTTCCAATGTCACGGCCAAATTCTTTCCTCAACTAGAACTGCCAAAGGAAAGGATTATGTAGTTATTCATGTCAATTTATTATTTGTGGACAATAAGTACATTTCAGAATAATTTATTGGATATGATGCAGTTTGAACATCTTAAGGATGTGGTAAGGCATCGTGGAAATGCTAATTCTTTTTATTTTGCAAATCAAATATAGATTTTAAGATAACCATGGACATTCCAGATGGTCATCAGAATCTGCTTCAAATGCAGTTCAAACAAAAGTTACAGAAAATAAATTTGATGTTACAATAAGAAGGTTTAAATCTTTTGGCAGCAATTTTCAATATTTTGAAATATTGTTCACTTCATTTTACTGTAGCAGTAGCAGTTGGACTGACTTGTTTCAATTGTTCTTAACAAAATATATTGTTTTTATTCTGTAGTTTCCACTTTAATTATTTGTTTTCTACCATCATACCTGTAACCTGAAGACCTACATTATTTTTTCCTTGTTAGTGTTTATCAGAATATCAGTAAACTCATTGTATAATCATTATCACCACAGTTAATGGAATACGATATGAGAGTCACAGAAATGTTTCACTGGAATTCACGAGAAATGGGGTTAATGGTTATTTGGAAAGACACAGAAAATTGTTTTTTTTCCTCTAGTCTTCCATGGGTTGCAGACATCACAGTCAGGCTGACATTTGTTGCTCATCCTTTATTGCCCTTTAGCTTAGTGGCTTGCTAGGCCAATTCATAGGGCACTTAAGAGTCAACGCATTAATTTGGGTCTTATGTAGACCAGACCCAGGTCAGGATAGTAGATTTCCAACCCTACCAGTATTGGAACAGAGGAGTTTTTTTAAGATAATCAATGATGGTTGTCCTTGTCACTATTACTGAGACTGGTTTTTAAATTCCAGATTAATGAATTGAATTCAAATTCCACTAATGGGCTGTGCATATTAGCCAGGGTATCAGAATCACCAGTCCAGTGACACTCCCACTTTACCATCATCTTTGGAATGGAACAGAATAAATTGAGAAAAAATCTAATTTCATATTCTGTTCGAGTCTATAATCAGGAGCTATAAATTGAGGATTGTTACCATGAGATTAAACGGCAAATTAAAGGAAATAACTTTTCCACACACACAGGCTCATGGGAACTTGGAGTTCTTTACAATAATTGCTATCGTGATTAGAAAACTGATTTAGCAAATTTATTATAAGTGACAGTGTGAATATAGCTTACAGGCAGCTAACTGAACATGAGTAAAGGACAAATATAAAAGGTTAATGAATTGGAATTCATGTAGATATCCCCAGATGTAGGGTCAGTAACAGTGCAAATGCCACAGACTGAATCACCTTCTGTTGATTTATATTTTACAGGCATCTCAAAATTTAATGTAAATCATTTATATATCTGTACCTTTCTGGAATCTGTTTTCAGATCTGCCGGTATATGTGCATCCTGTTTACCGTATGTGTCTGTCTATTTCCTACAGAATAATCCTTTAAAAACACCGTTTTTTTTTTGCTGAGCTGCTGTGTCCTGTCCTTTAATACTGTGCACTTCTGATTTGCTGTAACCATTCAAAAGAAAGACTGCTTCATGAATGGAATATTTTGCTGAAAATATTCTTTGTGTTGAATGCATGCTGACAAGCAGTGAACATTAACCCTTTCACAACCAAACCAGCATTAGTACCTCATTGACAAGAGCACTGTGATGTCCAAATCTACTTTGTCATTTTATTTTTTTAAAATTAAGATATTGTGGGGAATGATTTAACAGCTTCCTGGTTCAAGCAAAGGCAGATTCAGAATTTAAAAGTGGCTGTAGGATAAAGGGTACATAGGCACATGCAACAGCACCACCACAAACCAAGCCAATTGGTTCAAGTTAGTCTGATTCCTGTCCTATGCTTTCATTATTTTTAACACTTCTACCATGTTGTTACATCATCTGTGTTCTAATGACAAAGTAAAGACTTTCTCTTAATTTGCATTGATTGTCTTCTGCTAAGTTGTCAGATCATTCCCCATCAAATCCCAATCACAATAATAATATTGTTGTAATGTAAAATAGCTCAACATATTCAATGCTCCATCAGTCTCAATGAACTATTTTCAATAGGACCCATGATTACATAGCCATCATTTGAATTCGTAAGCATCGGAATATGAAAAGGGTTAATGAAGTGGCTGAGACTTGTTTTTCTAATCTGTTACAATTTTTTTTAAAAAGTAGCCATAAGTTCTTTCTCATGATACAGCTTTTCACCCACCTTCACCAAAGTTTAGAATCATTATATTTAGATAGTGTAAGCTCCAAACAAGCTCGCACTCCAGCTCAGGGATAAGTTCAATATGTCAGTTAGTAAAAGGAATATTCTGTATTAAACAAGTACTTTAATTCTGCCATGAATTTCAACAGCTGTTGTGAACAACTGGATTATCAATATGTTTTAACACAAATGCATTCTTCAATAGGGAAGGATACCACCTTGAATGGTTGAGTGATGTGAACAAAGAAATTATTTCTATGCAGCATGCTGCATTGGTTCCATTTTCAGGCCTTTTGTTGAATGTAACAAACATGTTAGATTTAGTCAGGAATACACAATATAAATTGGTGTACTATACAATTGTGGAAAAGTGGCAATGCTCAGAGTAGAATTGATTTCAAGCACTCTAGCACCCTCTACAGGCACTCTATAAAACAACAGTTTCTCTAAAAATTCTGAATCTGAAGTGCATTGTGGAGGTAACAGGGTAAATCCAGTAATGAAGATCATATGCTGCAGAGTTAGTAACCCTCCCTCTGTTCAAATCACACTTGCCATGGAGGTGTGTCCCAACAAATTGAGTAAAAATATGTAAACTCACTAATCCTCCACCCCCAACAGACAGCTGGATTGAGAGTAAATTGGAGACCAGGTTAAAACTTTCCAGCAAAATTTGTGTTTGTAACCTTCATCTGCCTCGGTTGGCATTGAAATAATAAATGTATCCTGAAAAGAAGGGAACACCAAAAAAATGGAAATGTTACAAAGATCCAGCTTGATAAACATGAGGCTTTCTGGACTTTGGGATCTAGGTTGGAAAAGATGTTTGCTCAAATCATCCTATTGTATTAAAATTGGAAATGGCACGTGAAATTGAACAGTGCTCTTGCTTTAAATGGTTGCTTCAAGCAAAGTTTTTTTTTAAATTGTAACATTTAAATGTTTCTGAATATTCACAAGTTTTCACATTGGTGAGAGGAACTATGGTCTATTTTTGGATACAGTACGCAGCATGTTTGTAAGTGGTACTTTTCTGAAGTTTGAGTTGTGGCCTGGATTCCTCAACAGTAGAAAATGGGAAACCTTTTTGATGGGATAGGTTTGTGGTTTAGAACTGATGGTTCAGATTTTCATCTAAAATGCTAAATTGTTAACGGTCCCACCCCTCTATATATATGTATTCAGAAATATATATATTCACCCTTTGGCACCTTTAGATGCTAACTGACTTCACAAAAATCTATTTCTTACTTTGAAATAAGAGGCATTTAAAATATATGTAATTGGCCATGGATATTGACAACAGATTACAACACCAGATATTTTAATCCTGAGAAAATTGGCTTCTAAATCATATTTAGCTTGTTTTTTCTGATGGTCCAAGAAGCCATTGCACTGGACTGAATGAGATTTTCTTAACCGTTTTTTGCCAATTTAAGCTTGAGGGCAGTAGATTTATTCACTGTGTTGTAGAGAGATCACAATTATTTTGACATAATGCTGGATATATAAAGGGTAGACAAGAAATTCCTTATAATCTTTCTTTGTTTTCTCACTGAATCTAATGAGGTGTGAGTTTATTGTTGACCATGCAGTGGCTTTTGTTGGTTAGTTCTTTCAATTTTCTCCATTTAATGTGATCACTGCCTGAATTACAAGCCTTTCTGTTCCAATTTTATTTTCAGATTGGAGAAAGGGCAGACTTTTTGAATCGATCAGCAAAAAAGAGGTAAAACCTTTAATAGTGTCGCTTCCTCACTTTTGTCTTTAATTGTATTCACTTATTACTCAAGACCATTAATACTGTAAAATCAATTATATTCACAGCTCTACCACCAAGACATCACGTCCTGTACTGGGTGTCTCCAAGATTGACAGTAAATTGGAGCAGTATACAAGTGCAATTGAGGTGAGGATGCAAAACAATTACACACGTGATATGCTCACTTTTTATTAACCAGTTACGGCAAGTCAATTCTGAAATTCTAAATTCTGCAGTTTAGAAGTTAAAGCATCCAGGAGTAATTATCAATTTTTCTTTAAACAAATAAAATATCAGTGTATTTCAGCTCTTCAATATAGAAATTCATGTTTCAATTAAATTAAAGTAAATGAATTGAATGATTAAAGTAAACTACATAAATGCAAATTGCTATACCAAATCTGTTTTTAAAACAATAGATAATAAATCTGAAATGACTATTCCATTACAAACTAGACTAACACAAAATCCCTTAACCTGTAACATTTGTTAATACTTCCTCCTCATTTGTTATTGCACTCATCTCGTGTGCTACTGAAACCCTCATCCATCCTGTTGTTATCTGAAGATTGGTTTATTCTGATGCTTTCCTGGTCAGTTCCCACCTGGCATTCTCCTTAAACATAAGCATATACAAAAATTGCAGCTCTGATGTTTATCATTCCACCATTTGCGGCCATACTGTCGTGGCTCTATGTTTTGATTCTCCCTCACACCTTCTCTCCAGCTCTCTACTGTACTTTAAGGTGCTCCTTCAAACCTCTCTTTGATGAAGATTTGGTGTTCTGTGCTAATGTTTCACAGTAGAACTTGCTAGATTTAATTTCAAGCTCCTTGCAAAACCTTGGAATGTTTCACTTTAGAAGTGCTACAAAAATACATGTAATTGAAGCAGCCTTTACCTAATACCACTACTGTGTTTGAATTAAAATGCATTTGACTTTGCACTTTGCTAATTGCTGTATCATGTTGTTATGAGACAGTCTCGGTCACTTGGCTAACCTCTGCCTGTCTTGATCCTCTGTCATTATCTCTATTTTGGCTTGATGTCCCACTCTTGCTGTTCTGATCCCCTCTTATCCTGCTCACTATCTATATCAGTCATTTCTCTATTCTGCCTCACTCATCAATTCAGTTCAGTCCCTGTCTGGCACACTCATCTGGACTTGTTATCTCTCTGCTGGCTTGTGCAGTCAACTCTATAAATAAATCGAGCCTCATTGCGCACTATCCTGTGACTTGCTGACCCTCATTGTGTAATCATTAGTTCACTATAGAGATACAATGGGCTGAGGCCACTGTTAAGTCAGCTGCTGTTATGATGTGCATGAGGGGTCTAAGGCTGTGGAGAGTAGAAAAGTACAATGTTACAGGTGGGTTGGAGCAGCTGGGGAGAATTGGAGGATGGAAGTTCAGAGCCTAGTCAAGTCCCCCCCCCCCCTTTATTCTTAGAATCTTTAAGACAGTTTGCAGCAACAAGACTATCCCAAGTCTCTAACTTCCTAATGCATATGGATGGACATGAAATGATGATCCCAAAAGCCTCTAGTTATTTTATCATTAAATGATGGTAGCAATTGGATTAAGATTTCAAAATAATGTACGTTTGAAACTGTTGCATGGCTGTTAACTTAACAAAATCCCAGCGTCTAAATTATAATTTAAATGATGAAAGCTGAAGCTTTAGAGGTTCACTTACATCCTAAAACCTGAGATTAAGTTTGGAACTACAACTTAATCTCTCTCACATAACCATGAGTGGAGCACTGTGTGCAATAGTGTATTAACCTCATTTGAACATTATCCCTCAATCACTGCTGTGGATTTAATTCAAATTACTTGCAGGCAAATCCTCCATAGTATTGAGTATTTCATCAATTCCAAATCTGTTGTTGATAGCATTAAGGTCATTGCAATCTATTTTGACATTACTACTTGCGTATTTACTCACTTGACACTTTTATGAGAGGATTCTGACCATTATCTTCTATGCTTAGGGTGCCAAAGCTGCGAAAGGAGGCAGGCCATTAGCTTCAGATCTCCCACTGACAGCTGAAGGAGTACGGAACATAAAGAGTATGTGGGAAACTGGTGATGTCTATAGTTCTGCTTCCCCACCTAATAAGGGCACACCGAACAAGGTAAGGTATCTTTGAGATCTTCCTGCCAAAACCAGATGGTACTGAAATAGGATGTGGGTAGGATAATAAAGTAAGACAAAATTTCTCTCATCACTATGCTGACACTGGCATGAAACCACTCTCAGATTTACTGCACAGCTGTTTTTATTCTGGATATGCTCTGAGCTTTGTGTTTATAACTCTTTATCCTACGGATAGATTTTGACACTGGCAGTTTTGTATCTGTGAAGATCGTGCCTCTATTGCTGGGACTTCTGTCCAGTTTTCTCTTGAAGAATACCAGTGTATTTGAACTCTGCTGAGCTGTTGAATGAAGTTTCAGTTACAGTGCTTTAAAGATAAGATTCCAAAGCCTTCATTATATTTTAATTATTAACAAAATTGATCAGAAACTGGTACAGACTGAGCAGTGTCAAAGAGATACAAACATCTTTGGGTTAAAGAGTTAAACATCAATAATTTGCTTAATATCACAACACCATTCTTCATAAAATCAGTTTTTTGACTATATTTGGGATATTAAATGTTGTTTCACTCTTGGTTTAATGTGAAATGGCTTTGTCCGATTGTGAGAGATCCCAAAGACTGACTCCACTACACTGAAAGATTACATTTATTCACAGTTGTCCAAGCTGTATTCCTAATTTATTGATCGTAATAATTAAGCATCCTTCTGATATCAATGGCCATGCTTGCACACTTCATGAGCATCTTGTTGATTGTGCCATGTTATGTTTTTAAACTCCTGTTGAATTTCCTGGAACTTTTGACAGGATGGAGAAATTGGGCCAGGTGACCGAGAGTAATCTTGCCCAATAGGGTTTAGTAAGAAAGTAAACAGACCTTGGGATGGAACACTGAATTGTTTCTACAATCAAAACTGATTTCTGGTCCTTAGATGATTTGGGATTCATTCTTGGTATTAACAAAGAAAATACCAGACACCAAGAGGAATATAGCATTTCAAAAACAAACATTAATGACAATAAAAAGAAAGCAGTAAGAAGATCATAGAATAATCCTGCACACCCCATTTGGTCTATCCTGTTTTCTGGCTTATTGAAATCATCCAATTAGTTACACTCTTCTGTTCTTATTCCTTTCAAAAGCAATTATTAAGTGTACTTGCACCATTCCTTCAGGCATTGTACTCCAGATCTTAACAACACATTTATTAAACATTTTTGCAGTTACATTGGACACTGTGCAGTCACAGTATCCCAGTACAAAACCGGTCAGTAGAATCTGGAGCTGCTGTGAAAATGCTACGGCATTGTAGAGGTTCAAACAGGGAACCCTTTCACCTGAGTACACACGTGCTTTAGTCATGCTATGGGATCCACAACGAGCAAAATTCCTAGAATTAAAGCGATCACTGTGACTATTATGAAATTAAATTTCTGGGATTACTTCCCGAGTAGGTACAACTGCCAGAATTGCTCTCAACATACCCATAAGATCTTGGTGTTAAACACCACAGCCTTTCAAGATGCACAGTGGCTGACTCATGGCCAAGAAGCACTTTGTTATCATTATAGATATTCCTGATCTTACACAATGTAAAGAACTAAATTCTTGAGCTAATGGTATTTTAAGACAATTTCAAAGAAAGAGACCTGTAGAACTCTTCAAACTACCATACAACAACTTCACTACAGAATGGCGAAGCAGATTACTCGTTTATTATAATCTTGGATTTCTAATAAAACTTATTACATAAAACAAACTATACTTGACAACAGTAGGTAATAAGCAGTTGTGCTAGATTTCTGCATTATTCTAAGTATTTAAGAAAGATTATTAGCAGGTCAAAGTTATAGCCTTAACATGATTTCATTCATAATGGGCAGAGAATGTTTTGGGAAAAGGAATAAGTGTTTTTCCACTGTGCTGGGTGTTGTGGTGTTGAGTGTTTAAATCCTATAGAAACTTGCATGCACACAAAAGCTTCACGAGGTTCTGTTTATGGCTGTCCTTTGTAGGAGGTAGCAGGCCTGAAAGTTGGCGTTGCCGGTCGCATCAACCAGTGGCTCACCAAAACTCCTGAAACAAATAAATCACCTGCGTCTAAACCCTCAGTAAGTCGGTCACCTCTTCACTGCTTTTCAAATATGTTTCTCACTTCAGAGAAAAGACCTAGCAGCTAGGAATAGTTGTGTGTTCCTCATTGAATCTGTTTTGAAAGCATGGTCTCGAATTAACTTGATGTCTGAGTTTGCTTAGGAGGGGGGAGTTTTTGCATTTGCAGCCAGGTTGAGTAGTTAAGGAAGAGGATGGATCTGCCAAACTATGTCACCTCTGTCCAAATCCTGGTGAGTATGTCTGTCAGAGGTGAGCATTGCCTTCCCTTCAATCAGCCATAATTCCCTGAGGAAGATAATGTAGCATGGTTAAATCATGGCAATGAAAACAATTAGGGAAATGTTTGTAATTTGCAACAATGATAACAAATAAATGGTCTTTGTCTGATAGAAATTGCAATCAAAAAGGTCAAATACCCTAGTCTTTGTGCTTGAATTTCTTTTCAGTTTACCAACTTCATCTTCAGATTAAGAGAGAATTTCAGCAATAAGACTTTCTATCATATGGATTTGCCAGTGATGTATATTCTTCTAAGTTATTTAGGTCAATGTGAATGGAACTGCCAAATTGACCGGTGTAATATTTATGTAATGACAAGTGTGATATCTGTGTTTAATTGAAACAGTAGGCAGAATGTTTTTTCATTGATTGAATGCTTAAGAAATGAAAATTAACTTGGATTTTGCTGCAAGTTTCATTTTCATATTTTCAGTCTTGTTTGATCAGAATATCTCAGGACATCTTACTATATTGTAACATATTGCAGGTCTTCCTGACAGCAGCCAGGACTGAAGTCTGCCATGCAAGTTTTAGGTGTTTTTTAATCCCCAGTATTCTATGATTTATATCAGAACCTGACAAGGGTGCATGCTGCTTATAATTGTCATTATTAAAAAAAAATCTTGATGTAAAACCCACTCTTCAACAAAAACGTTAACTCTGACTTCTCTCCACACATGCTGCCAGACCTGCTGAAATTTTCCAGCAGTTTCTGATTTTATTACCCTCTTTAATATCCTCCATACTTGTTGTATAATTCTCAAAGACAGTGCTACAAACATGACCCATGTTGCAAATGCCAGAAAATAGTACAGGCAATCCAGAGCAACACTAAATTGAAGTTAAATGAGAATGGAGTTGGAATATGTTACTTGAGTCCAAAACTGAAAGGTAGTAGCCATCGTCTTTGTTTTACGACTTTGACATATTCATTAAATTTATTGTACATCTTTGTTGCTATGAGTAGTGAAGATAGTGGTTGACTTCTGGCTGAGAAAAAAAAAGGAACCAGTGCAAAATGACTGGCATTAAGCATGGACTTATTTTAACATAAAAAGTTGCTCATTTGCTGAAGAATGTCTTGTTAAAAAGGCTGACAAGTTGTGAAGAACTCGTATGATGGAGCACACTGTTTGTGAGGAACATCAAAAGATATAAGTATTTAACTCTTAAGCCTTGTTAGCACAAATTAGTAAAGGCTGATAAAATAGTTTGTTTTATCGAACATTTAAATTGTTACCAACTGAGATCAGATCCCAATGAATTCTGTGCACTTCAAAATCAATTGCAGAAGCAACCCAGCTATATTCAAATTCAGCACTGAAATGAGTCACTCAGATCCTCAGTGGTTATACCCTGCACACAATTCTCCCCCAACTACCATTCCACCTTCCTACCCTGACCAGCATCTTTCTATTCCTTTTATCTTGACATAAGCGTAAAAGTGCACCTTAAATGAGCTAATTGCTTCCTGCTTAAACCATTTCATTTGGCAGTGAGCTGTACATTCCCTGCTATTAGTTTATTGATTTTTAGTTGCTATCTAGATTTATCAGACTGCTGAAAACATGTGAATTTCACTGAATGGGTTGGAAACTGATGGATGTATTGAAGTACACGATTAAATTCTGTAAAATAAAGTGCTTATGCAGTATTTCATGAGATATTGGGATTTGGTGCCAATGTCTTTGAGACAGAATTGCAGTCCACACAATTTTGAGCACACAAATCAAATACGAGATGAATGAAAAATATTGTGGACTATGGATTGGACACACTGAACAAATGGAATTCAGATACAGATCTAATTGCTTGGCAGACCTCAATCAAAAGGCTAAGTAGCTTTCTCCTGTTTCTCAAGGAAGTGAGACATGGTGAACTTTAGGCGTGCCCCCAAGTTCCCACCAATTTTTCCATCCTTCAAATACCTGCCTTCCGACAAGGCAAATAAAATGGAATAAGTACTTGCGAGTGAGACAGACTAGTCTGGCTTATATACTTCAAAATGCAGTTCTAGTATGACTCACTATATTTATTTCCAATTATTACTGAATTTTCCACTGGTTGTTCCCTCTGGGCTGTAAATTCAAAATAGTGCAGAGTATAATTCGATCTCACTGACCTCAGCAACCATTTTCTAGCGTCACTTCTGCCGTGCGAAGGTCTGGGATGGAAAAGCCATTGAATTTTACATCATATTGCATTGAGCCTTCTCATCAACTCCTAAGATTGTCTCTGTGTAACAGGCAAGAGTATAGGTCAGTAAGAAGTTCTCGTCAAAATGATATGTGAGAGACTTTTAAAAGTAGTAACCATGCTGTGGCAAAACTATTGGTGGCTCAGTGGTTAGCACTGCTGCCTCACAGCGCCAGGGACCCGAGTTTGATTCCTGCCTTGGGCGACTGTCTCCCCCGTGTCTGCATGGGTTTCCTCCGAGTGCTCCGGTTTCCCTCCCACAATCCCAAGATGTGCAGATCAGGTGAATTGGACATGCTAAATTGCTCATAGTGTTAGGTGCATTAGACGGGTGAAAAAGGGTAGGGGAATGGGGTCTGGGTGGGTTACTCATTGGAGGTTTGGTGTGGACGTTTTGGGCCGAAGGGCCTGTTTCCATACTGTAGGGAATCTAATCTAATATTATCAAGTACTTCTGTAACCTTATCCAAACAATGCTTGTGAAATTGTAACCGTGCATCAATATTATATTCCTTTCTACATAGTGTAACTGAATGGGATTATAACAGAAGTGTTCAGAAGTTTGCAAAGCAAAATGTTTTTATTTTTCTATGAATTGAACACCAATCATTATCTTCTTTGTGCATGTTAGATATTCCCCTTTGCTATATTTTGGTATGATCACGTGAAATATTCAGATTTGAGCTTGCATTTCTTGTTTTCTGTCAAAGAAATACCAGTTTTAGGCTCAAAATCGCAAAAATCAAGGGCTGTTCTCAGCCACTTAAACTTTCAACTGAAGTTGAAAAATTAACATCGATCTCTGATGTTACACTGAGAATTTATCAACAAATATCAGTACATACACAAGAGCAAGGAGACCAGAATTGATGGAAATGAGGTCTAGACCAAAGAAGGAGCAAGAGAATTGCTGATGAAGGGCTTTTGCCCGAAACGTCGATTTTCCTGCTCCTCGGATACTGCCTGACCTGCTTTTCTAGCACCACTCTCATCTAAACTCTGGTTTCCAGCATCTGCAGTCCTCACTTCTGCCCAGAGGAGGAGCAGTTCTCAGATCTGTAAGGCTAGAGGAGGCTACAAGATGTAGGCATGTGGCATTTAGGAATTTGAAGAGATATCAATTTTAAAATTGAATGATTTTGAGGACAGTTGCAAAGGTGTGATGGGTGAGTGGACTTGTTGTGAATCAGGGTGTAAGGTACAGTTTAGGATGAGCTTGTATGTGGAAGATCAAAAGTAGGAGATCATCTAGTTGTTCATTGGATTAGTGAAATCTTGAGGTAACAAAAGCATGAATGAGGGTTTCAACAGTAGATGAGTTGAGACTGGTGTGGAAAGAGATGAGGTAATGAAGGTGGAAGTCTTGATGCTGAAATGGATATGTAGTTCAGGTTGAAGTTAAATACAACATCAAGATTACAGATGGTCTGGTTCAGACACAAGCCATTGCCAGAAAGAAGGTTAGAGTCGGTGGCTGGGGAAGTACGACGTGGCAGTGACCAGAGAGTGTGGCTGTGATCTCCCCGATACTGAGTTGGAGGAAAGGTCTACTCAGCCATTACTGGATTTTGAGATGAGCTGTATGATGAAAGAGGATCTGGAAAGGGGGTGAATATGTCATCATGAGCAATGTGATATGTTTCTGGGTGTTCTTGCACATAGTTGGAAAGTAGAAAGGAAACCAAGAATAGATCATTGGGGAACTTCACAGATCCTGCTGGGGTAGCAGGATTAGAAGCTATTTCTGGTTATTTTCTGGTTGTAACTGCATTGATAAGAATAGAACAAAGCCATGATAGTCCCACTCCAATGGATGATGTTGAAGGAGGATTGTACAATCAACCATGTTAAAGTTTGCTGGATTGGATGGACTGCATTGAGTAAGAATCATGAGCTAGGACAGTGACCTGTGTCATAGTAACACAAGGTATAATTTACAACTGTCATAAAGTATTGCACTGGCACAGAAAACCTAATTGGCGAAATTAAAATGAGGAACTGCAAGAAGGACAGGCATGGCTTTGAGAGGCAACAAGGTAGTCAAGCATTTTAGAGAGGAAAGAAAGGTTGGAGGTGGGGTGATAGCTTAAAATGACAAACAGGTCAATTTTTTTTTGTGTGGAGCCGGTGATAATGGTAGATTTGAAGGGGAGTGATTCAGTACCTTCAGGGAACCTTCAACAACATCAGCTAAGACAAGGGTTGGAATGAGAAGGTGGATAGTAACCTCGGGTAATACAATCCAGTGAGCAGGGATGAAGTCTCATGGTTGAAATGAGGATCGTTAAAAAGTGAGGCAAATCACTGAAGCATTTGGTCTTGCATTTATCAGGACAAACTCAAGAATGCCAAATTTCAGACATTCGTAATAACTTATCTTGACAGGAGAGAATTGGCAATGCATTCATACGCAGGAACCCATTCTTTGTAAGCAAACAGAATATCTTTGAGCCTTTCGCTTTTAAAAAAAATTACCCACAATCACATGGAATCCATAAGATGTTGGAGCAGAAATAGGTTTTTCAGCCAATCAAATCTGCTCTGTCATTCAATGACATCACGGCTGATCTGATAACCTTCAAATCCACTTTTCCCTGTAATCCATGACACCTTTACTGAATAAAAATCTATCTCCATCTTAAATATACTGAAAGACTCTGGCCTCGACCGCCTTCTACAGTAAAGAATTCGATAGATTCACTATGTCTGAGAGAAGAAATTCATTCACATCTGGGCGGCACATGGCTCAGTGGTTAGCATTGCTGCCTCACAGCGCCAAAGACCCGGGTTCAATTCCCGCCTCGGGCAAATGTCTGTGTGGAGTTTGCACATTCTCCCCGTGTCTGCGTGGGTTTCCTCTGGGTGCTCCGGTTTCCTCACACAGTCCAAAGATGTGCAGGTTAGGTGAATTGACCATGTTAAATTGCCTGTAGTGTTAGGCGAAGGGGTAAATGTAGGGGAATGGGTCTGGGTTGCTCTTCGGAGGGTCGGTATGGACCTGTTGGGCCGAAGGGCCTGTTTCCACACTGTAAATAATCTAATCTCTGTCCTAACTAGGTGAGCTGTTACTCTGAGATTATGCCTAGAATCTCCGATAAGGGCAAACAATCTCTCCTTGCATCTATCCTGTAAAGCCCCCTAAGAATCCACTATCGTTCAATAAGGTGGCCTTTTCATTCTTCTAAATTCCATATTTCCATGGTTCTGTGTTGTTTGCTCCATTGCAACATCTCGGCCATTCAGAATTGGGTAGTCAACAAGCCAGCGTCTGTCCCTCCTGTGGTATAAAGGGTGATCATTTGAAATCTGGTAATCTTCCATTTATCCTGATCAATGCAAGAGGAATAGGTTTGGCAGTATTCAAGGTCTGAGCTTTTTTGAGGAGAAAGTGAGGTCTGCAGATGCTGGAGCTCAGAGCTGAAAATGTGTTGCTGGAGAAGCGCAGCAGGTCAGGCAGCATCCAGGAAACAGGAGAATCGACGTTTCAGGCATAAGCCCTTCTTCAGGAAGGGCTTATACCCGAAACGTCGATTCTCCTGTTCCCTGGATGCTGCCTGACCTGCTGCGCTTCTCCAGCAACACATTTTCAGCTCTGAGCTTTTTTGAGGACATGGTGAGAAATGGGGAAAAATCTCGCATCTAGGGCAAGGGCACAGGGGAACCATAGGGGAAATTTTGTCTAATGTGCTGGAGAAAGAGTGAGAAATGGCAGAGGCATCTCTTAAGTGAAAAAAATACCTCACAAAGTAGTGAAAATACTGGTGATGGTTAAGGGATGCAGTAATGCCCTATCGATCTCGGCTGGCTGAAGTGTCCGAGACTGACCCTAATACCTGATTGAAGCTGAAGGCATTAATGCATTCTCATGGCTCTATAGTTTACCATTATACCTCTGAAAATTATTGTCAATAGATTCATTAGACTTTTGACCTCAATTCTAATGTTGAAAAGAACAACGCTGCAATGCCTTAGTGTAGGCAATAACTTGTGCTGTGTGATTGGCAGTGAGTAATCTTTGTTCTGTTGCTGGCTCACATTGTTCATTACAAACTGCAGCATACTGACGTTAGTTACTTCTATGCTGTATTTCAGTGTGAAGGAATAATAACCTATGTGCCTATTTTGTATATTTATGCCTCAGTCAAACATTCCTGTGAACGATAAGTGTATGATTGGCTGAAGGAGTTAAGTTGCAGTCTTGGGTACAAATCACCTACATGAGGATTTAACTATTATTTTATGCAACATTTTGTTGTAATTGATGGATACATTTAGCTGTGAGTAGTATATCATCTGAGACTGAGAACAGGGGATCATGAGTTATATTCCTGACTTTAATTGCAGCTCCAACTTGACTATTCCAGTTGGCTGTATTTTTCTAGTTGTAAATTGACAGCAGTGAAGTTTCATCAGAGAGACGGGAGGAGTGCAATTTCTATCAGGACCAGTTCCTCCTTATGGAAGTCAATCTGTGATTGAGGGAGAGGCTGAATAGGCTGGGGCTATTTTTCCTGTAGTTTTGGCGACTGAGGGGTGAGCTTACAGAAGTTTGCAAAATGATGAGGGGCATGGATACGGTAAATAGCCTTTTCCCAAGGTAGGGGAGTCCAAAACTAGAGGGCGTAGGTTTAAGATGAGAAGGGAAAGATTTAAAAGGGACCTAAGGGGCAATTGTTTCATGCAGAGGGTGGTGTGTGAATGGAATGAGCTGCCAGAGGAAGTGGTGGAGGCTGGTACAATTACAACATTTAAAAGGCACCTGGATGCGTGTATGAATAGGAAGGGTTTAGAGGGATATAGGCCAGGTGCTGGCAAATGGGACTAGATTAGTTTAGATATCTGGTTGGCATGGATGAGTTGGACCGATGAGTTTGTTTCCATGCTGTACAACCCAAGACTCTTTGAAAGTTTTATAGTGATATGGGCCAAAAACAGGCAAATGAGACCAGATTAGTTTGGGGAAACCTCTTGGCATGGATAGTCTGGACCAATGGGTCTGTTTTTGTGCTGTATAGCTTACGATCCAGTCAAAGGCACAAATAGTTAGCGAAATGTATCTGTCCATGTGAATGGTTAGTGTTGATGGAGTAGGAGTGATGTGAGAACTCTAAAGGGGGTACTGTTTCTAAAAATAAAACTGTATGTTTAATTGTATGCATTGTTTTTCGCAACTGTAAGAATACTGAAACAACAAATACGGGGAGGAAACGACTGCACTGTCTGTGGAAATGGGCATTCCAAAGGTGTTTATGGTATCGTCCAGAAGAGGGAAGCAGCTTACCTCCAGAGATTCTGACTTGGTCTTTGCAAGACACTTAACAGATTACACATGGCTGACTTCATATAACGAAACTGTTTCTTTGCTTCGAATACATACATCTTACACATCTCTGCATTTATCGACAACGGTGTTGCACATGTATAAGGCACAAACAGCTTGTGTGAAGTTAATAACGTTTGATCTCTCCTGTTCTCTTAACCAGTTGGTTCCTCCACTTCCTTTCTTCATGTCTTCGTTCATTTCTATCGGGTTGGGATAGCTTCTCCTTCTTTCTTTCTTCTACTTCCGGGTGGTCAGGGACTGTTGTGAATAATCAGGTAAACCTGCCTTGATTTTTTTTAATATATACTTTATCTAAGGCTACAGTTCTATCGATATGTGATTTTATTTCTTCACAACAAAAATGCATTCACCACAATACTCATCCTTCACAATAAAAGATGCCGTTAACGTCTTCATCTGTAACATTGGGTGCCAGAATGGAGATTAAACCTCCTCTGTTATAATTGTATCAGTCGGCCTGAGGAAGAACACACGAATAATTGTACCACTATTGAAAATGTCCCACTTGGATCACTTAAGTAGTGTTAGAAAATTTCAATTTATTGAGAATCTTTATATCTGTAGATTGGGAAAAGTACTGTAAATTAAAATCCAAAATTGCAAAGAATGTGTAATCCAATATTGTTCAATGTTTTCCTTTTACACTGATAGAGAAATAGGAAATAAGTTAGTGATTTGATCCATCTTTCCAAACATTCCTTGCTAAACAATGCACCAGGGTGAGTGATGTTTCATTGTTGCATGAAGCTATCAGTGGGAGAGTAATACCTCAATGTAAAACATTCGAAATCTGTTCAGCTTTGTCAGTAATAATAGCTAGCCAAGCCGTTACCAAAAGGGTGCAAGTCCCCTCAGCCAGGATTTCACGTGTATCGCTCAAAAAAGATAAAGTTAAAAATTACGCAACATCAGGTTATGGTCCAACAGGTTTATTTGAAAGTACAACCTGGTGTTGTGTGATTTTTAACTTTGTCTACCCCAGTCCAACACTGGCACCTCCACGTCAAAAACAACGAATAGTGCATTCCTGAAAACTGACGTTGAGGGTTGAGCTGGAGAACATTCCGTGGATGATCTTACAGGATGCAGCGGGTGCAGGAACATCTTACGATGCCATCAAGAAATTTCAAAGCAACCAATCTCAATTATCTTCTATAAATTGTTCCCACCAAGTTAGTAAACGTTAAATTCAAATTAAGATAAATGAACAATGTTGCTGGTTTATCGTCTCACCCATTTCTGATCCTTTTTTAATATAAAAAAGGTTTCTTTTTAATCAAAAACACAAGAATCATAGAGTACAGATAATTCTCTTTTGGAATTAAGTACAAAGTGATTGTTGAATAGTTTCCAGATGTTAGTGTTGCCATTTTGTGGGGTTTGGCAGCAAGTGCCTACTTGGGGCACGGAAAATCGTACAGTAAATCACTTAAACAAAAACATGAATTTATCCCATATATTTCACAACAATCAGATGCTGAAAATCACTTGACAGTGTAGTCACAGTTTGTAGACAGCGAGTTTCCACAGACAGCAATATGAAGATGATTAGTTAATCTGTTTTAGTAATGTGATGTTAATTGAGGAATAACTGTTGGTCAAGACACCAGAATAATTGCTCTACTCTTCTCTGAAATATTATCATGGGATTTTTCCATCCATTTGAGGAGGTAGTTAGAGCCTCAGCATAGTGCGTTGGGAGTACCAGCTTTGATTTAGTGGCTAAGTCTTGGCACGGGTCTTAAACCCATAAATTTCAGATTTGGTGACAAGAAAGCTACCAACTGAGCCATGGTTGCCATGCATTGAAATTCTAAACTGATGGCAAGTATGGGGTAAGGAGCATTGTAAATTTGAAATTTAGAAAGAGCTGTTGTTGTATTTCTGTGCTAAATTTAAAATCAAGTAGAAAAATAATTCTCTGATCAATCAATATAGTCATTAACACTATCCACACTCCTCATGTAAGTTTGTATATATCTTTCTAAAAGCTCTGTACCCTTCTCCAATTGCTTGTCTTCCTTGATGCTGCTTCAGGTAAAGACAACTTCTCTTGATTTCACACGTACTCCATTGCAAATCATAATCTGCTGACTGCTGTTTTAATTACTGGTATATTTTAGTAAAAGAAGCATTGGGTTTGATTTTTGACTTGCTGCTTAGGTATGGAGCAGTTTTTATTCTCCTGTGATTTAAACATAAAAGGTCAAAGATCTACAACTGTAGATTTCAAACTCTCTGAACTGATTTGCTGTTGATGTAATAATAAATCTAAAACAGCATTAAGGAGAATAAACTGTTCTGATACTGCAACACACATCATTTGCTGTCCTCTTAATATATCTGCCTGATATGTTCAAGAAGAATTGCAGAAAATCAATTTGGAAAGACATTGATATCTAAGTTTCCCATTAGGTATAATTATTACCATGAGATGTTTAATAGCAGTTTGTTTTCATACACTTTTCAATTCATTTTTATTTACCTAAGTTAATAGTTTGAACTTAAAAACACAAGCGATGCTTGGTTCTTAGAAGCACACTTTGTTTTGTTTTCTGTCCTCTTGCCTGAAATGTGCACCAAATGCAAAATTATAGACTACGCTGAATGCTTGTCACTGTCACCAAATACTGAAAGTGTGCTGTATTCTGGCTGTTGTATTATTTTGATTAGTCTACAATTTTCTTGTGAAAATGCCTTACAATTTATTTGTACTTTTAATTCTAGGATGTGAGGCCAGGAGATGTATCGAGCAAGCGGAACTTGTGGGAGAATAAGACAGATTCTTCCA
Source organism: Chiloscyllium plagiosum (assembly GCF_037043375.1). Lineage (NCBI taxonomy): Eukaryota > Metazoa > Chordata > Chondrichthyes > Orectolobiformes > Hemiscylliidae > Chiloscyllium > Chiloscyllium plagiosum. Next base: position 47,971,653 of record NW_028270161.1, read on the forward strand.
ATGGAAAAGCAGCCACCCCATCTAAGGTCATCATTGGATAGAAGACATCTATCTAGATTCATACACATTTCTCCATTATATTTTGATGTAAACTGTTACATCCCCGGATTGACTGTACGAAACAATGTTCACCCGGGAGCTATTTAAATGTTATTAGTTGATATCCAAATATTATGCTGAAATTTGTTGATGCTGTTCTTGTAACTTAAAAAAAAATATGTAAAATTCTGATTGGTAGTTTGTGCCTAAGACAGGTGAGAGGGAACCTGTTTACCAAAGAGTGAAATTGGTATCAAAGTGGAGTCTTCAAAAGTTAAAATTTCTATTTGCTAAAACTGAAGTTGCATTTAGCTCTGGAGCACCACAGTCTCATTCAATGGAGCTAAATTGAAATTTCAACTTTGATTGTTCCTTGAACTTAGCCTCTTTGTATTGGTAAGTGTTGCCAGTTTATAAGCAGCCAACTCATGCAAGACATTGTGTGTATCCACTGAACTGCTGTTTCACTAAGTGCAATGTATTATAGGACAAGGTGATCACAATTCTTTCAAAGGGTTAAACTGCTCTACTTTCTACTCTATTTTCGAAGACTGAGTTTCAGTGTCTAAGACTGACCAAGAATGTAGTCCTCTCCTGGCATTGAGTGCTCAGATCCAGCTGATGAGTATGTTTGTGAGCAACCACAAGATGCCTGATTCTATAGGCTTCCCTCCGCTGTTAATCCTACAATGAAACCAGCCATCCTTGCTCATAGCAATGTGGTCAACTCTTAACTGCCCTCTGAAACTGTCTGGCAAGCCAATTCATCCAAGTGCAACTAAGGATAGGCAATAACTAAATAAATGTCCAAAGATGCACAGTTAAAGTGATTTGGCCATGCTGTATTACTTAGTGTTCAGGGAAGTGTAGGTTAGGGTGAATTAGCCATGGCAAATGCAGGGTTACAGGGATAGGGTAGGGGGGTGGGTGTGGGTGGGATGCTGCTCAGAGGGTCAGTGTGGACTCGTTGGGCTGAGTAGCCTGTTTCCACACTAGGGATCCTATGGATTTGCCAGCAATGCCTACTTTCCACATAAGACTTCAAGTTAAACCTCTGCCCAGAATATTAGTGAGATCAGAATGCAAGCAGAGTGGATGGCTACCATTGTGCATGTCTGCAATGTTTTGATGCTCTATCAGACTGTGTAACTATGGCATCAACTGTATGTCTAACTACCAACCTTACAAAGGAAGGATCAGGTAACCGGGGAGGGGATTGGTATTTGTTGGGATGAAGTAATGTAATGAGGACCCCTTCTCCACACACACACACTCAGTTGCCTACTTCACCTTTGAGCATATTCCCAAAACAAACATCCCAGCGCTATCACACTTTGTAGCATTATGTAATCAGGATAGCTCTCACCTACAGGAGTCTCAGCCATTAAGTGGTATGTGTTCATAGCTGAGTTCTCCTGTTAGTTGTGCGTATTTGTGGGGAGGGGACGAAAAGCAAGGAGTATGGGGAGCATTACAAGGAACAAAAAGGAGGATGCAATTGACCAGACCGGGGGAAGAATTCATGGCAAAGGAGAGAAGAGGCGGAAAGGGTTGAATAGGAAAAGTGAGATGAAATTATTTGAGAAATGAAGGACCTGAGTTAACAAGGGTTGGCAGGGCATAGGGAGAAAAGTGGGAAATGGTTGGTATAGGGATGAACAGAATGTAAGACAAAGAGGCAATTAGATGGGAAGATAGAATATATGACCTCACTGGCTGTAGTTGGCAGAAAAGGAAAAATTAATAGAAATTAAGGAGGGTGGGAACAGGGAAAATTAAGCGCAGTAAGGAGGCATAAAATACAATAAATGGTGTCAATCCACAACAACATTGGAAAAAAGATTAATTCTGTGTCAAATATTTGGCAGAAAAGGAGATAGTAAAATTAATGAATGGCCAGAAACTGGAAGCAAAGTTTCTGTTGGAGGGAGGTGATGGGTGAGAAGATGAGAAATATTTTTGGGTGGGGTTGAGGTTAGTTATGCAGTGGATATCATATGAAGCAGCAACTCACTGCATTAACACCTGGAAATAAATAACCACTGAAGCTACAAAATTGGCACTAAAAACCTGACCGATTGATAAAGGACTCGAAAATCTTCTACAGTTATCTAGAAAGGCATTATTGTAAAGAAAGCTACAAAACAGTAATAGTTACAACAAATTAGGAGCAGGGAGTAGGCTAACTAGCTCCTGGGGCCTGTGCTGGCAGTCAGTAAGGGGACAATTGATCTGATTGTAACCTCATATCTGGCGTACCTGTCTATCCCAATACTACTTCACCATCTTGTTTCACCTCAGTCTTACACACATTCAAGCAGTCAGTTTCAACCACCGTATCAGCTGGATTAAATGCCTTTGACACGAGATCTAAACAGGGCCAGTCACTAATTCCCCAGTATCTAACTCCGTTCATAATACCTTTGATAGTTAAATAGCCAGTTCCGACTTACACTGGGACCAGTGCTGATAGGTGAAGGGTAAGATAAATACAATCAAGTGCAGACATCAAGTGTAGAAAATGTTAAGAACCACTCCACCCTCTTCCCCCTTTCCAATGATCTTTAACAGCATCACCAGCTTTGCGATTCTCCACCGCCAATATCTTGGGAATCATCATTGACTTATCTAGACCCATTGGATTCAATATCTTGGCAAAGGCAAGTTACTTCATGATAAATGTCCTACCTCTTCCCCTTTAAAACTTGCATGACTTTCCCGTAATGAATAAAAATAAAATTTAGGCAATTGAATATCTTAGGCCCGATTTTGCAATAAAAGCTTCTACCCTGCCAAACTCTTGTTACTGATGCTGATAGAGAAAAGCTACCTCGGTGTTCTGGAAAGGGTGGGACATTGTAGTTCAGTTAAGAGTACCTTTGGGAAGTGAACAGTGAGGTTTAGATATGGTCATCAGCTGTCCCTCAATTCGGGGATGACCACAACACAGTTGCAAGTTTCTACCGTAGATCTTCAAGCGACTGAACAGATGGATTCTCAGCCCACACATCTTTAGGCACCCGGAACAGAATGCTGCACGAGATTGTGCAGTCTGGAGAGAAGGATTTGCTTCTTTGTCCTACAGCCTTTGCCTGCCACTCTGTTTCATTAAAACACTGGGACTCAAAGCGTGGTGCAGCTTGATGGACATGGTGCTATTTTAAACATTTGGGAGCAAACCCCTCCCAATGTCTAATGGCAATGCTACCATGTTTTATGGGAAACTTCAGAGTGTCTTTAAGGCACTTTCTTTGATGTCCTATTGAATATTGGCCACCCGAGAGTTGAGCAAATCAGATCCAATGGGGAGATGGTTGTTGGCTTGGAACAGTATCTGGTCCATCAAAGCTAATTCTGCCAGAATGCACATAGAGCAGGCTTTAAGATGGACATTAGCATTTGATCAATTGTTCTCTCACTGAATCTGGATAATGCAGCAGAGATGCTCTAACATGTTCCTAATTCACCGTTTGGGTCTCTCTGTAGATCAGAATGTGCTGACAACAGTGGATTTGTTTGTTAAGACTGTGTTCAACTTTAGAGGTTTTTGACATCAAATGCTTGTCACTGTGATGTGTAGAAGGCTGAGCTGTCACAGCTGGTCCAGTTTTGGGATCTCGTTGACAATGGTGACCTTTTGAGAGCTGCTGTCTATCAAGGAATGTCAAGTGTTCAGTATATCTGAGAGTCTCTCCTTCAACAAATGTGAGATGTGGGGTATGTGCCCGATTGGGTGTAAGTTGATCTGAGGTTTGTTTGGGCAACTTTCCAAGCCTTGAGGAGTTATCAGAAGTTGAGGATTACCTGATCAGCCGTGAGCTAATAGAGTGGTGGGGCAGAATTAATGGGCTGAATGAGCTATCTCTGTTCCCACACCTTATGATCTTCCCTTTAGGAATCTATTACAGCTGACTTTATTTGATATCTCCATTCAAGAATTGAGTTAGATGTGTGAACATTTTCCCAATTTGATCGTGAGCTGCATTTGAAATTCCTCTCCTCAGTCAGGCTGCTTGAAAGCTGAGATATTGATGTTTTCTCTCTTTGATTTTTGGACCTTATGATGCCTTGGGGCTGCTTCATCACTAATTGAACAAGTCTTCGATCTATCCGGTAGATGTCAATGCCCTGCACGGATCAAGTGATACAGCTAACACTCGGATTATTAATCCAAAAAATGACATGACCCAGGAGGTGCCAGTCATTTTGATGTAGGATGCCTCCACACAACTTTTTCTTTCCTTCCCGTGGAAAAGAGTGTAGCCTCAAAGCTAACGACAGCATCCTATTGGTTATACCTGAGATGTAGGTTAATGTCATGAGTCTTTCATTTATACAGTTCAGGAGATCTGGCACTGCATCCAAGATTACATTCCTGCTGGAAAACAGACTCTGTGAGCATGAAAGTTTCTGTCAGCCATTCCTTTTCATAAGGAGGTTTATCCCCTTGCTTGTCTCGTCAACTGCCTCTCCCCAACAAGGCCCCAGCTGAGGTCCCCAATAATTTCTTTCCAGCTAGTTGAGATTGACCATGAGTGCTCTAACTTGCCAAGTTGCAGAAATTAATGTTTTCTTTCTTCTACCGTTAAGATAGTCATCCCACAGGGTGTAATCTCCCAGTGAGGAGAAAGCAAGACAGCCTATTTCTAGCCCCCTGTTCTTTAGGGTTGAGCTTAGGTTTTCCTGAGGAGGAGCGCTCAGTCTCAAATGCTGCTTCCCAGAGACCCAAGACTATTGCTGAGTGGCCTTCAGGGGAATGTGTCTCTCTTTTAACATTTGGCATGGATATGAGTAGTGGCTTACTATCTGTACTTGGGCACAAATCATTCATAGGTGTCTACAGAGATTTGATGGGCAAACTGAAGAGAATAATATTTAACCATATAACCAACTGGGACTACTGCCTGGGTGAAGGAAACAAGCTCAAAACAGTACAATTTAAGCACTAGAAAAATGATGACCATATTTTCTTTGTTATGCCTAGATTACAGCTGGAAGTAAGTACAAATCAGGCTCAGCTGGGGATCACGGCAGTTACACTAATGGTGAGTGACTTTTAGAAACACTTCAAATTGAACATGAACAATATGGCCAGGTGATTCTGGACTTGTTTACAATAGTATTTCAAGCTCCATGGACAGTTATCACTATGAATGCAAACAGCTGAACGTTAGTTTTTTTTATTGTATCTTCAACGTGCGTCAGCAGAAAGACAGTAAAATCATAAAACTAAGTAGGTGACAGTGTTAAGAACAAACTGTACAACTCTTCATGGGGTAGCTGGAGAGATGTCACTGTGATAAATGGCTAGCCATGTGTCAGTTCATCTTTTGGGTCCTTGTTCAATTACAAATTGCTATATTTACAAAATCAGTGATAAATCTTGCGTTTATTGTATTCAGGGAATGTTGCAAAATGTTAGGTGGCTGGTTTGCATTGTATCATCTAAATTTAAATGAGCACGAGAATCTGAATCATGTTTGTTGTATTACACATCGGTCTGCGTGGTGTTAAAATGATGAGCATGTTAGAATTGACCATGAATCACTCATTAGCATCAGTGGGTTTTAAAAATATCTCACAAAGGAAACCAAGGAGAAACAGGAGACAGATCATTATACCTCACAACAGCTGGGTATTATTCCTGGCTGTTGGACATACTAAGTCAGATTAACAACTTACCAAGCACATGATTGTTTGAGAAGGTTGATTTGTAGCAGGGACATAGAGTATGGCACATGTTGAGGATCTACACAGTAGAAATCTATGAAGGTAACAACCTTGATATCAATGTGAGTTTCATTCTATTAAAACCAAATGCCTACAAGCCAAGGTCAGCTGCAGGCCTTTTAATAAAACCACATGAACTGTAAGCATTCATTAGGTCAGGCAGTGTCTAAATACAGAAAAACCAATGTTTCAGAGCCAGTAGCATTTAATCAGAAATGGAAGGTGTTAGAGATTAACAGTTTTTAAGCAATTACAGAGCCAAGGCTTTTTATCATTGATTTAATTTTTAATTAAGTTTCAAGCACATGTGCAAGAGTAACAGGTTATCCCATTAGGCTAGAAAATGCTGGAAGTACTTAGATTGCGAGATGGATACAAACAGTTTATAAAGAGGTATTGACAGGTTAAGCAAATGGGCAAAAAATTGGTAAATTAACTAGAATGTGGAATAATGTGAAGTTGTTCATTTTGGAAGGGATTTCAAATTAACAGACTATTATTAAGATGGAGAAAAACTGCAGAAAGCTGCAACACAGAGGGACTTGGGGGTAACTGTGTACGAAATACAGAAAGCTAGCACACAGGTGCAGCAGGTAATCTGGAAGGCTAATGGAATGTTGGCCTTTATTTCAAGCAAGTTGGAGTGCAAGAGTAGGGAAGTCTTACTGCAGTTGTACAATGTGCTGGTGAGACCACACCTGGAGTACTGTGAGCAGTTTTGGTTCCCCTTATTTAAGGAAAAATATCATTTTATTGGAGACAGATCAGAGAAGGTTCATGAGAATGATCCTTGGTTATGAAGGGATTGTCTTATTTGGGTTGGGACTGTATTCACTGAAGTTTAAATGAATGGTAAATGAAATCATTGAGATATATAAGATTCTTAAGAGGCTGACAGGGTAAATGCTGAGAGGATGTTTCCCCTCATGGAAGAATCTAGGACCAGAGGGCACTGTCTCAGAATAAAGGGGTGCAAAATTAAGACTGAGTTGAAGAGTAGGTTCTTCTCTCAGCGGATGGTGAGCCTTTGGAACTCCTTACCATAGAGAGTTGTGGGGGCAGAGTCCTTGTGTATATTTAAGGCTGAGATAGATTCTTAATCAGTCAGAGGTATAAAGGTATGGGGAAAGGGCAGGAAAGTGGAAGCGAGGAATGTCAGATCAGCTATAACCCTACTGAATGATGGAGCAGGCTCGAGGGGCAGAACAGCCTGCTCCTATTTCATACGGTAATATGACATAGGTCTTGAAGCATCATGGGAAAGCAAAGTTAATGTGGGTCTGTTTGAGGATGTGTATCGGTTTTCTATCATACCAAAAACATTAAACATATTTGTGTGTACATGTACCCATTAATAATTGAGCCACACTAATTTATTTCTCATTTTTTAGATACTTAAATTTACTCTATTCAGCCTTAAATTTATAAACCTGGTTTGGCACTGTTCCTCATAAACTGGATAAGAAAGTTAATCACATTACAGTCAGTAGCTTCAAGATGGGGACTGGTCGGTTTATGGTAGCTCGTGGATGGTCCTGAATAACACCAGCAGAGTGGGACCAATTCCCATTCTGGCTGAGGTAAACTTTGGTCCTGCCTCCTTTTGGAAGGCAATTGCAAAGCATCACTGACAAAAAACATCAAGGAAGTAGCTGAGGATGGAGCATCAGCAGATAATGAACCAAGGAGCTACCTTCAAACAGATGTATTGCCAAGATATTTTCTTACTGACGAGATTTCACCTCGGCTGAATGCTCATCACTAAATCTACTAGGTCTGTTCGTTTATTAGTTCCTATACATATTGTACTGGAAGCTTTCCTAGATCCATTCAAACAATTCATTAACTTTACCATCTGTATTTATTCCTCTTTTTCCAGACCACACAAACATTAAATGTTCCTATTGCAACCACATTGTCTTTACTACATGCTTATCCAATCTCCACATTTATGCATGTCCCCACCCCACACTAACCTGAAGAGGTTTCCAGATTAGTCCTTCTCAGAGCTTTTACATTCAAGGATTGCTTTTATTAAAAAAAAAAGAGTAGGTCATTTAGCCAATCAAGAGTGCCCCAGCATTCATTAGATGGAACCATTGCCATTTGATTGTGACTATAATTCCATTTTCCTACACCCCGACTTTCAAAATGTTTTCCCGCTTTTTGGAATCTTTTAATTGTACTGCTGCAATTTCTTTTCAATATTGCTGCTCCTTTTCCAATGTTTGCACCATCTAAATGTTGAATAGACAGCAACATTTAAGCCCAAAGTCAACTGAATGTTTGAACATACAGCCAGGAGCTGAAGTGAACTATTTAGTCCCTTGAATCTGCTTCATCATTTAATGAACCATGGCTGAACTGTTGTGGTTCTGTTCGCCGAGCTGGAAGTTTTTGTTGCAAACGTTTCGTCCCCTGGCTAGGCGACATCATCAGTGCTTGGGAGCCTCCTGCGAAGCGCTTCTTTGATGTTTCCTCCGGTGTTTATAGTGGTCTGTCCCTGCCGCTTCCGGTTGTCAGTTTCAGCTGTCCGCTGTAGTGGTTGGTATATTGGGTCCAGGTCGATGTGTTTGTTGATGGAGTTTGTGGATGAATGCCATGCCTCTAGGAATTCCCTGGCTGTTCTCTATCTGGCTTGCCCTATGATAGTAGTGTTGTCCCAGTCGAATTCATGTTGCTTGTTGTCTGCCTGTGTGACTACTAAGGATAGCTGGTCGTGTCATTTCGTGGCTAGTTGATGTTCATGTATGCGGATTGTTAGCTGTCTTCCTGTTTGTCCTATATAGTGTTTTGTGCAGTCCTTGCATGGTATTTTGTACACTACATTTGTTTTGCTCATGTTGGGTATCGGGTCCTTCGTTCTGGTGAGTTGTTGTCTGAGCGTGGCTGGTGGTTTGTGTGCCGTTATGAGTCCTAGGGGTCGCAGTAGTCTGGCTGTCAGTTCCGAGATGCTCCTGATGTATGGTAGTGTGGCTAGTTCTTTTGGTTGTGGTATGTCCTCGTTCTGTGGTCTTTCTCTTAGGCATCTGTTGATGAAGTTGCGCGGGTATCCGTTTTTGGCGAATACATTGTATAGGTGTTCCTCTTCTTCTTTTAGCAGTTCTGGTGTACTGCAGTGTGTTGTGGCCCTTTTGAATAGTGTCCTGATGCAGCTTCGTTTGTGTGTGTTGGGGTGGTTACTTTCATAGTTTAGGACTTGGTCTGTGTGTGTGGCTTTCCTGTATACCCTTGTAGTGAATTCTCCGTTTGGTGTTCTCTGTACCATCACATCTAGGAATAGGAGTTGGCTATCCTTTTCTTCTTCTCTCGTGAATCGGATTCCTGTGAGTGTGGCGTTGATGATCCGGTGTGTTTTTTCTATTTCCGTGTTTTTAATGATTACAAACGTGTCATCGACATATCTGACCCAGAGTTTGGGTTGAATTTGTGGTAGGACTGTTTGTTCTAACCTTTTCATAACTGCCTCTGCTATGAGTCCCGAGATTGGTGATCCCATGGGTGTTCCGTTGATTTGTTCGTATATCTGGTTGTTGAATGTGAAGTGTGTTGTGAGGCACAAGTCCAGTAGTTTAAGTATGCCGTCTTTGTTGATAGGTTCAGCGTCCTGTTTTCTGTTCTGTATGTCCAGTAGGTTGGCTATTGTTTCTCTGGCTAGGGTTTTGTCAATCGAAGTGAACAGTGCCGTCACATCGAATGATATCATGGTTTCTTCTTTGTCTATGTGTATATTTCTGATGATGTCCAAGAATTCCTGTGTTGATTGTATAGAGTGTTTGGATCCGCTGACCAGGTGTTTCAGTTTCTGTTGTAGTTCTTTGGCCAGTTTGTATGATGGTGTCCCTGGTAGTGATACTATGGGTCTGAGTGGGATGTCTGGTTTGTGTACTTTAGGTAATCCATACAATCTGGGGGTGTTGTTGCTTTCCGGTTTCATTCTTTGTAGGTCAGCTCTGGTTATCTGTCCGTTTTTTTGTAGATTCCTTAGTGTGTTATTTATCCTATTGGTGAGTTGTGGTTGGGGTCAAATTCCTTCATTCCGTCAAAATACCATGCAAGGACTGCACAAAACACTATATAGGACAAACAGGAAGACAGCTAATAATCCGCATACATGAACATCAACTAGCCATGAAACGACACGACCAGCTATCCTTAGTAGCCACACACGCAGACAACAAGCAACATGAATTCGACTGGGACAACACTACTATCATAGGGCAAGCCAGATAGAGAACAGCCAGGGAATTCCTAGAGGCATGGCATTCATCCACAAACTCCATCAACAAACACATCGACCTGGACCCAATATACCAACCACTGCAGCGGACAGCTGAAACTGACAACCGGAAGCGGCAGGGACAGACCACTATAAACACCGGAGGAAACATCAAAGAAGTGCTTCGCAGGAGGCTCCCAAGCACTGATGATGTCGCCCAGCCAGGGGACGAAACGTTTGCAACAAAAACTTCCAGCTCCACGAACAGAACCACAACAATGAGCACCCGAGCTACAAATCTTCGCACGTGGCTGAACTGTTTGTGTTTTGAATTCCATACTCCCTTCTTCCCCCAATAGCCTTTAATTTCCACTGCCAAATTAAAATCTCTTCACAATAAAACAAAGAACTGCAAATGCTGACTATCTGAAACAAAAACCGAAATTGCTGGAGAAACTCAGCAGATCTGGCAGCATTTGTGGCAACATTTTGAGTCCAGCGACCCTTATTTGGAACTTCAGAAGTTGGAGCCAAGAAGGGTCACTGGACTTGAAACATTAACTCTGTTTTCTTTCCACAGATATTTCCAGACCTGCTGAGTTTCTCCGCAATTTCTGTTTTCTGTTTAAGAAATTTGGATTAACAGTTTGGATAGGATTAAAGAAAAACAAAGAATGCAGGATTCTGTGTATTCTTAAACTCGGACACATTCCCCTGGAGGTCAGGAGACACTTTCTGGGAATTCGCAAAAACCGTGAAAGTGCGGTGGCAAAGAGTAAGTAAATGTGTAGCAGTCAGAGACAAACACATGACCCCCCTCCACCTCCAGCATTGGAAATGTTTAATGACCCTACCCCCATTGCCTTCTGAGGCAGAGAGTTCTAAAGTCTTTCAACCCTCTGAGAGAAAAACATTCTGCTCGTCTGCGTCCTAAAAGAGTGATCGCTAATTTTAAGACAGTACCCACAAGTTCTGGACTGACTCCCAAGTGGAAGCATGCTCTTCACATGAAGTCAAGACTGTACACGATCAAAAAACTTTGGTGATGTGGATAGATTGAAAAAGTTGGACCTCTTCCCCTTGGAGAGAAGAAGGCAGAGGGAAGATTTGATCGAGGTTTTCAAAATCGTGAGCAGATCGAATAGAGTAAATAGGGAGGAGCTTGTCAAAGAAACAAGAACACAAGATCATAGATTTAAAGAGATGTGCAAAGGAAGCAAAGGTGATATGAGAGAATTGCTTTTTCACACAGGAAGTAGTTAAGGTGTGGAATGCACTGCCTTGAAATGTGGTGGAGGTAGTTTCAATTGAGACATTCAAGAGAGGCACTGGATAGTTATTTGGCTAGAAGTAATGTGCAAGGGTATGGGGACAAAGCAGGAGATTTCTAAGTATTCTCAAATTCAGAAACAGTCTCCTGCAGGTCAGCAGAGACTTTCCAGGGATTCACAAAAACTGTGAAAGTGCTGTGACCAGGGGTAAGTAAAGATGTAGAAGTCAGAGCCAAGCTCATGACTTCTCTCCTGCTCCAATGTAGGCATGATGGGCCGAACGGCCTCTGTGGTAGTTTCACCAGTGTCCTGTGTTACTGAAGCATAATGTCCTTTAATGCTCAGTTCCTCTCACAATAGAGGATAGCATTCTATTGGCCTTCTTAAATATTTGTTGTACCTTCATGCTAAATATTTGTGACTCATACAATAGAACACCGAAATCAATCTGTAGCTCAAAATTCGGCAATTGTTCTCCATTCAATTAATACTCTGCTTTTAATTCATCCTGCAAAGTGAACAACTTCGCATTTTCCCTACACTCTCCTTTAGTGTTCTTCTCAACATACTTTTCTACTTGTCTTTGTGTCATCTGCAAATGTAGTCACAAAGCCTTCACTCCCTCTCCCCAGTTTAGAACCATATCTGGACCATTCTTCCCTTAAAGCAGAACTTGTGCTTCTAGCATCTTTGCTTTATTTTTTATACAGTGTGCATTGTCTCCAGATGCTGATCAGTCAATATTGCTTTGACTTAGGATTCATATTGAACAACCCAATTTTTAGGCCTTCAATTTCCGGTATCCATATGTCCCTTTATATCTATGTGTCCATCATACTACCATTACGGAGCTGGCCTGAGTGTGTGTTGGGACTTGGTTTCCAGGTTGAATTGATCTTTTTTAAATTGGCCGAATTTCTGTGTCTCCCATGATAATTATATGAATGGGGTTGAGGTTGTGACAGGGTGCTTCAAATATGCTCCATTTTTCAACAGAATGGATTTGCCCAGCCTTATGCAACAATGATTTTGACTCATACTTAATGTTCATGTTTTTACCATTATGATATTTCTCATATTCTTTACACATTCCATGAATAATATGCCAATTTAAAATGACACCACTTAAATGGGGGGCATATTTTGTTCTAAATTAGTTACATTTCATGTGCACTGTAATTTTCTGTACAAATCAGAGTTGTAATGTTATTTTGTTTGTTCAATGTCTCCGCACAAATACATTTGATTTATCTTGCTTTCTTCACCAGGGATGGCACATGATGAAAATGAACCCTAAAGAAATCTTCACAGAATTCTGTCCAAGTGCTCCTGAGATGCCGAGATGAGCTTTTTTTTAAATATTTATATAATATTTTATTAAGGATTTGGTTCACATTATCCCAGTCAAAGCCATGTGTATTAGCACTGTATTACAAATCCACACATTAGCAATTGATCTTCACTGATATACCACCTTTGTCCAGATCATTGAGACCCTTATTCTAAAAGAGAAATGTGCTGTGAAATTTGAAGATTTAGAATATTGATACAACGTCCACTTTAGAATAAAATTAAATCTATAATATGGAACATTTTGATCATGAATTCATGGATAAATTAAATAATTAAAACCAGTGAGATTTTGAATTAGACTTTCTGCTCACTTTAAAGTGTTCTGCCTGATGTCATGTTTTTTACATTTTTGTTAAGTATGTTAAAATGGATTTAAGATTTGATTTGTAATATTGGTACTGATTATTGATTGTTTCATTTTGTTCTCAATGGAGAAAAATGGAGCAATAGTGGTTTATCACAGATAACATTCACATCTTCTAGCTTTGTAGTTTAATTAAAGATAGAATGCTTTTAACTAGCTTGAAATGCTAGATCATTTATTCAGTAATAAACCAGAAAGCAGCCTACAACACAGTTTTTAAAGAAAGAAAGTGACACTTTTCACAAAAGTTATTTCCAACATAACTGGCCTTAGATGTTCAAAGTGAGTACTCAACAGACAATAAAATATACTGAATCTGCCTCAAAATTATATTAAAAAAACTCAATATATTTTAAGGAGTGAGCGAATGAGTGTATGTGTTGATGTGTGTGTCTGTGATGAAATAGGACAATGAATAGATGTGGTATCAGGAGATTAAAAAGGGGTTATGAGTTCTCTGAAACACTGAACTTCCATTATGCATGTCACAGGAGTTGTACCACATACCTTTTGATGTATCACACTTTTATTCATATCTTAACCTGCATACATGGCGAATACACAAGAATTCAAAGTCCTGATTTTTGAAGGAAATTGGAAGTCTTAATTGATGTTTCTTCAACACTGTTTAATTTTGAGTCTGAATAGGAAAAGAGGCTTTTTATCACTTGTGTATGTTAGTCATCTCTGCATAAAGTTAAATAAAGGTGGAGAAATCAACCCAAAGATGTGCTACAACAGCTTTGCTACAAAACATTAACCATTTTGTACTTTTTTTTGGTTTACATATAACATGAAATGCAAATGCACTCAGTTATTGTCTGGAAGTAAAACTATGCAACTTTTATTTTAAATTGCCTGCTTTCTGCCATTTTGTGAACACCACAAATAGTTAAAGAGTTTTAGGCAACTGCATTTTCCATTACAATGTTTAAAACAATGTATTATGAACATGGCAATTCACAATAAACAGATTATTTCTATAAACTGGCTGTGTTTGTTTTATTGAAAACTGGTAAATGTTAACCGAATTATAAACGGTTTCAAGATCTTTCGGATTGCATATTTGATGGGGTTCAAAATAAACTATTGAGTGCCACTCTAGAATGAGGAACCAGTTGCTGATCAAAAAACTGGTGTTCATTCAGGGGCCACCTGCTGTTGAGATGTTTGGAAAAAATGAGAGTTTATCTTGCCTGGTGTCCAGCTTGTACTGTCAGCTTTCCCTTTATAGGGATATTGAGGTATCACCAGGGGTAACTGTGAACTTGGAAAGGATCCCAGAATGCCTAGTTTCAAAAAGCATCTGTGTGCTCAGATTAGCAGATCTCTCTGCAGGTGCTTTGTGATGGTCATGCATCACAGAGTGGGAAAATTCACCTTCTGATTAGCTTGGGAAAAGTCCACAGCCGGATTAATTTAGTATTATTCAGGGGAGGGCTGGTGAGACCATTGTATTATCTCTGGTGAGTGAGCTTTACAATAACTGACTGGGCTCTGGGAGGATTGAGGTGATCGTGAATTAGGCAATTAAATTTGTATCTTAAACAAGTGAATGTTGGGGCTATAATAGAATATGTACAAGCATGATGTTGCCAGGCTTAGAGGGTCTGAGCTATAGGGAGATGCTGAAAATGCTGGGGCTATTTTCTCTGGAGTTGGAAGCTGAGGGATGACCTTATGGAGGTTTAGAAAATCATGAGGGCTATGGATAGGGTGAATTACCAAAGTCTTTTTTTTTTCCCAGGGTAAGGGATCCAAAACTAGAGGGCATAGGGTAAGAGGGGAAAGATATAAATAGGACCCAAGGGACAGCTTTTCACACAGAGGGTGGTTCGTGTATGGAATGAGCTGCCAGAGGAATTGGTAGAGGCTGGTACAATAACAACATTTAAAAGGCATCTGGAAGGGTCCATGAATAGGAAGAGTTTAGAGGGATTTGGGCCAAATGCAGACAAATGGGACAAGATTGATTAAGGATATCTATTTGGCATGGATGAATTGGACCAGAGAACCTGTTTTCATGCTGTACATCTCTATGACTCTTGGTGCTCTTTTAGTTGTAATCCCCCAATTTTTAGAGATGGGTGACTGTGTGTGAGTATGTCCAACTAGATTTTTGTAGATTGCTTTGGATGGCATTTTCCTTCTTTTTCTCCCTCACTCCCTATACATACTTTTGGTGTGCCCAACCACTGCTTTGGCCTTTTTAAGTGATACTTGAGTTCCCTTTTGCTGGTCAGCTAGATAGCACTAATATTTTTAGTAGTGGAGCAGCTGACATTCCATAATGATTCATCCGTTTTAATAAAACATAAGGTTCTTGTGTTGTTCAAGTTAGCCTTGGGCATGGCAAATTTCCACATGCTTTGGTGCAATGGAAACTTGCAGAAACGTTAAAAAAGAGTGTATTCAGGTCTAGCAGACACTGTGTACAATGCGTGTAACACACAAATCAATTCTAATCTCTTGTTTTAGCACCTGCTGTCTCATTTCTTACTTCAAAAATGAAAATCATGCAAATGTCTGTCCATTTAATCACCTAATACAAAAGACTTGTCTGCTAATTGTCATCAGTGGCAATGATTGCAGTTCTTCTATATGTTTGTCCTGGTATATTGCTGAGTGTCAGCTGTGGGTAAAAGTATAAAGCTGACATGCTGTATATCTGATTGATAGAAAACTTCCACAAGCACCATCTGACAGCAAGATGGTTTATTAGAAAGCCTTTTCATTCAGAGGGTGTTGGGAATCTGGAACTCTGTTTGTAACGAAGGTAGAGGCAGAAGCCCTCATAACATTGAATAAGTATTTCAATACACACTTGCAATGCCAAAGTAGACAAGGCTATAGGGCAAGTGCTGGATCGTGGGATTAGAATAGTTCAGAGAACCTCTACAGCATGGAAGCAGGTGTTTTGGCTCACCGAGTCCACACCAACCCTCTGAAGCGCATCTGACCCAGACCCATGCTATCCTGTAACCCTGCTTTTCCCATGGCTAACCCACCTAGGCTGTGCATCCCTGAACACTATGAGCAATTTAGGATGGCCAATCCACCTAAGCTGCACATCTTTGGACTGTGGGAGAAAACAGAAGCACCCGGAGGAAATCCACTGGGAGAATGTGCAAATTCCACACAGACAGTCCCCTGAGGGTGGAATCAAACCTGAGTCGCTGGTGCTGTGAGCTGGCAGAGTTAGCCACTGTGCCACCCTGGTTAGGTGCCTGTTTTTGACTGGTGCAGAATTATCCGGTATTTGGATAACTGGGGTTCTTTCTGGGGAAGGTGGGACCTCTATAAACAGGATGGTCTGCACCTGAACCTGAGGGGCACCAGTATCCTTGGTGGGAGGTTTGCTAGTGCTCTTGGGGGGGGGTTTAAACTAACTCTGCAGGGGCATGGGAACCCAGACTGTAGCTTTAGGGTGCAGGACCTGGAGTGTAGGGAGGTTAGGAACATGGCATCAATTTCAAAGGAGGGTGCCTGTAAACAGGAAAGTGGCTTGAAGTGTGTATACTTCAATGCAAGAAGTATACGAAATAAGGTAGGTGAACTTGCAGCGTGGGTTGGTACCTGGGGCTTCGATGTTGTGGCTATTACGGAGACATGGGTAGAACAGGGACAGGATTGGCTGTTGCAGGTCCCAGGGTTTAAATGTTTTAGTAGGGTCAGAGGTGGGGGTAAAAGAGGGGGAGATGTGGCATTGCTTGTCAAAGGTAGTATTACAGCTGTGGAAAGGACGATGGATGAAGACTCGCCATCTGAGGTAGTTTGGGCTGAGGTTAGGAATAGGAAAGGTGAGCTCACCCTGTTAGGAGTCTTTTACAGGCCTCCTAATAGTCCTAGAAACGTAGAAGAAAGGATTGCGAGGATGATTCAAGAGAAGAGTGAAAGTAATAGGGTTGTTGTTATGGGGGACTTTAACTTTCCTGATATTGATTGGGAAAGCTATAGTTCAAGTTCGTTAGATGGGTCAGTGTTTGTCCAATGTGTGCAGGAGGGTTTCCTGACACAATATGTAGATAGGCCAACAAGAGGTGAGGCCATACTGGATTTGGTTCTGGGTAACGAACCAGGCCAGGTGTTAGAATTAGAGGTAGGTGAGCACTTTGGGCACAGTGACCACAATTCGGTGACTTTTACTCTAGTGATGGAGAGGGATAAGTGTGCACTACAGGGCAAGAGTTATAGCTGGGGGCAGGGAAATTATGATGCGGTGAGGCATGACTTAGGATGTGTGGCTTGGAAAAGTAAGCTTCAAGGCAAGGGCGTAATTGATATGTGGAGCTTGTTCAAGGAGCAACTATTGAGTGTCCTTGATAAGTATGTGCCCGTCAGGCAGGGAGGAAAGGGTCATGTGAGGGAGCCGTGGTTTAATAAGGAATTGGAATCCCTTGTTAAATGGAAGAGGGCGGCCTATGTAAAGATGAGGCGTGAAGGTTCAATTGGGGCAATTGAGAGTTATAAGGTAGCCAGGAAAGACCTGAAGAGAGAGCTAAGAGCAGCAAGGAGGGGACATGAAAGGTCCTTAGTTGGTAGGATTAGGGAAAACCCTAAGGCTTTCTATAGGTATGTCAGGAATAAAAGAATGACTAGGGTAGGAATAGGTCCAGTCAAGGATAGTAGTGGGAAGTTGCGTGTGGAGGCTGAAGAGATTGGGGAGACATTGAATGAATACTTTTCGTCAGTATTCAATCAGGAACAGGACATTGTTGTCAATGTGAATACTGAGTCACAATTAAGTAGAATGGATGGCTTTTAGGTATGTAGAGAAGAGGTGTTGGAAATTCTGGAAAGGGTGAAAATAGATAAGTCTCCAGGGCCTGATGGCATTTATCCTAGGATTCTCTGGGAAGCAAGGGAGGAGATTGCAGAGCCATTGGCCTTGATTTTTATGTCCTCGTTGTCTACAGGAGTAGTGCCAGAAGATTGGAGGCTAGCAAATGTGGTTCCCTTGTTCAAGAAGGGGAGTAGGGATAACCCTAGTAACTATAGGCCGGTGAGTCTCACTTCTGTTGTGGGCAAAATCTTAGAGAGAATTGTAAGGGATAGGATTTATGAACATCTGGATAGGAATAATGTGATCAAGGATAGTCAGCATGGTTTTGTGAAGGGCAGGTCGTGCCTCACAAACCTTATTGAATTCTTTGAGAAGGTGACTAAGGAGGTGGATGAGGGGAAAGCGGTAGATGTGGTGTATATGGATTTTAGTAAGGCAGTTGATAAGATTCCCCATGGTAGACTACTGCAAAAAATACGGAGGTATGGCATTGAGGGTGAGTTGGAGGTTTGGATTAGGAGTTGGCTGGCTGGAAGAAGACAGAGGGTAGTAGTTGATGGCAAAGGTTCATCTTGGAGTGCCGTCATTAGCGGTGTTCCGCAAGGATCTGTTTTGGGACCATTGCTGTTTGTCATTTTTATAAATGACCTGGAGGAGGGGTTAGAAGGTTGGATGAGCAAGTTTGCGGATGATACGAAAGTCAGAGGAGTTGTTGACAGTGAGGAAGGATGTGGCAGGTTACAGCGGGATATAGATAAGCTGCAGAACTGGGCAGAAAGGTGGCAAATGGAGTTCAATGTAGCTAAGTGTGAGGTGATTCACTTTGGTAAGAGTAACAAAAAGATGGGGTACTGGGCTAATGGTCGGATACTTGGTAGTGTGGATGAGCAGAGGGATCTTGGTGTCCATGTACACAGATCTTTGAAAGTTGCCACCCAGGTAAATAGTGCGGTGAAGAAGGCATATGGCGTACTGGCTTTTATTGGTAGAGGAATTGAGTTCCGGAGTCCTGAGGTCATGTTGCAGTTGTATAAGACTCTGGTGCGGCCGCATCTGGAGTATTGTGTGCAGTTTTGGTCGCCATACTATAGGAACAATGTGGAGGCACTGGAACGGGTGCAGAGGAAGTTTACCAGGATGTTGCCTGGTATGGTAGGAAGATCGTATGAGGAAAGGCTGAGGCAGTTGGGGCTGTTTTCATTGGAGAAAAGAAGGTTTAGGGGTGACTTGATAGAGGTGTACAAGATGATTAGGGGTTTAGATAGGGTCGACAGTGAGCATCTTTTTCCACGTATGGAGTCAGCTATTACAAGGGGGCATAGCTTTAAATTAAGGGGGGGTAGGTTCTTTACTCAGCGAGTCGTGAGTTCATGGAATGCCCTGCCAGTAGCAGTGGTGGACTCTCCCTCATGGGCATTTAAGCGGGCATTGGATAGGCATATGGAGGATAGTGGGCTAGTGTAGGTTAGGTGGGCTTGGATCGGCGCAACATCGAGGGCCGAAGGGCCTGTACTGCGCTGTATTCTTCTATGTTCTATGTTCTATATTGGGCGGAATGGCCTTTTTTCTGTGCTGTTGACCTCTATGATTCTATGATGGAACTAAAGTAACATCCCCATGAGAGTTGAGGTTCTCCTATCCATACTTTCTATCACTACAACATCTTACATAAGATTCACAGAACAGCAACTAGTCATTCAACTCAACAAATTCAAACTCTATCCAAACCTTCTCCCTTCTTTCCACATCTGTACTTTATTCTTGCTGCTCCCTGATCCAAACTCGCATTAAGAGCTTTGAAATCATGATTATCAGGTATATATTTAAAGTGCCCTCTTACTCTGAAGTCCGGTGAGTAAATTTCAAAAAGACAAAATTTTCCACAATAGTAAAACTGAATTGAAAGGCTACAAATTGATGTTTTAATTTAATGATTAATAAAAGTGACTGTTAAAAAATGTGCCACACAGCAGAGCAAAAGGGTGCTGGTGGAGGTGTTATTGGTCATGACACTGGGGTTGAAAGCTACAAACCAGGCTAACCATCTGGGAAGGTGGGTTTGAACCCCCACCTTGCTGGGTTGGTAGGATTTAAAAACAATGCCTAGCCTAAATGGCTCACTAAAGAAATCTTCTTTTGCCTTTTTGGTTAAGAAGCAGAGTTAGAGAGAGGAGTATATTTGAATTGTAAGGGGATTAAAGGTTCCAGGGAGAATGGGGTTGAGAAAATGTCAGCAATTATCAAACGGCAGAGAAGACTTGATGGGCTGAATGGCCTAAATATGCTCCTATATCTTATGTCAATTATGGAGAGAAGAAGAGTAGCTGTGTGTCTCCCTCAGTCTTGCTCACTCGTTCCCTCAGGTAGGTAGCCTCCCTCAGGCACTTGCTCACTCACCCCTTACTCCGAACCATCCACTCACTGCTCACTCACCCCTTACTCCGAACCATCCACTCACTGCCTAAACCAGTCAATGAGTCAACCAGGCAGACAGCCACTCACTCACTCTCCCATCCAGTCACTCATTCATGACCCCAGCTGTTCACTAACTCAATCCCCTAGTCACTCACTCACTCATTGTCCCAGGTCAAAAATCACACAACACCAGGTTATAGTCCAACAGGTTTATTTGGAAGCACTAGCTTTTGGAGTGCTGCTCCTTCATCAGGACAACCACCTGAAGGAGCATCACTCTGAAAGCTAGTGCTTCCAAATAAACTAGTTGGGCTATAACCTGGTGTTGTGTGATTTTTAACTTGGGATACCCCAGTCCAACACCGGCATCTCCAATTCATGACTCATTGTCCCAGCCACCGAGACACTCAATCACTCATTCACTACCCCAGCTGCTCACTATATGAATTTTCTCAGAAGCCCTTATTCACTGAACAACAACCCCTTCTATCCCTGCCCTGTCATTCTTAGACTCAGGAGGTACTAACAGTTTTGTGTCTCCAGATGATATTACAGAGTTACCTATTGTTGCCTTATATTCACACTCTTCATATTCACACACATTATCCTTTAAAAGTGACTTGTATTGTGTTGCTCTCAGTTGTTGGTTCGAGTCTGGGAGTCCAGGGCACTGTGAATAATCCCATTTAATAGCTGTTTGGGACGGCATGGACAAAATACACTTAACAGGACTTTTGAATATTTTAGTTGACTTGCTTGTGGTGAAATTCATGTTCAAAGTTGGGCCCAACATCATTTCAATCTGTCGGAACAAATTACTGCAGATGCTGGAATCTGCACTGGAAACCAAAAGTGCTGGTGATCTTAATGGGTCAGGCAGCATCCATGGAGAGAAAGCAAGCTAATGTTAGATAAAGAGTCATCTAGATTTGAAATGTTAGCTTGCTCTCTCTCCACGGATGTTGTCTGACCAACTGTGACCTCCAGCATTTGTTGCTTTCATTAGTTCAATCTGTGCAGGCTCCCAATGTTCTCCCAATCGCTCACTGCATGGGAAGATGGTCAGACTCATTGAGCTCCAGTGTTTGCTGATGTTGCTTTACGAAGGCATAGGTCTGACACACACTCCATTACCTCTGCCACTGTAGACAATAGACAATAGGTGCAGGAGTAGGCCATTCAGCCCTTCAAGCCTGCACTGCCATTCAATATGATCATGGCTGATCATTCCTAATCAGTATCCTGTTCCTGCCTTATCTCCATAACCTTTGATTCTATCTTTGAGAGCTCTATCCAACCCTTTCTTAAATGAATCCAGAGACTGGGCCTCCATTGCCCTCTGGCGCAGAGATTCCACACAGCCACCACTCTCTGGGTGAAGAAGTTTCTCCTCATCTCTGTCCTAAATGGTCTACCCCGTATTTTTAAGCGATGTCCTCTGGTTCGGCACTCACCCATCAGCGGAAACATGTTTCCTGCTGCCAGAGTGTCCAATCCTTTCATAATCTTATACGTCTCAATCAGATCCCCTCTCAGTCTTCTAAACTCAAGGGTATACAAACCCAGTCGCTTCAGTCTTTCAGTGTAAGGTAATCCCGCCATTCCAGGAATTGACCTCGTGAACCTACGCTGCACTCCTTCAATAGCCAGAATGTCTTTCCTCAAATGTGGAGACCAGGACTGCACACAGTACTCCAGGTGTGGTCTCACCAGGGCCCTGTACAGCTGCAGAAGCACCTCTTTGCTTCCATATTCAATTCCTCTTGTTATGAAGGCCAGCATGCCATTAGCCTTCTTCACTACCTGCTGTGCCTGCATGCTGGCCTTCATTGACTGGTGTCCAAGAACACCCAGATCTCTCTGTACTGCCCCTTTACCTCAATGGAATCAATTTAGGTAGTAATCTGCCTTCCTGTTCTCGCCACCAAAGTGGATAACCATACATTTATCCACATTAAACTGCATCTGCCATACATCTGCCCACTCTCCTAACTTGTCCAGGTCACCCTGTAATCTCATAACAGCATCATCACATTTCACCCTGCCACCTAGCTTTGTATCATCAGCAAATTTGCTAATGTTATTGCTGATACCATCTTCTATATCATTAACATATATTGTAAAAAGCTGCGGTCCCAGCACGGATCCCTGCGGTACCCCAATGGTCACTGCCTGCCATTCCGAAATGGAGCCGTTTATCACTACCCTTTGTTTCCTATCAGCCAACCAATTTTCAATCCAATCTAGTACTTTGCCCCCAGTACCATGCGCCCTAATTTTACTCACTAACCTCCTGTGTGGGACTTTATCAAAAGCTTTCTGAAAGTCCAGGTACACTACATCTACTGGATCTCCTTCGTCCATTTTCAGAGTTACATCCTCAAAAAATTCAAGAAGATTAGTCAAGCATGATTTCCCCTTCATAAATCCATGCTGACTCTATCCTGTCCTGTTAGTACTATCCAGATGTGCCGTAATTTCATCCTTTATAATAGACTCCAGCATCTTTCCCACCACTGAGGTCAGACTAACTGGTCTATAATTTCCTGCTTTCTCTCTCCCACCTTTCTTAAAAAGTGGTATAACATTAGCCACCCTCCAATCCTCAGGAACCGACCCCGAATCTATCGAACTCTGGAAAATAATCACCAACGCATCCACGATTTCCCGAGCCACCTCCTTCAGTACCCTGGGATGTAGACCATCAGGCCCCAGAGACCTATCAACCTTCAGGCCTAACAGTCTCTCCAACACCAAATCCTGGCAAATATAAATTCCCTTAAGTTCAGGTCCTTCAACCACTGTTACCTCAGGGAGATTGCTTGTGTCTTCCCCAGTGAACACAGATCTGAAGTACCCATTTAATTCCTCTGCCATTTCTTTGTTCCCAGTAATATATTCCCCTGTTTCTGTCTTCAAGGGCCCAATTTTAGTCCTAATCATTTTTTTGCCTTGCACATACCTAAAAAAGCTTTTACTATCCTCCTTTATATTATTGGCCAATTTACCTTCGTACCTCATTTTTCCTCTGCATATTTCCTTCTTAGTAATCCTCTGTTGCTCTTTAAAAGCTTCCCAGTCCTCAGTTTTCCCACTTATCTTTGCTATGTTATACTTTTTCTCTTTTAACTTTATATGGTTCTTAACTTCCCTCGTCAGCCACGGCCGCCCATGCCTCCTCCTGGGATCTTTCTTCCTTTTAGGAATGAACTGATCCTGCAACTTCTGCATTATACACAGAAATGTCCACCATTGTTCCTCCACGGTCATCCCTGCTAAGGTATTGCACCATTGAACTTTGGCCAGCTCCTCCCTCATAGCTCCATAGTTCCCTTTATTCAACAGAAGTACTGTCACTTCCGACTGACCCTCTCCCTCTCAAATTGCAGATTGAAGCTTAATGTATTATGGTCACTACTTCCCAATGGCTCCTTCACTTCGAGGTCTCTGACCAATTCTGGTTCGTTACACAATACCAAATCCAGAATTGCCTTCTCCCTGGTCGGCTCCAGCACCAGTTGCTCTAAGAATCCATCTCTGAGGCACTCCACAAAGTCTCTTTCTTGAGGCCCAATACCATCCTGATTCTCCCAGTCTACCTGCATGTTAAAATCCACCATAACAACTGTAGTAACATCTTTGCGACAGGCCAATTTCAGCTCCTGATTCAACTTACATCCGACATCCAGACTACTGTTTGGGGGCCTGTAGATGACTCCCAAGAGGGTCTTTTTACCGTTAGTATTTCGCCGCTCTATCCACACTGACTCTACATTCCTTGACTCTAGGTCCCCCCGCGCAAGGGACTGAATATCCTCCCTTACCAACAGGCCACCCCACCCCCTCTGCCCGTCAGTCTGTCCTTGCGATAGCACGTGTAGCCTTGAATATTCATTTCCCAGGCCCTGTCCACTTGAAGCCACGTCTCAGTCATCCCCACAATATCGTATCTGCCAATTTCCAAAAGAGCCTCAAGCTCATCCATCTTATGTCATATGCATCGTGTATTCATGTACCTATTATCATTCCCAAAACACCATACTCCTCATGGCAGCCTGACTCTCACTCTAACCTCCATTGCCTCGACCTGTTACTAACATCACAACTCAAAACACGGGAGAGAAATTACCTTTCATTCAAGGAATGGCTACTTTCAAAATCTTGCAGTTACATTCAAACTGGATTTTGAAGAAAGATTTCACAAGACATGGAGGACCCCTTGAGTGCCTGTTGGACAAGCCTGATCTATAATGTTCACTTCAACCATACCCACTGCTAGCAAGTTCACCATTGTTACTGTTATCTGCTAAGCTTATACTGAATTCTCTATTAGATTTCTTGGTGATTATCTTATGAAAACCAACTCTAGGTTTTGCTGTCCACACTCTTCCCCCACCCCCTGTTAAATTGAAATTTTCTCTCCGTATCCACTCTGTCAAAAATTTATATAACTTTAAAAACCTCTATAACGTCATTATCCAACCTTGTCTTTTGAACAAGAAAAAGACTCAGCCCGTTGTATTATGTCTTTCTAGTTTCATTCATGGTTTCAGCACTGTTACAGCAGGGTGTAAAAGTATCAGACTCCATCTCAACACAGTTCATTTGAAGCATGACATGTTGATGTTAATGTGCTATTATTTGTAACTGAGTAGCTTAATAACAGGCCAGACTCAGATATGTCTGTGAATGTAATATTAATATGTATATCAATGAACTGTCATAAATGCTTTTGGTGTTCTTTTGGATTTTTATGAAAACATTATGAGCAAGGTGCACAATGGGGACCCAGTGGATGTGGTGTACCTAGATTTCCAAACGGCCTTTGTCAAGGTACCGCATAAGAGGCTGCTGCACAAGGTAAGGATGCATGGCGTTAGGGGTAAAGTATTAACGTGGATAGAGTTGACTTACAGGAAGCAAAGAGTGCAGATAAATGAGTGCTATTCTGGCTGGCAATCAGTGACTAGTGGTGTGTCTCAGGGGATCAGTGTTGGGACTGCAATTATTAACAATTTATACAGATGATTTGGAGTTGGGGACCATGTGTAGTGTGTCAAAGTTTGCAGATGACATGAAGATGAGTGGCAGAGCAAAGTGTGCAGAGGACTGTGAAACTTTGCAGAGGAACATAGATACTTTGAGTGAGTGGGCAAAGGTCTGGCAAATGGAATACAATATTAATAAATGTGAAGTCATCCATTTTGGTAGGAGTAACAGTAAAAAAGATTATTACTTGAATGGTAAAAAAAAATTGCAGCATACTGCTATGCAGATGGACCTGTGTGTCCTTGTGCATGAATCACAGAAGGTTGGTCTGCAGGAACAACAAGTAATTAGGAAGGCAAATGGAATTTTGTAACCAAAAGAGAAAATGCTGGAAAATCTCAGCAGGTCTGGCAGCATCTGTAAGGAGAGAAAAGAGCTGACGTTTCGAGTCTAACTGACCCTTTGTCAAATGGAATTTTGTCCTTCATGCTAAAGGGATTAAGTTTAAAAGCAGGGAGGTTATGTTGCAGCTGTACAGGGTGCTGGTGAGGCCACACCTGGAGAACTGCGTGCAGTTTTGGTCTCCTTACTTGAGAAAGGACGTACTGGCACTGGAGGGGGTGCACAGGAGGTTCACTAAGTTGGTTCCGGAGTTGAGGGGGTTGGCTTATGAAGAGATACTGAGTAAACTGCGATTATATTCATTGGAATTTAGAAGAATGAGGGGGAATCTTATTGAAACATATAAAATTATAAAGGGAATAGACAAGAAAGAAGTAGAAAGGATGATTCCACTGGCAGGTGAAGCTAGGATAAGAGGGCATAGCCTTAAAATTAGGGGGAGCTGATTTAGGACTGAATTGAGAAGGAACTTCTTCATCCAGAGGGTTGTAAATCTTTGGAGTTCTTTTGCCCAGTGAAGTAGTTGATGCTACTTCAGTAAACGTTTTTAAAGCTAAGGTAGGTTTTCTTTGAACAGGAAAGAAATTAAGGTATATGTTGAGAGTGCGGGTGAGTGGATCTGAGTCCAAGAAAAGATCAGCCATGATCTTACTGAACGGTGAAGCAGGTTCGAAGGGCCGTGTGGCCTACTCCTGCTCCAAGTGCTTATGTTCTTAAGTCTGTTAGATCCTTCAATACCAAATTACCTGTAATAAGTTCTTATGTTACTTGGGATAAAATAAATATTCCTGCATCAGGTACAACACCCTATAGGAAGCAAAACACACATCACAGCCTATTAAACCTACTCTCATACTCAATTTCTGGAAATCATGTTCAAATCTATTTACTGGTATTTGTAAGGTAGTCATTGGTGGCATATCTGCTTAGTCATTTCATTCCACGACTTGAGTACACTACTTGCACGTTTATGCTGATAAATGTATAATCCCAGTCTTTGCCCTAACCACAAAATTATTACCTTTTCAGATTGATGTCATCAAACTGCAAATAGCACCAGCAGTTTATGATGTACATCTAACACAATCACCATGGGCTGAATGGCTTCTTTCTGTGTTGTATGATTCAATGTGGCAATGCATTCTATTCCAGTACATAAACATCGAAAGGAACGGGTAAACATCTGGTGATGAGATTTGTAAACGTTGTCATTATATTAAAATAGGATCCACGTCACCTGTCTCAACAAACCAATCCAATTGTATAGCACAATTGTCATTAATAGCTATTCACCTTCCTAGCTGGATTGTTGTCCACTCCTTTGCCTGTCCAACTGTTCTTCTCTCTCTTTGGGATCTATTTACACTTCACCCCCTTCCCCCACCCTATCTTCTGCATATAAACCGACATTTTCCCAGTTACTATCAGTTCTGAGGAAGGGCACTCAATCCAAAGTATTAACTGTGAATTCTGTCCACAGATGTTTCCAGACCTGCTGAGCTTTTCCAGCAATTTCTGTTTTTGTTTCTGATTTACAGAAAATGCAGTTCTTTCAATTTTTATCCAATAATACAGCATATTAGAACATTAAATTGCGGAAATCAAGAATGAAGGAACACAATCATAGTAAGCCATAGGATAGAGTATTTAGGAACCAGAGGGGTAGTAGGAATGTGGAACTCTCTTCCTCAAAGGAATGCCTACAGCAGAGAAGGAGGGCATTGAACTGTCCTGGCAAAGGTAAATCAGGGAGCCCCTCTGCCCAGCACTTCCTGGTATCTATTCCAATTTGTTATTTTCACTTTCTTACTTAATTCCCATTTGAAAGCTATGATTAAATTAACTTGCCCCACATCCCAGGTGCTGCATTCCAGATCTGAACCACTCACTGTCAAAAGGTTCAAATTTTGCAATGCAAATTTCTCCATCAACATATGTTTTAGCTTCTACCTCAATGCCAGGTATATATCTATGAACTCCAGCCTATTTCTCTCTCTTAAAAAAATTGAAAAAGCATAGAATCCATACAGTGCAGATAGAAGCAATTTCGGTCCATCAAATCTATACCATCCCTCTAAAGAGCATTCCACCCCATATGGGGTTTTAACCCATGGCCAAATCTCCTCTCCTGCATATCTTTGGAGTGTGGGAGAAAATCCACACAGACACAGGGAGAATGTACAAACTCCACACAGAACGCCACCCAAGGCCAGAATTGAACCTGGGTCCCTGACACTGTGAGGTAGCAGTGCTAACCACTGAGCCACCATGTTGCCCATAGAACAGAGTATTTTAATTTTTAATTTAGTTTCTATGATATCTCTCCATCATTGTGATTAGCTATTTACTCTACTTGGTGACATCATTGTTGCTGGATGTCAAGTGATAACCTGGCTTGGTGCCAGATTCAAACTGGCATTGGGAAATCAATGCCAAAGGGATTGCAACACCTTTGTGGGCAGGTTTCATCCAGGTCACCAGTAAATGTTGTGAAATCAAGGCCAACATGTCAAGAGTATTTAAATTATTGACAGTTTCTCATTTTACACTTTTCCTTGTGCATTTATCGTGATCTATTTATAGAGTGGCTCTGTGTGTGACAACGTAAATTTGATGATCCCTACTTGTTTTCATATCCAGAAGTGCTCTTACACACAACTGAATGATTTATTTCTTTTTTCCCCATTCCCAAAGCACCCATGGTATTTTTTCAGCTAATAACCAGCACCAGTAAATGATCTGTGTTTTCCAGCTGCCTGTTAAGGCTAGTGCAGACCATAAAAAGTGTGGGAGAGGTAGGGACAAAGGAAGGGGCATAAATCACATTGGTGTTGGGAGGGTTGGCGATTCTTATCCTTGTGTACTACCATTCTGACCAGCTGCATGACGCAAGGAGAAAGAGCTACCTTTTCATAATATAGAAGCAAACTTGAAAACAACACAGACATTCCCCAATAAAATATTTTATGACAGTATTTCAATATATGTTTACATTTTCTACCTTCCTTGTTTTGTAGAAATCTTTGTTACCTCCAATACAGTGTCTCTCTTATAAGTTCTGTTGAACACAATTCTTTGTCAAGTACCTCCAATATCGACCACCTTCCCTCCAGTAATTGGAATAAACAAATAGTAAAAAGAATTACAACAGCTGTGACCTTCACAGATGGAGCACCTGTGTGTGCATTATCTGCATTGCTCCATTAATTTCCAATGCATTCATTATTCTTATTGTGTAATTTTGTGACCCCCTTTCTGATTTTGGCAGAGGCTTCACTCCAATGCAATTCTGAACTCAACTGATTGCCAATATGTCAATAAACCTGTGAAGGAATTGACAAAAGCTACTTAGCGCCATAAACTGGATTTGCTTTTCTGTTCAAAGATTTCATTGTTATTTTCTCAACTGATTCAGAAATATATTTACACCATTGTACTTCTTAAAAATGCTAATTTATGTACATCATAAACTGTCTTATGATAAATAGTATAACTTTCTGAGGGAGTAGGGCAAGAGAGGCAACACAATTACTTGCTCTTCTCCATTCATCCCGAATATCATTTTTCATAAACTTTCACAGCTTGTGAGAGATGTTATTCTATTATTCAGTAGCATATTTGGTGCCTGGTAACCAAATAACCTTTAAATTTAACTTTGAATTAAATACAATAATTTCTCCTTCTTTTCAGTGCTGTTGTAAATCCAATCCAGTGACACCTGGATAGAAGATTGTCTGTGACCCTGGGTGTAGGGTCCTCTTATCCTAACCAAAGTCTGCAGCAAGAGATAGCATTGGTTTGTACTTAACATATGGAAAATTTACTGATGCAACAGCACATGATGGAGTCAAGATAAAATATGAGAGTATGAAATATGAAATATGACACTGATAAAATATTTCCAACATAATGTATACAGACAATATATTTGCAACACTATTTACCTACAATATCACATTACTTGCTTATGATGCAAGAAACTTTATTTGTCATTCCACCAAAACATTTATCCCACTTCTCTTTTACTTCACTCCTCATGGTAAATCTGCTAGTGATTTGAAGTGTCTAATGTATTTCTTATACTTCTCCTCATTAGAATCTTAACTCATAAGTGATTAACTCCATCTTATTTCCAGTGGTAGGTTTGTAGTTCTTAATGATGTTGCCAGAGTGTATGTAATGACCAGCAGCTCATTTGCTAAGACTTTGGTCCGGTTGAATGAGCAGGACTGGTTCTAATGTCTGATGTCACAATCAAAGCGGTACTGTGAACATTCCCCTTAGCCTCATCACTAACCAGCTTCCATCAGTGACGCAAAGACCTCATCCCAAAGTATACTGTTAGCTCAAGGTTATAATTAAAATATAGAAGCACTGAAAAATGAAAGTGTAAGTGCATCAAATCTGAATTCCAACTGGGGATCTATGTTCCCAGGTTGAGAAATGTAGCATTTCCAGTCAGGCTTGCCAAAGGATTGGTGAATTTAGCCTGGAACCTTTACAGAATTGTTAACAATTTTCTGCTTCTCGGGCCTCATGATTCTTATTGCCAAAGTTGGTTGCCACTGTACACTGATTATCATAGAGCACTCCAACATTAAAAATCAAACTTGTGCATTCCAATACAAATGCTAAGAAAATAATTAATCAATTGGATTGGTTGATCTTATGGCCCTTCCTATGATTTGATGTTTATGTAACCAAAATTAGGTGTTGGTGTCTGCAGGAAAATGTAAATAATATGTTACATAGAATCTGAGATTTGAGGAAATGCAGTGTAAAGGATTAATGTCAAATATTTAAATGTACAGTGGGCATGTAAGATCACTCGACAACAGCATCTACCGAAAGATGGTTCTATGTGAAGCTTTGTGATAAGCCTTGTCCAGTATATATTTAGAAAATAATGGAATAAATAATAAAATAATATTTGACAACTAATGGGACTAAATGTAGGTAGGTCTCCCTACACTGATGGCTTCCATCTGAGAAGAGATAGCTACAGAAGAAGTGGTTGTAATTTTACAAAATCCTTGGATTCTTGAGAAGTCAGAAGTCACACGACACCAGGTTATAGTCCAACAAGATTATTTGAAATCACAAGCATTCGGAGTGCTGCTTCTTCACCAGGCATAGTGAGAAGTGCCAGTGTTTTGGAAAACTGTCATTGTGATACTTCTATTCAAAAAGGCAGGGAGGCAAAAAGCAAGTAATTGCAGGCTGATTAGACTAACAACTATTGTTGGAAAGGTATTGGAATAAATTAATAAGGAAGTAATATCAGAACATTTGGAAATTCATAATCTCATCAAGTTGAGTCAGCATGGCTTCATGAAAGGGAAGTCATGTTTGGCTAATTTATTAGAGTTTTTTGAGGATGTCTCAACCAGAGTGGATAGAGAGGAACAAGTAGATGTGTTGCATTTGGACTTCCAGAAGGTGGTTGACAAGGTGCCTCACAAAAAGTTGCCATAAGGATAACAGCCCATAGTGTTGTGGGTAGTAAACTGGCATGAGCGGAGAATTGGTTAATGGGCGGGAAACAGTGAGTGGGGATAAGGGGTTCTTTTTCAGGTTGGTGACCTGTGACCAGTGGGGTTACACAGGGATCAGTGCTGGGACCGCAACTGTTTATGATATATATTCATGACTTGGTGGAAGGAAGCCAATACTGTATACTGCAGACAAATTTGCAGAAGACACAAAAATAGGTGGAAGGCAGGTTGTGGGAGGGATACAAACAACTTACAAGGAGATATTGATAGGTTAAGTAAGTGCACAAAAGTTGGCACAAGGAGTACAATGTGGGAAAATATGAACTTGTTCATTTAGAAGGGAGGACAAAATAACAGTATTATTTAAATGAGAAAAACTGCAGAAAGCTGCAACACATAGGGACTTGGGTGCACTTGTGCATGAAATAAAGGTATAGCAGGTCATAAGGAAGACTAATGGAATATTAGTCCTGATTTCGAGAGGGTTGGAGTATAAGAGTAGGGAAGTCTTGCTGCAAGTGTACAAGGTGCGGGTGAAACCACATCTGGAGTACTGTGAGTAGTTTTGGTCCTGTAGGAAATACGTTATTTTATTGGAGACAGTTCAGAGAAGGTTCACTAGGGATGATGCCGGGCATGGAGGGATTGTCTTATAAACAAAGGTTAAATATGTGAGGACATTCCTCACTGGAGTTTAGAAGAATGAGAGGTGATCACATTGAAACACACAATGTGTTTCAAGAAACTTGACAGGGTAAATGCTGAGAGGATGTTTCCCCTCATGGGTGAATCTAAGACCAGACAGCATAGTCTCAGAATAAAGTGACTGAGATGAGCATGAATTTCTTCTCTCAGAAGATTGTGAACTCCTTGCCATAGAGAGCTGCAGAGGCAGAGTCCTTGTGTACATTCATGGCTGAGATAGATACATTCTGGGAAATAAAGGATTAAGTGGAAAACGCAGGGAAGTGGGTATCAGAAATGTCTGATCAACCATGACCCTATTGAATGGTGGTGCAGGCTCAAAAGGCCAAACAGGCCACTCCTGTTCCTGTTTCTTAACAGATAAAGTTTTCTAACAGTCTAACCTCCAACAGTTCTGAACAATCTTAACCAATGGCACAACCTAAACTAAGATCCACAACAACAAAGACTAATTGTTAAACCAATTTCCAGGCTACAATTTTTTTAGTGTTGTTCGGGTAGATATAAAGGCATTAAAAATAGCTTGCATGGTATAAATGGGATCTTACAGTGCAGCTTATTACAATTATGTCAGGTACTGAAGAGTAATGTTATGAGGGCAGACTGGCACAATTTTCACTGGACAGAAAAACGGGAGTGGAGCGTCAACTGAATGTTCCACAATGAATGAGGAAAGACTTTTGGCTGTGCAGGGTAGATGGTAAGGGATCATCAAATCAAAAGTGAAAATATGGAAGGCTAATGAAGAATCCACTGAGGAGTGGTTGAGTCAGGAATCAATACATTTTTTTAAAAATGAATGTAGAGCTATTGAGAGTGCAGGACACTAGTATTAGTTTTGATTCTTCTAACTCAGACAAATGTAATGAATGCTGTAAACTTGTATGATTCGATATATACATATGCTTCAGAGCAGCTGGTGCTAACAACCGGAGGAATTTCAATCGTATCTGGAATGTAACACTGAAAATGAGATTTGCATCGCAGCAGCTAACTTTACCAACTCGATGACTCCCTGCAGATCCCTCCCACTTCATAAAACTAACAGCTGCTCAGCCTGGTCCCGACCCAATGTATTCAGACCGAAAATGACTTGATACAAATACATTTGCAAAACCTTCCAGCTTCTCCTCTCCCCCCATAAATCAACAAATGCGAAACAAAATCGGCATCACGCACATTTGCTACAAATAAAATATCGTCCCTCAGCCAATGGGATATCAATGCGCGGTCACGGGTCGCACGGGTGCGCGCTAAATGTGTCCGCGCACAAGGGTGCGCGCAAATTTGCAGGTTAAGGTGAGGTTGGTGGAGTGAGGTATTGGAGTAGTGCTACTCCTCAATCCAAGGTAAGACAGATATTCTGCATTGCACTTTTTTTTCCAGGCTGGTTGCTTTTTGTTATTATTGATATTGTAAAAATAAAACAAAGTCGTTTAGAAAACCCTTCTCTATATCTTTAGGATTTAGCGCATCATTACGTCTTCAGTTTTATTAGATATCGTTGTGCAATTAATCATTGGGGTCCTGTTAAAACTTTAGGCAAATTGCAGCCTTTAATCGTACAGATTCATATTTAAATTATGGTTAAGATATGTAGGTGTTATGTGAGGAATGCATTTAATTATTTGTGGGGAGTGCTTTGAAATTAGATAACTCAATTGTTTTCTTTGAAAAGTAATTGGGATTGAATAATGCAACCTATGATCGCAATGTTTTTGTTTTGCATATTGTTTATTGACAGAACTCAGCATGAAATGGTGCAGAAAATGCACCTGGTATGATTAATGATTTGGGATGGCAGTTTGTAAGTGGCTAAAGGGCTCAAAGCTAATAATCTCCCAGGCATAAATGGTATTTGTCAACAGAGAGAGAGAGAGAGAGGGATTGTGAAGAGATTTGTGAGGTGCTAAAATAATTGGTAGGGATGAATGAATCACAGGGTCTGTGATGTTGGGGTGGGGGTGAGCTGAAGTGTTGGGATGCTGGGTATAATGTGCCACTGGGTTGCAAGCAGATTATTATGTCCAAATTCAAATGAGGGATAGCAAATTTTCTTAGGGGAAGAAAGATCCATTAGTCTCACACTAATTGTGTGTGAACTAAAAAAATCAAGTATGGACAGTGAATGTCAGGGATATTTACATCAAAAATTAATAATGACCTTGCAACAGTCTTCTCAGAAGGGGGAAGATTCCAACTGTCAAACCTCTTAGTCCCTGGCATGGTGGTTCAATAGTTAGCACTGTTACCTCACAGCACCAACGACCCAAGTTCAATCCCAGCCTTGGGTGACTGTGCAAACTCCACACAGACATTCTCCCTGTGTCAGTGTGGGTTTCCTCTGGGTACTCTGATTTCCTCCCACAGGCCAAACCTGTGCAGGCTAGGTGGATTGGCCATGCTAAATTGCCCATATAGTTCAGGGATGTGCAGACTAGGTGGATTAGTATGAGAAATACAGGGTTACAGGGATGGAGTGAAATGCAATTCAGAAGGCCAGTGCGTACTTCATAGCCTGAAAGGCTTGCATCCGGACTGTAGGGATTCTGTGATTCACTGTCTGGGAAGGGGCAGCCAAACTGGGCTAATGTAGTTTACCTAGATTTGCAAAAAAGCACTAATAAAAGCTGTACAGTTTTTGACTTTAAAAATGCTGCTGGTGTAAGTTTCCCAAAAGTCTCTTCAGATTTTCAGATGAGTGGCTGTGGGGATGAGACTGCAGCAGATGCATCCAACTGAGGCAATGACAGAGGGAGACTTGTGTCATGGGGCTCGAGTAGTACAGAGCTCATAGGATAGAGCATATGGTGCCCACTGTTGGGTGGGTTCAGGGAGTCCGAAGCAGAGGAGCTGATGTGAGGGAAATGGAGTTACAATGAGGGTTACAACTAGAATATGGTGAGGTTCTCCAAGTTATTACAGATCCAAGCTGACATGTCAAATTGTTAATCTCTCAGGAGAGGAGGGATGAATTGGCTGTCCCTAATCACCTGTCCCCTTGATTGGTCCCAACAAGGTTAGTTGAGACAAGATCCCTCCCTTGTGTATGTCCTTCTCTCAGACCAAATGTAAACGAAGCCTATTTAACTAAGCTTTCTTGAGTTCATTTTTAAAAAAAAGGTGAGTTATAGTTACTGACCATGAGAAGAATTAATAACTCCTATATGCGCATCATTAAAAGAGTAAGTCCAAAAATAAATGTTTAAAGACATATCTCTCTAGGTGATTCACGAAGAATTGAACAGTGAATACTTGGCTTTGCAGTTTGTCGAAATCCTTTTGTTCTCTTTCCCTTTAACAGTGGTTACCTGGGAGCATTCAGAATGAGAGAATCCTTTTGTCGACCTGTTTCCTTTTTGAATACCATGTTAGCTAGCTGGCTTCGAGCATTCATTTGATTAAATGAATTTTACCTGCAAATGCTGGGGTGACTAATGGCTGGTTCTTTGACTGTGATCTTCATAACACAATAGTACTCACCCGCAGGCTCTTACTTACATAAAACCCAGTTCGATAGCACGTCCATTGGTGCAGTCATTTCTTTTTTGAATTTTTTTTAATATTCCTGGAAAGGCAAAATACAAGAAACAAATCAATGAGACATGGCTTTTTGCTGAGAGTGAAAAGATAGTCAGACTCCTCATTATCATGTTCTGTTAAGATTCTCTCTGTTGTTACCCAAACTCTGCAGATATGACAATCCCTAGTTCTCCCACAGGAATTTGCCTGACAGTACAGTCTGAACAGTCACTTTTTTATTTCAAAGATAAAAACGCATTTTGGATTTGAAAGGTAAGAATAGTGCTTCAGGATTTGGAGACATTGACTGGTCTCCCTCATGTTTATGACAATGAGGACAGGAGGGATGACTTCATTGTGCGTAAGTCGGATCATGGGAAGGTGGGACGGTTACAGGTAGATGTGTAGTCCTGGAGGAAGCATTCTTATCCTTTTGAGTCACAAACATTGCTGTAAAAGTAACCACTTAGTCAGCCTTTACCTTTATTTATCTGCTGCATGCTCCCATTGGGGTGGTATGGTGGCTCAGTGCTCAGCACTACTGCCTCACATAGCCAGGGACCTGGGTTCAGTTCCACCCTAGGCTGGCTGTCTGTTTGAGGTTTGCGTATTCTCCCTACGTCTGTGTGGGTTTTATCTGGGTGTCCAACATCAAAAAGATATGCAGTTTGGGTAGCTTGGCAATGGAAAATGCAGATTTATGGGGGTGGATCTGGGTGGAATGCTCTTTGGAGGGTCAGAGTAGACTCAATGACCTGCTTCCACAATGTCAGGTTTCTATTTTTTCAAATTCCCCCTTGCACTGAGTAGATCCCCATTTAAAAGGAAGCACTGTTGTGCCCTTTGGAAACTGGGGGCTAATAGGTTTACAGTGGCTCAAACCTGGATATCAATGTAACTTTTGCAACTTGTTTATTATTGGGTACACACTGAAGGAGATCTGTGTGGTCTGTATCTTCCAGGGACTTTGCTTCCAGGCAGCTGAGGTAATCAGCAGTGTGTCAGGAAACTCCCCAGTAGCCTCCTCATCTTTTCAGAAATAAGAGTACACTTTGCACACAGTGCTGCTCATTTGTCTGGGTGGGAAACCACATGCAGAAATCAGCAGTTTGAGGACCCTGCATTCTAAGGATGCCTCGGTTTGTCTGAGCCTCAAACATTGCCCGTCTTAATGAGGGATCTCATGCTTGATTTAGGTTCGCTTGTGGAAATCCGACTTCCTTGACTGGAACCAATGCGAGGTTTTTCATGCAACAGGTTCTGAGTCCATAAGCAGGAGCAGAATTGTTTTCAATAATAATTTGTAACCTCTTGGACAAATATGGGACATGCATGGCTATTATCAAACCAAAGAGTAAACTTTGTCTCAGTGAAAAGTGTAGAATGGCATGCAAGGGGCAGCAGCAGGGCCACCTAAAAATTAGTTGTTAACCTGATGAAGCTTCAACACAGGACTCCTTGTGTGCCAAACAGTAGAAGCCGTATCCAATGGCCAGAGGTAAGCAATCCCACAATTAATAGATTAGACCTAAGCTCTGCAATTGTGCCATATCCATGGTGAATAATGGTGGACAAGTAAATAGCCAAAAAGGGGAGGCAGCCCCATCAATATCCCCATCCTCTCCATTGAGGGGAATATAGTGCATTGGTGTAAAATATAAGGCTGAGGTATTTCCAACCATCTAAAAACATTTAGTAGATGTTCCATTGGTTTCCAGTGTCATAGATACTGTATCAGCCTATTCGATTCACTCAACATGATATCAAGAAATGGCTGAA
Source organism: Chiloscyllium plagiosum (assembly GCF_037043375.1). Lineage (NCBI taxonomy): Eukaryota > Metazoa > Chordata > Chondrichthyes > Orectolobiformes > Hemiscylliidae > Chiloscyllium > Chiloscyllium plagiosum. The sequence continues at coordinate 48,008,719 of NW_028270161.1, forward strand.
GAGATTGGATGCTGCGAAGTCTATAGGCCCTGACAGCAATGGTACGGAAATCTTGTGTTTCCTGCAATATCTACATCCTAGCCAAGCTGTTCTAGTAGAGACTTGACAATGAAGAAGATTTGGTTGGGTCTGTTATTTCCACAAACAACAAGGCAAATCCAATTCGGACAATTAGCATCCCTGTCATTAGGGGAGAAAGCTCTCAAATGACTACAGTCATACTTGGCTGACAGGACGATGTTTGAGGTTGTGCAAGCCAGTCATCTCCGTCCAGGATATTGTTACAGAAGTTCCTCAGGGCACTGTAATCCGTGACCTCCTCTCTATGATAATATTAGAAATCAGAATGTTCACTGATAACAGCATTTAGTACCATTGAAGTCATCAGATAGTGAAACTGTCCATGTCCATATGCAACAGATTGGGACACCATTCAGGCTTGGCTTGATAAGTGACAAGTAACATATCTGCTATGCCAGTGCCATTCTTGTGACCTAGCCAACAAGGGAGAATCAAACCATTTCTCCTTGACATTCAATGGCAATACCATCACTGAATCCCAATATTGACATCCTGGGGAAAATTCAATTCACCAAATACTGAACTGGACCAGCCATTTAAATACTGTGACAACAGGTATGGGTCAAAGACTGGAAGCTATGAAGTGGTTCACTTGCTTCCTCCCTCTACAAAATCTATCCATCATTTACAGGCACACATCAGGAATGTGATAGAATACTGTCAGTTGGCTGGATTGGTGCAGCTCCAACAACACTCCACATCCTCCAGGAAGTGGCAACCCACTCGGTTGGCACCCCATGCACCAACCTAAACACTCACTCCCTCTGCCACTGATGCATGATAGTAACAATGTATGCAAACTACAAGATGCACTGCAACAACTAGTCAAGGTTACTTTTGATAGCTCCTTCCAAAATCAGAACCCTTGCCATCTAGAAGGACAAGGGTAGCAGACATTTGGAAACAGCACCACTTGCAAGTTCTCCTGACGGCACCATATTGATGTTCATTCACTACTGGGTTAAACTGCTGGAGTTCCCTTCCTAACAGCACTTTGGGGGTGTACTTGTAGCAGATAGACTGCAGTGGTTCAAGAAAGTGGCTCATCACCACCTTCTCGAGGGTGATTAGGAAAGGGCAATAGATACTGACCCAGCTAGCAATGCCCACATCCCATGATCGATTTTATAAAATAAATCATCTTCAGCATTCATTCATATTGCTATGAAATGAAGTGCTTCTCATGGACTTACAACACTCCTGTTAGCTCGGTAGTAAAACACTGGGCTTTTGCAGCAGTGCATTTATTTTTAAATGGGGTTTAGTGATTGTCTGTAAAAAATTAATATTTAAACTTGACACATTATATTCTTTTTCCAGGTACATTACAATTGTGCAGAGATGGCAGACACTGAAGCTATCTTGGAAGAGCTGCAGTAAGTATTAATAATTATGTCTATTATATAACTGTTGAATATAAATGGTTTATTTTGTTGGGATAATATATCCTATGTGCCTTTTCTTTTGCCAACAGGGAGGAGGTGGAAGGTAAGACACTACTGATACTGTTAAATGTTGTTTTTTAAAGAAAACAGAATTGGCTTGACATTTCCGAAATTGTCAACTTCTTTCTTTTTATTTTCCACAGAGCAAACACCAGTCATAGAAGGTAGAAGATGTCTATTTTCTAACACACATTGTTATATTGTCTTCCACTTCTTTTATTGTTTTTTGGAACGCGAGAGAATTGCTCATTGAAGTGGAGCAGAAATAATACAACATTTTGTATGCGTGGGAAAGAATCTAAACCTATTAAGCTGTCAGTCACTGGAAGGAAGTTTTTGAGAATGTGAATGATTTGTGCTATCTATCCTCTGGAGTTTAGAAGAACCAGGTTGATTTAATTGAAGCACATAAGACCCTGGGAGGCCTGACCAGGTGGATGTGGTAAGATGTTTCCTCTTGTGGAAATATCAAATTCTAGGGGTCATGTTTTAATAAAAGGGGTCATCCATTTAAAATCAAGTTGAGGAAAGAAAATATTTCATGTTACACTTGTACCGGACTTTGGATTGGCCACTTTTGGAATACTACATATAGTTCTGGTTGCCACATTACCAGAACAATGTAGATGCTTTGGAGAGCATGCAGAGGAGGTTCACCAGGATGTTGCTTGGTATGGTGGGCGCTAGCTATAAAGAGGTTGAGTAGATTAGGATTATTTTCACTAAAAAGACAGAGGTTGAGAGGACACCTGATTGAGGTCTACAAAATCCTGGGAGATGTAGACTGGGATAGCTAGAAGCTTTTTCCTAGAGTGGGGGACTCTGGTACGCGGGGCCATGATTTCAAGGTGAGAGGGGAAAAGTTTTAAGGGAGATATGCGTGTAAAGTCCTTTATGCAGAGGGTGGTTGGTGCCTAGAACATGCTAGCGGAGGGAGCAGAGGCCGGCATGATAATATCATTTAAAATATATCTAGACAGGTACATGAATGGGCAGGGAGCAGAGGGATACAGTTCCTTGGAAAATAGGTGACAGGCGCAGGCTTGGATGGCTGAAGGGCCTGTTCGTGTGCTGTAATTTTCTTTTGTTCTTTGTTATGTCGGGAATTTGTAAGCCATTGGAATTCCCTTCCTGAAAAGTAGTGGATGCAGATTTTTAAAGTATTTTTAAGGCAGAGGTAGATTCTTGACTACTAAGGGGATGAAAGTGAGGACTGCAGATGCTGGAGATCAGAATCAAGATTAGAGTGGTGCTGGAAAAGCACAACAGGTCAGGCAGCTTCCGAGGAGCAGGAAACTTAATGTTTTGGGCTAAAGTCCTTCATCAGGAATCAGCCCTCTTTTCTTGCTGTGCTTTTCTAGCATCACTCTAACCTTGACTATAGACCAGTGAGCCTGATGTCGGTGGTGGGCAAGTTGTTGGAGGGAATCCTGAGGGACAGGATGTACATGTATTTGAAAAAGCAAGGACTGATTAGGGATAGTCAACCTGGCTTTATGCATGAGAAATCATGTCTCACAAACTTGACTTGAGTTTTTTGAAGAAGTAACAAAAGGATTGATGAGGGCAGAACAGTAGCATTGATCTATATGGACTTCAGTAAGGCATTCGGCAAGGTTTCCCATGGGGGAAATGGTGAGCAAGGTTAGATCTCACAGAATACAAGGAGAACTCACCATTTGGATACTAGCTCAAAGGTAGAAGGCAGAGGGTAGTGGTGGAGGGTTGTTTTTCAGACTGGAGGCCTGTGACCAGTGGAGTGCCACAAGGATCGGTGCTGGGTACACTTCATTTTATATAAATGATTTTGATGTGAGCATAAGAGGTGTAGTTAGTAAGTTTGATATGACCCCAAAATTGGAGGTGTAGCGGACAGCAAAGAAGTTTACTTCAGATTACAACAGGATCTTGATCAGATGGGCCAATGCGCTGACAAATGACAGATGGAGTTTAATTTAGATAAATGTGAGGTACTGCATTTTTGGAAAGCAAATCTTAGCAGGACTTGTACACTCCTAGGGAGTGTTGCTGAACAAAGAGACCTTGGAGTGCAGGTTCATAGCTTGAAAGTGGAGTCACAGGTAGATAGGATAGTGAAGAAGGTGTTTGGTATGCTTTTCTTTATTGGTCAGAGTATTGAGTACAGGAATTGGGAGATCATGTTGTGGCTGTACAAGACATTGGTTCAGCCACTGTTGGGATATTGCATGCAATTCTGGTCTCCTTCCTATCGGAAAGATGTTGTGAAACTTGAAAGGATTCCAAAAAGATTTACAAGGATGTTGCCAGGGTTGGAGGATTTGAGCTACAGGGAGAGGCTGAACAGGCTGGGGCTGTTTTCCATGGAGCATCAGAAGTTGAGGGGTGACCTTATAGAGATTTACAAAATTATGAGGGGCATGGATAGGGTAAATAGGCAGTCTTTTCCCTGGCGTCGGGGAGTCCAGAACTAGAGGGCATAGGTTTAGGGTGAGAGGAGAAAGATATAAAAGAGACCTAAGGGGCAACTTTTTCACGCAGAGGGTGGTACGTGTGTGGAATGAGCTGCCAGAGGAAGTGGTGGAGGCTGGTACAACTCCAACATTTGAAAGGCATCTGGATGGGTATATGAATAGGAAGGGTTTGGAGGGATATAGGCCGGGTGCTGGCAGGTGGGGCTAGATTGGGTTGGGATGTCTGGTCGGCATGAACAGGTTGGACCGAAGGGTCTGTTTCCATGCTGTACATCTCTGACTCTGCCAACCTTGCTACAACTAGTCTCTATTGCCAATCAAAAGCAACCTTATTATCCACATCTGATCTTGTAGACAACTTTGAATGACTTGGTCATAATTAATTAGACTGAGAAATGCTCTTTACTTCATAGATACATTTTCCTTTCATAATTGGTCCCGTCATTCAAGTTAAGCAATTTGTATGTATCTAAAGAGAAATTGAATTTTTGTTTTGCTAGGTGATTTGTACAACCCCATATTACAAAGGAAGTGTGTTTCTTGCCAATTTGAAAAAGATTTCAATCATCTACAAAGCTACCAGAAAGAAGCATTGAAATTGGCAAGCTTCATTGTTTCGGGCTGCTTTTGTTATATTGCTGTGTACCTGTGTCTGATTTCACTCAGCAAATCATGCTGAGGAATAGCCTGCAGAGATGGTATTTAAAGGGATTCTTCCCTCTGTTTTGGTTGTCATTGTAATGACTTATGAAGTTTTTTGTTTGGATGAACGTTGGCTAGAAGTCAAGTATCGAGTGCATTTTTTTCTCAAAATAATCTGAGTCATCACCTTTTTGAGAAAGTTTTCTCTACTTTTACTTTCAACATAGTTAATATTATGATAGATCTGCTGTTGGAGCTGGAGGCTGAAGAGGGATCAATAAGGATAATTTCAGAAACTGGTGGTTTTATGTGAAGAGGGATAAAGAGAAGGTAGGTGCAGAAGGCCATACACCATATGGATTTTCAAACATGTGTTGTCGACCTGGACCTGTCATGAGGTAGACATAACTAGCTTCAGTCTCACAGTGGTTGGTGTCATTGGTCGTTGAGGTTCCACACAGGACCTGAAGAGCACTTGTGAAGGCTGTAAATGTGATAGTGCTGATATTCTGCTCCACATTTCTGCTCTGCTGAAACAAGTGGCATTAGCAGCATTGCTGCATCCAACATGATTTATCCTATGCTGCTGCATCTGGGATGTCATGAATGCCCTCTATGCGAAGAGGAATTAATCAATCTTTATTACCTATTGAAGTAGCAAAGTAAGAATGCTGGGAACTTTGCAAGGATAGGAAGCTTTACACACTGACTGCTAAGTATGTTAACAGCAAGGAGGTTTGACGCTCTGATTATCCAGCTAGTGTGTAACAACATGCAATGCATAATTCCTGTTGGTCGCTGCCTTCCTGGTAGCATTCAATTGCCTGCATTTCAACCTGACTATACAGATACCTCAGAGCTTGGTGCTGGGCAAGCCAGATGGTAAGTAGGAGACTTAACTTGCTGATTATACTGAGTTTTGTGCTTCTGCCAGCTCATGGCTCAATGCTTTTATCGCCAGTCTTTTTGCAGACACTTTATCCTCCAAGTGATGAGCATGGAGCTTGGAAACATTCTTGTTCAGTGTTTGGAAGATTTATTTCTCTCCTTTTTTACAGTCATTCAGCAGGGAAACAGAGCCTTCGGTCCAACCAGTCCATGCTGAACATAATCTCAAACTAAACTATTTCCACCTGCCTGCTCCTGGCCCATATCCTTCCAAACCTTTCCAAATGTCGTCAATCTTGTAATTGTACCCGCATCCGCCACTTCCTCAGGAAGTTCATTCCACAGGCAAACCACCCTCTGTGTAAAAAGGTTTGCCTCCTTATGTCTTTTTTTTTTAAATCTCTCTCCACTCATCTTAAAAATGTGCCCCCCTAGTCTTGAAACTCCACTCCTTAGGGAACAGACAACTAGCATCAAATCCATTTATACCCCTCATTATTTTATAAACTTCTATCAGGTCACTTCTCTTTTGTGCTAGAAACTGTGTCAGAAATTCTGGGTGTAGGACTTTTTTTTTCCCATCTATCCACCACTGTTGGACTGCTTTCTTGGGATATGAGCATCATTAACATTTGTGGTCCTTCCCTCGATGTCCTCGAAGGTGACTGTGAGCTGGCTCCCTTTGGCTCCCGTGTAGCTTAGCTCCATCCACAGAGCTGTTCTGGAGAGAGTTCCAGCATTTTGACCTAGATTTAGTGAGGGAGCATCAATTTAATTAGAAGGGCCTGGAAATAGGAGGGCAGCTGGCCGATGGTGCACTGCCATTGATCTGCTGCCCATGTTCTTCTAGCTGGTAGAGGGTGGAAGTTTGGAAGATGCTTTCACAAAGGCCTTAATGATGCACATTCTTGTCAATGTCTGAATGTCACAGGTGTCCTGGATCATTTCAAGTAACTTGTTTCCAGCATTCTCCTGATCAGTGCCTTATAGATGCTGCACAGATTTTCAGGAATCAGGAGGAGAGTTGCTCAACTCCGATCTCTCATCTGTTGTTGTAGCCTTAGTATAATCTGACTGGTCCAGTTCAGTTTCTGATCAACAGTAATCCACAGGATGTTGATGATGGGGGATTCCACTGCAGTCATGCTGTTGAAAGTCAGAGATGATTAATTAGAAAAGATTATTATCATCAGATACTTGTGTGGCATTAGGATTACTGTGGAAAGTTGCAGTCAAGATGCATCTCCAATTTTTGGGAGTTGTAGTCTGCATTTAAATGGCTTTGGGAATAAACCCCTGTCACCTCTTTGTTTGTTCCTACCTTCCCAAGCTCAAGACAGGAAGGAGGGAGTGCCAATGAATAGCACAATTGCTGGAAACTAACCAGGTCATAGAGTCATAGAAATGTACAGCATGGAAACAGACCCTTCGGTCCAACCCATCCATGCCGACCAGATATCGCAACCCAATCTAGTCCCACCTGCCAGCACCCGGCCCATAGCCCTCCAAACTTTCCTATTCATATACCCATCCAAATGCCTCTTAAATGTTGCAATTGTACCAGCCTCCACCTCTTTCCCCTCTCACCCTAAACCTAAACCTATGCCCTCTAGTTCTGGACTCCCTGACCCCAGGGAAAAAACTTTGTCTATTTACCCAATCCATGCCCCTCATAATTTTGTAAACCTCTATAAGGTCACCCCTCAGCCTCCGATGCTCCAAGGAAAACAGCCCCAGCCTGTTCAGCCTCCCCCATAGCTCAAATCCTCCAACCCAGGCAACATCCTTGTAAATCTTTTCTGAACCCTTTCAAGTTTCACAACATCTTTCCAATAGGAAGGAGACCAGAATTGCATGCAATATTCAAACAGTGGCCTAACCAATGTCCTGTACAGCTGCAACATGACCTCCCAACTCCTGTACTCTATACTCTGACCAATAAAGGAAAGCATACCAAACGCCGCCTCCATTATCCTATCTACCTGCGACTCCACTTTCAAGGAGCTATGAACCTGCCCTCCAAGGTCTCTTTGTTCAGCAACACTCCCTAGGACCTTACCTTTAAGTGTATAAGTCCTGCTAAGATTTGCTTTCCCAAAATGCAGCACTTCGCATTTATCTGAATTGAACTCCATCTGCCACTTCTCAGCCCATTGGTCCACCTGGTCAAGATCCTGTTGTAATCTGAGGTAACCCTCTTCGCTGCCCACTACACCTCTAGTTTTGTTGTCATCTGTAAACTCACTAACGTTACCTCCTATGCTCACGTCCAAATCATTTATGTAAATAAGAAAAGTAGAGGACTCAGCATCGATCCTTGTGGCACTCCACTGGTCACAGACCTCCAGTCTGAAAAACAACCCTCCACCACCACCCTCTGTCTTCTACCTTTTGAGCCAGTTCTGGATCCAAATGGTTGTATTGCGTGAGGTCTAACCTTGCTAATCAGTCTCCCATGGGGAACCTTGTCGAACGCCTTACTGAAGTCCATATAGATCACATCTACCGCTCTGCCCTCATCAATCCTCTTTGTTACTACTTCAAAAAACTCAATCAAGTTTGTGAGACACGATTTCCCACACACAAAGCTATCCCTATCCCTAACCAGTCCTTGCCTTACCAAATACATGTACATCCTGTCCCTCAGGATTCCCACCAACAACTTGCCCACCACCGACGTCAAGCTCACCGGTCTATATTCCCTGGCTTGTCCTTACCACCCTTCTTCAACAGTGGCACCACGTTTGCCAGCCTCCAGTCTTCCGGTGCCTCACCTGTGACTATCGATGATACAAATATCTCAGCAAGAGGCCCAGCAATCACTTGTCTAGCTTCCCACAGAGTTCTCGGGTACACCTGATCAGGTCCTGGGGATTTATCCACCTTTACCCGTTTCAAGACATCCAGCACTTCCTCCTCTGTAATCTGGACATTTTGCAAGATGTAGGCAAAATCAAGGACTGCAGATGTTTGTCTCTTTGGCTATGTAGAACAATTCCGTAGTTACATTGGCACCACTCCCCACCTTTTCCTCTGCTACATTGATGACTGCATTGGCGCCACCTCGTCCTCTCGCGAGGAGGTTGAGCAGTTCATCAACACATTCCACCCCGACCTTAAATTCACTTGGACAATCTCTGACACCTCCCTCCCCTCCCTGGACCTCTCCGTCTCCATTAATGATGACCGACTTGACACTCACATTTTTTACAAACCCACCGACTCCCACAGCTACCTGGATTACACCTCTTCCCACCCTATCTCATGCGAAAATGCCATCCTATATTCCCAATTTCTCCACCATATCTGCTCCCAGAAGGACCAGTTCCACCACAGAATACACCAGATGGCTTCCTTCTTTAGAGTCCGCAATTTCCCTTTCCACGTGATTAAAGATGCCCTCCAACGCATCTCATCCACATCCTGCCCCTCTGCCCTCAAACCCCACCCCTCCAACCCTAACAAGGACAGAATCCCCTGGTGCTCACCTTCCACCCTACCAACCTTTGCATAAACCAAATCATCTGATGACATTCCCGCCACCTCCAAACGGACCCCACCACCAGGGAATATTTCCCTCCCCACCCATTTCTGCAAAGACCGTTCCCTCAGTGACTACCTGGTCAGGTCCACGCCCCCCAACAACCCACCCTCCCGTCCTGGCACCTTACCCTGCCACCGCAGGAACTGCAAAACCTGCGCCGACATCTCCTCTCTCACCTCCATCCAAGGCCCCAAAGGATCCTTCCACATCCATCAAAGTTTTACCTGCACATCCACCAATATCATTTATCGGATCCATTGCTCCCGATGCGGTCTCCTCTACATTGGGGAGACTGGACGCCTCCTAGCAGAGCGCTTTAGGGAACATCTCTGGGACACCCACACCAATCAACCACACCACCCTGTGGCCCAACATTTCAACTCCCCCTCCCACTCTGCCGAGGACATGGAGGTACTGGGCCTCCTTCACCACCGTTTCTTCACCACCCGACGCCTGAAGGAAGAACGCCTCCTCTTCCACCTCGGAACACTTCAACCCCAGGGCATCAATGTGGTGTTCACCAGTTTCCTCATTTCCCCTTCCCCCCACCTCACCCCAGTTCCAACCTTCCAGCTCAGCACTGCCTCCATGACCTGTCCTACCTGCCTATCTTCCTTTTCACCGATCCACTCCACCCTCCTCTCTGACCTATCACCTCCGTTCCCGCTCCCACTCACCTATTATACTCTATGCTACTTTCTACCCCCCCCCCCCCCCCCCCACCCCATCCCATTTATCTCTCCACTCTGCAGGCACCCTGCCTCTATTCCTGATGAAGGGCTTTTGCCCGAAACGTTGATTTTCCTGCTCCTCGTATGCTGCCTGACCTGCTGTGCTTTTCCAGAACCACTCTAATCTAGATTTTGCAAGATGTCACCATTTATTTCCCTACAGTCTATATCTTCCATATCCTTTTCCACCGTAAATACTGATGCAAAATATTCATTTATTATCTCCCCCATTTTCTGTGGCTCCACACAAAGACCTCCTTTCTGATCTTTGAGGGCCCTATACTCTCCCTAGTTACCCTTTTGTCCTTTATGTATTTGTAAAATCTCTTTGGATTCTCCTTAACTCTATTTGCCAAAGCTATCTCATGTCCACTTTTTGACCTTCTGATTTCCCTCTGAAGTATACTCCTACTTCCTTTATACTCTTCTAAGGATTCACCTGATCTATCCTGTCTATACCTGACATATGCTTCCTTCTTTTTCTTAACCAAACCCTCAATTTCTTAATCATCCAGCATTCTCTATACCTACCAGCCTTCCCTTTCACCCTGACCGGAATATACTTTCTCAGGATTCTCGTTATCTCATTTCTGAAGGCTTCCTATTTTCCAACCGTCTCTTTACCTGCAAACATCTGCCCCCATTCAGCTTTTGAAAGTTCTTACCTAATACCGTCAAAATTGGCCTTTCTCCAATTTAGAACTTCAACTTTTAGATCTGGTGTATTCTTTTTCGTCATTATTTTAAAGCTAATAGAATTCTGGTCGCTGGCCCCACACTTAACAAATTCCTCTCCATCTAAATCTTTAACACTATGGCAGTCCCAGTCTATGTTTTGACAGTTAAAATCCCCAACCATAATCACCCTATTATTCTTACAGACAACTGAGATCTCCTTATAAGTTTGTTTCTCAATTTCCCTCTGACTATTAGGGGGTCTATAATCTAATCCCAATAAGGTGATCATCCCTTTCTTATTTCTCCGTTCCATCCAAATAACTTCCCTGGCTGTATTTCCGGGAATATCCTCCCTCAGCACAGTTTATTAATCCAGTTGTGCATGGGAATGAATATGGCTCCATTCTCCTGTGAATGGTGTGTGAACTATTTCTCTAGTGACTCTAAGTGAATTTCCCAAAATGCACACCTGTTATATTAGGATAGTCACGGGATATATGATCTGAGCTATCCTACATCTAATAGATAAACTTGCTGATTTATTGGTGGTGTCTTTACAACCATTTCTAAACAAAACCAAGAGTATCTTTCTAAGTTGCTGTTTTAACTAAAGTCTCTTTCTTTTAGAAGAAGAAACACAAAATGAAGAGGCCAAATTGGAACAAGGTAAAATTGCCAACATTCTGAACAAAGTTGTCATTTATCTCTGCTTTCCACTGTCTTGTTCATAATGGTAGTCGAAGCGGCAGATATTATTTAACTTTGTGGGTTAGTTTTTTTTTTAGAAAAGCAAAAGACATTACAAGTGACGAAGCAGACATTGCAGCAGAGAGCACCTGATTTCTGTGTGGATGTTGTACATCCACAGCCGACAAAACTGGAAATATTATGTGCACATGGCTCAAGAATTCTTAGGAATGAAGTCTCTTAAAGAGATCCAGAACACCCACCAACTGCCAACCTTGTGTAAGGCCAATGTTAGATGGGTATTTCCTGGGGGCAACTGCATTCAGTTTGAAATCCTGGGTGTGTTCTGCCCTAATTGTCCACTCTGAACTCCCGTAAAGCTCTAGTTCATGCACCTGAAACTGGTCCTCGCAAACACTGCCTTTAACTCAGTTGGTTGTGACTTGAGCGGTTGGTCAGAGACTTCAAATTCAATCACTGTCAGAATATACACCCATTATCTATCATACCATTATATGGGGAGAATATTGCATTTTTGTTTTAGAAGTGCTGTAACTCTGCGACATTAGATCAGAGTTTTCCCTACCTGTGCATTGGCGTGTTTAATGACCTCATGACAGTATTCAGTGGAGATTACTTAGTTGGTATCCTGGCCAGCATTTATTCCATAATTATCTTTCTATTAAACCAAGACAATCTGTTTGGGAAATAATCTTCATATATTCATAATGTAGCAATTTGTGGCAGTTTGTAGTAATTTGCATTGCAAAAATATGATTTACATTATAAAATGTTTGCGGCAGCTGGTTTCTGTTCTTTTTGACCCCCAATAATTTTTGCAAGTTGAAAAGAAATTGCCTCTGATTTCAGCTAAACAAAACTAATATTTTAAGTGTTTGCAGACTTTCACATGATTTTGAAATAACCATTGCAATGGATGGAAAATGAATGTTGATTAATACTTTTGGGTATTTTAAAGGATTTATGTGCGTGACATCGACTGATTTGTGGAAATTGACAAAATATGATCCTGCAAACTGCTAGTGTAAATTACAAAAATGAGGTGCTGAGTATTAATGCATTTTGCTTGAGCTATTCAAAGACTTATTATACCACACATTGTAATCAATTTGGAGCATTTCCAAAGTGCTCATTGAGCACTTTTCAATGCCAATGCATCAGCAGTATGTTCATCAAACAAAAGTGAGCAATAGTACATGTTAGAAACGAAAATCGCTTCTCAATAATCACTCTAGACAAATTCAGGAGAACAAAGTTTTATTAACAAGTCTGCAGAGTTGGGCACCCTTGAAAAAAGGCGCGCTGAGGCTTACAAAGTCTCCCATTATATACAGTACAAGTCCCTCCCCTCCTTGGCTCTAACAAGCCATGAGGTTCACATTCTTAAACCGTCATTATTCTCCAATTTGCACCCTTATCACAAAGTCTGCAACAAATGTCTTCAGAGTCTCTAAAGTTGTTGTTTTTCTCACCCTGTAGTCTTATCAGTCAAAGACTTATTCTTCTCTGTCTGTGCTAGCGGTCTTATCAATCTGTAGCAGATGTCTCTGCATCAATCAGTAGCAGATGTCTCTCGAGTCGTTTCCCTATCCTGCAGTCTTATCAGTCAAGGACTCATCCTTCCCTGCCTGTGTTAATGGTTTCATCAATCAAGGGCCTGTTTGTTTTTTACTCTGCTCACAAATTGTCAGCATTCTGCACAATTTAAACTATTCTACTTTTGAGTATATAAAATGTTCTAGAAAAGAAACAAAAGTTTTGTCTTTTATTATAGATCAGTCTGTGGTCCAGGCACATCTTAAAGTTTAAACCGAAATTACCTCTCACAGTACATAACATGTGCCATGATTTTTCAGAGCTGGACACTGATTTGTTCTATGTCTTTCCATGTCTGGTAGAATCAGATTTATCTGCACTTCAGACTGAACAACCAACTCTTGAAGGTACATCCTTTGTCCATGTGCTGATAACATGTTTGACTAAAGTACAGTCTACAGAGTGAGGTTGTCTTAACTTTGTAAAATCCTCATGTTTTAATCATACTGACTTGTACAATGTGTTTTTTTTTTCTCTCTCTCTCTTTGATGCACAAATATGGCAGATTTTCCCAGAAAATAGGTTGGAGAAAGTGAGGACTGCAGATGCTGGAGAGTTAGAGTTGAAAAGTGTGTTGCTGGAAAAGCACAGCCGGTCAGGCAGCATCCGAAGAGCAATAGTCGATGTTTCTGACTCTCCTGCTCCTCAGATGCTGCCTGACCTGCTGTGCTTTTCCAGCACCACACTCTTGACTCAAGAAATATGTTGTCTTAAATTACACTTAAGTTTGCATTGTTGTCACTGAGTAGTAAAATCAACAAATCATGATATCTATACATATAAACCATTTGCAGATTTAAAAATCAAACCCAACCTTCTAATACTATCACTTAAGCTGTGTGTTGTTTGAAACTTTTTGATGCTTACATTCTGCCAAGCCTTAAAATTTAGACTAGTATTCACAATTGGCATTTTTACTGTACTTAACTCAAAATCTGTTACAAGTGGCTTAGATGCATAGGTAGAAACTTTAAAATATTGTAATGTGGAAGCAAATCAACCGTCTGTTCTAGACCAATTTGATTTGTCTTTTCGAAAGACTTAAAATTAAATTGGTTCTACTATAAGATAGCAGGTTCAATACTTAATGTTTAAGTTAAACAGATTAAACATTTTTTTAAAAACATTTTGCTAACTTCCAAAGTTTTTATTTTCTCTTTAGCAGAAGACGCAGAAGAAGGTATGTTAAATTTTAATGGCTTTTTTTTTTTGTTTTTTTTTCTGACTGTATTTGTATGGAATGAATTCTTTTTGATAGCATTACAAGCTATTAATTTTGGAGATTTTTATTAAGCTTTGACACAGACAAGTATACAATTGAAAGACTTTTTCAGTGGACAAATCAAACAATCAATAAATAATTTTTGTTTTGATACAAAAGTGTAAATGAGCAAGCTAGAAACTTAGGTATGGCCATTTAAACTGCAACTGCTGAACTAGACTGGACCTGTACTTCAGAAACCAAGAGGCACATTAGGTGCACATCCAATCAAGACTGCTGGGTGCACAGGTCCAATATAAAACAGACCTAACCGAGGACTAATGGTTACCTTCATAAGCCCACAGCCAATCGTAAATTTGTAACATATTGATGCCGATTGTCCAAAAATGCTAGAATTTGGACATGAAAATCCACCTTGTAATGGATCAGCAGCCTGTTGATAATCAGTAAACTCTGGAGCTTCTCAGGCACACACCTGGATCCAGTAAGTAAAGCAGTTGCCATCTAAACCAGCCAATTGCCGAGTTTCCTGATGTATGGAAAATGTTGTCGACTTAAGGATGAAAATTTGAACGATGATGCTCCCAGGCTCATTTTGTTCCCTGTAATACTGCAGCCCACCTCCTTGCATCAGGTTAGTCACCTATTCGGCTTCCAACTTCAGCTGGAGCCAGCAGTGGGTGCTGGTCTGAGTTTGTCTCCTACCTGGCCTGTTTTGTTATAGCTCTGTAATTGAGGAAATAATATCAGCAGCATTCTTTGGATAATTTGCAGAAGGGATTCATAAGTTGTCTTGGTCAATCTGTCAAAGTAAAGCCTAAATCCAATATTGAATAGGGCCTAAGCAGCGCCAATAAATTTGCTGAGTTTATCTTTATCAACAATCTAAGACTGTTACCAAAACAGAAGCTGCGGGAAAAGCTCAGCAGGTCTGGCAGCATCTGTGAAGAGAAATCAAATTTAACATTTCAGGTCTGGTGACCTTCAGAACCCAGACCCGAAACATTAACCCTGATTTCTCTGCACAGATGCTGCCAGACCTACTGAGCTTTTCCAGCAGCTTCTATTTGTTGTTTCTGATTTGCAGTTCTTTTAGTTTTTATCTAAGACTGGTACCTCTTTTTATTTTTGTTTATTTTATTTCCAGAATTTTAAAAATAAAATGCCTTTTAAATTCTCAGGCTGGATTGGAACTTTTCCTGTTTATAAGACTGGACTTTTGAATTACTAGTCCGGAAATAAACCACTCCATGACCATAATGTGTATCACTCTTAATTTTCATTTAATCTCTCTAAATTTTAAGGTTTGCAGATTTTGGGATAAATGTATACATTCATAATTGTGAATAATTTGATGCTAGTTTTTGAATGTAAGAGTCCAGCGATGTGTATTCACTAACAACACCCTAGTTATGTTTTTCTCTGTTACAGAAGAGACAAAGCCAAAGCCAAAGTAAGTCATCAGTCTGAGTACTTGTAGAACTCTAGGTGAATGGAATTGGAATGTCTTGTGAAATCTGTCAAATAGGAAATAAGATTCGGGCAGCAAATTGCAAATGCCCAGCCATCTATTATATTGATCTCTTGATTCAAGATTTTCCTTTCATAAGTTCATCTGAATGCTATCAGATTGGCATGGCAGCAACCAGTTCTTCTCCATGTGATATCTAATGAATTTTGAGTGCGCACTGTATGCCTGAGCTGGTGTCTGATTAGAAATTAGACAGTAAGTTTTATTATTCTGTTCTCATTTTATGCCAGATTTTAGCAGCCAAGGTGTGTAGCTCAAATGGGGCAATGTTCTATCTCTGTTGGATGAATTTTTATTATGAGGTAGAATTAGGAAGTGGCTCAGCTGTGGGGCAAGCCCCATGATTCCCACTTTGCACTTAATTATAAAGTGCGATCTGAGGGAGCAGCAACAGTAATTAAGGCTTGAGGGAAGAGAGGCAAGAAAGTAGTTAAGTGAGTAGAAACTGGAATTTCTGGCCAACTGGTTATGAATGCTGCAAGAGACTAACCTTCATGGGTCTTCAATATGAAAGTATGGGTTTTGGTGCTGCCTAATGTAAGGAATGGCCACATAGCCTCACTCCATATTGGTAAAGTCTCTCAATGCCAGTAATGCAGCTGGCTACCTTTTTCGTAGGTCGTGATCCCTACATCAATATTTTGCCTCAGCTCCTGTTTGGAATTTAATCTTTACCCCTGCTACATGCACTGAACCCCTCACATTCTGGGCACTCTAAAGTACACTTGGAGTGGCATGGTGGCTCAGTGGTTAGCACTGCTGCCTCACAGCGCCAGGGACCTGGGTTTGATTCCCGCCTCAGGTGACTGTGCAAACTCCATACAGATAATCTTCCCGTATCTACGTGGTTTTCCTCTCACAGTCCAAAGATGTGTAGGTTAAGTGAATTAGCCGTGTTAAATTGCCCAGAGTGTTAGGTGCATTAGTCAGAGGGAAATGGGTCTGAGTGGGTTACTCTTCAGAGTGGGTATGAACCTGTTGGGCCGAATGGCCTGTTTCCACACTGTAGAATTAGATTGTAATCTAATCTAATTATAGCACCCTGATTATTTTCACTCAGGGACATACCAGACGCTATTTGTGTATTCACACATAAGACAGCATCAGCTTGTGCTCCCCTTGCTGTCCAGCTTCAGAAAGCAAAAGTTATATCTAGCTCGAAACATTGTCTATCCCCATGGTATCTTTGTTGTGCCATAATGTCCCAGTAGTGTTTTAGAAGCTCCAATACTGTGCCCACAGTCTGGTGCTCCTGGCCTTGGAAGTTGAAGGCTGGAGGAATCCTTTGTATCCTGAAGGAAGAAGGGAGCCTTCCAGTATCACAGACCATGACAGACATGGTGAGCATAGCAGAGACATACCCTCGTGCCTGTGAACAGTCCTACGACGTCCTCTGCCAAAGTGAGTTGCTTGGCATGAACACTTTTTGTTTCACTGATTGCCCTAATGTTTCAGACAGCAGTGTTACATTTGGCACACACCATCCTCCTACCATGATCGAATAGATGGTCTTGTATGCGCAAGCATTCACAAATTGGCATATGAATGTAACCCACTACAACTTTGATGAAAGTCACTGGATACAGGAGAGAATGACCTTTTAAATGCCTTCAGGTATTGTACACTTGCTGGAAAAGAAGGCTCATGACGCTAAGGTGATGGTCAAAACCAAAGGTAGGCAATACACCCATGAGTGATTCATGTCATGGTGCCCTCCGAGACCAGTGAATTGGCTAAAGTAGGTGCTAGAGGTGGTGTTGGAGGTATCTTAGCACTTTTTTAAAATTATTGGGATTGATGGCAATGCATGAGGAAAATGGACAAACTATATTGGGAAGTTGATGTAATGTGGAGCAGGAAGGATTAGTTGCAGAGGGGGGTTCTGCTGATGTGGTTGGAGATAATGACCTTAAGCTGCATGTGCTGTCCAAAGATCCAAGGCTTGTCTTGTTTATCTGTTGTCATTCTCTCATAAATCCCTTGACTATGCAACCACCTCCAGCATCAGGAGAAAGAGGAGATGCCAGAGGAAGCACCATGATGTTTGACTAGCTCAAACTCCGCCAACACTGATACTAGCATTTCAGAGGGATATGGCACTCAATTAGACTCAGTGGCATGTGGTAATGGGCACGGCACTAGAGGGCAGGAGGAGACTATCTGTGCACAGCTCCGTTTGGAGGAAGGAGCACAGAGACAGTTAGAGCCTTCAAAGTCACATAATGGAAAACAGTACTTAAAGTAGCAGATGTATGGACATCTGACGGAGAGTTCCCTGAGGCAATGTGCACTCTAGGAGAGGAGTCTGAACACTGATGAGCTTGACCTTGTCTTGAGGACTCCAAATCGTGAACTCCAACAACGATGGAATGTTCACCATCATCGAGCGACCCATGCTGCATCACTTCCAGTCCGTGCAAGAGCAACATAGAATCATAGAGATGAGCAGCATGGAAACAGACCCTTCGGTCCAACCCATCCATGCCGACCAGATATCCCAACCCAATCTAGTCCTACCCGCCAGCACCTGGTCCATATCCCTTCAAACCTTTCCTATTCATATACCCATCCAAATGCCTCTTAAATGTTGCAATTGTACCAGCCTCCACTTCCTCTGGCAGCTCATTCCATACATGTACCACCCTCTGTGTGAAAAAGTTGCCCTTTGGGTCTCTTTTATATCTTCCTCCTCTCACCCTAAACCTATGCCATCTAGTTCTGGACTCCCCAACCCCAGGGAAAAGACTTTGTCTGTTCATCCTATCCATGCCCCTCATAATTTTGTAAACCTCTACAAGATCACTCCTCAGCCTCCAACGCTCCAGGGAAAACAGCCCCAGCCTGTTCAGCCTCTCCCTATAGCTCAAATCCTCCAACACTGGCATCATCCTTGTAAATCTTTTCTGAATCCTTTCAAGTTTCACAACATGTTTCTGATAGCAAGAAGACCAGAATTATAGGCAATATTCCAAAAGTGGGGTAAAAACAATGATTGCAGATGCTGGAAACCAGATTCTGGATCAGTGGTGCTGGAAGAGCACAGCAATTCAGCCCGGGCTTTTGCCCGAAACGTTGATTTTGCTGCTTGTCGGATGCTGCCTGAATTGCTGTGCTCTTCCAGCGCCACTGATCCAGAATATTCCAACAGTGGCCTAAACAATGTCCTGTACAGCCACAACATGACCTCCCAACTCCTGTACTCAATACTCTGACCAATAAAGGAAAGCATACCAAATGCCTTCTTCACTATCCTATCTACCTGTGACTCCACTTTCAAGGAGCTATGAACCTGCACTCCAAGGTCTCTTTGTTCATCAACACTCC
The DNA here is from genome assembly GCF_037043375.1 of Chiloscyllium plagiosum. Taxonomy (NCBI): domain Eukaryota; kingdom Metazoa; phylum Chordata; class Chondrichthyes; order Orectolobiformes; family Hemiscylliidae; genus Chiloscyllium; species Chiloscyllium plagiosum. The sequence continues at coordinate 48,027,562 of NW_028270161.1, forward strand.
CTAGGACCTTACCATTCAGTGTATAAGTCCTGCTAAGATTTGCTTTCCCAAAATGCAGCACCTCTCATTTATCTGAATTAAACTCCATCTGCCACTTCTCAGCTCATTAGCTCATCTAGTCCAGATCCTGTTGTAATCTGTGGTAACCCTCTTCGCTGTCCACTTCACCTCCAATTTTGGTGTCAACTGCAAACTTACTAACTGTACCTCTTATGCTCGCATCCAAATCATTTATGTAAATGACAAAAAGTAGAGGACTCAGCACCTGAAGACTCAGTCGGTAGCCTCCGAGTATCACTGTGGAATACATGACAAACTTTTTACTCTTGACAAGACTTTGGTGTTAGTGACACAGAGTGGAGAACTGCTGCAGCCCATCAGCCAGCCCTACTAACATGCCTGAAAACCAACTCCGGATGAAGATGATACTAAAGACCATTTCTGCACCTTTTTGTCTTCCAAGGCTTACCCAGCTTATTTGTCCAGAGCTGTCCTCTCTAGTATGTGTCCTTGGAACCACAGCTGCCCCCTCATTATCTCAGGCAGGTTGCCAGAGCTGAATGCATGGAATGTAAAATTGCTATGCTTCCTTGATACCTCTTCATGGACAGACATGAGGAGACTGCCTACACCTCAGGTGACACCGAACACCATGTTACTCATAAGTAAAGGACACTGTGTAGCCTCAATTATGGACTGCAGTGGTTCAAGAAGGTAGCTCCCTTCCTTCTCAGCAGTATCTAGACCTGGGCATGAACCAGTGGTGTCTAGAGCTAGACCAGCCAGTGACTCCCACAAGTGAAGAAATAAATAAAAACTGCTAATGGTTTCACAGTGGTATCGTATTTCACAATAGGAATGCAGTAAAGTCCCAAATATCCAGTAGCCAAGCACCTGGAACTCTCATGGAGCCAGTAATCTGAAAAGCATCTCCCTAGTGCACATTGTAGTACTCCTACAATGTAGTAGGCTGAGATGCAAACTGAGATATCACCATTGTAAACGACATGAAGACCTGGCCAAAGTACAGTGACTGACTTATTGGAACAGGAGAAGATTTTCTTGCTCTGGGAACCAGCCATTTTGGTTGCCTCACTCTCAATCTTTCCCCTCTCTATCCCACCTTTTGATCAAAACCTCACTAATTGGTACTTATGAGCAGTCCAGACCACTTGTTTTTAAAACGCATGGTCACCTTGTGGCAGTGACTAATTGAGTGGTCCAGTCACCCCTAGTATTCCTCATGTGACTGGCACTCCCTGCCCACACCCAACTCCCCATGCATGTTGGATACTAGGAATATTGCTCTAGCTACTTTTCCACATCGTCTAACTACAGTGCGGAGACTGTCTGAAATGAATGGGTGACCTGTCATTATTGAGTGATAGCTACAATTCTCAGGGAAATGGAATGCAACAGGTTCTTCCCAGTGATTGATGGAGACTGCAGCCTGGAGTCTCAGTAACAACAGGATAGAATGAAAGATGTGGCCCAAGCACACACATTAGGGCAAGTTCAAGCCCTCATTCAGACTGCCGGTATATGTGTGTACCCCTCATGGGACGTGAACATCAAGGGTTATTTTGACTGTTTGGTTGCCATCTGTGGCTGTATTCATGGAAGCCATGCTGATCAGACCTCTCTGGGACCGACCTATCCTTAGTGGCTAGAGAAAGGCAGTGATATTATTTCAAGACTTTGTGGAACTCTGGTGATTCCATCACAGATAAGGAAGATATCCCATATACTGATACCTCCACTCCTTACAAATAATGTCACTGTCCTTGCAGACAATAAATATCATTGACCAATGAGGAACCTCAGTGAGTTGCTGTGTTGTATGTTGCACACTGCCTGTCACTGCGCAGCAGTCAGATGAAATTCAAAAGGAAGTAGCTGGTATGATGATCACACTTATGTCCAACTTGTGTCATCCACAGAGTGGAATTGCTAACTTGCTGTTGTTTCAGCAATGGTATCCACACCGTCTCTGCTCTCTCCGCTTGGGCGCATTCTTGAGGGAGCGGTTAGGCTTTTGCTTGGTAAGAGGTTTAGTTATTTCCTAGTAAGTGCCAGCTCTAACATGCTCTGTGACAAAGGGGACCTGTAAAAGTATCTTATTGACAATCCCTGAACACTGAACCCAGAGTGGTTAGCTTTGTAAAGCCAGCAGATGTCAAGGACAGTGGTTGATATAGATACATCGAGTGAGTGAGCAAAGGTCTGGCAGGTGGACTACAATGTTAATAAATGTGAAGTCATCCATTTTGGTACGGGTAACTGTAAAAAGGATTATTACTTGAATGGTAAAAAGTTGCAGCATGCTGCTATGCAGAGGGACCGGTGTGTCCTTGTGCATGAATCACAGAAGGTTGGTCTCCAGGTACAACAAGTAATTAGGAAGGCAAATGTAATTTTCTCCTTCATGCTAAAGGGATTAAGTTTAAAAGCAGAGAGGTTATGTTGCAGCTGTACAGGGTGCTGGTGAGGCCACACCTGGAGAACTATGTGCAGTTTTGGTCTCCTTACTTGAGAAAGGATGTCCTGGCACTGGAGGGGGTGCACAGGAGGTTCACTAAGTTGATTCCGGAGTTGAGAGGGTCCTCTTAGAGGAGAGGCTGAGCAGACTGGGATTATATTCATTGGAATTCCGAAGAATGAGGGGGAGATCCTATAGAAACATATAAAATTATGAAGGGAATAGATAAGATAGAAGTAGAGAAGATGTTTCCACTGACGGGTGAAACAAGGACAAGAGGGTATAGCCTCACAATTAGAGGGAGCAGATTTAGGACTGAATTGAGAAGGAACTTCTTCACCCAGAGGGTTGTAAAGCTATGGAATTCTCTGCCCAGTGAAGTAGTTGGCGCTACTTCAGTAAATGTTTTTAAAGCTATGATAGATTTTATTTTTGAACAATAAATGAATGAAGGGATACAGTGAGAGGGTGGTAAGTGGATCTGAGTCCAAGAAAAGATCAACTATGAGCTTATTGAATGGCAGAGCAGGCTCCAAGGGCCAGATGGCCTACTCCTGCTCCAAGTGCTTATGTATGTTCTTATTGACATTTTCTCTTGTTGGAGATGGTCATCACCTGGGAGAACACAGCACTAATGTTTCTGGGTGCTTATCCAGCAACAGCTCACTAGGTAATGGGTACTGAAAGTACAGTGAGATCCTTCAGGTTCCTGAACAGAACTGCCTCCATATTAGGTGGATCCTGATGACAATGGGGTCATGTACTGATCCGACCAAGAATATCTCTCAGGCTCTCTCTCAATATCATTCTCTCCATCGGCATTGCCATCTGACGTGAGAGGGAACTGCAAGCCCTCCTGAGAGCTCTGCGTTCTTATTGCCGGATGTGAATGTCCCTTCATTGTGCCATGCTGTGCAATACGGCAGTGTTATCCCCAGCACCTCTGTAGGCAAATATTGGAGGGCTCCTCCAAGTGTTTGAACTGCATATTTGAGAAGCCAGTATCATGCCCACTGATGCTCAGTCTGCATTCTACTAGGAGCACTCCATTCCTAATATCACTAACTCATTGTTCAAATGTGGACGAAAGAGCTTAATTCCAAAGATAAGAATACGAGTGACTGCCCTTGATATCAAAGCACCATTTGACTGCATACGGCGTGAAGGAACCCAAGCAAAAACAGGAGTCAATGGGAATGTAGGGTTGGAAACTTCCTCTTCTGATTGAAGTCATGTCTCATACGAAGGCAAATGGCTGTGGTTGATGTAGGTCAATCAGCTCAGTCCTAGAATATGGCCAAGGGAGTTTCTCAGGGCAGAATCCCTTGTCCAACCATCTTTAACGCCTTCATAAGCTGGTAGGTAGGGATGTTCCCTAACATTTGCATAGTATTCAGCATTGTTCCCGATTCCTCCGAGCCTGAAGCATTCCATATGCACCTACACCAAAACCTGGAAAGAATCTAGGCTTGGGCTGGTATGTGAAGTGAATGCTTGGCACTTCAGTGTCAAGAAACAATGACCAGACTACTTGATATTCGATACGTTACCATCACTGAATTCACACTGCCAACATGCTGAGGTCACTATTGAGTAGAAACTGAACAGAAGCAGCCTCTGTAGCCACAGTATTTATATGGTTGTGATGTGTAGCTCTCCTCCTAAAGCTTATCCACGGTCTAGAAGTCACACGGCAAGAGTGTGATGGAATCAACCTGCCTGAATAAGTACAAATCCAATAGCACTCAAGGAAGTCAAAACCACCCAGAACAAAGTGGCCTGAATGATGGTTCCCTAACCACAATAAACATTTAAATTAAGCAGTTTAAAGAAAAAATGGAAGAGGGACTTAGTGCTTCCGAAAACAAGGGAAAATTAATTGGGCTGTGGTGTCCTGTGATACAAGGGCAGCATGGTGGCTCTGTGGTTAGCACTGCTAACTCACAGCACCATGGGACCTGGGTTTGATTCCGCCCTCAGGTAAATGTCTATGTGGAGTTTGCACATTCTCCCCATGTCTGTGTGGGTTTCCTCCCACAGTCCAAAGATGTGCATGTTGGGTGGATAAGTCATGCTAAATTGCCCATTGTGTTCAGGGATGTGCAGGTTAGGTGCCTTAGCCAAGGGAAATGTTGGGTAATAAGGAAAAAGATAGGAGAATGTGTCTGGATGGAATGTTCTTCAGTGGGTTGTTAGGACTTATTGGGCTGAATGGCATGTCTCCACACTGTAGGGATTCTGTGAGATGAGACCAGAAACCAGTTTTCTTTTAATACAGAGAGCCATCCTGAAGGTTAGTGAATGTGTGGGTTTCTTTTAGCAAGAAGCAAGAGAGAAAAGACCCTGTATGTACAGCAGTATAGTTTAGCAGTCTCCAGAACAGTCAGGGGATGAAAATGTTTTGAGTACTTTTAGAAGGAAAGGTAAGTTTAAAAAGTTTCCAAATATTTTTAGTTGTCCAAGGTGAAAGCTTACAACAAGGTTTGAGGAACACCTGGTAAGGAATAAACCGCATTAGCTGTTGGTTTTAGGGTCTCATGAAAATGTATTAATTAAAGATGATAACATCTGGTGAATGCAGACATGCGCTGGAATGGAGCCGGGTAAACCATGCCACCTGAACAACGACCTTTAATGTAGGAACAGGGTGATCGTTCAGGCTGAGGGTTGTGTGTAAGGTCGATGTTGAGGGTAAACGTGTGTTTAATTTTTTTTCTTCTTTCTAATTTGACAGTTTTTACAGTGTAACAGAGCTTTTTTTTTTCTTTTGTGTGTAATAAGGTCTATCTTTTTAAAAGTGCATTTGCAACTGTATGAATATGTTCAGTGAATGACCACTGCTGTAAACAAATTGCAAAAAAGAAATTTTGGGGTCCAACAAGCCAAATTTCATTCCAGGCTCTGACCTCTCTAACATTACCATCAGCTGGGATTATAACCTACTTCTTCATGTTTTGCAGCATTAAAAATCATAATAGAAATGTAAGTTGTTGTCATTGTGCATTATGGTAGTTTAAGTATGAATTGTAGTGACCGAATAACTGATTACATCCTTCGTACCTCCCTTGTATGTAATGCAGAAATTCAGAAATAATATTTAATCCCATTCTCTCCCTTTCCTTCTCCCTCAGGTTATTTGTACCAAGTCATGCTCCCAAAATGCCTGATGGTGAAAAAGTTGACTTTGATGTGAGTATATTTCTTCAATTGGGTTCACTTTTGTGGAGGGTGGTGCCTATGTGGTTTTGCCCACCAAGAGCAAGACAAATCAGGTAAATTAGATATGTGAGGTTTGTCTGGTTGAAGTATAATGCTCTTGATTTTCTAGTGATTTTTAGTTTGACCTGAAAAATAGGCGTCCTCCCCCCTGTATTCAGTTCTTTTGTCCTGTTTAGTAAGGTTGGAACTCTGAAGTTCTTCCAATAGTCTTTTATATTTTTTGAAACATTGCAAAAACTGAAGGTAGAATCTTATTAGAAATCGGCCAACTATTCTCTATTGTCATGTTTTATGGAGGGCTTCTCTCTGTGAGCTCCGGCAAGTTTCATTGCACTATCTTCTAAATCGTGCCTGATTTACCTATGCATCGCACCCTGTGTTGCCTATTCTTGTCTAATGCTGTGTTGCTGTTCCATTATCACCACTGTGAATATACTGAAAATGTGTTGCTGGAAAAACGCAGCAGGTCAGGCAGCATCCAAGGAACAGAAGAATCGACGTTTTGGGCATAAGCCCTTCTTCAGGAGAAGAAGGTCTTATGCTCGGAACGTCGATTCTCCTGTTCCTTGGATGCTGCCTGACCTGCTGCGTTTTTCCAGCAACACATTTTCAGCTCTGATCTCCAGCATCTGCAGCCCTCACTTTCTCACTGTGAATATACTGTCAACATGCTTGAGCTTCTACCCCTTGTTCGCAACATTATTTTGTCTCTCAAGATGCCAGTGGTATCTACATGGGCTCTGAGGCCAAGACACTGACTCTGCAAGACACTTCCTCCTCCACCTGAAATGAACTTTACAAAGACACATTGGATGGCAATGTGGGCAGTTTCACAGCCTGTGGTGTTGACAGGGAGGGATACCAAGAAGGGAATCTGTGCATATGAGGTTCACTAATATTAAGAGGTTGAGCCTGAGACTCTCCATAGCCTGAACGAGTGCTATTTCCTTCCATTGTGCTTTTGACGTCTAGAAGCTCCTCACTGGATATTCTCCACTTCCTCACCATTGCAACATCATTCATGGACTGGGACAATTCCACTGAGGTTTTTTATCTTCCAGTCCTTATTTGAAATTTAAACAAATTTTATCCTTTTGCCTTACTTAGTTATTAAACTGATTTATTTATTTATTTCCACATTTAAACTCTATAATGCAATATTCAACTTTTTAAAACTACAGTTAAGCACAAACTTGTAGATCGTTGGCTGACTTACTTTCTGGGCAATAAAAATACAGTAGTATTCCCTTACCCACTCTCTTCCTCCCCTTTTCCTGAGTCAGTTAGCAAACACTGACAGAAAGCCTAAGGTGGTAAGATCCTGCCCATTAAGTGTGGTTTTCTCTCCACAGATGCTGCCAGGCCAGCTGAGTATTTCCAGTACTTTCCATTTCTATTTCAAATTTCCAGCATCTGCAGTATTTTGCTTTATCATTAACACTGTTCACTTCCCCAAGCATAAAAGAAAACAAAACACAATTAGGAATTGATACTTTGTTCATTGTAAATATACTAACCAAGCCTGGGATTAAATCTTTCATTGCTGAAAAATGTGTTGCTGGAAAAGCGCAGCAGGTCAGGCAGCATCCAAGGAGCTGGAGGATCAATGTTTCGGGCATAAGCTGCCTGACCTGCTGCGCTTTTCCAGCAACACATTTTTCAGCTCTGATCTCCAGCATCTGCAGTCCTCACTTTCTCCCGTTAAATCTTTCATTTCCTGTCAAAGCGTATGTTCTCCCTTTCGTTTATAACAATATAATGAAATTTAAAGTGGACTAAAAGATTTACTTTTTTTCTTGAAACAGGGACATTGGTATCAACAATAAAGCATTCTGGTAGCTGATTGTACTGTTTCTTTACTCAAATAATAGGTCATAAATAAATTCTTCATGGTGATTAATTCAGGTATAAAGTCAAAGATATTTTTAAATAAGCCATGATATAGCATCTCTTTCCTTACTTAAGATTCTCCTATGACTTTTATCATTATTGCAAAATTACACTCCTCTGGACATGTGCGTTTGCTGTGAGCAATGTGCATCTGTTATGACTGTGCCCCAGTAACTAGCACTTTTTTACTGCTGGACAAGACTTCATGCTGAGCATATACTTTTGTAGAGTAAGCCCTGTATTGTACAGCTAGGTCACTTTCTAAAGGAACAGTTCCCTTACATAGATGATAGTTATTCAAAGGCCTTCACTATCAGTGTTATGTTCTTGCCCACAGGACATTCAACGAAAACGTATGGAAAAGGATCTGTTGGAACTGCAAACTCTCATCGAAGCCCATTTCGAGAGGAGGAAAAAGGAGGAAGAAGATCTTGTTGCTTTAAAAGAGAGAATTGTACGGTTTGGTTTAAAGGCTTTATCTATAATGCTATTGTTTAAGAATGCTGATTGTTGCACAGTAAGTGTCTATCATTGCCAAGTGTTGAACTTGCTTGATGCTACCAGTTTCCTAGAAATTTCAGAGCAGCTATACGGTAAAATCTTGAAGTTGTGATTTGCTCTCTTTCCTTAAAGAAGAGTTAGAATCATATAGTAATCAAATAATCCCAACAGTGTGGAAGCAAGGCCATTTGGCCCATCAAGTCCACATCAGCTCTCCAAAGAGCATCCCACTCCCCCAATGCCACTAACCCCACATTTCCTATGGCTAAGCCACCTAGCCTGCACAGCCCTGGACACTATGGACAATTTTAGCCTGGCTAGTCCACCTAACCTGCACATCTTTGGACTGTGGGAGAAAACCAAATTTAATATTAATTTGCAAAGTGCCATTTCAAATGATTGTCACTTAAATGGGTACCGTTATTAAGCCCTCATTTTGTGTGGAAAAATGAAATGTTTAATTTTCAGAGTCTTCTGTGTTAGCTTTGTGTCACGAAGTGGAAGAAACAGACTACAGAATTGCATAGAGTACCCAGTGCTGGATTCCATGCCCAATCCTCCCATTGGTACACCCATATATCAACAGTTTTGTGTTGCAAAGTTTACATTTATATTTAACATTTGGTTGTATCCAAATCTAAGGCAGTCAGCCAGAAGTGTTGGGGTTTTGGTAAATACCACCAACGTCTTGTCTGCCTCAATTCAGAGAATCCAGTATTATCTGAAGACCCAAACCTAGATCAAACAGTTTGGTTCTAATGGCCCAAGAGTTGACTGGAGACTGTATCTGTATATCCACAGGATGTTGGAGCCAAGTATAACAAATGTTTTATCAAGCAAATTTCAATTATGAACTAATGCCGGTGCCAGATGTAAAAACATAGCGCACGCACAATTTGCCAACTAACCCCACAAAAATGTACGCTTTATTTCAATTCTTGCTGATCAAATCATAGTTCCCTGACACTTATGGTGCTTAAAAATCTGAGTACGCTTTATGTAATTTAATCAATAATTCTGTGTGTGCTTTGTTCCAGCAGCTGCTGTGCAGAGGATGAGCATATGCACAAGCAGAGACTGTTTCTTTGTTAGAATAGCAATTACCGTCAGTATGGTGGAGTTCATGAATTTTATGCTCAAAATTTGAAGCCCTAGTTCAGAGTCTGTATCATGTCTGTAGTTTCACTTCATATGCAAATTCCGGGAGGTAGTGTATGCCTGTTGGAGGGTCAGCAGGAGTCCCATGTCACCTCCATATTGCTTTCTGTATAAAGAGTCTCCCTGATTGCTACTGCGTTAATACCAGTGACAGTCAGATGAGCACTAACTGCTCACTTGAAGGTGGAAAAATAGTTAGAAAGCCGTCTGCCACCCTTGCACCTAATTTCAAAGCCCAGCTCCATTGAACCTGCTACAGGGAGGACACCAGCTTCTGCTGCATGTGGCTATTCAAAACAGCAGGCACCCATTCCTAAGATTGCAAAATCCCAGAAGAGCCTGGGGTTCACTTGCAGTTAGTCAAGGTTCAGGCTGTGTTGGAAAGTCACGTGATGACATGTCAACTGTCTGAAATGGTAATTCTTTCATGAGGTTGACACCAAACTACCTGGCAGCTTATGAAGGTATGTCTCGCATTAATGTAGCATTTGGCTATTTTTCATTTTTCAGAAATAGCTGTTCATGTCCATTTTAATGAATTATAGCTGCCTGTCGTATGTAGTGATCGTGGACCAGTATATATCTCTGCTACATTACAGTTTATATGAAGCATTCTTGTACCCAATTTTTAAAAATCATTTTATAACTACTTCCAAATGAAATATTCACAGGAGAAGCGCAGGGCAGAAAGATCTGAGCAGCAAAGAATCCGAGCTGAAAAGGACAAGGAGCGGTTGAACCGAGCTGCTGTAAGTTTTTTGTGCAGACATCATGAAGGCCTTGCATTGAATTGTTATGTATTCCCTCCCCATCCAATGGCAAGGAAAGTATTAAAAAAAAGTAGGAATAATACACAATCAGTGAATATTGGGAAAGATCAGCTTTAAATCTAGTTTTGTTGGAGGCCTAGGATGAGTTGCTGGTCACCTTCTGGCTTGGCGACATGAGACATGATATCATACACCTGCAGAGCCTAGCAAGAGGCAAAAAACTCAGCCAAACAGTAGGATTTATCAGCTCTTCCTGCTAATCTATTTCAGCCTGTCCCTGGCTGGGGTTTCTTGATTCATTTCAGTTCCAGACAGGAGAACTCAATGTTAACCTACCGGGTGATAGCGATCAACTGGCTTTCCTTCTTTATTTATCCGCCTTGTTAGTTGGTCATAACAAGGCCCAGTTTAGGATTCTCTTCTCCCAGTCACAAGTGGAAATTGTATTTAAAGAGGGATAATTTAATCAACGTGTTGTGAATTAAGAAAAAGTGAGTTTTTATTAATTACTAACTGTAAGAAGAAATATTAATGCAGCACATGTATACACAGATTGGAAATAAGAATGGCATCCAAAAGGATAAAAGTTTTCCAAAAATATATGGACAGTGTCTCGTATCTTTCATGTTGCAGTGGAGGTTATTAGTTTCATTAATATTGGAAGGTGAATATTTGGATTGATGAACAATAGTTTTGCAGAGGGTTGAGATTCTGTCGTCCTAATGCTTTTTGACTGTGATTCAGGGTGACTGAGAATCCTGCTTCCTTTGTGATAATCTTCTTCAGGAAAGTTCATCACCTGCAGTGCAGGGGTAACTAGGGGATAGTTTTTGAGCCATGACCTTCACAGCACACTAACACTTGCATACAGGCAGCTGTACCGGGAAGATTCAGTTCCACTAGTTCACTCCAATAGATATGCTCTTTAAGCACCTGTTCTTCTGTTTCTCCATTTGAAGAATACACAAGGTATGTTTGCAGATTAAGATATAATCTGGAGGGGATAGGGGTGGCTTGCTGTTAAGCAGGAGGTCAATCGCCTCTCTTTACTTTGGTAATTGCAAGAGACCACAGTATAGTCTGTTTGAAGTATCTTTGAAAATTTAGGTGTTTAATTCTATTGGCCACTCCCTAGGCAAGCAGTTAATTTACATCTACCAGGGCAGAAGGATCTGGGCAGCAAAGAATCTGAGCTGAAAAGGAGAAGGAGCAGTTGACCGAGCTGCTGTACCATTTTTGGCTGTAACCGTCTCCTTTTCTTATGTATCACACATTTTGAAATCAAAAGTTTAAAAATGTCCAGAGCACTTTGGGGTTCTGACTGTTGTCCTCACACCAAGTGGGTCACTCTTCTGGTCTCACAAGCAATAAATGCTCAGGTTCCTCGGATATCACTAGCGTGTTCAATACCCCACATCCTCTCCTCGATTCTCATGTGCACTGTGTCTGCTCTGTGTTTTATATATTTGATTTCCATTAGCAATCACTCAGCAAACATAGGATTCCCTTGTGTGTTTGATTTGACTTATTGTCACGTGTACCTAAGTACAGTGAAAAGCTTTTGTGAGCAGTACAAGCAGATCATTGTAAGCAAGGACATACAAATCATAGGGTGAGAAAAAAAAACTTGGATAGAGTGAGGCATACAGGTTATGTTGCATAGGATGTATGTGAGGCAAGATAACATTATTTGAAGTTGGAAAGTCTATTCATCAGTCTAATAACAAGAACAAAGCTGTTCCTGAACTTGCTGGTGCATTTGTTCAAGATTCTATACTTTCTGCTTGATGGAAGAGGTTGTAAGAGATCATTACCGGGGTGGGAGGGGTCTGTGATGTTGGCAGCTTTTCTACAGCAACATGACGTGTGAGTGGAGTCCATGGATGGGAGCTTATGCCCGAAACATCGATTCTCCTGTTCCTTGGATGCTGCCTCACCTGCTGCGCTTTTCCAGCAACACATTTTTCACCTCTGATCTCCAGCATCTGCAGTCCTCACTTTATCTCCTTGGATGGGAGGCTAGCTTCCATGATGGTCTGGGCTGTGCACACAATCTTCTGTAGTTTCTTACGGTCCTGGGCAGAGTAGTTGCCCTACCAGGCTGTTATGCACCTGGACAGTGTGCTTTCTGTGGTAAGACTGTAAAGGTTGGTGAGGGTATTTATGGACAGGACGAATTTCCTGCTCCAACTGAGGAAAGAGGCATCGTTGTGCCTTCTTGATTGTTGCACCTACATGAGATGTCCAGGGCAGGTTGTCCGTTATTGTCACTCCTTTCATCACAACCCTCTCCATCTCTGCTCTGATGTAGATGGGGGTGTGTTCGCCTCTTTTATTTTCTTTCTGAGGTCAATGATCAGATGTTTTAGTTTTGATGACATTGAGAGAGCGTTTGTTCTCATTGCACCAGGTCACCAAGCCCTCTAACTCCTTTCTGTATTCTGACTCCTCATTGTTCGGTATCCATCCTACCACGGTGTCCTCAGCAAACTGGTAGATGGTGTATGCTCATAACACTGGCTTCTCAGGTTCTTGGAAGTTTCTATTGGCTCTAATTGGTTATACCAATATTTAATCAATCAATGAAAAATCTTGTGGCACAATGGTAATGTCCCTGTCTCTGAGCCAGGTGACCCAGATTCTAGTCCTGCCTTCTCCAGTTATATGTAATAGCATTTCTAAACCGATTTAATTTAGAAAATAACTGAAATTGCAAAAGAATAAAACAAAGCAAAGTAGCAGCTATTCAAAATCACATTTTGCATATTTTTAATCGATCAAGCATAACAAAAATAGATAAAAAAGCAGACTAACATCAATCACGATCAATTAAGTTGTCATATTATGCCCTGAGCTAACACTAATTGACATTTAGATATTTGGAGCTAGCGAGCAATTGGTTGAAAGTTTAGTTTTATGTTAAGCTCACAATAACATCAAATTTTATTGGATTTCTGAACATGTTCTACCTTTGGTCTCCAAGGCTTCAGGTTTTTGTGGAATAAATCACTGGCATTTATTATGTTTATGGTTAGAGTTATATTTTAATGATTTTAAGACCGCTATATAGAGACTGAAAAACACCTTTTTTTTATTAAACTTTCTGCAATACATAGTTCCTTTTCTGTATTCATCTTTGTTTTGGAATGTTGACCTTATACATATGGTACACATTGGGAGGCAAATTCCTTCCTGAAGTTTGGAAAAAATTGTGATGTGAACATAAACTTCACTGGAATTGTATATAACTGAGGTGCTGAATATTTCCTGAGTTTAATTAAATAGCTACTAAGAGAGTTACAATGATAGTGCCCCTGCCTGTGAGCCAGGAGGCCCATATTCAAGTCGGGCCTTCTCCAAATATGTATAATGGTATCTCTGAACAGTTTTTTTTATTTTATTCGCTTTCAATTTCTGCTATTTTCTTAATCAAAGTAGCATCTATGCAAAATGCATTTTGCAACCAACAATACAAAGAGTAAATTGGAACCCGAATAATTTCCATGAATTACATCGAAGCATCCAGATTCTAATGGCACAGATAAACATTATTTTTTAAAAAACACATTTTTCAGTACAAGATAAATTCAATATCATCTTATTGCTGATCATCAGCAAAGTGATAGAAAGGGGTAATTAACAGTGGTATCAAACAGTACTTGCTCAGAATTGCCCTGCCTATTGAGGCGCTGTTTGGATTCTGTCAGGGCTTCTGAGCTCCTGATCTCATTACAGCCTTAGTCCAAACATGGACAAAAGAGCTGACCTCCAGAGGTGAGAGTGACTGAACTTGACATCAAGGTCTCATTTTAAGTATGGTATTGAGAAGTCCTAGCAAAATTGGGTCACTGGGAAATTGTTGAGGTGTGGGTTGGAATTTTAATCTTTGGTGTTTGGCTTTGTATTTAGTGCAAAGAAAGATGGTTATGGGTGTTAGAAGTCCATTAATTCTGCTCCAGGACATCACCAATTGGAGTTTCACAAGGTAATGTTCTAGGCCCAAATGTCTTCAGCTGCTGCAAAGACCTTTCCTCCATCTTAAGGTTAGAATTGGGGATGCCACAATGATTGCTCAATGTTTAGCACCATTTACAACTGTGATACTGAAGCAGTTTGTGTCCGTTTAACGCAGGAAATGGACAAAATCCAGGTTTGAGCTGACAAGCAGCAAGTGACATTTGGGCCAGACAGTGCCATGCAATTTCCATTTGCAAAAAGAGAGCAATTACCCATTACTCCTTGACTTTCAATGGCATTGCCATTGCTGAACCCCCACTATTATTCTCCCAGTGGTTACCATTGACCAGAAACTGAAGTGGACCAGCCTTAAACACTGACTACAAAACCCGTTTAGATGCCATGAAATCTCAATTGAGTAACTCAAGAAGCTGAGCACCATCCAGGACAAAGCAGTCCATTTGCTTGACATCCAACCACTCCCTTCACCATTGATACACAATGACAGCTATTGGTAGCATCTACAAGATGCACTACAATATATTATCAGAAGTCCTTTCACGCCACCTTCCAAACCTGTGCCTCTTTCACAAGGAGGACAAGGGGAGCCTATACATGGGAACATCTGCAAATGCACCCCCAAGCCCCATACCATCTTGACTTGAAACTTTATTACTATTCCTTCACTATCATTAGAGCAAAATCCTGGAACACCTTTCCTAACAATCATGTGATGTCCCTATAGACCAAATGGTTTAGGAATGTAGCCCACACAGCCTCTTCCAGGTAATTAACAAGGGGAATTGTGGTGTTCAAATCCTATGAGTGTATTTTTTTTTAAATTAATGTATTCCATCTGTTATTCTGTACTGGGAATCACAGCACACATCAGGAAGTGCAATGTGCACACCCAGCCCGAGTACTCTCAAATTCTGCAAAGCTGTGCACCAAGAACAATAACAAACCAAAATATAACACTGTTTACTTATTAGGTTTTTGAAAATTATTGTTCCCCAGGAAGAAAAGGCAAGAAAAGAAGAGGAGGAACTTCGGAAAAAAGCAGAAGAGGATATGAAGAAGAAGAAGGTTTTGTCGAATATGGCACTGCATTATGGAGGCTACCTACAGAAGGTATGCGATGTTGTGATTTAACACTGTCTGTCGTTAACATCTATTTGTGTGAACAAGGTCAATTGTTGTTCATGTTGTTCCTGTTAGAAATTCCTATGCTTGAATTTAATTGTGTTAAAGAAAATTATATTGCTTTTATAATTTGAGATAATTACCATACAAACAAAAAACAAGATGTAGTGCTTTAAACCTGCTTCACCATTCAGTAAGATCATAGCTGATCTGATTTTAACCTTAACTCGATTCCTGCATATCCCAAACTTTAATCCCCTTGGTAATTGAAAATCTATCGACCTCTGCCTTAAGGTATTTCAAGATCCTGCATCCACTGCCTTTTGAGGAAGGGAATTCCAAAGAGACAGTAATTGAGAGGGGCGGAAGGAAAGAAAATGGTGACACCTAGTTCTTGATTCTCCCACAAGAGGATCTTCTATTTTAATTAAGTCACCCCTGACTCATCTATACTTGTCTGACCTTTCCTCATAAGGCAATCTGTTCATTCCAATAAACCTTCTCTGAACTGCTTTCAATGCATAACGTCCTTCCATAAGTATGATGACCAGCACTATACCCAATCCTCCAGATGAGGGCTTACCAATTTTACAAGCATTTTGTGTATACGCTCAGTAGAATGGATATGTTTGGATGGCAAGTCATTACATATTACTGCTTCGATAGACTGAAATCCGTCGAAGTGGCAGGAAGCAAACAGAGAGAGAAAAGAAAAAGAAGATTCTGGCAGATCGACGCAAACCTCTTAATACAGAGAACCTTAATGAACAGAAACTCAAGTAAGTGCTTGCCAGTGAAATTGACGTGAACTGGCAAAAAAAAGTTGCTGTGGTGATAATTTGTAGCTTAGCACAAGTGCTGTCAGAACTAATTAACCTTTTATCAGTTTGTTAACTGCAACAAATGCTAACAGCTCTTGCTAATGTGTCCCTGGTCCCTCTGCCACCTGTGTACGATGTAGCATCCTTGTTCAGCTCTCTGTCGGCCAGGAACCAAAGTAACATTTTCATTGTTTTCCAGCCCCCTTACCGTTTCCGCCAAACTGAAAGCTAACACTGCATTTTGCGAAATTGGGTTCCTTGAAAATATTGTGAGAGAAGGTGTAAAGCATTTCTAACTCTGCATGTGTTGAATGAAGATGTTGATCTATGTACACCTGTATATCCGTAGAAGAATATACATCAGATACAGACTGTGTCATAATATCTGTTACCATTTAGAGAGAAAGCGCAGGAACTGGCAGACTGGCTGCAGCAACTTGAGGGAGAGAAATTTGATCTATGTGAAAACCTGAAGAGGCAGAAATATGAAGTATGTACAATTTTCACATTGTTTGTTCTGACATTATTCTTTGTTAGAATCGTAAAACGTTTTAATACAGAAGGATGTGACTCATCTCATTTTTGTTATGGCTGGCTCTCTCAATAAAGCTGTTTTCCTGCCAATTTGAAAGATTTCTGCTTAACATATCTGCATTGCCTAAACGTGTGTGTCTTTGAGGGACCAAAGAGGCTCCATTTCTGCTTGTTAACTTTGTAATTAAGGTTTCTCTACTGCACACCGAGGGCTGACTCATTCAGACTGTCCATCTCCAAAGGTGGGATTGTGTCCCACTCCTGGGAATGAAAGGAAAGATGGTCAGGGCACATTAATTGGGTGGGAGGCCAACATTCAGAAACCCAGTGGTGGGATGAAATTTCACAAGTTAGTGCTCCTGAGCTTTAAAGGTGAGTCAAGTTCCAGATGGCAAGGCAGCATTTATTTGTATCTCATAAATGTTCAATAAAAGGCCGACTTGCCATAATTAAGTTCCCCGTCCCAGTTTTACTTTTTTGATGAAATGAACAGTACAGTCATTCAGATACCTGACTCTGCATATATGTGGTGTGAACCTGGCATGGTACTCTTCTTCCTGGTCTTTGGAGTAAGTATTTTCTGCTTCATTCTTGTTCGAGAGTGCTTGTTTATGAATGCCATGCAGCAGATTGTCAGCTAGCAAAGGCTTGGGGGATGAAAGGGGTGAGAGGCTGAAGTATGATGTGGATGTGTATGATAGGAGGATAGCTGAGGGTAGCAGTCTGACTGGGGAAATCATACACTCCTAGAATCCCTATCTTGTAGGAAGAGGCCATTTGGCCCATTGAGTCTTTTCTGACTCTCTGAAAACTCGCTCATCCAGACCCAACCTCATAAAACTGCATTGGGGTTGCTAACCCACCTGACCTACACATCCCTGAATGCTATGGGGCAAATTTGGTTCGCATTGCCAATCTGCCTAACTTACGCATCTTTGGACTGTAGGAGGAAACTGGAGCACCCTGCAGAAACCGATGCAGACACTGGGAGAAAGTGCAAACTTCACACAGTTATCTGAGGCTGGCATCAAACCCAGGTCCTTGGTAGTTGAGGCAGCAGTGCTAACTACGAGCCACTGTGCTGCCCTAAGAGAAGGGTGAAGGGCCACAAAATTGAGCCTGAGGCATTGAAAAGCACCAGGGCCTTCAATATGTGTCAGTGCCTGCCCAATATTTGAGCCACACTTGGCTAGCTAATGAGCCAAGCTGCACGTGATCTCTAGACAAAAGCGAACTCAACACATCCCTCTTCAATCCTGCCACCCAACTTAAAGACTGGAAAGCAGATGATTCTACACCTAATGCCTGTCCTGTTTTTTAAAAAAAAAGTAAATTGTCTTGTGGATCATTGCAACTCTGATCAAGCTATATGTTTAGAAATATAATTAACACAAGGCCAACATACTTTTCTCGAAAGCCATTATTAAAAATCATTTGAGATGTGGGCATCACTGGCTATGAGGGCATTTATTGCCCAGTGGGCAATTAAGAATCAACCACATTGCTGAGAGTCTGGAGTCACATGTAGGCCAGACCAGGTAAAGGTGGCAGTTTCCTTCCCTACAGTGAACCAGCAATCAGCAATGGTTGTATGGTCACCATTACATTCTTAATTCCAGATGTTTATTGAATTCAAATTGCACCATCTCCCATGGCAGGATTCACACATGGGTCCCCAGATATTATCTGGGTCTCTGGATTAATAGTCCAGCGATAATACCCACTAGGCTATCACTTCCTCCACATGAGGAAATAAATGTAGTTCTGGAGTTTATCGGTAGTTTTCTAAAACATTCTGCAAATAGTTTTCGCCAATGAATTTGGGGTTCTGTGCGTAGGCTGGAAATTCTATCTGCTATGCTGTTTAAACACATTCTGGGGTTGTGTATTTGCATACAAATGTAAGGCATAACTACGACACCTACTTGACTTAACAGAACTGAAAGAAATTTGCTAGTCTTGTAAGTTGTGAATTTTACAACTTTCTGTAGTTAGAGTAGCCCTAAAATATGATTTCCTGTCCTAGAGCTCCTTGGTAATGCTAGACTCTAGTAACTGATCTTGAACCCCTTATGGCCTGGACACAAATGCCTGCATTATGAATTTCTTAGATTGTCAGGCCATGCAAATGAATCAGCCTTTCAAGACAAAAAAATTTGGCAGTGGCAGATCGAGTTTAATATCGAAGTCTTTGCGTCCCAGTTGAGCTGACCAGGTCACAGTAATCTTACACAGGTTTGCAGGTTGTGGGATTCAGCTCTATTGACATTAAAACTGATTCACCTAATCACAGCTTAGGCAGTCTTACATTCACTTCCCAGTTCCTTAGTACTGTATCTGACTGCACCTTAAATCATTCAGCCATTCTGGATGTGTATCATTTGAACAAAGCAATAGAAGCTGTTGAATTGAGCCTTAT
The DNA here is from genome assembly GCF_037043375.1 of Chiloscyllium plagiosum. Lineage (NCBI taxonomy): Eukaryota > Metazoa > Chordata > Chondrichthyes > Orectolobiformes > Hemiscylliidae > Chiloscyllium > Chiloscyllium plagiosum. Next base: position 48,046,453 of record NW_028270161.1, read on the forward strand.
TTGCACTGACCTGGCATGCTCCATTGACCAATTGACTTCGCCTATTGTAGGGCTTCTCCAATATAATCACTTCTGTAGCTGCTCAGTTAGAAAAGAAAACTACACTTTGGGGATGGAATTGATAAAGTGGTTCTGCCACCGTGTGTTTTATAGTGACAATTATTCTCATAATTGCTTTTTGTCTGATGTACTTTCTTAATTTACTCCATTCAATAAAAGAAATTGTGCTGGAGAAATTGCAGGTCCAAAGAGTTGAAACAATAACTTTGTTTCTCTCTGTACAGATGTACCAGACCTGCAGAGTTTCTCCAGCATTTTGCTATTTTTTTTCCAGACTTTCAGCATCTGCAATAGTTTGCTTTTCGATAATTAAAAAAAAAACCTTAAGCATCCAAAATCTCAACCTATTGAAGAAATAGAGTCATACATTATAGAAAGAGGCTATTTGGCCCATTGTCTGTGCTAATTATTCGAAAAATCTATCCAATTGTTCATTAGACTTGAGGAATTGGGAGCAGAAAAGGTTATTTGGCCTCCCTGCACTGCTCTGTCATTTGATAAGATTTTGGCTGGTCTGATTGTGGTAGCAACTGCTCTACCTGTCTGCCTTCCATAAGCCATCTGAATATATACTCACTGGGGTAAAGAATTCTTTAAATCAGCATCCAAGAAAACCTAATTCTACTTATCTCCGGTCTCAAATGGGAGATCCTAAATTTTTTAACTGTCCCCTGGCTCTCAGCGGCCCAGGATAGGAACGAGCCACTCTGCCAAGCCGCTTGGGATACTATGGTGTTTTGAAGCTCCCAAAAAACTGGCAAAATTAACTCATGACAGCCCTATAAAGCAGCGCTGAACAGAAATCAAAATTCCAACAGAGACTTGTTAAATTTAAATTGCACCTTGAAGGAAGATGGAGCATTCCAGCCCCTGTAACACCTACCAGTCAAGGACGCCCTCCTGTACATGCAGACTCTGCCCTGTCACTCCTTTGGAGACATGAGCATTGGTGTAATCATGAAAGTAAAGTTTCTTTCCTAGAGCAATATGGGATGAGGAACAAGATGCTAGTCTTGCTAATGCTGCCCTTTTAGAAAGAGTTACTAAATAGTAAATTGCCTCTGCACTCTTTTATAGGTCATGACCTCAAACCTAAACCTAGAATTGAATATAGGTACCAGCCGAGTCCAGATAATTGATTTTATAAAATCATAACAACGCACCTTTGTTTTTGAATTCTTGTACCTCTATTTATAAAGCCCTTAGCCTGTATTCTTTTTAGCAGGTTTCTCAAATTGTCCAATCACCTTGCCAGGTTTGTGTAGGAGCTAGGAATTATAGGCAAAAAGAATTTTTTTTTAAGCTATGGTACAAAATACAGATCCATAGATAGATAGACCCTGTCACTAAGTTAATAGACCCTAGTTGAGAAGTTTTGGTTGGATGTTCATTTCCTATACATAACAGATATCCAATCACAACCAGAGCTGTTGTCAGCCTGCAACCTGAACATTTAAGATATGAACTGCAGAGAAATGAGCTGGAGAATATGTTTTCTTTGGCTGTCAACTGAACTGAAAAGAAATTTACAAAGAAACCTAATGATCCCGAAATAGGTTCAATATTTTGTATCTGTAAATGCAAAGCAGCAGGAACACTGAAATGGGGAGAGAGAGCCATGGTAGGTTCACTCAGATAACAATGCGAATAAAATGAAGGAAGAGTCATTGCAAATAATTTGACTATAATACAATTATTGATCATAATTAATATACAGTCAAGGGTTAGCAGAGCTAGCTGTTCGTATTAATAGTGACTTGGCCAACATTTGTCCCAAAGTTCATGCAATGTTCTGCTCAAATTGGCTACACTTCCTATGCGACAACAGATACCCAGACACTCAAAATTATTCATTGGGAATTGCTGAGGTCCTAGAAGGTGTTCTATAAATTATGTTGTTCAAATAGTGACTAGGTTACTGAACAATTCATTTGTTCATTACCAACGTACATGCAGGAAAGAGAAAATTGTTGAGATGGACATTAATGGTCAAATGACTAAAAAAAATTCAAAGTGCCTTTCACCTTTAAAAAGAATGAAGCTTCATTTTAAGATTTAGTTACATCAGAAGAGCAGAATGTCACTATAATAATGTCTCCACTGCTATTTCTGTAAGATCAAATGGAGTAGGAACAGAATGCTTTGCCATTTAATGAGATTATGGCTGATTTGAAAATCCTCTTTCCTATAAACCTTAATTCTCTATTTCAGCCTGGAATATACTTACTGACCAAGTCCCAGCACCCTTTAGGTAATGAGTTCCAAAGATCCAGAATCTCTAAGGGGGGAGAAACCATCTTCCTTGTATCCCTAATAATTTAAGATTTTGCCCTCTGGTCTCAGACTCTACTATAAGGGAATAAAACTTCTCCACATCAACCCTGCTTCCCTGAAGAATTTTATGTTTCAATAACTTTTCCTGTCATCCAGAACCTTCTCTGGACTGTCTCCAACGTCAGTACATCCCTCCCTAAAAAACTCCCCAAGCTGTTCAAAGTTTGTGCGAAGATCTGTAGCTCGGGTGCTCGTTGTTGTGGTTCTGTTCGCCGAGCTGGAAGTTTTTGTTGCAAACGTTTCGTCCCCTGGCTAGGCGACATCATCAGTGCTTGGGAGCCTCCTGCGAAGCGCTTCTTTGATGTTTCCTCCGGTGTTTATAGTGGTCTGTCCCTGCCGCTTCCGGTTGTCAGTTTCAGCTGTCCGCTGTAGTGGTTGGTATATTGGGGTCAGTTCATCCACAAACTCCAACAAACACATCGACCTGGACCCAATATACCAACCACTACAGCGGACAGCTGAAACTGACAACCGGAAGCGGCAGGGACAGACCACTATAAACACCGGAGGAAACATCAAAGAAGCGCTTCGCAGGAGGCTCCCAAGCACTGATGATGTCGCCTAGCCAGGGGACGAAACGTTTGCAACAAAAACTTCCAGCTCCCCAAGCTGTTCACTGTATTGTTTTAGCAAGACCTTTTCATACTCCAATATCTATAAAGCAAAAGGCAACATTCCGTTAACCTTCTCTATTACCCACTGAACTTGGATGCTAGCTTTTTGTGATTCATGCACTCGGATCCACGAATCTCTGTGCTGCAAATTTCTGTAAACTTCAACCATTTAAATAACATTCAGCTCTTCTATTCTTCCTGCCAAAGTGCATAACCTCACATTTTTCCCATTTTATTATATTTTGTTGTTTTTGTTTTTGTCCACTCAACCTCTCCCCTTTCCCCTTCTGCAGGCTCCTTGTGTCAACCTCAATACTTGCCTTCTCATCTATTCTGTGTCCTCCGTCCAATTCCGTTTCTGGTCAGCTGAAAACCCCAGACTAATAGAGATATTCAGTGACAATAATGTCATTGAAAGTCAATAGGAAATGGCTAATTCTTTCTTGTTGTAGATTGTCATTGCCTGGCACTTGTTTGGTATAGATGTCCCTTGCTATTTATCAACGTAACCCTGAATGTTGTCCACATCTTGCTCTCTCTGAATGCTGATTACTTCAGTATCCCAAACAGAATAATCTTGCTGCTTTATTTTTTGTTGTTTCAGATCAACCTGCTGCAGATTAGAGTTCATGAACAGATGGGAAAATTGTAAGTTTAAAATCTTTAACAGCAATTTCCCTTTGTCTTGAGTGTCAGTTCAGTGACATTTGGTCATAGTTGCTCAGAGTCAGTCTCTGTCTTTTTAAGGGAAAGAGGCAATAAACACCAGCAAACTGAAAGCTCCTCAGTCATGCAGAGAAGGACATTAAAAAAAGATTTTTAAGGAGATCTCAATCTATCCATCAACTCGACATGGAATTAATTAGTTTGCATGCTGTGACTTGATTTCCATATGTGCCATTAACAAATAATACAAAGTCTTTCAAATCAGCCTTCCAAACCATCAGGATATCCAAGTTGCTGTGACACGGTTACATTCATGGAATTAGGGTCAGACTATGGATTGGAGAGACTCTCCATTTCTTTCCATCATATGGCTAACCAGAAATCATTTCGACTACTTACAAATGTTGAAAGGATTTCCCAATTGAAACTCCATCTAGTGGATGGAGTACAGCATAGGAAATTGTGAGGTCATACACTTTGAGAAAAAGCATGGACTTTTTTTCTAAATGGGGAGAAAATTCAGAAGTTTGAAGTGCAAAGAAACCTGAGAATTCTCATCCAGGATTCTCTCAAGGTAAACTTGCAGGTTCAGTCAGCAGTTAGGAAGGCAAATGCAGTGTTGGCATTTATTTTGAGAGGACTTTAATGTAAAAGCAGGGATGTACTTTGTATGGCTCTGGTCAGACCATATATGGAGTATTGTGAGCAATTTTGGGCCTCATATCTCAGAAGAATGTACTGGCCCTGGAGCAGGTTCAGAGGAGCTTCGCGGGAATGGTCCCAAGAATAAAAAGCTCAACATATGAGGAACATTTGAGGACTCTGGGTTTATACTTGATGGAGTTGAGAAGGATGAGGGGGAATCTAATTGAAACAGACAGAATACTGAATGACCTGGACAGAGTGGGATGTTGGGAAAGTGTTTCCTATGGTAGAAGAGATTGGGACCTGAAGGCCTAGCCTTCATGTTAAGGGAAAACCCTTTAGAACGGACGTAAGGAGAAACTTCAGCCAGAGATTGGTGAATTTATGGAATTCACTGCCACAAAAGGCTATGGAGGCCAGTTCACTGAATATGTTTAATACAGAGATAGATGGATAGATGGATTCATTCTTGAGTATCAAGGGTAATGGGGAGAAAGCAAGAGAATGGGGTCGAGAAACTTATCAGACTTGATTGAGTGGCAAAGCAGACGTGATGAGCTGAATGGCCGAATTTCTGCTCCTATGTCTTATGGTCTTAATTGGCCATCAGGTCCTGAAGCAGAACTTGAACCCTGAGATTCTAGCTCAGAGGCAGAGACGTTACCCATTGTACCACAAGATCTAGTATGTAGCAGACTTAGTTAATGAATTATTAAAACACCATGTTGAGACCTACAATTGTAACTTAGAAACATCATTGTTCTGTGTTAAACAATTGATATTCTTTCTTTGTCCTTCTATATGGATAGCTCCTCATTGTGTTGAGTAGTCAAGTGTTGTTATTAATTGTGTTGAGTGCTGTTAAGGTAAATAGTTTTCAATTTTTTTTTAGAACAGGTGTGGGAATAATTGAAATGAAACTTTCAGATGTCAGCATTTGTTGTAGCTCTCATTCTTGTCTGAATCAAAAGAAATAGATTTAAGGCAGAAACTTGAGTATATAATCTAGGTAGACACTTCATATTAAACTGTCAAAAGTACAAGACCACAACTTCCAATCGGTGTTGGAACAATTCTCATTTGACATTTAAGCACAAGAGTGCTTGCCTGTGCATTTTATGGTTAATCTTCTGATGATGCGGTGCATGGGAGGCAAAGCCTGGTGTTTGATGAGGGGAGTAGGGTGACAGGTGGATGGAGGCTGTGGAGTGGCATGGAAGTTGGGAGGTAATCTTGGTTGGTAAGGGGACTCCAGGATTTGATCCAGTTTGGGAAGATTCTATTTGACAGCACATGGTTAAGGTCGAGTCAGGTTGAGGACAGAAAAAGCTGGGTCAGGGTGGGCAGTTAGCCAGTTAGTAGGGGAGTGGGTTTTAATCCCTATAACTTTGTTTCTGTTTATGACTATCCAGGTCACTGATTGAAACTCTCCAAAGTTGTCCAATTCCCAACTGAGCTAGGAATTTTCTTTTGGAGGATTCCAGATGCTGGGTATTTATCTGTTGGAAGTTTAAACTTCCTGGGTAGTCAGGTACACCGGGACCTTCACAAAGTCCCATTCTGCATCTCCAGATTATAATGCTGCAGTGATCTACTGGAAAGGCTGTGCCACAGTCGTCTAAACAAGACTTTAAAGCAAAGTCCTGTTTGCCTACTTAGAATGATAAAAATCATTTCAACGCGAGCAATCCATCAGCCAATATCGAGGACATCGAGAATAGATGATGTACTCATTTGTTTCATTGTGGTTTGTCCGTTGTCAGCCAAGTTTCCCATTTCCCAAAAGAAGTTGACTTTAGGATGGACAATGTCATAGAAGGTTATCCATAAATACAAGATCATTTGTATCAAAGTAAAATGAATGAAACGTCTTTGTTGATCATTACCAATAAAAATTCATGGGGTTGAATTTTGCCACTTTGTCTATTGATGGTCAACAGAATGACCAGGTCCTCAATTGCCGACAGCCTACTGTACAGCTCTCTGGCCAAGAACTGCCAGATCCAAGCTTCCAGGTTTCTGTTTTCTACTGTCTAATAATCAGAATTCTTGCAACAAAAAGTTAATAGAGATAAAGTATCCTGTACAAAAGCTTGCTTCATTATTTTTAGAATTTGTGACACATGTTCTATCTTCATAATGAGAATGAGTGAGTAATTTTTAAGAGGAGTTGATGTGTAGACTGTACAATTTAACCATTTGTATTTGATTGAAAGCTAGTGATAAATGCTGGTTGTAACTATTTATCAGACATTATGTTTGCAATGGATGGGACAGATATTGCTAATGGGGCCAATGCAACAATATCTACAAAATCACAAGTTCTAATTCGTTCTCTTTTTTTCTCGATAATTGCAATAGTCATTGTTTTTAAGAAAGCTGGTTTGAGCGTGAAATTTTTCATGTTCCTTTTAATCTTTGATCTCCCTTTCAGCTTAGGAAATTGAGATTTTTTTTTTTGAAGTGATGTGTTTCACTTTGCTTACTACTTTAAAATTGCTGCTGTTCCCCATCTCAAGCTGTTTCAGGTTGAATGATGTATCCTGCCAAAAGTCAGTGGTTTTTGTTGCTGTTAATACAGTCATCAGGCCTTCAGACTATTCCTACCCATTTACTGCAGCTTTGTTATACCGTTGTTCATCAGACCATTCTAAGAAAGCCATTAATCTTGTATTACACAATATTTAGTCAAATCTGTGCAATGACTCGTACTGTTTCATGTTGTATGGGAACCAAAGATTAAGAACTAGGTAATGCATGATTTTAACATGTGTTTTTAATTAAATGACATTGGTGAATGATTATTTTTTATTTTCAAACACGCAGCAGTACAAAAGCAGCTCGTGGCAAGGGTAAGGTGGGTGGTCGTTGGAAGTAATAATGGAATGGGCACATCGACAAAGGAAGCACTATCTTCTGATTGTATTCACCTTCCTACTAACCAGAGACTGGATTTCAAGAAGCAAGATGGTTGTTATTGAAATTATTCAAAAAGGCATGATCAAAACAACCAGTTTATGTTTTAATGTGAAGGTTTAAATTGATCATTTGCATTAATTATCTACATATTTCATTATTCAGATATCAAATAGAGATGCATTCTGAAAAATATGAATGAATTTGCTAGCACCATGTCAACAGGATGTAATTCTGAGTAACTCTGAAAATATTATTTTCAAATTTTTCCTCTTCCTCCACCGTTTGAAATGTGCACATTAAAATATTAATACAACTGTGTAGTCTAATGTATTTTACTGAATCTTGGAATTGATTCCATGTGAAGTTATTGTTTCTAAGCACATTCTTTAAAGTACTCTTGAAAGATTCTGCACATGTTCTGGTATACACTCACTGGATTGTAAAGTAAGTTCAACATATTCCATGTGAGCTGGGCTCACCTTTTTTGGGATTGCATGGAAGATTTGATGAGCAGCTTCCAAATTCCTGCCACTCCATGGAGTTGGGACAATCCTTTACTTAAGATTATGATGATTAATTTGCCAGCTCTCTCCTCCTGCTAAGTTTGGTGCACCAAGAATGGTCCATTAACTAAAATCTGGTTAACTTATCTGGCATTGTTTCAATGGAGCCAGGAGTGCTGTGTGATTACATCAGAATATTATGAGCCACTGCAGTCCCAGTTACCTTCTTGAGCTGACCAGATGAGCCTTCTCTCCATGTAACATTCATTTGAAGAGCTGCAGCAGCCCCTCTTTCTCAGTGTGCAGCTCACCATTGGCAGAGTAGCACTGCACTGGTGCTCAAAGTACCTCTCCGACTAGCAGGAACAGATGGAGAGCAAGCACATTCTACCAATGGACAGATGTCTCCCTTCAGTTTCTGTGCTACTTTGTTTACTTTGCACAGCTTTTTTAATAGTGAAAGGTGAGTAAATATGTGTTTCAGAATGCAATAATTGAAGAGAATTATATGGATGATATTTGAAAGTGGCTGTGGTGGATTGAAGATGTGTAATAGGGGTCCATGACGTAACTTAGCATGAAATGGCAACTTGCGCAAACTCTAATGCAGCTGTTTGCATAATGGGGTGAATGCTGCAAATTGAAGCTTTGCATATGGTGTGCATGTCATCATTTCAGGCGTGCAGGTCAGTTCACTGTACCTAACTGCTCATAATTGCATCTTGAGAACTTGGACAAGTAGCTTGACATACCTAGGGATGTTTGGATACTCTGCTGGTGAAGGAGAAGAGGGGGTGGGAAGATATCACCAGGTGGGGTTGTGGTAGAGGTATGAAAGACCAACAGCATGATACGTTTGCAAGGGATTAGCAGCTACCACCCTGGATCTGATAATCTCCACCTCCCTATAAACTGCAGGGAAGCACAATGTTTAGCGTGCACTCCGAAATGGTACTCAAGTGTGAGTCAAGCTGCCTTACTATGATGGAAATTGTCATCCCACTTCCTGGAGGTTGGATGGTTGTCTCCCCTCGCAAATCTCCCCTCTTTTAAAACCTACAGCAGATGGGGGAGTTGACATCAGGCTTTAGATTTTTAGCGTCCAGAAGCCAGCTGGTTTGGTGGGGGTTTGAAATTCTTCCCACTGCTTTTTGGATGTGCATTCCCAATGCAAAGAAATTGTTTTATGTGGCATTCTCTTGCAATGTCAAAATGTTTTGTCAGTAAAAATCGGGTTTTGAACTGTAGTCACTGCTACTATGGAGGCAAACATGGAGTTGATTAGACAGCATGGGTGCATAACTTCACTGTTTTAATCAATTTGAGATGAGATCCTTTTATTGAAATCTAAAATGTGCAGTTGGAAGAAATTTAGGAGAGTCAAAGTTGAAAGTATAAAGTGAGCCTGTGAGTCTGAAATGATTAATACTTAATGGTTAGTGCTAGCTACACTAATGATGTACTTGGGATTTGGTCAGAATAAAGAAGGAGCGTGCTGGGGCAACTGTGTGGCTAGTGTGCTCCTTACTGCAGAGACTGTTATGTCATACAGCTGTACAGCATGGAAGCAGACATTTTGCTACAACTCGTCCATGCTGACCAGGTATCCTAAATAAATCTAATCCCATTTGGCTGATTTCCCCCTCAACCCTTTTCTATTCTATCATTTTAATCCAATCTGCAAATAATGGTAAATAATGCAGTAAATCTCATTATTTATTTGCAAGATTTCTAGTTAGACTGGCAAGGTGTCTGAATCCACATTAGGCCAGGCTTGAAGAAATCCCCACACAACTGGGATAAAGAGAAATCCAGAAGTAATACAATGGAACCAATTGTTTATGGCTAACAATGAAATGTTAGGATTCATAACTTATGGGATATGAGCGAATGAAGTAAGGTGAATGATTGTCAAACAGAATAAACAAATGGTAGGAAAGAGATTAGATTAAGAGAATGTAAGAGCTTAAACAAAAAAAGCTTTTAAAGTATTTCAACAACAATTGCATGGCTTTAGGTGAAATGGCATTGCAAGAATGTAAATCTTAGTAAATCCAGGTGAAGGTTGGTGAATTACGTTTGCGGCCAATACTCCAGTGATTTGGCCAATGTTGTCCATGGCATACACTGCCAGACAGCAATGTTCCTTCCCAGTTGGGAACGCTTCAGCGGTCAAAGACATTGAGCCTCGGATCTCTAAGGTGGACTTTGGGATACAGAACAATGCAGAGTTGTTGAGCAGAGGCTGATAGCCAAATTCATCATCCATGAGGACAGCCTCAACTGGCGCAGTACAGGCCCTTTGGCCCTCGATGTTGCACTGACCTGTGAAACCAATCTGAACCCCATCCACCCTATACGATTCTATTTTCATCTATATGTTTATCCAATGACCATTTAAATACCCTTAAAGTTGGTGAGTCTATTACTGTTGCAGGCACTGCATCTGTCCTATATCTATCACCCCTCAAGTTAAAGCTATGTCCCCTCATACTAGCCATTGCCATCTGAGGAAAAAGACTGTTCACTCTATCAAATCCTCTGATTATCTTCTCTGTCTCAATTAAGTCACCTCTCAATCTTCCAATCCCTCAGCCTTTCCTTCCCTCCATACCAGACAGCATCCTAGTAAATCCCCTTGGAGCCCTTTCCAAAGCTTCCACATCTTTCCTATAATGCGGTGACCAGAACTACGTATGTAATACTCCAAGTGCGGCCACAGCAGAGTTTTGTACAGCTGCAGCATAACCTCGTAGCTCCAAAACTCAATCCCTCTACCAATAAAAGCTAACACAACATATACCTTCTTAACAACCCTGTCAACTTTCAGGGATCTATGTACATGGACACAGAGATTTCTCTACTCATCTACATGACCAAGAATCTTACTATTAGCCCAGTACTCTTTATCCCTGTTGCTCCTTCCAAAGTGAATCACCTCACACTTTTCCGCATTAAACTCCATTTGCCACCTCTCAGCATAGCTCTGCAGTTAATCTATGTCGCTCTGTAACCTGCAACATCCATCAGCACTGTCCACAACTCCACCGGCTTTAGTGCCATCTGCAAATTTACTAACCCATCCTTCTACAACCTCATCTAGGTTATTCATGAAAATGACAAACAGCAATGGCCCCAAAACAGATCCTTGCAGTACATCACTAGCAACTGAACTCCAGGATGAACATTTCCCATCAACGACCACTCTCTTCTTTCAGCTCACCAATTTCTGATCCAAACCATTAAATCACCCCCAATCCCATGCCTCCGTATTTTGTGCAATGAAATCCATATGCACCACATCAACAGCTTTACCCTCATCCACTTGTTTGGTCACCATCTTAACGAACTCAGTAAGGTTTGTGAGGCATCGATCTATCCTTCACAAAACCATGTGATTATCCCAATCAACTTATTTCTCTCTAGATGAGTATAACTCCTATCTCTTATAACCTTTTCCAACATTTTCCTGACAACCCAAAGTAAGGCTCACTGGTCTATAATTACCAGGGTTTGCTCTACTCCCCTTCTTGAACAAGGGGACAATATTTGCTATCCTCCAGTCTTCTGGCACTATTCCTGTTGACAATGACAACATAAAGTTGAAAGCCAAAGAGACTGCAGTCTCCTCCCTGCCTTCCCAGGGAATCCTAGGACAAGTCCCATCTGGCCCAGGGGACATCTATTTTCACACTTCCCAGAATTGCTAATACTTCCCCCTTGTGAACCTCAATCCTGTCTAGTCTAGTAGCCTATATTTCAGTATTCTTCTTGGCAACATTGTCTTTTTCCAGTGTGAATCTACCTTCCTGCTTACCGGTGAACTCTTGTGACCTTGAAACCTCATTTCTGACCTCACTCCTCTCAACCTCCTGGACACTGGAACTACAATTTAGGTTCCCATCTTGCTGCTGAATTAGTTTAAACCCTCCTGAAGAGCATTACCAAACATCCCCCCAGTATTCATCAACTGATGGAAAATATTTATTTAGCACTTCTATCTCCTCAGACTCCACACATAACTTCCCACTATTATCCTTGATTGACCTTAATCGTTCTTTATTCTGGATTAGTGGTGCTGGAAGAGCACAGCAGTTCAGGCAGCATCCAAGGAGCTTCGAAATCGACGTTTCGGGCAAAAGCCCTTCATCAGGAATAAAGGCAGTGAGCCTGAAGCGTGGAGAGTTAAGCTAGAGGAGGGTGGGGGTGGGGAGAAAGCATAGAGTACAATGGGTGAGTGGGGGAGGGGATGAAGGTGATAGGTCAGGGAGGAGAGGGTGGAGTGGATAGGTGGAAAAGGAGATAGGCAGGTAGGACAAGTGCGGACAAGTCATGGGGACAGTGCTTAGCTGGAAGTTTAGAACTAGGGTGAGGTGGGGGAAGGGGAAATGAGGAAACTGTTGGAAGTCCACATTGATGCCCTGGGGTTGATGTGTTCTGAGGCGGAAGATGAGGCGTTCTTCCGCCAGGCGTCTGGTGGTGAAGGAGGCCCAGGACCTCCATGTCCTCGGCAGAGTGGGAGGGGGAGTTGGAATGTTGGGCCACGGGGCAGTGTGGTTGATTGGTGCGGGTGTCCCAGAGATGTTCCCTAAAGCGCTCTGCTAGGAGGCACCCACTCTGCCGAGGACATGGAGGTCCTGGGCCTCCTTCACCGCCACTCCTTCACCACCAGACACCTTGACCCTATCTGCCAATGACTGCTCATGTCCCCTCTTGGCTCTTCTTAGCTCTTTCTTTTGGTTTTTCCTGGCTAACTTGTAACTCTTAAGCACCTTAAGTAAGCCTTCATGTCCTACCCTAACATATGCCTTCTTCTTGACAAGAGATTCAACTTCTTTAGTAAACCACGGCTCCCTCACTCGACCACTTCCTCACTGTCTGACCAGTACATACATACAAGGACCTGCAATAGCTGTTCACAGAGTCATAGAGATGTACAACATAGAAACAGACCCTTCGGTCCAACCCATCCATGCCAACCAGATATCCCAACCCAATCTAGTCCCACCTATCAGCACCCGGCCCATATCCCTCCAAACCCTTCCTATTCATATACCCATCCAAATGCCTCTTAAATGTTGCAATTGTACCAGCCTCCACCACTTCCTCTGGCAGCTCATTCCATACACGTACCACCCTCTGCGTGAAAAGGTTGCCCCTTAGGTCTCTTTTATATCTTTCCCCTCTCATCCTAAACCTATGCCCTCTAGTTCTGGACTCCCCCACACCAAGGAAAAGACTTTGCCTATTTATCCTGTCCATGCCCCTCATAGTTTTGTAAACCTCTATAAGGTCACTCCTCAGCCTCTGATGCTCTAGGGAAAACAGCCCCAGCCTGTTTAGCCTCTCCCTATAACTCAAATCCTCCAAACCTGGCAACGTCCTTGTAAATCTTTTCTGAACCCTTTCAAGTTTCACAACATCTTTCCGATAGGAAGGAGACCAGAATTGCACGCAATATTCCAACAGTGGCCTAACCAATGTCCTGTACAGCCGCAACATGACCTCCCAACTCCAGTACTCAATACTCTGACCAATAAAGGAAAGCATACCAAACGCCTTCTTCACTATCCTATCTACCTGCGACTCCACTTTCAAGGAGCTATGAACCTGCACTCCAAGGTCTCTTTGTTCAGCAACACTCCCTAGAACCTTACCATAAAGTGTATAAATCCTGCTAAGATTTGCTTTCCCAAAATGCAGCACCTTGCATTTATTTGAATTAAACTCCATCTGCCACTTCTCAGCCCATTAGCCCATCTGGTCCAGATCCTGCTGTAATCTGAGGTAACCCTCTTTGCTGTCCACTACACCTTCAATTTTGGTATCATCTGCAAACTAACTAACTGAAACTATTATGCTCGCATCCAAATCATTTCTTTATTAAGATCCACATTTCAATTGTGCCCATTTCCTGCCATTCCCTTCCCCATCCTATGCATTCTAAATCTTGCCTAATTGCATTATAATTGCCTTTACCCCAACAATAACTCTTGCTCTGCCTTATGTACCTATCAATTTCCATTGCTAAAGTAAACATAACTGAATTGTAGTCACTACCACCAAAGCGCTCACCTACCTCCAAATCTAACACCTGGCAGGTTCATTACCCAGTACCAAATCCAATGTGGCATCACCCCTTGTTGGCTTGTCTGCATACTGTGTTAGGAAACCATCCTGCACACATTGGACAAAACTGACCAAATTAAAGTACTTAAACTATCTTTTTCCAGTCAATATTTGGAAAGTTAAAGTCCCCCATAACAACTATCCTGTCACTCTCACTCCTATCCAGAATTATTTTTGCAATCCTTTCTTGTACATCTCTAGAACAATTTGGAGATCTATAGAAAACTCCCAATAGGGTGACCTCCCCTTTCCTGTTTCTAACCTCAGCCCATACTTCCTCAGTTGAGGAGTCCTCAAATGCCCTTTCTGCTACCATAATACTGACCTTGATTAACACTGCCAACCCCCCTCTTTTACCATCTTCTTTGTTCTTACTGAAACTTCTCAACCCTGGAACCTGCAACAACCATTCCTGTCCCTGCTCTATCCACGTCTCTGAATGGCCACAACATCGAAGTCCCAGGTACCAACTCATGTTGCAAGTTCACCCACCTCATTCCGGATGCTCCTGGGATTGAAGAAGACAAACTTCGCTTTTGCCCAAAACATGGACTCTCCTGCCCCTCGGATGCTGCCTGGCCTGCTGTGCTTTTCCAGCACCACACTCTCAACACTTCAAACCACCTTCCTGCTTGCCAGTGAACTCTTGCGACCTTGAAATCTTATTTCTGACCTCACTACTCTCAATCTCCTGGACACTGGAACTATGATGTAGGTTCCCATCCCGCTGCTGAGTTAGTTTAAACCCTCCTGAAGAGAATTAGCAAATTCCCCCCACTCCCTCCCCAGGATATTGGTACCCCTCTGGTTCAGGTATAGACCACCCTGTTTATAGAGGTCCCACCTACCCCAGAATGAGCCCCAATTATCCAGGTATCTGAAACCCTCCCTCTTGCACCATCCCTGTAGCCACGTGTTCAACTCCTCTCTCTCTCTCTCTCTCTCTCTCTCTCTATTCCTCACCTCATTAGCATTTGGCATGGCTAAAAACCAGAGACAACAACTCTGTTTATTCTAGCTCTCAGCTTCCACCCTAGCTCCCTGAGTGTCTGCCTTAAATACCTATCCGTTTTCCCACCTATGTTGTTGATGCCTATATAGATCATGACTTGGGACTGCCCCCTTCCCCCTCAAGGATCCTGAAAACACGATCCAAGACATCGCAGACTTTGGCACCTGGGAGTCAACACACCAAACATGAATCTTTCTGTTCCCACAGAACCTCCTATCTGTCCTCCTAACTATGGAGTCCCTAGTGACTAATGCTCTACTCCTGTCCCCACTACTCTTCTGAGAACAGGGACCGACTCTGTGCTAGAGACCTGTACCTCATGGCTTACCCCAAGTAAGTCCCCCCACTCACCCCCCAACAGTATCCAAAACAGTATACTTGTTTTTGAGGGGAATGGCACTGCCTGCTGGTTCCCTTTCCATTCATCTGCCCTTTCCTTTTACCTGAAGTGTGACTACCTCCCTGTAACTCCTCTCAATAACCCCCTCCACATTGTGAATGATCCGAAATTCATCCAACTCCAGCTCCAGTTCCCTACTGTGATTTTCGAGGAGCTGGAGTTGGGTGCACTTCCTGCAGATGAAGTCAGTAGGAACACTAGTGATCACCCTTGCCTCCCATATTTTGCAGGAGGAACATTCAACTGCCCTAACCTCCATTCCCACTATTCTAAATTCCCAAACAGACTGTAGGAAAATAAGAATATTAAAAAACTAGTAACCTTACCAATCCGGTGCACAGAACCTTTTTTTGGTTCAAGGAGGAAGTTAGATGGGAGACATTACCTAAGTAGTGTTTAAGGTAATGCAACCACCCAAATATATTACTTCACTTACTCAGCATCTCATGTCTACTCCTGCTCAGTGTGTGCTCCACCTATCCATGAGGTAAGTTTTTAAATCAGTGGTTCACCTTCCCTTCAGCCCCCTGGTCAACAGTCGCACTCTTCCTGCTGCTGAAACAAAAATATACCGTCACTCTCTTGCGCTTTCTATCTCTCTCTTCCCCACACACCAGTCTGACTCCAGGTTAGGATATATTCAGACTCTAACCTCACACCATTAATGCATTGTCTGAACTCAGATGTTACCTTTATTATCCACAGATAAAACCTTAAATTAACTCGGGTGGGGCTGTGACTTGAAAGAAATTCTGGGATTTACATATTAATCGATTGAAATCTCCATCCCATTTATAAGTGATGAAAGACTTAACAGCAATCTCGGTTTGTTCAATACATCACATCAGTTATATGACACTCTGATATTTTACTTATAAACTCTGTGTCCTATGATTCTGCCCCATTAACTACTTGACTAAGGAGCAGCGCTTTGAAATCTTGTGCTTTCAAATAAACCTGTTGGACTATAACCTGGTGTTGTGAGCTTTTTAACTTTGTTCACCCAGCCTAACGCAGGCACCTCTACATTTTAGTTATTTTAATCAACCTATTCACACATCCAGGGCAGGTGGGACTTGTTAATTATTGAACTCTATTTATAGTTTGATTTCACTGAATAAATTCCATTTAATTATACCTAAACGAGTCATTCCCATCACGATTTCAATGTTGTCGTTTCTTTCCTGCTAGTATTCTTTCTTCTAAGTGTGGGCTCGATTTATTTATCATTATAACTGAATCAGCAACTTGAGCAAAACCTTACAGTCCAATTTTCTTTAAAAGCTTGTTTTCACAATAGCTTTAAAAGAGACAAGCAAACACCATTATGGTGTGGTTTCAAGCATTACCTAATTCTGATTACTTGGTCTCTCTTACAAAAAGCTCCATACAATTTTCTCAAATGTAACTTGTGAGATTATACTCGACCTCTTTCAGAGTTATTCCAAATTCAACATTGACAACCACATACTCAAGGGTTTCTTTCATGCGTAGCCCCTGCATTATTGTTGGGCAAGCCGATTTCATTCGCGCAGTTGCTTCCCAAACAATCTATCCCATTTTTCCTGATAAAAATTAAAATGACCTAGTCTGTTTCAATTGATCCTTGTATTAAATTAAAATTTAAAGATTTAAATTCATTAAATTCAGTTGAAAATTCAACTGAGCTGCCCATTGCATGTTTGAACTAGCAACTCTTATCAAGTAATTTTCAATCAATCCCAATTTCAGAAACAACGTCATCCAGACTTGACAGCTTTAAACCGTTTTCTTACATTGAAGATTCCTGTGATTGTGGTCAGTTCAGCATTCTATTGTTTTCAAAGACTTTGTCTCTCCAAGGCTCCCAGCTCCCTTGCTGTGCCCTTGAAACCTGTTCAAAAATTTGTAAAAAATACAAAATTCACTGTGTGGCTTTAGAAGAAGCCAGTGGGTTAATAATATCCAGAACTTAGGCCTGTCCAAAATCTCACATCTCATCATGCACAAGGTGTATGAAAAGATTTAAAACTGTTAGTAGAAAGAGTTAACTCTGCTGGTTCTCAGAAGAGGAGAAAGTGAGGACTGCAGATACTGGGGATCAGAGTCGAAAAGTGTGGCGCTGGAAAAGCACAGCAGGTCAGATAGCATCCGAAAGGAGCAGGAGATGTTTCAGGCATAAGCCCTTCATCAGGAATGTAGGTGGGGGGATTGGAGAGGAAGGGGCTGAGAGATAAATAGGAGGGGGCTGGGGCTGGGGGTAAAGGTAGCTGGGAAGGCGATAGATAGATGCAGGTGAGGGGGTGACAGTGATAGTTCCAAGCAGAGGGTGGAGCAGATAGGTGGGAAGGAAAATGGACAGTAGGACAGTTCAAGAGGACAGTGCCCGAGTTGGAGGGTTGGATAGGGATGAGGTGGGGGGAGGGGAGTTGAGGAAACTGGTGAAATCAACATTGATGCCATGTTGTTGAAGGGTCCCAAGGCAGAAGATGAGATGTTCTTCCTCCAGGCGTCTGGTGGCTTGGATTTGGCGGTGGAGGAAGCCCATCACCTGTCTATCTTCCTTCCCACCTATCTGCTCCACCCTCTGCTCAGACATATCACTGTCACCCCCTCACCTGCATTTACCTATTGCCTTCCCAGCTACCTTCCCCCCAGCCCCTCCCGACCTACTATTTATCTCTCAGCCCACTTCCCCCCTGCACGTTCCTGATGAAGGGCATATGCCCGAAACATCGACTCTCCTGCTCCTCGGATGCTGCCTGACCTGCTGTGTTTTTCCAGCGCCACACTTTTTGACTCTGGTCTCAGAAAGAGACAGAGCCCGAGTCACCAGGTGACATCAAGTTGTACTCTCACATATTAATACGAAACTTTCAACACCTCCTGATAATTTCAAATTGAAATTTTAAATTTCTGTTGTCCTAAATGCTTTTCTAGTTCTTCAAAAAGCAGCAATATAAGTATAAGGCATTTCTCATTCCAAGTTCTGATGCCTTCCTAAAAAACCTACTATATTTTCAGAGCAAGCTATATCACGTTTTAAAAAAAAACTTTTTAAACATTTCAATGAATTTAGATTTTGAAAGTTTTGAGTCAATGATACTTTCAGTTTTAGGACAGATTTCAGTCAGAGGTAAGGGATGCTGTTATTGTAACTGTCAGGGGAATTCTCTGTGAATAGCAAAACCACTGCTATAAATTCTGTGTCCTACGATCTTTACCTCCACACCACCTGATGAAGGAGCAGCACTCCGAAAGCTAGAGCTTCCAAATAAACCTGTTGGACTATAACCTGGTGTTGTGTGATTTTTAATTTTACTGTTGGTAAATATTTTGTAACTTGCAGCTCTTTTACCAATTCCCATAGCTTTTTATTGTCCTTATCCAACTGTAAAGCACACAATGGGCACAGTAGGCCATCTTATTCCAAACTCTTTCTAACTCAGTTGTTCCTTTCATAACTGCTTTTGCAAGTCTATCGCAGACACATTCATAATTACCATCGCACCTTCCAGTACAGCTCTCACTGTCGATGATCCTAACTTTTCCATTAAACTATCAGTGGCCTTTTTGAATATGCCAGTAACATGACTACTTTAATTAAAGACTGCTGCTTCTCACAGCTTCTCAGACTGAAAACAAATTAAACCATTATTGTGATTCGTTAATTAGTTAGACAAAGAAAGTACACAACTGTGACAATTGGGGATGGTTCATTGATACCAGAGGACAAACAGGCCACTGGCAGAGAATGTTTTCATCTCATTAAAGTGGTGAGGACACTGTAATGTTCTTCAGCCAAGATATGAGGAAACTCTTCCCTCGGTCCTCCTCTCCTCTCTCCTTCTTGAATATTTTGTTCAGACCCTGCTGGCTGTGCCTAGAGAATTGTTAGACCGCATGTGCCTATCGAATTCTTTAAGTTCTGACCAAAATGAATACAAGAAAGTACATGCACTTTGATAGAAAGTAAATTTAATCTAATTTAAATTTACTATTAGCTAAGTATACTATTAGCTTAAACTACTTTAGACACATTCCATAAGCGAGAATCATTCCTTTCTGTCCATCAGGACTCCTGGGTGATGGCAGTCACTTGGAGCTGTACCTCAGTTGCCACAGCATTGGTCTGCAAAGCCCAAGTAATGCAGCAAGCTGGGAAATGTCCCCAAGATTAATACTATTCTCAATCTGATCATTACATGCTGTATTGCCATCTCTGAGTACTTTTCCTTTTTGCAAAACCAGGTCCAGATGTCTCTGTGTCTTCGCACAACAGTCTGTTCCTACATCCGGCCAAAGTTTACCTTCTGGCCTGCTTTTGCATTACGCCTGTTTTTCACATATTTTCCCTTAATTGCTTATTGCCCAATTAACCCTGAACAATTAACTCATAAGACTCTGGTTTGGAGATATCATGCTTAAGCCTAACACCTCAGGTACTGAGGCAAAAGTGAGGACTGCAATGCAATCTGACCAGCTGTGCTTTTCCTGCACCATTCTCATCTGGACCTCAGGTACTGAGATGAATGATCAGCCATGGTCGTATAGAATGGCGGAGCAGACTAGAATGGCCTACTCCTACTTCCATTTTCTATGTTTCTACGATCTCCACAGGGTC
Organism: Chiloscyllium plagiosum; assembly: GCF_037043375.1. Classification (NCBI taxonomy): domain Eukaryota; kingdom Metazoa; phylum Chordata; class Chondrichthyes; order Orectolobiformes; family Hemiscylliidae; genus Chiloscyllium; species Chiloscyllium plagiosum. The sequence continues at coordinate 48,066,338 of NW_028270161.1, forward strand.
CTGATGCCAACACTAACCTAAATCCAGATTTTTGTTCCTCAATTCCAAACATCAGAAATTTCAGGACATGGTGAGATCCTTATAAAGCACAAGCTTTATAAGTAAAGTCAGCATTAAATATGTTGCTTTCTTATTGCACTTCTCTATTTTACTTTACAAATGAAAATATTGGGCAAATTTGAGATGAGTCAATAGGCCAACAAAAAATAGAACAAATTCATAAATTTTTTCCAAGTGTCTTCTGTACAAATTGTCTCGTGACCAAATATAAACTGTGAGTTTGACATAGTGGCCTGCCATTCATTTGTCATTTAGTTAAGTGAATATTCAAAGCCGTGCAACAACAATATTTTTTAGCATTGGACTTCTTTCGAAATATCAAGATAAAATGTTGGCATCCTATAGGAGTTTGTTACTGGAGCTATTTTGTCTGCCCGAGGGACTTTGTTATGAAACTGCTGTTTCTGTCTTCTCTTTGTTTGTGTTGATATCCGTCTTAATTTGTTTTTAGTTAAATTACAAATAATTCCAACAAAAATACAGAAAACACTAGAGACATGTGCAGTTCTGACAACTAGTTGACATGTGTGATCCTGGTTATTTTCAGTTTTCCAGCATTGGCAATATTTTTCCCCTCTATTTAAAATTAGCTGTATCCAGCCATTTCCCACCAAATTTATTGTGATGCAGATGAAATTGCCCATGTTGCCAAAACCATTACATTTTATCCTGATAGAAACAGAGGCACACCATGCCACATGCACTTTTTGAGACAGAATTTTTATTTATCATAAAGCATATAGTTTTGTTGGAGAAGTCTACACCCAAAGCAATTGACAGCTCCTATTTTTTCAATTGTGGTTGCTTAACAAAAGGTTTTAGATTAATTGGTGAGACTGAATCTGCAGTTTATGGGATAAATTGTCTGCTTTCAACTCATGAGTCCAAATGAGGTGCATTCAAATTCCGTCTCAGAAAGCAATTGATTTACAATTTTATCTGAAAAACAGCAGCTTCAACATTCCCTGAGCCAGGTTGGATCGGAGTGAAATATGAATCTATAACTTTCTAGCTCATAAGTTAGAGTGCTAGATACTAAGCCAGAGATTAAAATGCAACAGAAAGCCAGCTTTTCCCTAAACCTTCTGTGTCCCCATGTATTTTAAGTTACCCCAATAAATGTTGAGTGTGCACATACAAGCAGACTTTAATTATGAGACAGCAACACAGGCAGCTTGCAAGCTGTAAAGCCTGGGTCTCGTCCATTTCATCCCTTTCCCTTATTTTAAATTCTTACTGTTTTTTTCAGTTTTGTAGTTTTTGTTTACTTACCTTCTGGATAGAGCTCAGTTGTGGAGGTGGCGTTGATGATGGAGCATGGAAGCAGCTGGGACCCATTGCGAGCCCAGATGGTAATCAGCGGTGAAGCGACCAACAGCAGCAAAGCTGCTGGTGAGCCAGGTGGGACTTAGCCCAGTGTGGGTGAAAGTGTACCCTCATGGGGAAAGCCCAACGTGGAGCGACTACAGGCTCATGGCTTAAGAAAGGACTGTAATGTTTAACTTTTTAACTTTTTTTCTTTAGTTTTCTACTTTATACTATAAAGAATTGCAATGATGGACTTTTTAACTGATTGCTTTATTTTTGTATCTAGGTAACTTTGTACCCAAGATGGTGCTGGGAATGGCGACATTGTAAACATTTCACCGTTCTCCTGTATCCCTGTACTTGAGTACACGTGACAATAAAATGTAAATCTAAAATCTAATTGAGGCAATTAAAAAATGCCATTTTCCAAATCTGACTCTACACTGTTCCATTTATGTGTTGAACACTAATAAAGAGCTGATACTAAATCTCATACTTATAAGCACCGTGACAAGATCCCCTTTCTTTATTCAAGAGTCGACATGTCCATCTGAATAGTTACAATGCGGAGGTTTGGCAAAATGAAAATCAGAGGTACTAAGAAGGTTTGGAGTAAGAACTGTTAAGGGTAAATTTGGAGATTCTCCAGGAGGAGTGGTAGTTGTCAAATTAAAAGCTTGCCAAAAGGAATTATGCTCTTTGAATTGGGTGTAAAATGATATGTGGAGACTTGATGTAGCATATCAGAAATTAAGGATAACACATAGGAATCAGATTCTCACATTCATAATGTTCCTGATAGTTCAGTATAAATTGATGATCCTTGAGGTTTCACGGTATACCTACATAACAAGAATTCTGACAGTTTGAAGGACATAATTGGTTGTAAAGCAGTTTGGACTACCCTGAGGGCATGAAAAGTGCTTTATAAATGCTTTTCTTTTCTTTAGATTGATCCAGTTTTCATTATGACAACTGTACGCAGGAAGCTAATTCTACAAACTCCACAAGTTATTTCCCATGTTTGTCTTTAGGTAATTAACAGATCAAAATGACCAAAACTGAATGACTCTTATAATCTTCCAAAACTTTCAAAGCTATTGCAAGTTTGTTATCGTAAGTAGGTAAGTTTGCCCCTGCATTGGTCAGCAAGTTGGTGACAATAGAGCATAAAAGCAAAATGAAGGGGGAAATTAGAGATCATTATTTTCACAGAGAGGTTCTTATGAGTTAAACCGTACAAAATTACAACAGAGGAAGGAGAATTTATTTTGCTTTTAAAAGGTAAATTGGTAGCATTTAAACAAAAAGAACATACCATAGATAAAGGGCTGACAGTGGTATAATGATAATGTCACTGGTCTGATGTTGCAGAAGCCAATTCAAATCCATTGGGGCAGCTGCTGAATTTCAATCAATTGTTTAAAAAGTCTAGAATTAAGAGCTAGTGTCAGATAACTAGTCACATGGATCACTAATACCCTTTAGGGAAGGAAATCTGCTGTCTTTGTCTGGCCTGGATGTGATTTAATAACTACAGCTTCTAACTACCTTCTGAAATTGTCTGGTAACCGACTCAGAGATAGATCCCAACATCCCAATATAAGAAAACTAAAAAGCAGTGAAAACACATGAAAAGTGGACTGAGTGGCTGTAATTCTTCCAATTGTAAGTGCAAATTGTCTCCTTCCTCATATAAAAATAAGTTTATAACACAAAAGACCTGTCGGAAAGACAAAACTGTGTACAATTTGGTTAACTTAGACTCATGAGCAAGATTTTGCAAACAACACAAACGTTAAATAACTTTGACTGAGTGACTTTGAAGTTGCTTTATCAGGATATATTAATTTGAATGTAGAACACTCACAGTAAATCCATCCCGATAATGGAAACTGTCTTAATCCAGCATACTCTCAGGCAAAACATAGCAGGGGGAGCAATCTGCCAGTGTTTCTTGACAAGAAGCAAGACCAAGGGGAGGTAAATTATTTACCAAAGCATTTTCCTTTCATATTTTGAAAACCTGCCTGTCAGGAGAAATGAAATCAAAACAGTCCCTGCCGTTTAAATATTTTCACTGGATTTAGTGGAAAGGTGAGATGAAGGCTTCCTGTCCCCAGCTTCCTATACGTTTTACTGATCTGTTAGAATTAAAAACACCATTCACTAATGCTTCAAAAGTTAAGTATTGTTTAGCTTTTCAGATGGCTTGCAGCTGGGACTCAGATTAACTCTGATATTCTGTAACCCCTGTATAAGTGAGGCCACCTTATAGGATTGTAGAATTTGTATGTCAATTTGATTGATGCTTGGTAGAATATGGGTATTTGCTTTATTGTATGTTCTGTTTCCCTAAATATTTAATCCAGAAGCTATTTTTCAACACTAGGAGGTGCATGCTTTTTCCTTAGATTTTATAGTAATGACCATATTCAGTGCATTTAGAGACAGGGTTACTTTACAATTCTGCTGATTCTTCAGCATGTGCTAATTCTCCTGCAGGGAAAATGGGGTCAGTAACCTATAAAAAAAAGTCACAATTTATTTTCAAGCATCCATTAATAGTATTATTAAAGAGCACTATCAAATTTGACAATTCAGAGTTGGTGGACTGATTAGGAGGGTGGCTCTCCCTAAATGTGCTGCCACAGGAAGTGGTGGAGGCATCTGGATGGGCATATGAATAGGAAGGATTCTGGATTGGTTTGGAGGGCAAAATGCTGTCAAATGGTCTGAATTCATTTCAGATATCTGGTCAGCATGAATGAGTTGTACCAAAGGATTTGTTTCCATGGTGTATAATTCTATGACTCGATGATTCTAAGTCAATTGGCATTTTTAATAGCTGGAACAAGAGCAGAAAATGCTGGAAGTGCACAACAGTTCAGGTAGTACCTGTATAGAGAGAAGCAGAGTTAACATTTTAGGTATGTAACCTTTCAACAGAATTAGTTGAAAACTGTAGTTGTCTTACAGCAATAAAATCTGACCCTGAACCTTGACCCCTGCATGCTGTTAGACTTGTCTTTACTTGATTGAACTCAACGTGGAGAATAATCTCATATTCTTGTCATCAAGTGCCTCCCTTGAAGGATTTATATTTTGCAGCATCAGCAAGATTGGCAACACAAAATTGTTGAAATAAAACGTTACAAACCTTTCCCAAAGGAAGCAAAGGGAAAAGGACCTGGTTGACACCTTAAACAAACTGCCTAACATAGGAAGCAGGAGCTAACTGAATAGGCCAATATTAATACACAGAGATGTCTTTTAAACACTTTGAACAATGAAGTCATTACAATATGTTTGAAATGGTGTCTGTTGAGCCTCTAAACGTTGTGTACCAGGACAGCTGGCTGATAATTGGAAAGATGTAAAGCAAATAGGAAATGAGCAAAACAAAAGAGTGATTTACATTTATATAGCAATTTTCACTATTCCACAATGCTATACAGCCAATGACATACTTTTGAATTTGTAATGTAGGGAAAACAGCAGCTAATTTGCACAAAGCAAGCTTCTACAAACAGTTACATGATATTGATGTGATGAACTGTCTTTGTATTAATAGTAAATAAGAAGAGTAAACCGTGCCAGGTCCAAGGATAGCTCTGATGCTGTAGTTCAAATACAGCCATGGGACTTTTAAATCCACTTGAAAGAGGAGACAAAGTCTTGGTTTAACATTTCAATCAAAAGACAGCACTTCAGACACTGTAGCATTCCTTCTGCATGAGAGTATCAGTGTTGATTTGTAGTTCAATTCTCTGGTATGTGACACAAGTCTATACTTATTTAACACAGAGGCAAGTGTTCTACTCCCTCAGCCTTGGCTGACATCTGAATGAAGTTAAAAAATCACACAACACCAGGTTTCTTTGGAAGTACAAGCTTTTGGAGCACTGCTCCTTTGTCAGGTAGCTAGTGGGGCAGGATCATAGGACACAGAATTTGTAATAAAAGATCAAAGTGTCATACAACTGATGCAATGTATTAGACAAACCTAGATTGCTGTTAAGTCTTTAATCACTTAGAATGGAGATGCAGATTTTGAGTGATGAAGATATAAATCCTCGAACTTCTTTCAAGTCACAGTTCCGAGATAACTTAAGGTTTTATTTTAAAAAAGACATCTGAGTTCAGACAATGCATTAAAGTGTGAGGTTAGAGCCTGTCTGCATCCCAACCTTGAGTCAGACCGGTTCTATTTCAAAAGTAAGAATTTATAAAATGTCACATAGATTGACTGTCTACAGATTGTGTGCTTCTTGAACAAAATAGAATCTATCTACAAATGCAAGACTGCTGATAGAAATTCACCCCATAAACTTGTGTGTATGAAAAGAGAGTGTGTGAGTGGGAGAGAGGGAGAGAGAGAGAGTATATGTGCGCATGCGAGTAACACACCTACTCTATCCCTCTCTCTCTCACACACACATAGACACACACAAATTCTCTCTCTCTCTCACATGCACACACACACACGCATACACATTCTCTCTCTCTCACTCTGTCACACAACATGCAGGCACGCAGACAGACATATAAGTCCATGGAATGAATTTGCATTTGCAGGTTTGTATTTGCAGATACATACTATTTTGTTCAAGAAGCACACAATCTGTAGGCAGTCAGTCCATGTGACATTTTATAAAATCCTACTTTGGAAATAGAACTGGTCTGACTCAAGGTTGGGATGCAGACAGACTCTAACCTTTAATGCATTGTTCGATCTGAGATGTCACCTTTTTTTAACAAAACCTTCAATTATCTAGGGACCATGACTTGAAATAAATTCTGGGATTTACATATAATCACTCAAAACCTGCATATCCATTCTAAGTGATGAAAGTCTTAACAGCAATCTAGGTTTGTTCAATACTTCGCATCAGTTGTATGACACTTTGATCTTTACTATAAATTATGTGCATATGATCCTGCCCCACTAGTTACCTAACGAAGGAGCAGCGCTCTGAAAGCTTGTACTTCCAAATAAACGTTTTGGACTATAACCTGGTGTTGTGTGATTTTTAACATTGTACACCCCAGTCCAACACTGTACCTCCACATCATGACATCTGAATGTACCACTAAGACCGGCCTACAGTTAAGAACCAAACTTTGATGTTCAGGAGAGACAAAACATGAAGACAATGTTAGACTTCAAAATGTGTTTGGTTAACTTTTCCTAGTCCAGGTTCCCTTTTACCCTCGCAATGTACTTCCACAACTCATATGTCTGACAATAGGAGCCTATAGCTGTAAACACCTTCCCTATTCACTCTACCTATTAAATGCCATTTATCAGCATAGATCTTAGACACCAGACTGTTAATCAAGCACACACCTACTGGATTTGCTGACCCATATTTTAGAAGCTCCAAATGAAACTGCACAATTAGATTAGCACCATGTTTACAAATAGCAGAATACTTCACGCACGTCAGCATCTTTGTGATATTGGAGATTGAATCTTGTTAGATTGGCAATAAGCCAGATAAACAAAACTAAGATGCTGATTCTCTGGATGTTGAGCAATGTATGCTTGTATTGCAGTTACTTTCTGTTTCAGACAAGGTAAATTAGAGTACAAGTCACATCCTGTCACACGAGCCCATAAGTTAAGAACAAAGGACCTGTGAAACGGATCAGTGTTTGTGTTGGGTCCTGCAAGCAGATGGAACCGGACACAGTTCATTCTGCACACACTAGTACCTGATTCTTGTTCTATTTATTCAAAGGAATGCAGGCATTGGTGAACACAGAGCTTGGAGACACTAGTAACCGATACCACTGCTGGACAGCAGTAATCTTTCCACTTTAAGACTGAATCAAATGTGAACAGGCTGTGCAAGTAAATTACATGAACAAATGTACCATTACACCTGCATAGTTTAGCAAAACATGTCACATTGTTAACAATGGGCAGGTGAAGCTCTTGTATATAAATCATAGTTGCTATTATAGAGACTTCTTTGAAGACTGAATTTCACTCCCGTTGGTATGACAAAATGGAAAGACCCTCGGGGAGGGTAATTTAAACTTTTACCTTCCATTATACCAGTGACCTTTCACAAAGACCCTTCAGTGTTTCTATAGGTAGCTGTTTGTGGTGGGTCTTGCCTCACAGTACATTGGTGAAAGAGATATTTCAAAATGGCCTTTTGTGCTGTATGGTAAATAACAATAAAAGCAGGTTTTCCACTTAGACCACCAACCCGAGGTACAATGGTGAGACTTATATCACTCTGTTTGTCATAGCCAGGCTGGGTCGAACTCAAGGCCTCCCTGGGTAAGTGGAATACTGCAAAGGATTTCTTACAGACTGACAGAGGTCACCGTGGGGAAAAAATGGCAACCTGCAGATCAATGACATTTACTTTCTGAAGATATACTGAGGAATGAATCAGTTACAGGATTAAGAAGTGACTGCTCACTGTCTCCTCTTTCACATTTAGTCAATTTACCCATGAAGTATGTGACATGATGAATTATTACGAATTGTCTCCCAGAAAATTGATAAATGTTATAGTTTACCACTTGAGAAAGAATTTTACAGATGATTAACCCTGGTACGCAGATGGAAACAGTCAAATTTCTCCAGTATAACCAGCATTTGAGCAGTTATCGGTTGTTTAAAATATATTTTGGCATGCTTGTCATATTAAAAAAAATTAGTGTTGGAAAGCTTGCTTTTGGTGTCAGCCAAGGGTCAGTGGTTAACACTCTCACTTCTAAGACCGACCGTTGGAGCACAAGTCCCACTTGGGTGACTTAAGCATACAGTTTCGGCTGACATTGCTAATAATGTACTGAGAGAATACTGTACTTTCAGAGTCACCACCTTTCCGACACAATATTTATAACCAAGGCCCTGTACTGGCTGCAAGATCAACATGGAACTGTTCAGATAAGATATCCCCTATCACTATAGATAATCTGCTCATTCTCACACTGTGGTTCATTTAATTTTGAAATAAAAGATAACTAACATTATCTCCTACATTAGACAGTGTCTGCATTTCTCAGGTGACTGCAAAGTACTTAGGGACATTCTGAAAGGTGTCATATAAACATAAAACTTTCTTTCTAGTCATAGAATCCCTACATTGCCATTCAGCCTATTGAATCTGACCCGCCAAACAGCATCCCATCCAGACCCACTCTCCCACTTGCGCCCACACCTCCCCTCTCACCTCCCTCCAAGGCCCCAAAGGAAACTTCCATATCCACCACAGATTCACCTGCACCTCCACACACATCATCTATTGCATCCTCTGCACCCGATGTGGCCTCCTCTATATTGGGGAGACAGGCCGGCTACTTGCGGAGCGTTTCAGAGAACACCTCTGGGACACCCGGACCAACCAACCCAACCACCCTGTAGCTCAACATTTCAATTCCCCCTCCCACTCCACCAAGGATATGCAGGTCTTTGGACTCCTCCATCGTCAGACCACAACAAAACGACGGTTAGAGGAAGAACGCCTCATCTTCCGCCTAGGAACCCTCCAACCACAAGGGATGAACTCGGATTTCACCAGTTTCCTCATTTCCCCTCCCCCCACCCTGTCTCAGTCAAATCCATCGAATTCAGCACCGCCTTCCTAACCTGCAATCTTCTTCCCGACCTCTCTGCCCCCACCCCAGTCTGACCTTTCACCCTCACCTTGACCTCTTTCCACCTATCACATTTCCGACGCCCCTCCCCCAAGTCCCTCCTCCCTACCTTTTATCTTAGCCTGCTGGACAAACTTTCCTCATTCCTGAAGAAGGGCTTATGCCCGAAACGTCGATTCTCCTGTTCCCTGGATGCTGCCTGACCTGCTGCGCTTTTCCAGCAACACATTTCCAGCCACTCTCCCACTAGCCTATCATTGTAACCCTGCATTTCTCACAGTTAATCTATCACACTGCACATCTCTGGACACTGCAGGGCAACTTAGCATGGCCTTCTAGCAAGGGATAGTCTCACTTAATTCACACAAATGGCCAGGAGGGTTAACAAGTTTGTGACATTAAGGGACAGAACATTAAACCATTTCTGTATAACAGGATCATCAGTCAGGTTTGAGGGAGACATTGTGGCTTTGAGGTTTTATCATTATTATTTTATGCTGCTTATCAGTCTGACATTAATTGTATAGTTGTGACTTATACTTACTGGAGGCAGGAATCATGCATTGCTATTCTCTGGGAGATCTATGTAATTACTGGATGTTGCACTATCTAATCAATTAACACATCAGGAAGATGCAAACCTGTCCTTGAGACAGATTGTCACTGGAACCTTGGAGACAGGTGATGGTAGGTCATTGACAAAGTGGAAGAGGGCAGATGGATGCAACAGCGGGGCTTCCCTTCTTCCCAATATCAAGGTCCTTAAAGAGTGCATATGAATGAAAAACTCCCTCCACTCCTTTCGCCAGTCAACTGCCGGCAGACCTGCAAGGCTATGGACTGTGGGAAACCTCGGTTAAATCCCTGCGACACTGTAAAAGTTGGAGAGTCCATATCCCTGGACTGAGAGGCCTAAGTTCAAGCCCAACCTGCTCCAACGGTGTGGAATAACATCTCTGAATATGTTGAGTGGAAAGATAGGTTAATTTTTTTAAAAAACATGAAACGTTGATGAGCTCAGAAAAATTTCCTCTGTGTTACTTACCTATAAATTGGATTGACATCCACTGCCAGTGAACAGGATTTGTTAGGCCCTTTTTACTCCCTCCTGAATTAGGAACAGTCTTTCCAATGTTAAGAATCAGAAGTCTCCTTTCTAATCATACTAGCTCCATTAGATCCTGGCTTTTGTCTCATTGTACAGATGCGTTTACTTCAAATATTTGAGCTAGATTTTAAACCTTCCATTTTAATAAAGAAATCTGTCTGTCAGTTATCTCAAGCTATCACTCCTTAATATTTTTTAATAAATGTAATTAGGCCGTCTGTAAACTCTATGTTCAGTGATGCATGGCAATAAATCTTTCCATGAAAAGATAATAATGAAAGGGGAAGATCATAGTATTGTTGGTAGTAATGTTACTGTCCTCAGGAAGTCTAAATGAATGTTACCACCAGCCCTCAATTGTAAAGGCACTGAATTCCTCATCAGTGAGAAGGCTACAGTCATTTACATTTATCATTCATAAATGCTTAGAAAACTCTAATATTGTAAGGTAGGCTGCATGCACAGGACAAAGAATTTATCACAATTTGTTTGGTCATGAAACATACCATAAAGTGATACCTGATTTGATGTGTTTGTAAGAGGGTCTGGAAACAATATTTGGTGAGGAGAGTGTGAGAAGGTTTTATTTAAGGATCCATGGCATGGAGATCCTTTGTTTTAAATAAACTACTCAAATAAGTACTCAAAATTGATTTTTTATCAAAGATAATCAATAAACTATAATTCAAGACAAGGAATAATCAAAGTAATGTCTATGGTTAGATAGCATCAGTTTTGAATTTCTATTCGAAGTTGACTGTTTTTCAAGCTAGCGAAAAGAACTTTGTGTTGAAACAGTAAAATGACAATTTGCTTAGCAACCCGAATAATTTTATTTTCTATCAGGAAAAATACAATTATGAACATTCTAAAACCATCAGATTCACTATGACGGTATTAAAAAACTGAAAATGTGTTGCTGGGAAAGCGCAGCAGGTCAGGCAGCATCCAGGGAACAGGAGAATCGACGTTTCGGGCATAAGCCCTTCTTCATTCCTGAAGAAGGGCTTATGCCCGAAACGTCGATTCTCCTGTTCCCTGGATGCTGCCTGACCTGCTGCGCTTTTCCAGCAACACATTTTCAGCTCTGATCTCCAGCATCTGCAGACCTCACTTTCTCCTCAAAGGTATTAAAAAACTGCCTCATACTAATTCCACCTTCCTTATCTCTCACATGGTACCTTTGAATATACATCATTCCCTCAGCATTGAATAATCAGCCCGAACTGAAGAGTTGTGGACTGAGAATGGGCTTGAACATAAAAATTGTTTGACTCATTTTTATAATTACTATCAACTGAACCAAGCTGACAATTTGGAGAATGAGAATGGGTGTGATTTTAGCTGAAGGCTCCTCCTACATGGCTTTGGCAAACAGCCATAGAAATCCCAGTGAAACAGCAGAAACAATGGACTTGATTTTTCCAAGTTTTCTATGGCTCCCTCAACTGAAGGCCTAATGGATCAGTCTGAGCAGTCCCAGGAATCTCTATGACTCTATAAACAGTGTCCAGAAAGTAGATAGAAAACTATTGTTTTCATCTAACTTCACTAGCTAATAACTGTCTTTCATAACAAGGATGGTAAACATGTCTGCCTCAGCAGGTTGTGGCAATGGTTGACATGGGGTAATGAGTTCTCTTCAAACCTCTATTACGATCCTTTGGATGTACACGTACTCTCAGTTTTCTAGATTTTCTCACTGTTTCATTACAGTGTAACTAACCCAGACTATAGGAACTGTCATTTCCTTGACTTTTCTGTTCTTTTCCAGTTCTTTTATCTTTCAGGGCAGACTTGAAGGTATCCTTGGCAGATGCAGAGTTGGTCTAATGCTCTCATTATCACTTTGAGATAATAATTGGCAGTAAGACATCCAAAACCATATAGAAACATCTTTGTAATCTTTCAGGAGCTGTAGAGCAGATTGTGATTCAGTGGCCTGTAAAACACATTAAATCTCTTCTAGCTTACCTTACTTCGTTTTAGCTGAGTATTCGCATCCAAAACATTTCAGCTCCTTCTTTTTTCCACAATGAACTTGCATTCTTTTGACACCCTCCACAATAGTTAGGTCCTGCTGTCTAGCTTTGAACTTTCTGCTGGCCATTCTGCAGAGATTTTTTTCCTTTTTTGTTACATGCTGTTCATGTTTGGCGTGGAATGTCTTTCAGCATAATGCAAAGCCTCATCTGTTCTCCCCTTAATACACTCTAGCAGATAATAATCAACTTCAGAGTGTCTGCACATGTTCACAGCTTGTTTGATTCTCCTCTCTCAGTAGACTTTCTTGTACAGAAGCATCTTTTATGCCTGAGGCAACTCTACCTCTGAGATTATTTTTCAGTTGTTCAGACTCTCAGAAGTCAGCCAGATGTGTTCAGACACTGATCAATAGTACAATGCTCAGTGTTGCTCATCATGTTACGGGAGCTATCTGCTCAGTTTGTTGCCATGTCATCTTTCCAGTTGGGGGGTCTACAGGGCCAGATTTGTCTAGTGTGGTGGAGGAAAACCACTTAGAAGTCTAATGAGAAGACGATCTCGTCTTAAATAAGATCTAGTAGAGAGTGTGGTGCTGGAAAAGCGCAGTAGGTCAGGCAGCATCCCCCGAGTAGGAGAATCGACGTTTCAGGCATAAGCCCTTCCTCAAGCATTCTTCCTTTTTTTCAAATCTGATGAAGGGCTTATGCCCAAAACATCGATTCTCCTGCTCCTCGGATGCTGCCTGACCTGCTGTGCTTTTCCAGCATCACACTCTTGACTCTGATCTCCAGCATCTGCAGACCTCACTTTCTCCTTAAACATGATCTAGATTGTTATATGATAGCAACTTTATACCAGGTATACAAATAATATAGATATGAGAGAGACAATGAGAAAGACACACTGTGCTGCATGACAAAGTTTAGGCTGCAATACAGTTTGGAGCACTCTTTCCTCTACACTAGTAACAGAATTGCTACTTTTAATTCTCTGAGCTTCTTATTCAATTCTGTAGGTGTTCCATAATCTTGCCACTGAGATTGGAAAAAATCCAATCCTGTCTCATATCTCCTTTCATTAATTAAGCAGCACAATGATGTCCTCAAATCCTGCTGATTTTCATTTTCTTTTAGAATTAACTTTGGACCAAGCTTGTCTTACCCTGCCATCAATTGAGGTCATTAAGTGGCTAATTAAGGGTGACTCACAGACCTAACCTTACCACCACTGGGATTAGTTTAGTTACAGACAGGCCTATTACAATTCAGCATTCATGATAGCTGCTTCCTTGCAGGTAGCTTTTCAACTCAGGTGTAGACAAATGCAGTCAAAATCAATTAGTGCCTGACTGACTGGCTAGACATTGGACACTGGGAATAACCCCTGAGCCTATGCTTCCAATCCTCATTCACCCCCTTAGCTTTCTGCTGCCATCAAACACACAACCTAAGAACGTTCCTATTCTCCCCTTCACTCCAGTTGTCCTGGCGCCTCTATGATGCTGGACCTACAAGGGCTAGATTTCTAACAGTAGTCCCACAGCCTCCTCTGCTAAAGCCACCAGCCTCTAATTGACCAGTCAATCTCTCTGAGCACAGATTCCAGCATCCGCAGTAATTTGCTTTTATTTTAGTCTGTCTGAGCAGCTCTCTTGCCCTGAGGTCTTCATTCCAGTAGATTGATTGGTTTGTGATTCAGCAGCCCTTTTCCAGGAAGGGCTGTGTGTTCTTTTGCCGGCTTCCCAGTGAGATTGCCACCAATCAATAGGCTGTTGAGCTTCTATAGGAGCTCATTAAAGAGCTTGTAAACCAGGAATGCCATTATTAATGCTCACTAATTTGTTAATGTTTTGATGAACCTAACATGGTAATGTCGTATTTACCACAGGACCAAAGCAATTTTTTTATTATATCAGTGTAAGTTATTGTGTTCTCAGATAATGTGCGCTGGAACATTTACATTCGCTTTGCTTGCCCTTGTTTGGACCATCTGATGAGCTACTGGTAACAGACAGGCAGCTCCCACCACAAGGAGGCGCTCAGCTTCCCTATTGGACACCAAGTTCAATTTAAACAGTGTCACAGAGGGTCAATATCTGGAATTTATCCAGGGCTCATGGTCCCCCTCTTTCCTGTAAGTCTGTTAAAATAGTAAGATAAGCATATTGTTAATTTAAAACGGCTTTGATGTTCCAACACGTTTTATTCCTTTTCATTCTGCAGTGAACTGCCAAGCTGATCCAAAACAAATTATTCATACATTGAAAGCTCAGGAAAAAAAGTAAGCCAATTTTTTAATGTGTTTTGTTATTCTGGGAAGTTTTACCTTCCTTTGTTTGAGGTCAGTACACTGAAACAGCTACTTGCAGTCGAACTGTTAGCAGTCAAAGCAAGTCAGCAGCCCTCCGAATGCTTTTAGGTAGGGATTCGTTTTCACTGGCTGTGGTTCAAAAACAACATTGAAATTTATAATTACCTGGAGGAAAAGAAACTATTCCATCAAGATGTTATGAAAACACAAGAGGAATCAGAGTGTGGCGCTTTTTTTTTCACTGAATTTTGACAAGCAAAGGTCATGGCATTCTGTATAATTAGAGTTACAACCATCTAACACAGCCTGCTTCAGAACTGCTTTAAATCAACATGTTACCACAGAGTGCATTAATGCTGTCGAATTAGTGTTGTGATCATGTTCCATACAAACGCGACAATGTAATCTGGAATAAAAATAAAGAACACTGGAAACACTCAGCAGGTCAGGCAACATGAATTGAGAGAGAAATAGATCCCATGCTCGATGGAACCAAAGTATCATTGATGTTAGTCTCTGAAAGGTTTAATGCTGAGGTGTGCATTCAACATTACCCTGTAGTTACTTCAATCAAACTGTTGAGACATGACATGGTCGGCTGTTCTGGAATCCAGGGATAGCTGGCAAATTGGAAACAAAATTGGCTTGATGGTGGAAGCAGAGGGTTACAGTGGAAGGATGCTTGTTGGACTGGAGGCCTGTGACTACTGGAGTGCCTCAGGGGTCAGTTGCTATTTGTTATCTATAAGATGGATTTGGATGAGAATGTATAAGGCATGGTTAGTAAGTTTGCAGATGACACTAAAATAGGAGGTATCATGGACAGTGAGTAAGGTTATCAGAAATTGCAGCAGGACCTTGATCAGCTGGGGAAGTGGGCTGAGAAATGGCAAATGGAGTTTACTATGGATAAGTGTGAGGTCTTACATTTTGGAAAGTCAACTCAAGGTAGGAGTTTCATGGTGAATGGTAGGGCCTTAAGAAGTGTAGTGGAACAGAGGGACCTTGGGGTTCAGGTGCACAATTCTCGGAAAGAGGAACCACAGGTTGTCAGGGCAGTGAAGAAGGCTTTTGGCACACTGGCCTTCCTCAATCAGGGCACTGAGTATAGAAGTTGGGAAGTTATGTTGCAGTTGTACAGAACGATGGTGAGACCGCACTTGGAGTATTGTGTTCAGTTTTTGGTCACCGTGCTATAGGAAGGATGTTATTAAACTGGAAAGAGTGGAGAAGAAATTTGCAAAGATGTTGCCAGGACTCAGGGGTCTGAGTTAAATGGAGATGTTGGACAAGCTAGCAGACTGAGGGGTGACTTTATACACGTGTATAAGATCATGAGAGGCATGGATAGGGTGAATGCACTCAGTCTTTTTCCTGGCATTGGGGAATCGGGGACTAGAGTGCACCAATTTGAGGTTACAGGGGAAAGAATAAAAGGGAACCTGAGGGGCAACGTTTTTACACAGAGGGTGGTACGCATATGGAATGAGCTGCCAGCGGAAATGGTTGAAGCGGGTACATTAACAACACTTAAAAGGTATTTGGACAAATACGTGGATATGAAAGGTTTAGAAGGATATGGGCCAAGTGCAGGGAAATGGGGTTAGTGTTGGTGGACATTTTGGTGGGTCTGGACCAGTTTGGGCCAAAGGACTAGTCTCTATGCTGTAAGACATCCTATGACATTATAAATCTCCAGGATAATTGGGATTTGAACCCAGACCTTCTGACCCAGAGATAGGGATGCTACTACTGCAGCGCGGGAATCCTAGCACTGCACAATATGAGATGGGTGGGAGAATGGATCTGGAAGGAAACACAACTACCATCTAGGTCTCTCTCATAGTCACAGTTTCTATCATAGTAAACATGTACAACTTACATTGGTATCAGACAATAACATATACCTTGTTTAAGAGAAGAACCCATTAGAGGCTCAAAGTGTTTCTCTCCAACAGGACCATTGAGATCTCAACCTAAACAGAGGGTGATGGCAGCAGCTCTACCTGGAGCACCTTTCACCAAGATGACTATTGCATTCAAGAATTGATATATAACACTTTTACTGTGTCCTTTTCCAAAGAAGCTTTACCTTCTGAATGCTAAAGCATTTTTTCTTTGCTTTCAGAATCCATAGTGCTTTGTTGTGTTTTTTGGGTATAAATCTTGTGTCTTGTTCTAAGCTGACCCTGCAGTCAATGGCAATTATTTCACATGCTCTTACTCTCTCTCTCTCTTTGCAGCCTGGTGGCAAGAAACAGTCATGATGAATTGTTTCTTCAGTAAAGCTAATGCTTTCCTTATCGTGTATAGAGTCACAGAGATGAACAGCACAGAAACAGACCCTTTGGTCCAACTCGTCCATGCCGAACGGATATCCTAAATTAATCTAGTCCCATTTGCTAACATTTGGCCCATATCCCTCCAAACCCTTCCAATTCATACACCCATCGCAATGCCTTTTAAATGCTGTAATTGTCCCAGCCTCCACCACTTCCTCTGGCAGCTCATTCCATACATGCACCACCCTCTCTCTGAAAAAGTTGCCCCTTAGGCCCCTTTTAAATCTTTCCCCTCTCACTCAAATCTATGCCCTCTAGTTCTGGACTCCCCTACTCCAGGGAAAAGACCTTGTCTGTTTACCCTATCCATGGCCCTCATGATTTAGATGCTGGTTAACTTTTAGATTGTTGTAGCTAGGTACTTTTGTTAACCAGGTGAGGTGAATTTAAATATGGGATGAGCAGAGTTTCTCCCTTTTGCACTCTCTAAGCATTAGCATGGTAATCCACGCCTGCGTCCTGACACCTCTCTCCAAGTCTAAATGGTTAATCTTCCAGCCAAGAAGTAAGCAGGCAATGTAAACATGGTTTGGCCTGAGTAGAATGTGAACCGCAATGATCTGGCTCAGATCATCGAAGGTAGTATAAATGGATGGTTTACACTATTGGCATTTAATTCTATTTTATTTAATGTACCAAACAGTTTGGGTATATTAGCATTGTGGTTATGTTAATGCACTCATGTTCTAAAGGCCTGGGATAATAAATCGAGAGACCATAGGGTTGACTTCACATTTGCGGGCATGAACCTATCTACTGACTGTAGAGTTACGAACCCCACCACGTTCACTTTGAGGAGCCGCAGTGAGGTGTAATTCCAGTTGGGAAGACTGCTCACATCCCAGCAGGTTCGCTGGCTTCATGAGCAGCAGTTCAGTTGGTGGGCAGATGTATCCATTCCAAGAGCTGTCAGCCAATCAGAGATTAGCAGTTCAGCTCCAGCTGCGTCACTGAGAGCAGTGGCAGCACCAGTAAGACATCCCGGAAAGCTGAAGGGAGGTGCTTCTGCGTGTGTTCCCCTCCCTTTGTTGTCAGCTGGTCCATCCCCATTAGGTACAGTTTACCTGATCAAGAGGGACTCTTCCTACACTGCAACAGGCTGCAGTCAGACCTACCAAGGTTTCTCTGATGGGTTGCCCACATGGTGAGGTCCTTAACTGGGAGTTAAAGACCTCAGTTGGCCTTCAGGTGGGAAGACTATTCTTGGCCCTTCTAACCAATGGCCGAGGCTCAGTCTAGCACATGTGTCTTTCAGATCTCAACTAGCTGAATCAGCAGTGCTACTAACCAGCTACTCTTGGTGATGGACATTACTCATCCCCCATCCAGGGTGCACTCTGTACCTCTGCCAGCCTCAATGCTTCTTCACCAAGTGTGGCATCAAGAGCCCTTGCAACATTGAAGTCAAATAGGGGTGGGGTGTTAGGTAAACTCTCCACTGGTCAGAGCCATTCCTATGATAAAAGTCTGATGGTTGTGGCTGTTGGAGGTCAATTATCACAACTACAGGACTTCACTTCAGGAGTGCCACCTTTACTTTTCAGCTGCTTCATCCATAACTTTCTCTGTACTGTAAAGTCAGAAGTGGAGATGTTCACTATTATTGTCCAATTTTCAGTTCCATTCCCAACTCTTCAGATGATTAAGTAAATCATACCTGCTCACAACAATATCTGAACAACATTCAGACTCAGGCTGATAAGTGGAGAGTGACAGTCATAATGCGCAAGTGTCTGGCAATGACCATCTCCACATGGGAGATTCTAGACATCCCCCCCCATTGATATTCAATGGCATTACCATTGACAAGGAACCAGGACCAGATGAGATGCAACCAAAGATTTGGAAGGAAGAAAGGGTAGATATTGTGGGGACATGGGTCATAATCTTTCAGTCATCCCTCGATGTAGGGGAGGTGCCAGAAGACTGAAGAATTGCACATATTACAACCTTGCTTGAGAAAACTTCTAAGATAATCCCAGCAATTACAGACAAGTTAGTTTAACATCAGCAGTGGGAAAACATTTAGAAACAATTATTTGAGATTAGTATTAGTATTCATTGGAAAAATGGTGAGTTGATTAGGAAGTTGTTTAACTAACTTAATGGAATTCTTTGAAAAAGATCAATGTGGTTAACGCTGTTAATGTAGTACAAATAGAATTCTAGAAGGCGTTTGATACCATGTCACTGAACAGACTTGTGAGGAAAGTTCCAGGTCACAGAATCAAAAAGACAGTAGCAAAGTGGAGACAAAATTGGCCGAGTGATGGGATACAGAGTAATTGTCATTGGTTATTTTTTGAGCTAGAGGAAGGCCGGTAGTAGAGTTCCCCAGGAGTCAGTATTGGGACCCTTGCTTTTCCTGGTATTCATCAGTGATCTAGATATTGGTGTGAAGGTGACAATTTCAAATTTTGCAAATGACTCAAAACTTGGAAGAATTATAGATTGTGAGAAGGACAGTGCGAAACTCCAAAAGGCCATTGACATGTTGATGGAGTGGCAGGATAGCTGGCAGATGGGCTTCAATACAGAAAAAGTGTGAAGTAACGTACTCTGGTCAAAGGAGTATTGAAAGATAATATAAAATAAAGGGCACAATTCTAAAAGGCAAGCAAGAATACATGTACCTGGGTGTACATGTGCATTGATCATTGAAGGTGGCAGTACAGGTGGAGAGAGCAGTTAATAAAGCATATAGTGCTCTTGGGTTTATTCAGAGGCATGGAGTACTAGAGCATGGAGATGATATTGAAATTGTTCAAGACACTTCTTTGACTTCATTGAATCATAAAGATTTACAGCATGGAAACAGACCCTTCAGTCCAACTCGTCCGTGCCAACCAGATTTCCAGTTTCAAGGAGCTATGAACTGGCACTTCTTTGTTCAGCAACACTTCCCAGGACCTTACCATTAAGTGTATAAGTCCTGCTCTGATTTGTCTGTACATAATGCAGTACCTCACATTTATCTAAATTAAACTCCATCTGCCACCCCCTCGGCCCATTGGCCCATCTGATAAAGATCCCATTGTACTCTAAGGCAACCTTCTTCATTATCCACTTTCCCTCCAATTTTGATGTCATCTGCAAATGTACTAACAATATATCCTATTTCACAACCAAATCATTTATATAAATGATGAAAAGTAGTGGACCCAGCACTGATTTATGTGGTACACCATTGGTCACAGGCCTCCAGTCTGAAAAACAACCCTCCACCACCATCCTCTGTCTTCTACCTTCAAGCCAGTTCTGTATCCAAATTGTGAGTTCTCCCTGTATCCCATTTGATCTAACTTTGCTAACCAGTCTACCATGAGTAATCTTGTTGAATGTCTTACTGAGGTTCTTATAGATCACATCCACCACTTTGCCATCATCAATTCTCTTCATTACTTTTCAAAAAACTCAATCAAGTTAGTGAGACATGACTTCCGACAAACAAAGCCGTGTTGACTGTCCCTAATTAGTCCTTGACTTTCCAAATACATGTAAATCCTGTCCTTCAGGATTACCTCCAACAACCTGCCCACCACCGATGTCAGGCTCACTGGTTTATAGTCACCTGGCTTTTCTTTACACCCTTCCTTAAATTGTGGTACTACGTTAGCCAACCGCCAGTCTTCTGGCACCTCACTGCAGCTATTGATGATCCAAATATCTCAACAAGGGAGATCATGTTGTGACTGTATAGGACATTGGTTAGGCCACTTTTGGAGTCTGCATTCAATTCTCACTGCTATTGGAAAGATCTTGTGAAGCTTGAAAGAACACAGAAAAGATTTACAGGGATGTTGCCAAGGTTGGAGAATTTGCACTCTAGGGAAAGGTGGGGCTACTTTCCCTGGAGCATTGGACTCTGATTGGTGACTTTATAGAGGTTTATAAAATCATGAGGGGCATGAATAGAGTGAATTACCAAGGTCTTTATCTGAGCATATGCGAGTCCAAAACTAGGTGGCATCGGTTTAAGTTGAGAAGGCAAAGAGTTGTCCTAAGGGACAGTGTTTTTACGCATAGGGTGGTGTGTCTATGGAAATAGCTGCCAGAGGAAGTGGTGGAGGCTGGTCCGATTACAATATTTAATAAACATCTGGATGGGTATATGAATAGAAAACATTTAGAGGGATATGGGCCAAATGCTGACAAATGGGAGTAGATTAATTTAGGGTATCTGATTGGCATGGACGCGTTGGAGTAAAGGGTCTGTTTCCATGCTGTACCTCTCTGTGACTCTATAAATAAATTTTAAATTTGATTAAGTATTTGGATTTCAGCTTATTCCTCCAAATCATTAGTATAGGCTTCTGAATTAATAGTACATTAACATAACCACCATGCTATTTCACCCCTAATTCTGCAATGAGTAACTCAGTTCCTGTCCAGAAGTCAAAACTTTTTTTATAGGGATTCTGTTGTAATTTTCTCAAGGGTTTCTTTTTGCTTTTCTGAAGCTGCTTTTTCATCCTTAATAACCCATTTGTGAAGTGGTACAGTCACATGGCAACATGATTCCTGTGTTCGTGTTGTCACACAAGGCAGTTGGGCTCACACAGAAATAGAATTTAAATTATTCATCAACATCCTCAATAATAATCGACTCTCCATTAAACTTAAATTCCCAACCAACAAGACTAATAATTTATTTAATGTAACAAAACTTAAATTGGTATAAGACTGCAGGCATAAGTTTGCAGCAATTACTTTTGTTTGGAAAACTTGGCACCGACATTAAAAAAGGCCATCACCTAAATACACATTCAAATACGTGGGAAGACATATATAATGTATTCTATTATAAATGCACTGGGCTAAATTTTAACCAGTATTTGCTATCCTTTATATCTATATCCTTTATATCCTATTATATCTCAGATGTAAATTTGACAATTTACAGAATGTTCATTTCAGTAAGGTTCACTGCCATAAACTAGAGATTCCACATTTATTTCCAAGGAACTCATTAACCCAATGATTTTAAAGTTTTCCAACTCCCCCCAGTTAGCTGAGTATTCCCTTGTTGAAAGGAACTTTTTCCCTAACAGCACTGAGGGCGTTAATCATATAAACTGCACGTTCAAGAATGTGACTCACCACCACCCACACAAGAGCAATTAAGGACAAGTAATAAAATGCTGGCCTTGCTAACAATGACTACTGCGTGTGAGCAAATAATACAGAAACCCATTACAGGTTAGCATTTAATTAGATAGAAAGCAGGTCTTTGTAGGATTTCTAAGTCCTGCATTGTAAGAGCATAGCCTTGTATACAAATTAAATTCTTTCAGAACACTGCAGTATTCTGCAGATTTTATTCGTCTGTATTTCTTGAATTCCAACAAACATATCTCTCTGAATTGAAATTGCTACAAACCAACAAGGAAGTTACATAAGATGACTTGGGAAAAATGATGTGGGACTGTGTTCTCCTGTAGGTTTTCAAGTTCAAAAACAGGAACTATGGATACACTACTGTGTGATGATAACCTATGTAGTCTTATTTGTCAGTAATGCAACTCAAAAGCGATCAATACCACTGAATGCTTAGTGAACATGAGTCATATGCTGAGTAGTATAAGTCAGGTATCATTAGGTATTATTTAATTTCTCTAACTCCATTCAAGCGTCTTATAATCATATAATAACATTGTGACTTTCTCTGTAAAGGTGTCATTTAATTGACTAACAAATGGTGGCACAGTGGTTAGCATTGCTGCCTCACAGCACCAGAGACCTGGGTTCAATTCCCACCTCAGGCGACTGACTGTGTGGAGTTTGCACATTCTCCCTGTGTCTGCGTGGGTTTCCTCCGCGTGTTCCGGTTTTCTCCTACAGTCCAAAAATGTGCAGGTTAGGTGAATTGGCCATGCTAAATTGCCCGCAGTGTTAGGTGTAGGGGAATGGGTCTGGGTGGGTGCGCTTTGGCGCGTCGGTGTGGACTTGTTGGGCCGAAGGGCCTGTTTCCACACTGTAAGTAATCAAATCAGGAATAGGTTTATAATCTTACCCAAAATGGCAGGGTGCCTTGAATTTATGGTTCTATAAAAGAACAAGAACACATGGAGTTTCATTTATATGGTACTTATCATAGCCCGAAACCCATCACAACTTACAAATAATTTCTTTGTATAGCCAGTGTCACTGGTGCTATGAAGTACCATAACTAATAAGTGGCTTTATTTGCAATGTGATAAATTTATACTGGCACTGGATTGAGGGATTTCTATTGAAAGTATAAGTGAACAATTGGAAAAGAAAAAACTGAATTACATCAGGTTTAATTTTACTTGAGCTATTATTCCCGATTCCACTTCCACTGAACACTATCCATGAGCCTGTCTCTACTTGTGCAATGTCAGATAGTTCTGAAAATACCAGAAATGGTTAATACTGAAGAGTTTAAGATTCTGGAAATGCAGGTCCTACTGCTGTCGGAGGTCTTTACCTCATACTCGAGGTGTCAATAGCATGAAACAAGCTTTGACTATAATTTCCATTCTTGTAGTAACTGTTAATTAACTTGCTCAGCAACTCTCAACATGAGTTTTTGAGTGCGATCCCATGTACAACATCTTGATACAAGGTGGTTACTCCAACAATAAATTCTCTGCAAACCTTCCTGGAACATTTGTGAGCAAAATCAGAACAGCATAGCCCACTTGAGCCAATTGATGCATCTATGGTAGACAAGCTGGAGGCTGGAAAAACACAGCAAGCCAGGCAGCATCAGGAAGTGCAGAAGTAGAAGTTTTGGGTCTAACGCTTCTTCAGGACTGAAGAAGGGTTACTCCTGAAATGTCAACTTCTCCACCTCCTGATGCTGCCTAGCTTGCTGTGTTCATTCAACTTCCTGCTTGTCTACCTTGGATTCCAGCATTTTTGTCTCTAAGTTATGAATCTATAGCTGATACAAGTTGGAGTGCAGTATTGAGAGTGTAGGCTTATGCCCGAAATGCCAATTCTCCTGCTCCTCGGATGCTGCCTGACCTGCTGTGCTTTTCCAGCACCACACTCTCGACTCTGATCTCAGCATCTGCAGTCCTCACATTCCCGGTGAACAAATAGCTATGACAGATTCAAATCTGAGTTTAAATATCGAGATGACGGGATCCAAGATGGCGGCGACCCAGTAAGACTGAGTCTATAGTGCTCCTCCCAAGACTTGGGCACAGTGGGTCACCTACCCCCTACCAAGCTCACCAAATCATTTATAAATCATTTATAATAGTTTAGTAACTGAATTAGTGGTGTAATATTACATTTAAGCTACATTTAAGCAACTTTATCCTAAGTTAAAATGACTAAAGGGAAGGGAGCCCGCAGCTCTCAGCAAGCAGCAACCCCTCCCCCACACTCTCCAGCTGCAGCAGAGGCGTCCACAGCTGCCCCGGGGGACTTACCAACAGTAACAAGCCTTGCAGAAATGCTTTCCAAGCTTGACTCGAAGATCGATGCCTTTATCGTCGAATCCAGGAACCGTTGGGAGTCGTTGTCGGCCGCGCTGAAGAAGCACGACCGTGAAATTGAAGAAATTCAACGCCGAGTCGGAGGGGCGGAGCTAAAGGCCGCGACCTCGAAGACAACCGCTCAATCGGCCGTGGATCAGGTCCGGACTCTCGAGCAGCGATTCCGGACCTTGGAAAATCATATTGACGACCTCGATAATCGAGGTCGTCGAAAAAATATTCGTTTGCTGGGCCTTCCCGAGCAGGAAGAGGAAGGCCAGCTTACAGCATTCCTGGAGCAGTGGCTGCCACAACTTTTAAATCTGCAAGCTGGATCAGGCCAGGTAAGGATGGAATGGGCCTACCGGGTAGCAATACGGGGGCCCGGCTCGAACCAGCGCCCACGCCCGGTCCTGTTCCGGCTGCAGAGCTACAGGGAGAGGCAGATACTCCTAGAAGCCTCTAGAAATCTCGGAAAAGACCCCCAAGCTATGATCTACAAAGGATCCAAGATCATGCTATTTCAGAACTTTTCCCCGGCTCTGGTTCGAAAGAGGAAGGCATTCGACGAGGCGAAGAAGCGTTTAAGGGACTTAAATGTACAGTACTCCTTACGCTACCCAGCGATGTTACGCTTTAACCATGAAGGTTCTGTATATAACTTTGGATCACCAGAAAAGGCTAAGGAATTCTTGGACTCTCTTAGATAAACTGTAGGACATAATGGATGTTGGTCTGCCTTCCCCCCCCCGTTTTGGTTTATATCCCCTCCCTTTTTTTTTCTTACCTTATTGCTTAATATTATTATGGGGGGTGGGGAGAGGGATTTGATTTTCTCCCCCCCCCCCCCTTGGAGTTGTTTTCTGTTATTATTTTATGTATATATGAGGGGTGTATGTATATGTGTGTGTATGTATGTATATATATATATATATATATGTATGTGTATGTGTATATATATGTATATATAAGTTGGGGGATTTGGTTAATGTTGGTGGGGGGAGGTGGTTACCTTATTCGATTTTACCTCTGTCTTTAGGAGCGGGGTTGTTTTTCCCTTCGTTATTTTGTATTATCATATTTAATTATTATTTGTTGAACTGGTAATTTTATAGTTATATGTTTATATATGGTATTAACATTACCAAATATACCCAGGTGTTGGTAGGGGTGGGGGTGGGGTGCTCACTGTTAACTCTAGCTTTGTATTATATTTGAATTTTCCTCACTTTATTGAGGAGTGCCTGGGTCAAGGGTGGGGCATTGGTTGGGAGAGGATATGAGGGATTTTTGGAGAGGAAGTGATGCCCCCTGGGAACAAGGGGGAAAGTCTCCACTTAGATACGTTTTATATTTTTTTTATTTAGAAATAGTTTTTTACTGTATTGTTGTGGGTGTATTAAAGAGGGTTTATTTTTGTAAATTTTACATGTTCCATGCTCGGGATGTTCTGGATAGGGTTCCCCCTCCCGAGGGGTCTCGGATTGGCCCAGAGGATTATGGTTGATCAATCGGTTAAGTGGTGCACCTGGAATGTCAAAGGGAGTAATTCGCCACTTAAAAGGAAGAAAATATTATCAAATCTTAAGAACGAAAGAGTTGATATAGCTCTCCTACAGGAGACGCATCTGTCAGATAAAGAACACTTGAAATTACGACAGGGCGGATTTGATCAGGCCTTTTTTTCTTCTTTTAGCTCAAAAAGCAGGGGAGTTGTTATTCTTGTTCGGAAGAATTTCCCTTTCAAAATCCTAAAGCAGATAAAAGACGAATCTGGACGATATATCTTGATTAAAGCTCTCATAAATGGAGAGGAATATGGGATTTTAAATTTGTACTGCCCCCCGGCACACCCCTTTAAATTTATAACAGAAGCCTTCTCAAAATTGATGGCTTTTGATGCCCGTCATATAATTATAGGGGGAGACTTTAATTGTATTATGGATCCAGAAATAGACAGGATTCCCAAGAGTACTGCAGGAGTATCTCCCAGATCTAGACAATTGATGGATCTGAACAAAGAATTAGGATTAGTAGATGTATGGAGATGTCTTCATCCACAGGGTAGAGATTTTTCTTTCTACTCTAATCCACATAAATGTCATACCAGAATTGATATGTTTTTTGCCCCCTCAATTTTTTTAAATTCCATATCATCCTGTAAAATAGGTAATATAGCAATTTCTGACCACGCTGCTGTATATATGGAAACTAAGGCGAGGAACAGTGGGACATCCCCTCGGCATTGGCGTATGGACCCCTTCTTAATGAAAGATAGTAAATTTGTAAAGTACTTCTCTCAAGAATTTAAAACTTTTTTAGAAATTAATTCAGGTACAGCTAGCAACCCGTCAATGATGTGGGAGACCATCAAAGCTTACACGCGAGGCTTGATCATCTCCTACTCAGCGACCCAGAAGAAATTAAAAGGAGAACAACAGCGTTTGCTTGAAGCCCGCTTAAAAGCGGCTGAAACAGCATACACTGATAGACCCTCTATTATTAAATTGCAAAGGATTACAGCTCTTAGGACAGCTCTAAATACTACACTTACTCAAACGGCTAAGAGGGAAATATTATTTGCAAAGCAAAGATTATATGAATATGGCGACAAACCGGGTAGATACTTAGCATTTCTTGCAAAGAAAAAAAAGGCCCCTCAGACGATTATGTCTATCAAGGAAAGTACGGGTATTTTGACTCATGATCATAAAAAGATTAATGCGACCTTTAGAAAATTCTATTCTGAGTTATATAAATCACAGGATTGTGAAGATAGGGCGAAGAGGATGCAGTCATTTTTTAAAAATTTGACTTTTCCAGACCTAACTCCGGAACAAGTATCGGTCCTAAATGCTCCTCTTACACCCCAAGAAATAGTTGATGCAATTAGGCACCTTCAAAATGGTAAGACGCCGGGCCCAGATGGCTTTCAAGCTGAATTCTATAAAGAATTTACAGAAATACTGGTTGGTCCACTTATGGACATGTATAACTATGCATATAGTCAGGGCTGTCTCCCGCCTTCGCTGAAAGAGGCAAATATCTCTCTTATCCTCAAAAAAGGAAAGGACCCAGAAGATTGTACATCATACAGACCAATATCCTTGCTAAATGTAGATTTTAAAATCCTCTCTAAAACGTTAGCACTGAGATTAGAAAGGATACTGCCACATATTATAAAGGAGGATCAGACGGGGTTTATTAAGGGCCGTAGATCATCCAATAATGTTAGAAGGGCTCTGAATATGATTCAAGCTTGTCATCAGGGAAAGATACCAGGAGTAGTGGTTTCATTAGACGCGGAAAAGGCATTTGATAGGGTCGAATGGTCATATTTGTTTTACACATTGGAGAGGTTTGGTGTTGGACAGGTGTTTACCAAATGGATCTCAACATTGTATAGTGATCCCAAAGCAGTTGTGGTTACCAATGGATTAGGCTCGGATAGCTTCAGTGTGGGTAGGGGCTGCCGTCAGGGATGTCCCCTCTCGCCATTGTTATTCATGCTAATAATTGAACCACTAGCAGAAGCTATACGAGCTGATCCTAACATAGTGGCCCCAAGGATTGGTACAGGTAAACATAAAATTACCCTTTATGCAGATGATGTTCTTCTATTCCTCAGTAACCCTTTGATGTCCATACCTCGCTTAATCCAAGTTATTAATACATTTAGTGCATTCTCAGGCTATAAAATTAATTTTTCAAAATCGGAAGCTATGCCAATGGGTGGCCTTGCTGTGATACCCCGCTTAGCGGACGGTTCCCTTTTTCCCTTTCGCTGGTCCCTGGAGGGTTTCTTATATTTAGGCATTTTTATTACTCCAGTATTTGGTCAGTTGTATAAGGCTAATTTTGTGTATTTATTGGAAAGGATAAGGCAGGACCTCCAGCGATGGGGAGACCTGCCAATTTCCTGGCTGGGTAGAATAGCATTAATCAAAATGAATATCCTGTCCCGTCTCCTATATCCTATGAGAATGCTTCCGGTGATGCTGCCGAGGACAGCTTTATGTAAATTATACGGCTGGCTGAGTTCCTTTATCTGGAACCATAGGCGACCCCTCATTAAGCTGAAGAAGCTACAGCTTCCACAGGCAAGGGGTGGATTGGACTTCCCAGATTTTAGGAAATATCAATTAAGTTCCCTATTAAGTTATATAGCTGATTGGGTCTTGTCTGATCCACAATCAATCTGGTTGGACATCGAGGCTTCTCAAGTAAAATACCCACTTATTAACCTTTTATTCTCAGACAAGAGGAAAATCATTACAGATCACTGTAAAAACCCTATAATACTGAATACAATCAAGGCTTGGAATATAATGCGGCAAAATGAGGGTAATTCACATAAAACATCCCCCTATGCACCGATAGTGGGAGCATGGGGATTCCAACCGGGGTTAACAGATGCCACTTTTAAACTCTGGAGAGCCAGGGGTATCTCATGTCTTGGGGATTTATTTAAAGATGGGGTCCTGATGTCTTTCGGACAGCTGCGTCAGAAATTCGGATTACCCAATGGAGACCTCTTTCGATACTTCCAAATTCGAGATTTTATACAGAAGAAGACTACGTTATTAGATAGTCTTTATAAATCCGATAGAGAATGTAGTGTCCTACGACCAGTGGGGGTATCTTCCGTCAGTAATATTTATCATTTGCTACATGATGAAGTATCGGGAGATATGGATAATCTGCTTAAAACATGGGATCAGGATCTGGGACTAGAAATCTCCACAGAAACGTGGAATGATATCTGGGAAAATGCTAGAAGAATTACTATTTGTAACAGAACCCAGGCTATCCAGCTGAAGATACTTCATAGGGCCCATATAGCACCGGTTCGATTGGCAAAATTTAAGGCAGGAGCATCTCCAATGTGTCCTAAATGCAAAATAGAGGTGGGCACTCTTGTACATTGCTTATGGACCTGTCATAAGATCCGTAGATATTGGACTAAAGTAGCAAGTACCCTGACAGAAATTTTAGGAACGGAAATAAAAGTGGACCCCATATCTCTCCTCTTGGGCTTTTCGAACTTTCCCTCCCTGGACACGTACGGGAAGAGACTATTTTCTATTCTTTCTTTCTGTGCAAGGAAAAATATTTTGATGAACTGGGTGGCGGAGGGCCCCCCTGGACTTTCAAATTGGCACAGACTAATTATGGAATGTATTCCCCTTGACTTCCTTACAAATATGGTGCACCGAAAGACCGGATTATTTTATAAAATATGGCAGCCCTTTTTGAATTACATAAATACAGATATTTCGGCTATCCTAACAAGGGCTTTTATTTAATTGAGACTACGAACCTGGCTGGTCCGCGGCCCCTCGGGGGAGGAATCCCGCACGAATACGGGTTTTATCATATCTGATGTTAACACATCCCGAGCATGTAAGAGACTTAAATATACACCCTGGTTAGTTGTAGGTTAGATTAGTAGATAGTTGAGTTTTGTCTGTTTGTTTTTTTTTGTTGTTTTTTTTTTGGGTTTTTTTTTGTTGTTTTGTTTTGTTTTGTTTTTTTTTGTTGTCAAATTTTGGCTATTGTATATTTGAGCTAATTGTATATCAATGTTTATATCTGAGAGTTTTGTTTATTTTTGTAAACTTGTAAAAATGTTAAATTTCTAATAAAAATATCTATAAAAAAAAATATCGAGATGACTTAGAGGAGGCAAGTATTTGACTGTCTTAGCTTCCCAGGAAGAATCCTTGGTATTTGTGACAGGGCCAGGATTAATAATCAAATAGTAGAACTGAAGAAGTGAATACATTCACTTCACATCACTAATAATGCAATTGCAGAGGGCAACTGAGCAAGGTGGGAATTAAGGAGAGAAATCCAGGGGAAGGACTTACTTGGTGAAGTTAGCTGTCGGTGAAGAGTTGTTGTTATACTTGTGAAGGTATACTGGAGCACAGTTTTAGACTCTAGGGAAGCTTAGACCTAAGAACGGAGAGTGAACAATCAAAATAGGAGCCGTCATTGTAACATTCCATGAGGAAATGATTCTTGAGAGGGAGTTTCAATGCCAGTTCAGTAACAATGAAGAATTACAATGCCTTGTTCGGCTTAATGATTATAAGGTGACCAATGGTAGTCACTAACATCTGGAGGAAGTTGCTGAAAAATCAATTGAATTTGATGTGCACTGTGGTCTGTTCGATCACCGTCAATTACCCATATTTACCACGTGTTAATTCCAGGTTTTGGAAATAAGTTGGTGCATGTATTGTAGATTGTACTACTGTTATAGAGTTAAGTTGGTTGCTCTTTGTTCAAAACCATAGAACCTTGTGACTTTATTCCGTTAAAAGTACCCTGGATCTCACACATTGTCTATTTTAAAAGGAAAGTAACTGATACCTGGCCAGATACCGTAGCATAGAGTTTTCTGGGAATCTACCATTTTTGTTAAAACTTTGGCTGAACCATTGAATGGAGAAAGAGTCTGGGACTTTCCTTACACAAGCCAATTTTGCTATTGCACACAGTTGGATTTCAGGTACATGGAATGGATCCAAATGGCAATCTGCCCACTGTAAATTCAGGTCGTTATCCTTCTCCTTATCCCATTGACAGTGCCATGTTCCCAAATTACATGACTTGTTCTATTGTGAATTCCCACTTACATTAATAACTAGGCTTAGTTCAAATCATGTGAAGCTAGGAAATAAGTAACATAATAGATACAAAACTGATTACAAAGCAAAATCCAGAATCTGAAGCGAGCTATTCAAATTGGTAAAAGACGGGAAGTGCTTTGATGATGGCTACTGGGACCACAGCTGTTTAACATTTACAAAAACAACATGGACTCCAGAATCAGATGCACCTTATTTTAAAATTTATGAATTTGTAAATTTAAACTGTAGTTAACAGAGTTAACACAGAGTGAGATGGTGACACAATGCAGGAGGACATTTAAAAAGCTAATTCAATGGACATGTTGGCCAGTGAATTCTATGTAGTTAAATGTCAGGTTCTATATTAAGTAGGAAGAACAATGAAAAGGAGGCCATTGAAAAATATGAGGAACAGTAGAATCTGCAAGTATGGATTTACAAATGTTTAATATAGAGATATATTTTCATAAAGCCATTAGAAAAACAAATAAACAAAGCACTGGAGTTCATTTTTTTCATGGGGTGGTCTTGAAAAGTGTTCTGTCTGCACTTCACTCAATCAAATTTACTGCATTCTCTGCTCACCATGTGGTCTCCTCCATGTTGGGGAAACAAAGCATAGTCTGGGTGACTGCTTCATAGAACACCTACGTTCTGTCTGCAAAAAATACTCTGAGCTTTCAGTTGCCTGCCACTTGAACACATCACCCTGTTCCCTGGCCAACATCTCTGACTCAGGCTTGCTGCAGTGCTCCAACATAGCTCAGCGCAATCAGGAAAAATAGCATCTCATTTTCTGCTTGGAGATCCTGCAGCCTTCTGGACTCAATCTCGAATTCAACAATTTTAATGGTTGAGGCACTTTCTCCCATGTCCTTAACCCAACCCCCACATACCAGGTCTTCCTATCACATGGTCTGCTATTACACACAACCCATTGTTAGACTCCAATAGTCCCTATTAGTAGATATTCATTCTCCTCGGCTGACCATTACCGACTCCTTTGTCTATCCCACTGTTCTTCTCTCTTTTTGGGTTCTAACTCCATCTAATGTTCACTCCTTACCCTTTCCCCTCATCGTAACTTCTGCATAAAAAACAACCTTTCCCTAGCTGCCATCAGTTCTGAGGAAGGGTCGCTGGACCCAAAACATTAACTCTGATTGCTCTACACAGGTGCTGCCAGACCTGCTGAGCTTTTCCAGCTGTTTCTGTTTTTGTTTTGAGAAAGATATTTTGGTAAAAATATCTGGCAGTATGTGTAATTAAACAACCTAACCACTAGGTGGAGGTATGCTCAATTTTTCAAAGAATCTTTGGAATAAGCATGTGGGTTTGCTTGCACTGCCATCTTTTTCATGGTGCAGGGTGGCACTGACCACTTACACCATGGAGTTCCAAGCAACTTATCATTTTATAGCTGTTTATTTATGGATTAATTACAGATTTAGTGATCTACATCCCACTTACAGTGCTCTTCCAAACATTCTCCTGCTAGATGATGTAGCTGGACATAAGGTGGCTGCTCTGTGCTGTCAGGCTTGTTTCAAAATCCAAGATAAAAAAAAATGTGAAATGAAGGCCATCCGACAGAGTGCCATCTGCGAACATCTGTACTTCCTGCACAAATGCCTAAGAAAACAGGTACTACCTAAATGTCTTAAATACAAACCTCCCCTTAACACCCCACTAGCCAAAAGAATAGCAGAGCAAAATGGCCGCAGAATGCTGAGAGAAATGATTAATGATGCCCACAACAGACTCTATAAATACAACCGGGAAATGTTGCATCAAAAATCTTTATTCACTCATACAACAGACCTTGAATGGACAGACACAGTACAACAAGCCATAGATACTAAACAGTGACAAACACAGAAAATGAAAAAAACTAGACCTACAAATAAAACTAGAAAACTTATACAAAGCAATAACACTGACAACTCAAAAGTATGGATAAAAAACTTATCTGACTGACCCCTAACAGACACTGAAAAAACCGTCTTAGTAAGACGATTAAATTAAACTTCCAAGATGCGGACAAGAAAGATTTCTTAGCAGCGTTAGAAACAATACTGAAAGACAACCAACTCACAGAAGAAATCCAACAAACTGTGAGACAGGTAGTCGCACCAACACTAAACAGAAAAAAGGAAGGAAACACACTCAATACACAAGAAAAAAAAGCACTAGAAAGACCAAAAAAACATTGTTATGCTACCTGCAGATGAAGGACACTTGACAGTCATTTTAAATCAAAGAAACTACATTGAAAAAGTGAATGGACTACTTACAGATACCAGCACTTACCAACAAGTGGTGATAGACCCCACTCCATAACTAAAGAACCAAATCAGAGCCCTACTCAAAAAACTTCAGAAATCTGGAGAAATAAATAAGACTGACTTCCAAAAAAATGAAACCAGACGGATCCAACACACCACACTTCTATGGATTACCCAAAATTCACAAACAGGAGCCCCCCCCCCCCCCCCCCCCCCCCCCGACCCATAGTCTCGCTACCTGGAACGCCAACTTACAGACTGGCCAAGGAGCGACACCAAACACTAAAACACTGAGTAGAAGACTCACGCCACTCCATCCACTCCACCCAAGATTTTCTGAAGACCATCAAAGACACTAAGGTAGAAGAGGATGAAATAATGGTCTCCTTTGATGTAACAGTCCTGTTCACATCCATCAACATCAACCTGGCCAACACTGACTACACTATTAGAAGACACATGCACCAATGACCACCAACTTTATCAGGAAGGACAGTATCACCAAGCTAATGGACCTATGCCTTACCACCCACTTCACCTTCAACAAAAAAACCTACCGACAAACCAACGGAACAGCCATGGGATCTCTGATATCAGGGTTCTTAGCAGATGCAGTAATGCAGTGACTCGAACAAACGGCTCTGCCAACCCTCCAACCCAAACTTTGGGTCCACTATGTGACTTTGTCATCTTTGTCATCCCTAAACAAAACAAATTAGAGAAAATCTTTAAGACCATCAATAACACCCTTACTGGCATCAAATTCACTAAAGAGGAGGAAAACAACAAAAAACTGCCATTCCTAGACATCACAGTAGAGCAAACAACCAATGGGGAACTTCAAACCAGCGTCTACAGGAAAACAACACATACGCAATAAATATTGAGCTAC
Organism: Chiloscyllium plagiosum; assembly: GCF_037043375.1. Lineage (NCBI taxonomy): Eukaryota > Metazoa > Chordata > Chondrichthyes > Orectolobiformes > Hemiscylliidae > Chiloscyllium > Chiloscyllium plagiosum. The sequence goes on from NW_028270161.1 coordinate 48,100,341, forward strand.
AGAAGCAATCACCCCAACATTCACAAACAAAGCTGCATCAGAACATTATTCCAATGAGCCACCACACACTGCAGCACAGAGAAACTACGCAAAGCAGAGGAAAATCACTTATACAGTGTATTCAAAAAGAACAGGTACCCACTGAACACAGTCCGCAGATTTCTCAGCAACAAACCCAAACGAGCAGACAAAAAATCTCCAGAAACCCTAGCCACTCTCCTCTCCATCAAAGACATCTCAGAAATGACTGCCAGACTACTTAGATCCCTTGGCATTATGGTAGCCCACAAACCCACCAACACACTAAAACAGCAGCTAATGAACTTGAAAGACCCTATACAGGCAACAAGCAAAACTAATGTAAATAACTTAACACTGTGCAAGAACTGTAACAAACCCTACATTGGGCAAACGGGCAGAAAGCTAACCACCAGGATACATAAACATCAACTAGCCACAAAAAGGCATGACCCTCTCTCACTAGTATCCTTACATACAGATAAGGAAGGACACCACTTTGACTGGGACAACACGTCCATCCTAGGACAAGCCAAACAGAGACACACACAAGAATTCCTAGAAGCATGGCATTCCAACCGGAACGCTATCAACAAACACATTGACTTGGACCCAAATTACCACCCCCTGAGAAAAAGAACAGGGAAATGACATCACCATAGGAAATGACATCACCAACCCAAACAAACCCAAACATATAAATAGAAAGCAGGAATCATCAGCAGTGCTTCACCCGGAGGACCACTGAAGATGTTACCTAGTATGGTGATGAAACGTCTGAAAATGAACCTTCCAGCTCAGCGAGCAAACCTACTTCCAGATCCAAGATCCCCTCCCAACCATCCCCATCAACTTCTGATAAATGTAATCTGAGCCAAAAGAGGGTCAGTTAGCTCAGTTGCATAGGTGAGGAGAAAGTGAGGTCTGCAGATGCTGGAGATCAAAGTTGAAACTTTATTGCTGGAACAGCACAGCAGGTCAGGCAGCATCCAGGGAACAGGAGATTCGACGTTTCGGGCACAGGCCCTTCTTCAGGAAGAAGGGCCTGTGCCCTTCTCCTGAAGAAGGGCCTGTGCCCGAAACGTCGAATCTCCTGTTCCCTGGATGCTGCCTGACCTGCTGTGCTGTTCCAGCAATAAAGTTTCAACAGTTGCATAGGTGGCTGGTTTGCATTGCAGAGTAACGCCAACATCATGGGTTCGATGACTACACTGGCTGAGATCACTATGAGTATCTATGATCTTGGGGCAGCACGGTGGCTCAGTGGTTAGCATTGCTGCCTCACAGCACCAGGGATCCAAGTTCGATTCCAGCCTTGGGTGACTGTGTGGACTTTGCAAATTCTCCCCGTGTCTACATGGGTTTCCTCCGGTTTCCTCCCACAGTCCAAAGATGTGCTGGTCAGGTGAATTGGCCATTCTAAATTGTCCATAATGTTAGGTGCATTAGTTAGAGGGAAATGTGTCTGGGTGGGTTAGTCTTCAGAGGGTCGGTGTGGACTTGTTGGGCCGAAGGGCCTGTTTCCACACTTAGGTAATCTAATCTATCACTAATCTAACAGGGTTGAGAAACAAGATCTAGTCAAAAAAATAAATGTTGTCTTTAATGGTTGGTTTATAGATGCAGACAGCACAAGTTCAATTCCTGCATCAGCTGGGGTTACCATGAAGGACTCTCCTTCTCAACCTCTCACCTCGACTGAGGCTTGGTGACCCTCAGGTAAAATAGTACCCATCTTCCCTCTCTAATGAGAGCCCTATGGTCTGGGGGGACTATTGCAGCTATAAATGAGTTAATCTTTTATTCTGTACAAATACCTGTAATGTTAACTTTTCATGTGTAGCATGCTGTCTTAAGTATAGAGATATTTTACATTGGCCTTTTAAAACTAAACCAATCCTGAAAATGCATTTTTCTCTTCAATGTAGTGTAGATGGCACAGTTCCTTTGATCTTAAAGACTACAAAAGCAAAACACAAGCTTTGAATCTTAGATTCTGTTACACTCAAAGTTTCATTTAGCCCAAGAATTATTGTTGACATGCAAGAATAGTCACATCTGTTATTCCCTAAAGCATCAAAACTGCAACGTTAGTATATAATTCTCATATATTAAAGGCAAACTGAACACATGTTAGATTATCTTAAATGATTATATTTTGTCATTCCTAAATCAACATTTATGGCCTGACTAGCACACTACCCCACACATGTTTACCAAGTGTTATGTGATTAACAACTCGACTCACTGTTGTTGATGCTTCAGAAGTTCAAGATAGAATAGAGAACAGTACAGCACAGGAACAAACCCTTTGGCTCACCAATTCTGTGCAGACCAGGATGTCATTCTAAACTAATCCCACATGCCTGTACATGGTCTGTATCCATCTCATCCCTGCCTGTTTATGTCTGTGCCTAAATGCCTCTTAAACATTGTTGTCACATTGATTCTACCACTTCCTCTGGCAGCACATTCCAGGTGACTATCACCCTCTGTGTGAAAAACTTGCCTCAATTATCTTTAAACTTTCTCTCTCTCACCTTACACCTATGCCTCCTAATATCTAACTATCCACCCTATCCACGCCTCTCATAATTTTATACACTTCTCTCAGCCTCTGATGCTCTAGCACAAACAGTTCATGTTTGTCCAACCTCTCCTGATGGCTAATACACTCCAATCCAGGTAATCCTGGTTTTGCACCTCTGCAAAGCCTCCATGCCCTTCCTGTAGTGTGATGATCAGAACTGCATACAATACTCCAAATGTGGCCTCACTAAAGTCTTAGGCAGCTGCAACGTGACTTGACAACTTTTATATTCAGTGACCCAACTGATGAGGGGGAGCATGCCAGATGACTTCTTTACCATTTTGTTCCCTTGTTTTGCCACTTTCCAGGAGCTATGGACTTGCACCCCAAGACCCCTCTGTACATCAATTCTCTTAAGGGTCCTGCCAATTACTGTAAAATTTCCTGTTGGATTTGACCTCCCAAAATGCATCAGCTCACACTTGTTCGGATTAAACTCCGTCCAGCATTTCTCTGGCCAACCTACCAAGTGATCTATACCTTGCTGTATCCTTTGACGGTCTTTGTCACTGTCCACAATTCCACCAATTATTGTGTCATCTGCAAACTTACTAATCAGATCACTGACTTTCATTCAAATCATTTATGTATATTACACAGACCAGAGGTTGGCTCGGTGGCTCAGTGGTTAGCACTGCTGCCTTACAGTGACAGGGGCCTGGGTTTGATTCCAGCCTCCGTCCACTGTCTTGTGGAGTTTGCACATTTTCCCTCTGTCTGCATAGGTTTCTTCCAGGTGCTCTGATTTCCTCCCACAATCCAAAGTTGTGCAGGTTAGGTGAATGCTAAATTGCCCATAGTGTTCAGGGGTGTGTAGGTTAGGTGCATTAATCAGGGGTAAATGTAAAGGATTGGGTCTCGGTGGGTTACTCTTTGGAGGGTCGGTGTGGACTTGTTGGGCTGAAGGGCCTGTTTCTACTGTAGGTCCCAGCATTAATCCTTGTAAGCCACCACTGGTCAAAGACCTCCAATCAGAAAAGCATCCCTCCACAACTACCCTCTGTTTTCTATGACCAAGCCAATTTTGTATCCGAAATGCCAACCCACCATGGATCCCATGTGACTTCAATTCTCTGGACCAACCTCCTATGAGTGGCAGCATTCCAGAATTTCAGTCAATGCAAGGGTCCTATATGGTCAGTGCTGCCACCTGTTGGATTAAGTAGGTCCTGACACCAATATCCCAGCCAACCTTTCCTCCTTTAACCAGAAACAGTGGAGCTGCTGGAAGCAGGTGTATTGCAACAGTGATTACCCTTCAAAAGGCATTCATTAATTGAGATGAAGATCTGGAAGATGTTATGTAAACATAAACATGTGACCCATGACCTCCAGAATTGTTCCAGAAATATTGACATTGTTTTCATGAGCATGGAGGAAAACTCGAAGAATGGAAGCTATACCCAGCCGGACATTGCAATTTGGAACTGCCTGGCCGGGTGCTAACGGTCACATTGTTTCCGGCTGAGCTGTTGTTTACATCTTGAACCAACCTGCTTTGTTTAAAGAATGGTACACAGAGTTAGTGACACTCAGTAGGAAGCCAGAAACATAGCGTCTCAAGGACACGCTGAAGATTCAAAAGTTATGTTCTGTGACCGCTGAATACAGAAATTTGTCACCTCTTTGGATCTTGATGCTCCTGACTGATGCCAGTTATGTACAGAGGCTACAGAATCTTTGAGGAAGGTGCAAAAAAGGGATGAAAGGGACAACCTGGAGCCCAGCCCACTCTGCTTTTTGCACCCTCTTCAAGACATCTCCAGACAGCACCTTCGACTGGCAGCCGAGCCTCACAGCATCTCCGGCTCCTTGTACCTCGTGGTGAACACCATCAGCCTGAGCAGACCCAGAGAAGCCACCTCGGTGAGACAACACGAAGACCAGCAACAGGTCTCGACAAGACGGAAAACTCAAATCAATGACTGCAGATCCTGAAATATCAGTCAACCCATAGAGACTGAGGAATAACCTATGCCAGTCTTACTGAATGGATATTACAGTCATGGAGACGTGCAGCACAGTAACGGACCCTTCGGTCCAACTTTAGTCATCCAGCATTCCCTATACCTACCAGCCTTTCCTTTCACCTTAATACTTTCTCTGGATTCTCATTATCTCTTTTCTGAAGGCTTCCCATTTTCCAGCCATCCCTTTACCTGTGAACATTTGCCCCCAATTAGCTTTTGAAATTTCTTGCCTAATACCATCAAAATTGGCCTTTCTCCAGTTTAGACCTTTAACTTTTAGATCTGGTCTATCCTTTTCCATCACTATTTTAAATCTAATAGAATTATGGTCACTGGCCTCAAAGTGCTCCCCCACTGACACCTCAGTCACCTGCCCTGCCTTATTTCCCAAGAGTAGGTCAAGTTTTGCACCTTCTCTAGTAGTTACATCCACATACTGAATCAGAAAATTTTCTTGTACACACTTAACAAATTCCTCTCCATCTAAATGCTTAACACTATGGCAGTCCCAGTCTATGTTTGGAAAGTTAAAATTCCCTACCATAACCACCCTATTATTCTTATGGATAGCTGAGATTTCCTTACAAATTTGTTTCTCAATTTCTCTCTGACTATTAGGGGGTCTATAATACAATCCCAGTTAGGTGATCATCCCTTTCTTATTTCTCAGTTCCACCCAAATAACTTCCCTGGATGTACTTCCGGGAATATCCTCCCTCAGCACAACTGTAATGCTATCCCTTATCAAAAATGCCACTCTCCCTCCTCTCTTGCCTCCCTTTCTGTCCTTCCTGTAGCATTTGTATCCTGGAACATTAAGCTGCCAGACCTGCCCATCCCTGAGCCATGTTTCTGTAATTGCTATGATATCTGAGTCCCATGTTTGTAACCATGCCCTGAGTTCATCTGCCTTCCCTGTTAGGCCCCTTGCATTGAAATAAATGCAGTTTAATTTATTAGTCCTACCTTGTCCCTGCCTGCCCTGACTGTTTGACTCACTTCTGTTCTCAACTGTACCTGTCTCAGATTGATCTCTTTCCTCACTATCTCACTGGGTCCCACCCCCCCACCTTACTAGTTTAAATCCTCCCAAGCAGCTCTAGCCAGTATATTAGTCCCCTTCCAATTTAGGTGCAATCCGTCCTTCTTGTGCAGGTGTTGTCTACCCCAAAAGAGATTCCAATGATCCAAAAATGTGAATCCTTCTCCCATACACCAGCTCCTCAGCCATGCATTTATCTGCTCTATCCTATTCCTGCCCTCACTAGCTCGTAGCACTGGGAGTAGTCCAGATATTACTACTCTCAAGGATCTCCTTTTTAAAATTCCTGTTTAATTCTCTGTAATCTTCCTTCAGAATCTCAACCTTTTCCCTTCCCATGTTGTTGGTTCCAATGTGGACAATGACCTCCTGCTGGGCCCTCTCCTCCTTGAGAATATTCTGCACCCTCTCTGAGACATCCTTGATCCTGGCACCAGGGAAGCAACATACCATTCTGATTTTTCGCTGCTGGCCACAGAAACATCTGTCTGTACCTCGGACTAGAGAATCCCCTAACACAATTGATTTCTTGGAACCCGATATACCCCTCATTGCATTAGAGCTAGTCTCAATACCAGAAACTTGGCTGTTCGTGCTACATTCAAGTGTGAATCCATCACCCCCTACATTTTTCAAAACAGCATACTTGTTTGAAATGGGGATAGCCACAGAAGGCTCCTACACTACCTGCCTACCTCTCTTACCTTTCCTGGAGTTAACCCATCTATGTGACTGCGACTTTTCCCCCCTTCCTATAACTGCCATCCATCACATACCGTTGCTGTTGCAAATTCCTCATTGCCTCTAACTGTCACTCCATTCGATCTGATAAGATTCACAACCAACAGCATTTATTGCAGATCTAATCCACAGTAACCCGTTAACTCTCCTTAAACTCCCATATCTGACAAGAAGTGCATATCACTGTACTAAAGGCTATTTTTCCTCCTTCATAATCTACAGACCCAGAAAATAACACTGTCTTATTTCCCTGCAAAAACACTGCTCCAAGTTCAAACTATTCACTTATCTGTTTCTGTGCAGTGACTTCACCCAAACAGTTTCTCCAAGATTAGTTGTGAAATTCACTGTTTGTTAATTTTCCCAGACACACTCCGATGTCCAGTGATACATGAATTCAAACAGCAAAGGCAGTAACTGTGCAGGTTGACTGTGATGTCAGTTTATTTCTCTCTCTCTCTCCAACACTGACCTCACCATGTGCTTCCTTTGTCTGTACCTTTCCCTTTCTAAAACTGCTGTTGTTTTGACTTTTTTTTCCCAAAGTTCCAAAACAATGCAACAGCATATAAAACAGTAATTGCTGCTCCTGGAATTCGAGGAAATCACCTCCAGCACCTAAAATACCTCATAAAAGAAGCAGCTCTTACTGCCAGAAACTTTTCCCGTCCTCCAATTTGGATATGCATGAGGCAAGATCAACATTAGCAAGATTAGCTTTAGTTGAAGTTAGAGAGTCCATTCATCAGTCTAATAATGGCAGGGAAGAAGCTGTTCTTGAACCTGTTAGTGTTCAGGCTGTTGTATTTTCTGCCTGACCGAAGAGGTTGTAGGAGAGCATTACCAGGGTGGGAGGGGTTTGTGATGAAGTTGGCAGCCTTTCCGCAGTAATAAGAAGTGTAAATGGAGCCCATGGATGGGAGGTTGGCTTCCGTGATGGTCTGGGCTGTGCACACAACCTTCTGTAGTTTCTTACAATCCTAGGCAGAGCAGTTGCCGTATCAGGGCATGATGCTCCTGGATAGAATGCTTTCTATGGTGCATCTGCAGAGGTTGGTACGGGTTGTTATGGACCGGGAGAATTTCCTGAGCTGCCTGAGGAAAAAGAGGCTTTGCTGTATCTTCTTGATGTTGCTTCTACATGGGAGGTCCAGGACAGTTGTCAGTTATTGTCTCTTCTAGAATGGCTGTAAAGAATGAGTGTAAGCAAAATTAAGCAAAGCTAAATACTTCAAGCTATATTCCACAATTTCATTAAGAAATCACTCCAGTATTCTGTATCTCTTTTGATTCTTTACCATAATATATGCCTGTTCAGCATCATTATTTATATGCACTGTTATACCTAGTACTGGTAAATCATACTGGGAACCTTCAGTCATTGCTTTTAAACATTGAACACAAGTAAGTTGTTAAGATGGCTGCCACAATCATGAGACTTTTGATTTTTGGAATATAGACATTATCAGTAAAGTGTTCATTGGACCATAGGGCTGCTCTATCATTAGAGAGAGATGACTAATAGTCGTTTAACCTGAGCGTTTATATGCCTCAAGTGAAGGGAGGGATTGAGAAGAAGAGTCCTTCATAATAATCTCAAGAATTGAACCTATGATATTGGTTTCACTCTGTTCATCAAATGAGTTAACCAACCCCACATAGACAGCATTGAAACAACCCTTAGACTCAGCACCACCTTCCTAACCTGCAATCTTCTTCCTGACCTCTTCGCCCCCACCCCCTCTCCGGCCTATCATCCTCATCTTAACCTCCTTCCACCTATCACATTCCCAACGCCCCTCCCCAAGTCCCTCCTCCCTACCTTTTATCTTAGCCTGCTTGGCACACCCTCCTCATTCCTGAAGAAGAGCTTATGCCCGAAACGTCGATTCTCCTGTTCCTTTGATGCTGCCTGACCTGCTGCACTTTTCCAGCAACACATTTTTCAGCTCTGATCCCCAGCATCTGCAGTCCTCACTTTCTTCTAGTTGATTTTAACCTACTGCGAATCCTCTTGCAAGGATGCCTACCTTGAAGAAGCTCTCCTCCTCCCTCTACAAGGATCTCAGTGAGTCCCTCTCTCACTGCACACCCCAGGTCATCTCATCTGTCCTGAAGCTCTTCAGTCACGTCCTCAAACAGACTCGCTACCATCTCCTTCCTCAGCACCTGCCTACGGAACCGACTGACCCCGCATGGACTCCAAACTACGTTCAGACCAACAAAATTTGGACCCAACCAGGACAACCAGTACCTACAACAAATCTGAAGCCTCCAGCAACAGAGCTCCCTCCGGATCCTCCACTCCACACTTCTAGCCATGCGCCGCTACCTACATTCCCTGCAATCAGCCCTACCCCAGCTCAGGACAACACTCTCACAGACCTGTAAAGGTCCTCTACTGTTCTTCATCCACAGAAGAATCCATACACTAAACAAACAGTTCTTCCTGGCCATATCGGAAATTAAAGACAGTAAGTACCAAAAACTTTCATGTACTTACCCTCACACTCCGATTCCTCAATCATTCCAGAATGTTCCATCGGCCTCCGGAAGCGCTCGGGCGCCATTAACCACGCGGCCATTGCAGCAACCGCCGCCGCGAACCATGATGTCACTTCCGCCCCCACCGGCCATGCAGCCTCGGCGATCGTCGCCCAGACAACCACCTCCACGATCGCCAGGAAGACCGTCGCCAACAGATTCGCAGCCTCCGCGGGGTCCACAACCACCGGGAACAACACCGTTTCTGCATTCGCCGTAGCCACTTCCACCCCCAGAGTTGCCGTCGCAGCATCTACATCCACCCCCCAGTGACGTCACTCACCTGCACATTGACCACGCTGAATGTGTCTCCGCCCCCGCGCCGATCTCCGCCCCCACACCTAACCCCGCCCCCCACGCCGATCCCCACCCCTGTGCCTAACCCCGCCCCCTCTCCCAGCTCCAGCCCCACACCAGGTCCCAGGTCCTAGCTCCCAGCCCTGCCGTATTTTCACCATCCCTCCAGACATCCCCCTCTCTGAGGATGAAAGATCAGTCCTCAGCAGAGGCCTCACCTTCATCCCCCTACGCTCCCAGATTAACGAATTCAACATGCGGCGAGAGATCGAGCATTTCTTCCGCCGCCTTCGCCTCCGCGCCTACTTCTCCAACCAGAACTCTAGCCCACTCTCTGACGACCCCTTCTCCTTGACCCCTTTAGTCCAAGAACACCCCATCCACCTGGACACTCCGTGTGGCCTCTTACCCGCCCTTGATCTCTTCATAGCCAACTGCCACCATGACATTGACCGCTTCAACCTCTCCACCCCTCTCACCCACTCCAACCTCTCACCCTCGGAACGTGCAGCCTTCCACTCCCTCCGTTCCAACCCCAACCTCACCATCAAACCGGCAGACAAGGGAGGCGCGGTGGTAGTTTGGCGCACTGATCTTTATATTGCTGAGGCTAAACACCAGCTCGCGGACACCTCCTCCTACTGCCCCCTTGACCATGACCCCACCTCCCACCACCAAACCATCATCTCCCAGACCATCCAGAACCTCATCACCTCAGGGGATCTCCCATCCACCGCCTCCAACCTCATAGTCCCACAACCCCGCACCGCCCGTTTCTACCTCCTGCCCAAAATCCACAAACCTGACTGCCCCGGCCGACCCATTGTCTCAGCCTGCTCCTGCCCCACTGAACTCATCTCTGCATACCTCGACACGGTCCTGTCCCCGTTAGTCCAAGAACTCCCCACCTACGTTCGGGACACCACCCACGCCCTCCACCTCCTCCATGATTTTCACTTCCCCGGCCCCCAACGCCTTATCTTCACCATGGACATCCAGTCCCTATACACCTCCATCCCCCATCACGAAGGACTCAAAGCCCTCCGCTTCTTCCTTTCCCGCCGTACCGACCAGTACCCTTCCACTGACACTCTCCTTCGACTGACTGAACTGGTCCTCACCCTGAACAACTTCTCCTTCCAAACCTCCCACTTCCTCCAAACCAAAGGAGTAGCCATGGGCACCCGCATGGGCCCCAGCTATGCCTGCCTCTTCGTAGGATATGTGGAATAGTCCATCTTCGCAGCTACACTGGCACCACCCCCACCTTTACCTCCGCTACATTGATGACTGTATCGGCGCTACCTCGTGCTCCCACGAGGAGGTTGAACAGTTCATCCACTTTACTAACACCTTCCACCCCGACCTCAAATTTACCTGGACCGTCTCAGACCCCTCCCTCCCCTTCCTAGACCTCTCCATCTCTGTCTCGGACGACCGACTCAACATGGACGTATACTATAAACCGACTGACTCCCACAGCTACCTAGACTACACCTCCTCCCACCCTGCCCCCTGTAAAAATGCCATCCCATATTCCCAATTCCTTCGCCTTTGCTGCATCTGCTCCCAGGAGGACCAGTTCCAATAACGAACAACCCAGATAGCCTCCTTCTTCAAAGACCGCAATTTCCCCTCAAACGTGGTTGACGATGCTCTCCATTGCATCACCTCCACTTCTCGCTCCTTCACCCTTGAAACCCGCCCCTCCAATCGCCACCAGGACAGAACCCCACTAGTCCTCCCCCACCAACCTCCAGATACATCGGATCATCCGTCGTCATTTCCGCCACGTCCAAACGGACCCCACCACCAGGGATATATTTCCCTCCTCACCCCTATCAGCGTTCCGGAAAGACCACTCCCTCCGCCACTCCCTTGTCAGATCCACACCCCCCACCAACCCAACCTCCACTCCCGGCACCTTCCCCTGCAACCGCAAAAAATGCAAAACTTGCTCCCATACCTCCCCCCTCACTTCCCTCCAAGGCCCCAAGGGATCCTTCAATATCCATCAGAAATTCACCTGCACCTCCACACACATCATTTACTGCATCCGCTGCACCCGATGTGGCCTCCTATACATTGGGGAGACAGGCTGCCTACTTGCGGAACGTTTCAGAGAACACCTCTGGGACACCCACACCAACCAACCCAACAGCCCCGTGGCTGAACACTTTAATTCCCCCTCCCACACCGCCAAGGACATGCAGGTCCTTGGCCTCCTCCATCGCCAGACCATGGCAACACGACGCCTGGAGGAAGAGCGACTCATCTTCCGCCTAGGAACCCTCCAACCACAAGGGATGAATACAGATTTCTCCAGCTTCCTCATTTCCCCTCCCCCCACCTTTTCTCAGTCCCAACCCTCGAACTCAGCACCGCCTTCTTCTTCACGATCTCACCGCCCCCACCCCCTCTCTGGCCTATCACCCTCACCTTAACCTCCTTCTACCTATTGCATTCCCAACACCCCTCCCCCAAGTCCCTCCTCCCTACCTTTTATCTTAGCCTGCTTGGCACACCCTCCTCATTCCTGAAGAAGGGCTTATGCCCGAAATGTCGATTCTCCTTTGATGCTGTCTGACTTGCTGCGCTTTTCCAGCAACACATTTTTAACCTCTGATCCCCAGTATCTGCAGACCTCACTTTCTCCCAGCATTGAAACACCACTGAGTACCTAATATGGACATAGGTGAGGGTATTTCATAGCCAGCTGTGAAAGTTACACATCTCATTGTTTATGAATAGGCCAGAATCTGATAACGTTATAGTTCCCAGGTAGCTTATTTTCATTAAGGAGAAAAGGGTATATAAAAATTCTGTGGTTATTATCATCTTCCCTTTGCACCACAATGGCCTCTCCCATCCAAAGTAGATATGGTGAACTTTAACCCACCCAGCAGTCATGTGATCCAGATTGGTTTCTAGAATTGTGCTCTTAATATCTCAGGACCCAGCAGATCAGTAGCTCTGACGAAGAGTCATCTAGACTCGAAACATGAGCGTACTCTCTCTCCATGGATGCTGCCTGACCCTCTGTGATCTCCAGCATTTGTTGTTTTCCGTTAACTTTCAGCCAGTCTGAGAATCTGATTCTGAAGAGAGCTATAAGTTAGCAAGCAGACAAGGTACTTAAACTGTTCCAGTTTCAAATGAGCCTAGATATTCAACTGCAAGAAATCTCAGCCTACTGTGAACCCTTCGCTTTACAAGGTCCTGATTTCAATTTTAAGCCACTGGGTTATATAAAGAAATCACAAATCAGCCATGTGGAAGAAAGGTTAAGGTAAATCAGGAACTGAATTAATTATCATCTGTATACATGCACTATTTAATCTATATCCGTATTTGTCTGTATGTGGGTTTGTGAGACTAAACATGTGGCTCTGTGTGAATTCAGGTAAAGTGTATGAGAATAAATAACCTTCTTCGTTTAAACTCAGAGAAGAAATACACACTCAGAGAAAAAAAGTACGCCTGTTTTCCCAACAAAGTAACAGAACATATACATTTTGTCCACGACAGAATAGGGATCCAAAACAAGCAAAATTAAGAAACTAGGGAAATAAATGATTCAAACTATACTTTGTAATTTCATTCAATTCATAAATTACTTCACTCCCATGTCTCTGCTTTTGCTATTGATTAATTATCTTAGTTTATTTCTATTTAGAATCAGAAGTTATATGCATTTAGTTTAAATCAAGCTTTTTAATTTTGCCAGGCTCCAGGGCTATCCACCAAATGGTAGTTTCAGAGTGTTGGTAAAAATGCTGACTGCTCATTAACAATTTTTGAGAAAAGTAAAGAAAGGAATTAATTAATCAGTGTGGACCATTGGTAATTAATATGCAATGTGAACTTAAATTAAGTATAAAGCCAGGCATTGGTAGGAGGCAGCAGAGTGTGTGAGGTCTTTAAAATCATCATGGGATGTGGGTGTCGTTTGCTGGTCTAACATTTAATACCTATCCTAAATTCCAGTCAGGAGGTGGTAACAAGCTGCCTTTTTGAACTGCTGCAGTTCCATTTGGTGTAGGGTGCACCCACAGTGTTGATAGGAAGGGTGTTCCATGGTTTTGACCCAGTGACACTGAAGGAACAGTGATATATTTCCAAATCAGAATGGTGAACAGCTTGAAAGGGAACTTATAGGTGGTGCTCCCATTGCAGAAGGTGATGGCTGTGAGTTTGTCCTTAATGAAAATAAGCTACCTGAAAACTATAAAGTTATCAGATTCTGGCCTATCCTTAAACAAAGAGACATGTAACTTTCACAGATGGCTATGAGATTCCCTCAGCTATGTCCATATTAGGTATTCACTGGTATCTTGCTGCTGCCAATGTGGGGTTGGTTAGCTCAGTTGATGAACACATTGTTTGTGATACTTGTCTAAGGAGCTTTGGTGCAATGTTCAGAAACTTTAGCGACTGCATAGACCTCAAAGAAGACTGCCAAATATGAGATGAATATTGCTTCAGCTCTCACTGATCTCTTGATATTTCCTTTCCTGACATGAGTTTGAATTTAATGTAAGGTCAAGGGGACCTCCAGGTATCTAGCAACAGCAATGCTATCAGTAAGTTAGCAACAAAGTGCTATAAAGAATTTTTACAGGCAACAAATCAAGGAAGTGAAATCTACTGATTAAACTCTAATTAAATATTATGGAAAACAAAACAATTGGAGTAGAAATTGAAATATCGGAATCAAGATGTTTTTTTAACAGAACTTGTTTTATCATACTCAAGAAATGAGACATCCTGTAAATATAAAATGAGTTGTTGAGTGATCTACAAACATATGAATTAGGAATAGAGCAGCATATTCGGCTCCATTTCCACTCCCTTCCAAGGCATCATGTTCCAAATTTGTACAGCCCTCTAAAAAAAACAGTTCCTGTGATCTGTGTCCTACAAGGGAGATCCCTAAGATGTAACTTTTGCAAAGGGTTTTACAGTTCACTAAATAGAGTGAAAAGGCAAATTCAGCAATTTCTATAAGTTTGCAGACTGGCAGCTGAATTAGAATTACTAACAACACCCTCTGATTTCCACATTTAACAGCACCTGTTTGACACTTGCAGAGAGCTAGCACTGATGAAATGGACTGAATGGCCATCAGCTGTTTTGTAACCATTTCATCATTCAACCTCCAGACTTTGCTGTCAGTTCTAGATGGTGAATGACTGGTGAATGCTGACAAATCCATTATCAACACCATCTAAATCCAGGCCATTGTTGCAACTGATGTGCGCAGATTGCAAAACCCATGGGGCCTTGTAAAATTAGCCTTTATATGTGTGTAAGGTATTGGACAAAAAAAAACTCAGTCCTCATCCCACCCCTGTGTCACGCCTGAAAAGAATGTAGATTCAGAGTCATATTGTGGTACTCCTGCCAAAGACCTGAACTCTTTGAGAGAAGTTCCTCATTTCCTCCACTGTAGCTTATATTGTAGGGGTACCTCCATTCACTGATATCATACTAGACCTTTTTATGACATGGTAAGAGGTTTCTTCTTGTAGGCATCAAAAGTAAAGCATTGGCAATGCTAAGTGTATGTCGTTGCCTTTGGTAGGGAATATTGCCAAGGGACTCCCTTCACAGCACAACGTAAGGCCAAACTGTCCCAAGACTAGTTAAGAAGAAAGTCTGAAATTCAACATGTGAGAAGGGTCCACAGTCATTGTTAAAGTGAAAGCTGTTCAAGAGTACAGTTTTACATTATCATCGACAATCTCGAATTAGCCCTCCAGGGCAGAAAGATGAACTCCTCAGGGTATTCCAACCTATTGCACTGCTGCATCGGCACGAGTTAAAGGTCTTTTGATTTAGTTTATTCCCAACTTTATTAGCAAATTATCATTCTAAAGTGCCCACGAGACATTTGCATTCTTTATTGCGAAAGAGTATTTTTTTCTCTCAGCGATTAATTCTAACTGTAGAAAGAATTCTGCTTCCAGAACCCGGAAACAATTTTCCTTGGGGAGTTTTCATTAACTGTTCTTTGGAGTATTACTAGTATCCATTAAAGAGGCAGTCAGTCTTAGAGGGGAATGAGGGAAGAAAATTTTATGTCACCATAGCAGCAGAAATGACCAAGTACAGTCATTTTGCTTCTCGAACACTATTGTTCACTCTTAGCCTGAATGCTATGCTTCTTCCAGAATCTGAATGGGGTAGAGATTATCCCCTCTATGTTGTAAATAGAAATAAGTGTCATTGTCACAGAGCACTTGTGGGGTCCATTTCTTGCAGAGAGTGCCCCCATCTTTAGCTTAATTCGATAGTTAGAACCTGCTCCAAGCTTTCTCCCTCCCGAAAGTTACGTGAGGGTTGGCACCTCAGAGTGAAAATAATTGAAAATGAACCGGTCCCTACTGGAAACAAAATCAGAAATTGCTGGAAAGTCTCAGCAGATCTGGCAGCATCTGTGGAGAGAAATCAGAGTTAATATTTCAGTTCCAGTGACCCTTCCTCAGAACCATACTGGACCTCTGTTTTGAAGTAAGGGTGTATCATTTGTAAGTTTTAACAGATTTTTTTCATCTTGGATGGTGAGTGAACCATACTTTATACTGTCTGGTGAGATACCTGTGGAGCCTCAATCACCAAGAGCAACACTCTCTGAGGAACAATTTCTATCAACACAACAGAACTATCTTGATCGTGCATCACCAAATCTGGACACAGTGTACAGGGGATCATACTCACTGGCGCTTACTGTCTCTCTCTTTCTCGTTCTTCCTATTTCAGATCAGTCATTCTCATTGGCAATATTTTATCCAGTGTCATTACCTTGGCAAAGATTGGTTCTGTGACTGACTGTTCAAATATTTTTGTTGCATAAACTACAGCCGCCTTATCTTCCTCCTTGCTCCTGACTAAATAAATTCAGCAGATTCGTTGTTAAATACACATCACTTGCTGTGACTATGTGTAGAAACGGTGCTATAAAGCGGTATTACTTTGTTACCCTATTTACATGGGTATCAGTGTTAAATCATAGGAATGTACTCTGCTTTGACTTGGTGGTGCTGTAGTGATCAGGGCTGTGTAGCAACGATAACATGAAAAGCCTTGTGCTAATTCATTAATATCCTAGTAGGAAAAGAACATTGCTTTCAACATAGACACAGAGAAGTTGATGATGAACTGATCAAACTGGACAGTGCTGTTATTCCAATGATGCAGGTTTGAAACTATACCGTAACACCTGAGCTATAAATCATGCATAGCTCACAACTGCAGTCTTGCTTTTTTATTCTGATATTAAATATCATGGAACAATGAGAACATGCCACCTTCTGATTGGGAAGGAGGTATTTCAATCGATTAATATCTCTGCAAGTATTCTGTTGAAAGAATGTCCAAGGCAGTTGTACCCACACAGCCAATTATTGACTTTATCATCACCTTCAAGTCTTTCATTTTGCTTTTGTGCTTTCCATTTTCATTCACTTTTTTATGAGCCAAAATCAAAAAGACATTTGTTCACAAACACACACGTAAGAGACATATACATAAAAAAAGGTAGGTTGTTTCCTCCAAATTCCAGTGAGTAATATCTACTTCACTAACTTGGCTTCTCCATAAATAAGACATTTCTTTGAGCAAGTTTTTTCACTGGAAAGGGTGAAGTCTCAACTAGTCAGCCAGCTCATGAGAAATATCAGCTATATCCAGTCTGCCTTCTAGTTAAATGATAGCAGTGGAAAGGTTAAAGTCTCTCCATAGTGGTCAGGGGGCTGCTGCTCTGGATGAACAAGTTCCTGAGCAGGGCTGACTCAGCATTTCCAGCACCATTGATCGGTGTGCTGGCAAGTGATGATTTCCAACAACCTGCAGACAAGTGAAAGGCAATGGAGATCACAACTACACTGAACTACCTACCGAAAGCTTTTTTCAAACCTGAGCTGGCAATGTGCGGGACATCTCCCAGCTGGCAGCCCACAAGTGCCTTTCTGAGCTCACCGATGCCCTTCATTGGAAAGCTGTCCAGTTCACCATTGACCCAAATGGCTAAGGTGCCCCAGCTACCAGACATACAGCCAATTCTAGCTTCCCTCAACTACAAAGGGCCATCAACTGCACACGTTTGCAGTCAGCGCTCCATGGGATCATTCAGCCAAATTCCTGAGCACGAAGAGATTCCACATCCTCAATACCCAGCTGATTTGTGATCAAAAGCATCAGTTCCTCCAGGGTGCTCCCACTATCCATAGAATCACAGAACTGTTACAACTCACAATGAGGCCATTTGCACATTGTACTTGCACTGACAAAAAGGAATATTCAGCCTCTTAAGACACTTTTGAAATCTTGATATTTCTGTCACTACTTCCCAGCCATCTACCAGATTCATTCCTCCCAATGACCAACCAGGTCATACCCTCTATCTGTCTTCACCTGTCCCCACTTCACCAACCTGCCCCCGCCACCCCCTTTATCTGCAGCTCCCCCTTCACCCACTCACAGTCCTGAAGAAGGGTTACACCCAAAACGTTGACTTCTCCAGTTCCTGATGCTGCCTGGTTTGCTGTGTTCTTCCAGTCTCCTGCTTGTCGACTTCAATTGTATCTTCCTGGAAGTTGGTAGTAGATGGACAGATCATATCACAAAATCACTGAATTGTTATGGTACAGAAGGAGGCCACCCTGCCCATTATGTCTAGTACCGATCTCCTCTCCATATCCATGCACACCATTTCTATATAATAATCATCAAATAACCTCTTGAATGCCTCAATTGAAACTGCCTCCACCACATTTCCAGGCAGTTCATTCAATATCCTAAGTATTTGCTGCGTGGGAAAGTTATTTCTCACATAGAATCCCTACAGTGTGGAAGCAGGCCTTTCCGCCCATCAAGCCCACACCAACCCTCTGAAGAGCTTCCCACCTTAACCCTGTAACCCTGCATTTCCCATGGCCAATCCACCTAACCTGCACATCTTTAGTCTGTGGGAGGAAGCCCATGCAGACATGGGGAGAATGTGCAAACTCCACCCAGACCGTCACCCGAGGCTGGAATCGAACATGGGTCCCTGACGCTGTGATGCAGCCGTGCTAACCACTGAGTCACCATGCCACCGTTGCTTTGGTTGCAAATCACTTTGTAAGGAGGTGAGAATGATGAAATTCATAATCTTAGTGTCTTTCAAGCACTACTTGTGGGTCAGGACAACGTCCCACCATCCTGCACATAAATCCACAGAATACTGGACCTTTGATCACCAGAAACTCTGTGACCTCTTACTTCTACACTCGCTGGGTACTACAGAACCTCCCAGCCAAATGCAAACCATCCTCTCAACCTGAAACAGTGACAGAAAACTCAAATAAGGTGTTGCCATTACAATCCCATGGACCTCTGCATTCCTGTCAGTGTGAATTTTCTCCCCTCATCTTTCTTTATTCGGACCAGGCTGTGGGTTTGCACTTTTCTTAAGGTACCAGCTATTTCTGCTGGTTTCCTCTTCTTATGCCCAGTTTTACTTGCCAACATATATTAACAAAATTGGCAGGAAATGTGGGTATAGTTAATAATGGCTGAATGTGCGTAACATCAGGGTTAATGAACCAATTATGCCCCCACGGGAACGTTCATCCCCTGTTGTTCTTTGATTTGCAAAGTGGCTCTTGATGTCAAGGTTAATGATTCTGGACATTAAGGTGAATGTTTTTGAGCAGTTCCAGTAAAATCAGGAGTTTGACCATGATACTTAATAAATTTTAAAAATACAATTCAGGAAATGTCAATGTCGCCAAGAGTAACTTGAATGCAGCTGTCAATACCACTTCAAAAGCCTTCCTGTTAGTTTGCTGCTGGCTTTCCTGCAATAAATTCCCCAAGTCTTTATTTTCTGTATGTTCAATGCCACAAGAACGAATAGATCAATTTCACAAAACAAGTGCCTCATTGCAGTTGCCTCTGGCAATGGGCTGATGGTTACACCATCTCATAGCGCATTAAGCAGAACTTAAAATAAATAATGAACACTAGAAGTTGAGAAACAAAGAAACCAAGGATATGATTATACATAAAAGACATAACTTTTGCAATTCATGCCTAAATCTGTTGTGGTATGGTTATTCACACACAAACATATCAAGTTCCACATTCCAATGTCATGAACAATCTGTCATTAGGAAAGCAAAGTATCCAACCAGGAATTGCCGATTCCCAGTTACAAAAAATGGCAACTCATCATTCATTGCCCAAGGAGGTTTTTTTTTTCCCCTTAAGAGGATTTCAAACACGAGTCTCAGGAACAGACCCAAAATTACTCCTCAGCCTAATTTTTCTGAAGATTGAACAGTAAAATGATATAGTCCAGCACCAGTTGTGCTGTCCTTTGCAAGTGCCAAAAAAGGTTTAGCTCTATGTGACAAATTGCACAATGCATTATAAGATTTAAACATATATTTCAGTACAGTATACATCATAATTGGCTAGCGCAACAGCTGATCCAGAAGCACTTTACATTGTCATTGGAGAGTGAGACCCAAAACCATACCTTACTGATTTCACCTGGATTACACTGAGAGAATGAGTCAAACTAGCAGAAATCCTAGACCCCTTATGTTTGGGGAGGTGGGGAGTGGGAGGCAGTGGGGTTGTGGTCATGCTGCTGGACTAGGTGTTCAGAGTCCAGTCTAATATTCTGGAGGCATGGACTTGAAATTTGAATTCCATTCTAAAGCTAGCCAGTAGTGACTATTGCCAATTGTCATTGAAAAAATACATTTGGTTCACTCATGTCATAGAGGGAGGGAGATCAACCATCTTTATTTCATTTAGCTTGTATGTGACTCCAGACCCACAATAATGCAGATGGCTAATAACTCACACCCGAGCTACAAATCTTCACCCAAACTTTGGGCTCATAACTGCTTTCTGGGCATTTACAGATGGACAGGGAATGCTGGCCCATCCAACATCTCATGAACATATATTTTTTAGAAAGGTTTACTAATTAAGCATGACATCAAATTATTTACATTTTCAAGTCAAAGATGGAAGCAAACAAGGAAGCTGGGTGACTGACTAACAATGAAAATATTAGTGGCTACTAAGCCAAACTGTAAACATCTTATAACTAGGACATGAATAGTGAGCTCTGCTGATTCTGTGGTGACCATAGTTGTATAAACAGAAAGCGAAGAACTAGTCTTCTCTTTTGACCAGGTAAATTGGGCGCATGAGTAGATTAGATTAAATTACCTACAGTGTGGAAACTGTTTGGTTCAACAAGACCACATTGACCCTCTGAAGAATAACCCACCCAGACCCATTAGTCAGGGTGTAAAATTTTATTCATTGCAGCAAAATATACATTCATTATTTGTGTGATGAATGAGAGAATAAAGCACTTGGCCTGAATTAATTATCTGACATTGAACACAGCAGTGTGGATTATTGCTTCATACTGAGTAACCTATGACAAAAGCAGAAATTGGCAGCTTATATCTTATCATTGTTCCAACTCTCTGTCCAGTGTATATTTGATAAGTTCAGTTCTGGAGCTGTACCGAGGAGATGTATGAACTATGCAACAGGGAACATCACAGTTTTGCCATGCAGGTCGTTCTTGTCTAACACACATTTCATCAATGTGAATTGGCTATAACGCCATTGGTGAATTGTGAATGCTGTTTGAATAACACGAATGTTCTACTGAACAGGTAAAACGATTTTCTACAGCGATCGTCTACCACGTGATTTTCTATAGCGGTTTTCCATAGCATGATTTTCTACAGCATGAGGTTGCAGAGGAATGCAAATGATGTGTTGGAAAAGAACATCCTGCAATGTCATTTCCAGCACCTTAGTCAATGTCAGGTTATCCATTCAGTTTTATTCTTTTTTTTGAGCCTCTCCAGCAGTTGATCCAGCTGAGTAACTTGCCATTTCAGAGGGCATTTAAGGATCACACGTAGGCCAGACCAGGTGAAAATGGCAGGTTTCCTTCCGTAAAGGCATTAATGAACCAGATAGATTTTTAAGACAATGGTTTCATGGTCATCATTGGGTTTTTATTTCCAGATTTCTTCTGAATTTGAATTCCACTATTTGCCACGGTGGGATTCAAACCCAGGCTCCCAGAATGTTGGTCTCTGGATTACCACGATCTCATCACTTCCTTGATTTCATTGAGCCCATGCTTTATTGTATCATGATGGTCTATAATGCTCATTGCCAGTCTGCAAAGTAAAGGAATCTTGCTGCTGAGACTTACTGCTCTATACAACAATTTGCATCCAATTAGCTTCAAACTGTTTTCGATCTGTAGACAATTAACTGACACACCTACTCTCCATCTTCTGATAAATCTTTATTACTGTCCCTGTGAGCTGAGAATGCCAAAGTGTTTTAATCAGGTAAGTGGGTGATGCTAGTGATCCACTGGACTACATCCTACAGTCCATCTGGAATGTGTCAGTGAGGTAATCCATATTCAGATGGTGATGACATTGAGTGCAGTGTTGGCGTTTGGCATGAATAGACCCCATTCTGGTGCATGGAATTATTATTATCTATGTGTAAGATGAAGAACAGGGCAGAGGATTATTCAAGGCACAGATCATCCTGCTATTGCTGCATTGGCCATCCATGCCAGCACAAGAAGAGTCAGTACAGGATACCAAGTCCTGTTATGTTGGGGGAAGTGGGGAGTGGGAGGCAGCGGCATTGTAATGATGATTATACAAATCTAGAGCATGGGCTCCACTCCTTCAACATATGCATCATCAATCCCGTGACCGATTTCCTAGCCTATGCCATCCAGGATGACATCTTGAAAGAGGGGTGATCTGCTGAGTCCCTCCATTTACCAAAGCCTTGCTCATTTTTTGTTGATGGTGATTTTTTCCTGTAGTAATTCTTTCATATTACAGCATTACAGTTTACCTAATCATAAAATACCTCACCAAAGAAAGCTTATGAGCATGTTTGGAAGCTGAGTATGTGGTAATTGTCAGACATGTGTTCATAATTATAGTCAAACTTCAGTCTTGTTCGGCTGAATCATTCCAAATTAGAAACATAGAAAATAAGAACATGAGTTGACTGTTTGGTCCTTTGAGCTTGCTCTGCCATTAATATGATCATGACTGATCATCTAACTCAGTACCCTGTTCCTGTTTTTGCCTGTATCCTTTGATCCCTTTAGCCCTAAGAAATGGCAGATGGAATTTAATCTGGACAAGTGTGAACTGATGCATTATGGGAGGTCAAATGCAACAGTAAAGTGTACAGTATGTGGAAGGTACACTGTAAGTGGCAGGACCCTTAGAGGCACTGATAGGCAGAGAGATCTTGGACTGCTTGAAAGTAGCAATACAAGTGGATAAGGTCACAATGAAGGCGTACGGCATGCTTGCCTTCATCGGTCGGGGCATTGAGTATAAAAGTTGACAAGCAATACTGTAGTTGTATAAATCTTCAGTTAGGCCACATTTGGTGGGTTGTGTGCAATTCTGGTTGCCACACCATAGGAAGGATGTGGAAACTTTGAAAAGGGTGCAAAGGAAGTTTACCAGAATGTTACCTGGAGTGGATATAAGGAGAGGTTAGTTAACTTGGATTGTTTTCACAGGAACATCAGAGGCTGAGGAGTGACTTGATAGAAGTATATAAAATTATGAGGGGAATGGATAGAGTGAATAGTCAGAGACATCTTCCTCTGGTGAAAATGTCAAATACTAGAGGGCATAGATTTAAGGTGAGAAGGGAAATTTTAAATGAGATGTGGAAGGCAAACATTTCACACAGAGGGTGGTAGGTGCCTGGAAAACGCTGCTAGGGGAGGTGGTACAGACAGATCTGATAGCAATGTTTAAATGGTATTTAGACAGACACATAGGCAGGGAATAGAGAGATATGGACCATGTGTGGGCAGGTGGCATTAGTTTGGAATGGCACAGGCATGGTGAGCCAAGGGCCTGTACCTGTTCTATGTTCTATGTTAGCTATGCATATTTGCTTCTTTTATCCAACCACTTTCTGTGGCAGAGAATTCCACAAGCTCATCATTCTATGGGTGAAGTATTTTCTCCCGATCTCAGTCCTAAATGGACTACACCATATCCTCAAACAGTGATCCCTGGTCATCAGGAACATTCTTTCTGTCTTTACCCTCTCTGGTACTGCTAGAATTGTATAACTTTCTGTACGATCACCCCTCATTTTTCTAAACATATAATTCTAACTGATCTGGTCATTATTTATGCTCCAGTCCTTCCATCGCAGGGAACAGTCTGATAAACCTTCAATGTTCCCCGTCCATAGCTAAACCAAAGTTCCTCAGAAAAAGAGACAAAAACTGCATGCAATTTTCCATGTGTGGGCTCACCAAGGCCCTGTCGAGTTGCAGCAAGACACCTCCTGTGTTTCAATCCTCTCAATATGAAGAGCACTATTTGCCATCTTGACTACCTGCTGCATCAGCATACTTACTTTCAGTGACTGGTGTATAGGGCTGTCATTGCACTTTCCCCTTTCCCAATCCATCAGCATTTAGATAATAATATGCCTTCCTGTTTTTGCTATCAAGGTGGATAACTTTACATTTATCCACATCATATTTCATCTGCTGTGCATTTGCCCATTCACTCATCCTGTTCAAAACACACTGAAGCATCTCTGCATTCTCCTCACAGTTCACCCTCAACCCAGCTTTGTGTCATCTGTAAACCTGGAAATATTACTTCAGTTCCCTCTTCTGAATCATTAATATACATTGGGAATAACTGGACCTGCTCGCCACTCGGACATGACACTTCTATGACTCTTTGTTTCCTGGTTTGCCAAGCAGTTCTTTATCCAGGTCAGTACATTACTCCCAATCCCATGCACTTTAAGTTTACTCACTAAACTCTTGCTTGGGACCTTATCAAGTTCCTTCTGAAAGTCCAAGTAAACCATATCCTTTGCTGACCCAGCAGGCGCATATCTCTCAACTATACTCGGTTTCAGCCTTTCTTTTCACATACAACAGCTTTCTGAAGTAATCAAAGTTAAGGCACTCTTGGGACTAGAGGTGATGCAGATGTAGAATCCCTCCCATGAGCCAGAAGGTCTGGGTTCAAGTCCTACCACAAGACTTGATGACCAAGGAAGAAACATCTATAAGACGGCAAAACCATTGAGTATTAACATGTAAATCCTTTCAATATATACTAATGGCAAACGGATATAGGGAGAGATTTTTGATCAGCAATGTGTTTTTAAAAATATAAGCCCCATCACTGTCCATAGCTCCAGGCTTGTACACACATGTAAAAGTGTGTGTCGTCACAGCAACTGATATGCTTTGAGGTGGGGTGGGGGCGGGTTGGCTCAATGAGGCTCAAATTGGTGTCAACAGTACATGGTTCAATTCCCATCATGCTTAGGGTTCAGGACCAACCTGCTTGCCCTATCTGAGGAGGTTGTGGTGATGTGGGCTGTACCTATCTTTGGCAGAGAGATGAAGACAAAAAATAAACATAATTCTTCTCACTGAAGCTTAATTCTGTCTAAGTTCCAACAACTTCAAACAAAATCACAGAAACTCAGGAGGGAACTGACCAGCACAAAATACTGATGAGTTGATCATCCATGATAAGTGCATGAAAATTAAAAGAAAAGTCATGCCTGCTTGACGATCAAAGCTATAGACTGGCAACAAAAACTTGGCATCCTTTAGCAAACTGATTTGCCTCATTTATCTGAGGTTACTGGCCTACAGTTTGTCTACCTCAGGTATTGAATAAGTGGGAACTCCTGACAGAGGTCATTCAGCTGCCTTTGAGCATGCCCTCCTTTGGTGCTGGGACCCATAAGTGAGTTCAGCCCAGTCCAAAATCCCATGCATGTGGGAATTGAATACCTCCAGGTTCTAGCTTAATTTTCAATCCTGTTAATATTCCATGGTTTTACCAGTCTGTAGATCTGGGACCATTCTGTTCTTCCTCTCATTCTGGATTAGAGTGGTACTGGAAAAGCACAGCAGTTCAGGCAGCATCCGAGGAGCAGGCAGCCCTGTCTGCAGTCATTTAGGATAATCAGAGGACCTGATAATCTGAAAGTATGCATTCAGGTGTGTGTTAGTAGCTGGTCATAATTATTGCATCAAAATATTCAAGTAAATTCTTTAATTCGAGTTTCAGTTTCAGATTGATTGGAACATACAGCTTACTTATCCAAGAATCCTTCGAGAATTACCCAAATGATAAGAGGAGGCACGGTGGCACAGTGGTTAGCACTGCTGCCTCACAGCGCCTGAGACCCAGGTTCAATTCCCGCCTCAGGCGACTGACTGTGTGGAGTTTGCACGTTCTCCCCGTGTCTGTGTGGGTTTCCTCCGCGTGCTCCGGTTTCCTCCCACAGTCCAAAGATGTGCAGGTCAGGTGAATTGGCCATGCTAAATTGCCCGTAGTGTTAGGTAAGGGCTAAATGTAGGGGTATGGGTGGGTTACGCTTCGGCGGGTCGGTGTGGACTTGTTGGGCCGAAGGGCCTGTTTCCACACTGTAATGTAATCTAAATCTAAGTCTAAAACCGGCAATATCTCTGACGGATTTATTATCCAAATTGAGTTGTTGGAAGGGACTGACACATTTTTGCATTGACAGTAGTATTAACAAGGTGAAACACGAACAAAAGCTTAAATCTTTTTACGTTATGAAGGATCAATAATGCTCAAAACTTGCCCAAATATTTGAATTATTTAAGAGCATCAGACAAAGATGCCACAAAGTGACCAACACACTCATCACTGTGAGAGAACCATATTTGAAATGGGTTATTATTGGTTTCATTTACCTGGTCACAATAGCCATCACTTAAATGAAATCATTAGAATCTTACAACAGAAAGGTTGCTGATGATATTGGAAGTAAAACAGGCAGTTATTTCAAAGCGTTTACAGAAATAGATATCCGACGGCCCCCACTAAGTGTGAACACACTTAGATTGGACTAGTATGTTGCTCAGAAGTACCAGGATCCTAAAACAAAGAAGGGTTAGTTTTTAATAATTAATGGTACAGTTACAAAAGTTCATGTGATTAGTTTACACATTGGAAATTTGAAGTCAAATGTGTGAGCTCACAGGGTCAGCCCTGAACGGAATTCACAATATTTATAAGGTTTTCATCTTCATCTGAAACTTTGCACCAGGAGCATCAATTCATGGTTTCTGTTCCTATCTCTGAACCATGAGACCTGGGTTCAAGTCTCCCCTGCTCCAGGGGTGTGTAATGATATCTCTGAACAGGTTAATTTGAAAATATGTAAAATGAATTTAAAACCTTTTTGCATCCAACACCACTTATATTTTTGATCAGTAATAGATCTGCTAAAAAAAAATTGCTGGCCATTATACACATTTGCAGAGCAAGAGAAAGGCAATGGAAGTGTGTGCCCCAAACGTTACAGGGAAAATGGGGCATCCCACTGCAGAGGTGATGAATCTGTACGCTTCTGTTGCCTTGGTTATGCAGCCTTAGGTTAAAAACACTAAATTAAAAGGGAAATATTTATAATTAGAATGTGCTAATTGTAAAGTTGTAATGAAAATGGCTGACAGTACAATTTTACTCTTTAAGAAAGAAATATGTTTTTTCAACGTTTTATGTCCAAAACATGAATCGCTGGAATGTTTTCAATAATTTTGTATTGCCCATTAATGTTGGTTCAGAGTCACTGGTCTCTCTCAGTCTCAGTCTCTCAGTCTCAGACCAAGAAAGCTTCCTCCTCCCATGACTCTCTCCATTCTGCTCTGGAAACTGTTTTGCCCTGTTATTTACAGGGCAGTGAGGAAGGTACAGGGGGGTGGGGAGACCATTAGCAGCTGATGAATCTGGCAGAACTATAGACAGGGAAATGCTGAATCTCTGTGATGATTCTAAAAGGGTTAATGTTGGAGACTGCATTAAGATCCACAAAACTGATGTAATTTGGCCTTGGGTGGAGGTTAGACAGACCATCTTACAATCTTGTGGTGTCTTAGACATATATTCAGTGATCACCTCATAGCTTAGTGACAATGTCCATCCACTTAATACGACCTCTACCTATTTGCTATCATGCAATATAGTACATCATCTTTAAGGTAGGAACCTTTTCTCATTAAGACTCAGTTGATGCCAGTTACAACTTGCCAGTAGTTGGTATCCTGAAACCAATTACATCATTATCTACCTGACAACCTGGCTGACGTATGGGAACTGAAACAAGAGATACAAGGCTGGAGATAGGTACCACGGGTTACTGGGAATATTTAATGCCTGTATTCAGCTTATACAACTCTTTGAATCATGGATTGATCTCTGAGCTTAATTTTTGCAAGTTTTCTATTGCTCCTCTGTTCTTTTTTTAATATGAACAACAGAACTCTGCACAGCATTCCCATTTGCAGCCTAAGCAAGGACTTATAAAAGTCTGACATAGCATCCTGGTTTGTGTTACCGAAATTTGATCATTTAATCAGAAAGAATAAAAGTTATCAGGCAGATATTGGAAATCACTTTGTGCCCACAAATAGGAGACTATTGTCCCTGAGATTTATTGTCTAATTGAAAGTAAGTGGAACATTATAGAGAAAAGTGGAACAATGATGGTTAATGTTCCTACAACTTTTCTCTCAAGTGTTGTCAGACTGCAGCACAACAGAACCTGGTAAGCTCCTTCAGTAGTTTCAATAACAAGCATTTGCAGTTTTCATGTGGGCCGGAATTGGAGCTGCTTCACTGTCATCAGGGGGTAGTTGGTTCACGGCTAAACACAGCATCAGATCCAGAGATAATCAGTGCTGACAACGACTTGTCAAGTGTCCCATTCACATCAACTCATCCCTTTGGACAATTTTCAACAGTTATTTTGTTCATGTACTTATTATCAAATAAAGTAGAAACTACTTGGAAAGACATTCTGGTGACAAGTTGAGAAGTTTCTGGACCTTAAATCATTTCACTAGCATTTTCTTTTAGAATATATAGCAATTTCTTTTCAATTGTCAGCGGTTCTTTCTTCAGGCGAAATCTTGTGATACTGCCGCAGTGCTGGCTGGACAGTCAGTGGGAGCTCCACTTGCCCTTGTTCAGTGGAGTTCTCACACATCTTGTTCCACTCAGCTCAACGGCAGGCCTTATACTACAATCCAGGACCCTGGAGGTATGACACCACCCAGAACCCAAGATCAGTGAGGGATCCCAGGCCCTAGTATAATGAAACCAGAAGAAGGGGTTGTGAGGTGAGGGTCAAAGGAGTCGAAGGTTGATAGCAAAGATAAGAGGCTGGTTCTCAACAGCCATCCACCACCTTCTCAATACCAGATTCGTCAGCTGGTAGCTTAGTGCCTTTGAACAAGGCACCTCCATCTTGAGAGACTGAAAATAAGCCAGAGTTAATACCGATGCTGGGATGAGGCCTTTAAGTGACCATTAATTGCTTACTTAAACTTTTGAATTGATGCCAAGCATTCCTATCATGAACTTAATCACCATGGGGCCAGGAAGGTGATGGTCACTGTCTTTCCTCATTAAACTCCCCTCCCCTCCATAAAACTCACCATTGGGTAGGACATGAGATTCTACATGAATAGTCAGTTTATTTTACACAGCCATTCCTTTACATGGGGATGGGCTTACAGCAACATATTGTTATTTTGTGTTTGAACAGAAAAGTAGGTTCAAATCAAGTCCTTCGACAGAACCTCCCAAACCCATGTGTTCTTCAGTCACGCAGACAAGGGTAGACGATAGATGGAAAAATCACCACCACTCCCCAAAGCACATGCTGTCCTGACTTGCAACATCTCACCATTGTCACTGGGTCAAAGTCCTGGATGCCTAACCTTTACCATTGGAAAGCATCCAGTTCTCCTGGTGTATAGGGGCAGGAAGGGGTCAATTAGCCTCTTGCACTTTTATGTGGTTTGGCTACTTGAGTGTACCATTAGGTGCAAGCTTTACGGGATTATGTTAATAAGGCAGAACGGGTCCATTCTAGCCTCAAACCTCACCTCTCATTTCACCATTTCTTGAGAGCCCCAAAGGATACTGTGATTTTTGGAAGAATGCTTGCCATTAAACCCTGCTCCTAATGAAATTGTGATCTTCCTGTTCTCTTGGGGATTGATTGTCAAGTCATTCTGTACAACGGTCAATAAACATCCATTGGCTCAGAACAGCTGCAGCTGCACTGGTCTGTGCAACACAACATCGTATCTGGACTGGGCTTGGGGTGTGAGGAGGGAGCTGTCTGCCGACCTGTCTGTAGCCAGTGACAGGAACACCCAGCAATCTTGGAGCTGTTCAGAAGCATTCAATCTGCTCAGGTAGACGAACCAATATTCTTGGCACTATTGCAAAAGAGAAAAGATTTCTTCTGGTCATCATACCTCTCTCACTGAACATAACATGTAGAAGTTATTAATTGTACATCATGGAAGGGCATGTGAAACGTAGCTGACACGTGCTAATACGATTATATTCAGTTGTGTCCATGTCTTGGGACATCCTCAGCAGTGATATGAAGCTGGATAATGAATTCACTCTTCTTTCTATTTGGCCAGATGTTAGATGACTGTCAAATGACTCTTCATGCTGTGATTAGCACAATGTTTAATGAAACAATTAGGAACTAGCCGAGAGTAGTGATCTAAGATTGTTGGATGTATACCCAACTTAAAGTCAGTGTTGTTTGTGTTAATCATTATACCAATTCCAAGCTCTGTTGGAAAATGATTCAGTGATGTAGCAGGAGACTAACACAGCATTTGCCTACCCTCTGGGTAAAAAGCGAGATAGCTCATTTTTAGTTTCTTGAGGAAGTCAAGAACTCCATCAGGCCCCAGGAACTAATAAATCAAACTGGGGGCTGAATGGAAATATCTGCTGGGGCCCTGTCATGTGTGATCCTTTCCCCTCCTGGCACACCCCCTCTCCCCAGTCAGAACACACACACAACACACACACACACACAGACACAGACACACACACACATACACAACACACACACAGAAAGACAAACACAGGCAGACAGTTACACAGCCAGACAGATGTAAGCACAAAAAAACACACCCACATGTAGGTCAGGTGCTTATTTTCCATTGGTATTGACAGACAGGGTTATATATTAAATAAAATGCTGAGCTTCTCAGGAAATTTGAAACCAGATTTTCAACAATAGATTGGGTTAAATGTGCCCATCTACTGTCTGTCTCTCATGTGATCTGACACAAAGCCTTTAATTTCAGGCAGGAATTATGAACAGGTTAGTTTCTAGGTTCTTTCTTCTGGCTCCCAGAGTAATCAGACATGTCTGTGAACTCTCCTAACCATGGCTGAGGTTTGATCAGTCTGTAGTGAGTGGACCTGCTGTAATTTGTTTACCATTTAAATATTGTTTTGAATGAAGCATTTAAACATGGGTAGGCTAAAAGGACGGCATCTAGGAATTGAACCTGACTGAGAGAATGGAAAGAAGTCACACAGGCCAGCAGAGAGAAGGCAAGCAGCTTACACAACAGACAGTCCCTTTCTGCCTGAGCTCTGCATAACCACCTTATGGCTGAATGACTGTACTTCATTCACTGTCTTTTCATTCACCAACAGCTCCACGTTCCCTGTGTTTCCTCTGTGCATCTCCATCACATTGTCCTCTTCCTATTAAGACGAAGTTTAAAACAAAGTCCACTAGGACATGCAGTCTCCATCATCACAGCCTGGGAAGCAGCAATCTGGGCTGACTGACGGGGAACAGCAAGAGCAAGTTAACAGCAAGTTAATGTTGCCATCCCGAGAGAGACCAGCAAGTTCCTGTTCCCTGCAACATTCCTGAAGCACAGCCTCTGTAATCCTTGTAATCTGCCGATGATCAGACACTCAGCTATATGACCAGGGAAGGCCATTTGAACAGTGGTATCCAAAATCATGATGACAATGATCTGTGCTTGCCATAAAGCAGTCAGAAATTCCATACAGCATTCAGATATTTGACGCAAGCCATTTGAGTTGCATTAGCCAGGAGATGCTGCATCAGGGTGGGTTCCACAAGTAGGCTGATACATGGTGACTACACTTTCCATGTTTAGAGAGATGTGCAAGCTCTGTGTCAAGACTAGAACTGAATTCTGCAATGGCCCTTGACAATGTGTGAAAGTTTTCTGCAGATTTTCCATTCCACCAAACATTTGGTTATGTAATCTATCAACCTTCTTCTGTAGCTTGGCCAATGTGACACCTTTACAGAAGCACGTACAGTGTGCAACCTCTCTTCCAGCAAGCTGAAGTTGCTTTCAACACTTTCCCTGCCCTGGCTCCTGTGCTTGATCACTCACCACATGATGATTTCTCCTCCATACACACTCAACATATTACAACTTCTCAGTTGGTGGCCATAGTATAAGGTAAAGTAATGGTGTTCTTCAACTTAAAGTACCTTCTTCCTCCATAATTGGGAATGCTCTAGTCCCTGAGTTTCTGAAAGCTGTTATGTTTTAAGAAGGACCAGGAGGCCAAACCATTTAGTGAGAGCAGGAGATTTATTAAGGAGGTGTTCACCCTACAGGCAGCAATGTTAGATTATGCTGTTTTCCTCCAAAATGGCTGGTGGCATCATCATGATGTCACATGATCAGACTCTTAAAGTGATGGTCCACCATATTTACCTAATACACAACCAAAGCAGAACAAGAGTTGGATTGTGGTGAGGAGAGTGGCGAAAGAGCTTGCACCACCTGAAGCTTGTGTGAGCGAAGAGGGTGGCAGAGAAGTGGAAGAAGAAACCAAGAATTTATTATCATCTCTCCCACCATCACTTCTAGCAGCTATGGTCTCACCATGAAGGTCCACATATCTCTTCCATTGGGATATTATCTAAAAATGTGCTTAAACCGCTACAGCTCATTGTTAATGCCTCCTTTTTACACAACACCTTTTCTTGTGAGAAAGACAGAAGAACATTAGTGAGTGCCTTACAATATACTTGCATGTTGTGTTGGTCATGGCTGAATGGCTGTCAGAGTGTGCAAGCATTGCACTGTGGTTATGAAGCTTTCTGCAGTGCTTTGGGGAAATGTGGGAGGGTGTGGTTGGCCGATGAATTGGAAGGTTGTGCATTGATTGATTGAGATTATGTTTATTGTTGACTGAGAAATACATAATGCTCATGGTGCAGTTGGTAGAATGTACCATTGAATTTTTAACTTCTTCCTGCACTACGTCCACAAATTTGGTACATGACATTTCTTTGTGTCCACCGGACAACAATGATAAGAATCAGAAGAGGTGACACCTACTTAAAACTATTGAACAGACTCAATGTATACGCCAAATATTCTAAGCTAGCATATCTGATTATCTGTTAGTGTATACACAGTCCTGATTATGGTTTCTTTTTGTTACTGGCACAACTAGCTTTCGTTGCCCACTTCTAATCACCCTTGAATTAAGTGTATTGTTGGGCCATTTTAAGGGATAGTTAAGAGCCACCCAGATTTCTGGGGGCTGAGGTGACATGTAGGCCAGGTAAGGTGACAGATTTCTTTCTCTGAAATTAGGACGTTGTAATAATTGGTGATACTTTCATGGTCATTGTTACTGAAACTGGGTTGCAAATGCAGATTCGTTAATTGAATTGAACTTCCACCATCTGTCATGAGGGGAATTGAACCTATGATCTCAGAGGAGCCTGGGATCTCTTCATTCCCACTACAACATCTCCTCCCACATACATAGGATCCCTACAGATTGAAACAGATCATTCAGCTCATTGAATCCACACTGACCCTTCAAAGAGCATCCCACCCAGACTCACCCACTACCCATCCCTGTAACCCTGCATTTCCCGTGGCTAATGCACAAAGTTTACACATCTCTTGTCACATTTTAGCATGGCCAATCCACCTAATTGCACATCTTTGGACTGTGATAAGAAACCAGAGCACCTAAAGGAAGCCCATGCAGACAGACAGAGAATGTGCAAAGTCCACACAGTTACCCAAGGGTGGAATTGAACCTTGGGTCCCTGGTGCTGTGAGACAGCAATGCTAAACCACTGAGCCACCATGCCACCCTTTATGTGAAATGAAAAACAGTTACACTTTAAATGATGAATCAGCCATCGTCATTTCACATTGACATTCACATTTAATTTGATGCTGTCAGAATTGTCTGGTCAAATTCTAAGCACTTCATCCAATTCTAAGTGGTGCTTTTTACTACAGACTGATACTTAACCATGGTACATTATTGTCTTTAGGAACCTCTGGGTTACAGCATTACATTTTGTCATGACTTTGGGAAAATGATTACAGACTTGTTGCATTGCCTGTCTAAAAGACAAACACAACTACATTAGCAGATGTGTGGAAAGTACCATTTGCTGAATATTGATAGAACTCTGTGCATGCTGTTACCAGTTGATATATAATACAGCTTAAAAGTCCTGGGCAGTCTCTCTTTGTTCCTGCAGGTGATTCATAGGTCACATTCCTACCTTTGTCAATAATGTCAAATGAACTGCTACATAATTGTAGACCTCCATTTTGGTTTGCAGTGAGGCATTGACAGATTAATTGCTAATAGTTGCCTCCTTCCTATTATTCTTTCTAACTGCAGTCTATATTTGTTATCAGGTGCTCCATCAAGACTGATGAATGTATATTTTAGGTTCCATATATGTAACCACCTACACTGTCCAATTCTAGACTTTGTGTGCTTTTTTTACTGGGGAGGCTTGTAATGAAGCAGTAGGAATTCTACAGGAGCACAATATGTATTCCATATACTCCAAAGTATATCAACTATAGAAGATAAAGTTGCTGTGCTGTAACTGAGTAATTTATTGCATGAAATGAAATGCATGTAGCGAATAAATTGGTGGTACATTCTGCACAATTTTTCCACCAAAATTTATTTTAAGTGAATTTATGGTTTTATGCTAGTTTCAACGGAAGTCTTTTTTCATTAACATAGCAAATCCTAGCTGTGGAGTCAAGGCAGCAGGGAATTACATTGTCCTGGGTACAAAATAGGAAAGATTTGACAAATCAAGATAATATGTATACGAAATACTCCTTGTGTTCCTATCTATTTTGTTTTAAAGTAGACATTAACATGTTTAAAATTACAGCTAACTCCACTATTAAAGCATCAGACAGAGGAATCTCCTGGTGTAAAAGACAGCTAGTACCTGAAAGAGTTAACTCGCATCGCAAGGTAAGCTCAGCCGAACAGGATATAATGGACTGAGTTTAGGAGAACTCAGTTTAGTGTGTGTTTGAGTCTTCCATGTGTTATTCCAGTATTTAGACCATGTAGATAATAGCAATGTAAGAGCAAATTACTGCAGATGTTGGAAACTGAAAACAAAAAAATGCTGGGAATCACAATGGATCAGGCAGCATTCATGGAGAGAGAGAGCAAGATAATTTTTTTTAGTTCAAAACTATGTTTTGTCCATAGAAATTTTTGGTATCTCAGTTGGTGATGCCATTCACATGTATACTTTACATGTCTTTACATACAGAGATTCTGGATTAGTGGTGCTGGAAGAGCACAGCAGTTCAGGCAGCATCCAAGGAGCTTTGAAATCGACGTTTCGGGCAAAAGCCCTTCATCAGAGAACAGACTGAGCCATTGATATTTACAATTCTGTGTGTTGACTGTCCAGCCTCTTGGGATTTAGCTGAGGCTTCAGCAGGACCTGATTACTGAATGCCCCCCCCCACTATTCTTCAGCAGGAGGACCTTACACAGTGGTCTTTCCCCACCGCGCCTTGGCAGCAGCTGCCCCAAGCTTTAGCGCATCCCTCAGCATCTAGTCTTGGACCGTGGAATGTGCCAGTCTGCATCACTTAGTTAGGATTAGATTAGATTAGATTAGATTACTTACAGTGTGGAAACAGGCCCTTCGGCCCAACACCGACCCGCCGAAACGTACGCACCCAGACCTATTCCCCTACATTTATCCCTGCACCTAACACTACGGGCAATTTTAGCGTGGCCAATTCACCTAACCTGCACATTTTTGGACTGTGGGAGGAAACCGGAGCACCCGGAGGAAACCCACGCAGACACGGGGGGAATGTGCAAACTCCACACAGTCAACTCCTCCTGAAGGATCAACTCCTTCAACTGGAAGACCAACAAGTTTTGGGTGGTCCAAAGAGCGTCTTTCACCGAGTTGATGATCCTCCAGGCACAGTTGATGATCGTCTCAATGTGTGTCCCGGGGAGCAGACCATAGAGCACGGAATCCTGTGTCACGGAGCTGCTTGGGACGAACCTTGACAAACACCACTGCATTCCTCTCTAGATTTCTTTTGCATTGGAACATTCCAGAAGGAGGTGTGTGACAGTCTTATCCCCTCTACAGCCACTTTGAGGGCAGCATGCGGTGATGCAGGAGAGTCGAGGCATGTATAAAGGATCTCACAGGCAGGGCCCTTCTCCACAAGCTAACATTTCGAGTCTAGATGATTCTTTATCAGAGGTGAAGTGAAGTGTGGAGGAGGCAGCATTTACGCAATAGTTGGGGGGAGGGGTGGTTTGGAGTAGTGGGGAGAAACGATGTTGATAGTTCAGTTTGGGTGATCAGAATGTGAGAATGGCAGAACAATGGTGTGTCTAACTGCCAGACTGGAAAAACAGCAGGTCAGGCAGTGCTTTTCCAGCACCACTCTATTCTAGACTCTGATTTCCAGCAGCCAACTGGAAAAGCAGACAGTCTCACTGGGGTTGGGGGAGGGGAGCGAGGACGTGGTGACAGAGAATATAACATGCAAAACTAAAAGAAAGGGATGGAATTGGTTCACAATTTGAAGGCGTTGAACTCAATATTGAGCCCAGAAAGTTGTAAAGTAGATAACAGCAATAATTGCTTTTCCTTAAGTCTAGTCTAATTGTTTCACTAGAAACTACCATGTAATTCAGATATGGAGAAAGCTTTAAGGACTATATTATAAACCTAGTCTGTTGAACAAAATTGAGCCTATATTCTGCCAATACTTCACGTGGACATTCTTCCCCTCTTGGAGTAACTTAGACACATACCAAAAGATGGATTGGTCACAGGGAACCTATTCATGGTTTTGGGGAGCAAAACAATATATACCGTTCAGATCAAGAGGCGTATTCTACCTTACATACCGTATACTGTGGGGAAAGCAAGCTTCTTGAAGATATATTTCACCCAAGAAGAAATTTATGAGTTTTTTTTGTAATCACAGAAGATAATAAGGCTAAGCAGAACAAGAGATGAAAAAGAATTAAAAATAAAGCCATCAAAGGTAACAGGTGCTGGCTATGCAAGACAAGTCTTTGAAGAACTAAAAGAGGTAATTTAATTATAGGCATTAATTTAACATGCTATTCAGGCTTTAATCCATTCTCAGAAGAAAATAAATATTGCAATCAAGTGTTGGGTTTAAAAGGACAAAATGCTTCATGGGTGGTCAAGGTAGCACAAAATTCTGCTCAGCTTGGAATTCTGTTTTGAGACATCATTATATGAGAACATAATCTAATAACAACAACCTATACCTACATTTTGCCTTTACCATTGGAAAATTCCCTAAAGCATGACAGCAATAAATTCACTTTAGCCTCATCTTTATTGCTGCCATCACTCTATGTCACTGCTTTCAGCAAACCCAGTGTTTTATTGTAAATTCTAGATGAATCCAACAGCTCTATCATTTCATCAATTAACCCTATACCAATACCCTGACTCTTATATCATTTCCATTATTCCTATATTACTGTCACATGCATTAATATAATCTTCTACATTGTAGCAAGGTAATTATTAAACTAGACTAAAAACCCAGAGTCAAAAATTTGAATTCCCACCATGGTAACCGTGAAATTAATATCAATGTATTTGCAAGTTCACAATTTTTTATAATCCATGGAACAGTATTGCGAGGTATGTGTGTTGCACCCCATTCTTGCTTGGTGAATTGGGTAAAAAAAAATAACATTAACCATAAAACCATTAACCATAAAAAAATACATCAACCGCCTCAACCTCCCCACCCCTCTCATCCTCGGAATGTACAGCCCTCCACTCTCTCCGTTCCAACCCCAACCTCACTATCAAACCAGCAGACAAGGGAGGCACGGTAGTGGTTTGGCGCACTGACCTTTACACCGCTGAGGCTAAGCGCCAGCTCGCGGACACCTCCTCCTACTGCCCCCTTGACCATGACCCCACCTCCCACCACCAAACCATCATCTCCCAGACCATCCATAACCTCATCACCTCAGGAGATCTCCCATCCACCCCCTCCAACCTCATAATCCCACAACCCCGCACCACCCGTTTCTACCTCCTGCCCAAAATCCACAAACCTGACTGCCCCGGCTGACCCATTGTCTCAGCCTGCTCCTGCCCCACCGAACCCATCTCTGCATACCTCGATACGGTCCTATCGCCCTTAGTCCAAGAACTCCCCACCTACGTTCGGGACACCACCCACGCCCTCCACCTCCTCCATGATTTTCACTTCCCCAACGCCTTATCTTCATCATGGACATCCAGTCCTGTACACCTCCATCCACCATCATGAAGGACTCAAAGCCCTCCACTTCCACCTTTCCCGCCGTACCAACCAGTACCCTTCCACTGACACCCTCCTTCGACTGACTGAACTGGTTCTCACCCTGGACAACTTCTCTTTCCAATCCTCCCACTTTCTCCAAACCAAAGGAGTAGCCATGGGCACCCACATGGGCCCCAGCTATGCCTACCTCTTCATAGGATATGTGGAACAGTCCATCTTCCGCAGCTACACTGGCACCATCCCCCACCTTTCCCTCCGCTACATCGATGACTGTATCGGCGCTGCCTCGTGCTCCCACGAGGAGGTTGAACAGTTCATCCACTTTACCAACACCTTCCACCCTGACCTCAAATTTACCTGGACCACCTCAGACTCCTCCCACCCCTTCCTAGACCTCTCCATTTCTATCTCGGGCGACCGAATCAACACGGACATTTACTATAAACCGACCAACATCCACAGCTACCTAGACTACACCTCCTCCCACCCTGCCCCCTGTAAAACGCCATCCCATATTCCCAATTCCTTCGTCTCCGCCGCATCTGCTCCCAGGAGGACCAGTTCCAATACCGTACAACCCCGATGGCCTCCTTCTTCAGAAACCGCAATTTCCCCCCAGACGTGATCGACGATGCTCTCCACCGCATCTCCTCTACTTCCCACTCCTCTGCCCTTAAGCCCCACCCCTCCAATTGCCACCAGGACAGAACCCCACTGGTCCTCACCTACCACCCCACCAACCTCCATATACATCGTATCATCCGTTGTCATTTCCGCTACCTCCAAACGGACCCCACCAACAGGGATATATTTCCCTCCCCTCCCCTGTCAGCATTCCGAAAAGACCACTCCCTCCGTGACTCCCTTGTCTGGTCCACACCCTCCACCAACCCAACCTCCACTCCCGGCACCTTCCCCTGCAACCGCAATAAATGCAAAACTTGCGCCTACACCTCCCCCCTTACTTCCCTCCAAGGCCCCAAGGGATCCTTCATTATCCATCAGAAATTCACCTGCACCTCCACACACATCATTTACTGCATCCGCTGCACCCGATGTGGCCTCCTCTATATTGGGGAGACAGGCCGCCTACTTGCGGAACGTTTCAGAGAACACCACTGGGACACCCGGACCAACCAACCCAACCACCCCGTGGCTCAACACTTCAACTCCCCCTCCCACTCCACCAAGGACATGCAGGTCCTTGGACTCCTCCATCGCCAGACCATAGCAACACGATGGGTGGAGGAAGAGCACCTCATCTTCTGCCTAGGAACCCTCCAACCATAAGGGATGAACTCAGATTTCTCCAGTTTCCTCATTTCCCCTCCCCCTACCTTGTCTCAGTCCCAACCCTCGAACTCAGCACCACCTTCCTAACCTGCAATCTTCTTCCTGACCTCTCCGCCCCCACCCCCACTCCGGCCTATCACCCTCACCTTAACCTCCTTCCACCTATCGCATTTCCAATGCCCCTCCCCCAAGTCCCTCCTCCCTACCTTTTATCTTAGCCTGCTGGACACACTTTCCTCATTCCTGACGAAGGGCTCATGCCCGAAACATCGATTCTCCTGCTCCTTGGATGCTGCCTGACCTGCTGCGCTTTTCCAGCAACACATTTTCAGCTCTGATCTCTAGCATCTGCAGTCCTCACTTTCTCCTCAAAAAAATACACCCCTAATTATGTCATAAGATTATTGCAAAATTCCAGGAAGCTCATTAATGTCTTTCAGGCAGGAAAACTGCTATACTACACAATCTCTCCCTAAGTAACTTAACAAACTTAACAAACTACCCCAATTCAGTGAGATAAGGGCCAACATTTTACTTGTCTCTGGTGGTGGAAACAGGCTTGGGGGAAGGAAGCAACCAGTTAAATAGTGGGATGACTATTTTACTGATGTACAGTGTCTCCCACCACAGTAGGATGTCAGCTTCACTGAGGCAGCTTTGCTTGATTGGTACCATATCCACAAGCATTCACTCCCTCCACCACTGGTGCTCAGTAGCACCGTTGTGTACTATCTATAAGATGCACTGCAGAAGTTCACCTCCTGAACCCATGATCACCTCTATCCAAAAGGACAAGGGCAGCAGATACATGGGAACTCCACTACCCACAAGTTCCCCACTCATTATCCTGACTTGGAAATATATTGCTGTTCCTGAGCTGCCACTTATTTAAAACTCTAGAATTCCCTTCCTGGGGGCATTGCAGGTCTAGAGCACATGGATTGCAGCTCACCATCGCCTTCTCAAGGATAGGTAATAAATGCTAGCCCAGTCACAGATGTTCATGTGCCATAAGTGAATTAAAAAAACTTTAGATCTGCGCCTTTTGATTCTTCATCCTTTCATGAGCAGAAACATAGTCCAACTATTGAA
The DNA here is from genome assembly GCF_037043375.1 of Chiloscyllium plagiosum. NCBI lineage: Eukaryota > Metazoa > Chordata > Chondrichthyes > Orectolobiformes > Hemiscylliidae > Chiloscyllium > Chiloscyllium plagiosum. The sequence continues at coordinate 48,140,489 of NW_028270161.1, forward strand.
TTCAGGCCTCTCATGATTTTGTAAGCTTCTATCTGGTCTCCTCTAAGCCTTATTTTATCCAAGGATAATGGTCCCAACTGGTACAACTGAGGTTTTTCATCCCTGGAACCATTTTTATGAAGTGCTTCTGCATTCTCTCCAATGCATTCTCATCTCTATAGTGTGGTGCCCAGAACTACACACAGTACCCCAGCTGAAGACTAATAAGTATCTTGTATAGGTTCAGCATAACCTCCTTGCTTTTGTTCTCCATGCCCTAATAAATAACCCCAGGATACTTTATGCTTTATTAACATCTCTCCACATTTCCTATTATTTTCAGTGATCAATCCATAAATATAGAAAAATGTACACAAAAATATATCTTTGCTCCTATACCTCACTAATTATCATACCATTATTTTATGTTTTCTGTCCATGCTCTACTTACCATCATGTATCCCCCCCACACTTCTCTACAGACTGTCTGTGTGGAGTTTTCACATTCTCCCCGTTTCCTCTGGGTGCTCCGGTTTCCTCCCACAGTCCAAAAATGTGAAAGGTTAGGTGAATTGGCCATGCTGAATTGCCCGTAGTGTTAGGTGAAGGGGTAAATATAGGGAAATGGGTCTGGGTGGGTTGCTCTTCGGAGGGTCGGTGTGGACTTGTTGGGCCAAAGGGCCTGTTTCCACGCTGTAAGTAATCTAGTCTAATCTAATCTGTTACCTACTTACTCTGTCTTCCAGCTTGTTAAGGTCCCTTGTCATTCTAATCTGTCCTCTTTACAGTTTCCAATGTTTTTCTTCACCTGTAATATTTGAAATAGTCCCCCACACACCAAGAATTAGATCATTCATAAAATTGGCACCAGAAAGGCTCCCTGTGGAATGCACTACAAACCTTTCTCCAGACTGAAAAATATCCATTGACCACTGCTCTCTGTTTCCTCTCACTCAGCCAGTTTTGTATCCATGATGCTGCTGTCACCTGCTTTTCCCATAAGCTGTATTTTTTCCACATGTCTGATGGGTGGCAGTGTATCGAATGCCTTATCAAAGTCGATATACACTGCATTAACAGCACTACCTTCATCAAGGCTTTCGCTTACCTTTTCACAAAATTCCTGCAGGTTAGTCAAACACAATTTCCCTTCTAAAACTCTATGCTGGCTTTTCTAAACAATTCACCATTTTTCATGTGACTACGATTTTTTTCCTGAATGACTTTCCAGAAGCTTCCCACCACTGAAGTGAAACTGACTGGTCTATAATTGCTGAGCTAATCATTACATTCTTTTTTGAACAAGTCTGCAATCCTCCAATCCTCTGATATTTTCATTCTTCTTTGTACCTTTAACAGGTTCAGCGAGTAGACAGCTATACAGACAAGATACAGGTTGGAGCAGAATTCTTCCACACAAGCTGGAAATAGTTATATTTATAAAGTTGGGAGGGAACAACCACTGCTGAAAAGGTATTCAAATTGGATTTAGTCAACTTGCCATAGTGGTCAGGAGATTTGGTGGACTCTAAATGAATTTATACACCGAGCAATGTTAAGCTAAAATATGACAAGACTGCTCTCCATGGATAGCCTGATTCCTGAAATTGGCTTTGGTGTCTTGTTGGTGCTGGTGTCAATAAAACTCAAAAGCTTCCTCCCAGAAAGCTTCCATCCAGCTCGATCGCAGCATATTCTGACAGTAAGGGCACTCACGCAATCACACAGTGTACACAACAAATGCATAAAGAGAGGTCACGTCATACCATCAACCAACTTAATGCTGATGTTGCACGTGATCTATCACTTTCGTCCAGTTAAGATTTCCTCCCAATCCTCACGGCTGTATGTGTTACCTGCCAGTGCAATTTAAAACTCGAACCATTCAATTCCCAAGTGCCCCAGCTCTTTTTGTCCTGCATCACTATGGTATGCAGCACTGCATCCAAAGTCTTGGCAGAGTTTGCCCATCTTTCATTATTTGCCCATTCATGAGCAGCTGGCACTTGTGGATGCCAATTTTAAAGTGGCCATGAGAAGTTGGTTACTGGAAGTGACGTTGGGATAAATTGTCCTTTAGTGTCTCCTGAGTTACTGTGAGATGCACTGAAGCCTCACTCTATTCATCCTCTGAATGAGACATTTTGGATGTGAAAAGTATGACCAATTGTGATGACTATCGTTTATCTGACCATTCCACAGCACACTGTGTTGGATCACAATCCCATACAACCACTAGAGTTCAATTGAAACTGCTAGGAGTAGGACCATTATTAGATTCCCTACAGTGTGGAAACAGGCCCTTCGGCCCAACAAGTCCACACCGACCCTCCGAAGAGTAACCCACTTCCCTCCGACTAATGCACCTAATGCTGTGGGTAATTTAGCATGGCCAATTCACCTGACCTGCACATCTTTGGACTGTGGGAGGAAACCAGAGCAAACGCAGACACGGGAAGAATGTGCAAACTCCTCAAAGACAGTCACTCCAGGCTGGAATCGAATCCGGGTCCCTGGCGCTGTGAGACTGCAGTACCAACCACTGAGCCACCGTGTCGCCACTTATTTTGAAACAGATTGAATTCTCGTAAAAATAGATGTAATAGCCAGACTGTAGTCATAACTCTGATTTCCACTTCTCTCAAACATCCAATTGATCCAGTTCTCCTATCCCTCAGACAGAAGGTTGTGAATTGAGACTGACTGTTTAGTGCAATATTGAAGGAATTGTATATTATACAGATTTATGTAAAATTTACAATCCAGAAATAGGTTATTCAACTAAGTCAGTCCATTCTGCAGAGGTTGTAAAATTCCACGTGCACATTTGTTTCCACTTCTCTGTCACAATCCATCTTTATCCAACTCTTCAACTAACATTTATCAGAGGTGTTTTGGATGAGGTTCTAATTAAAATCCTAGATTGCATTTCACTGTCACACACTCCTCCCTGAAAATGAGTTGAGAATTGGTAAAATGTGGTCCATGCACCACAAATTTCAGACATACCCCTCCATTCATGAGCCAAACCATCATAACCAAGATTGGAAACAAACTGGGTTATGACCCCATGCACATATATTCAGACATCCGGGTTTGCGGATATAAAGGCAAGGTGGAAACTGGAATCTCATCCCTAATGATATTTTTATCATGACAGAAGGGATTTGGAAGCTTGTGGAAGTGCCACCAGGTAAATTGGTTTGTGAAGCTATGGGTCACTGTGTTGTGGAGCAAACCACTAATTTTAAACGGTCTTGACAACTTCAGAATGTCTCTGTTAGCTGGTGATGGCTCACCTTACATATGTTTTTCTTGCAGTGATTGATAATAAGGTGCTGTCCTCATTTGACCATCAGATTGACCAATATTTTGTAAGTTTTGAGATGCATTAGAGTGCTTATCACATTGGAGAAAGTGTTTTTATCCAATTATTTTTATAAAATGGCTAGAGAACTCATATCGCAATTTGAACAGAAATGTAAAATTGACAGTGCAGAAACTTGAAAAAAAAATTATTCTGAGGCTTATTTGATTGATAGTTTATCTTTTGAAGCTTTGAGAAAGCTAGGCCTCCATTCCTTTGATTTCAAAATGATCAATTGTTGGTATTCCATCTCTAAGCTTCTGTTGACACAGCAACGACCAACGTGGTTGGTTGAGTTTCAAAAGCTGAACGTCTAAAATACAAATGGACTGAGCTCAGCAAGGGATTGTTTACAGACCGTTTTCTTACTCACAGTTGAATGATGTTATAATTAGATTATTTATCTTAGATTTTTAAAATGAATGTTTATCTATTTGCACAAACTTATGACTAATTAGGAGGATTTAAACTTTGACAAATATCTCTTGAGCATTTGTTACTAGCGTGTGAAAGGATGTGTTCAATTGCTGGTCCTCAAAGTTGTAACTGGCCTTTTCTTTTACCATTATTCCCTTGGAAAGACTCATGAGATCACTCCATAATGATATTGTAAGTCGCATGGGCCAACGTCTCAGAGAGGCAAGGTGGTGATTCTCAGGAGCTCACTTGCCTCCCACACGCTTTCTCTCTCTCTCACTCTCTCCCTCTCTCACAAACTAGGGAGACCCAAATATTGCCTAACCACATCATACAGAGGCAGAAATACTCAAAGTGGGAGGATGCAACAAGTTTGGGTTCACAAAGATATGTGAGGATATCATGTAAATTAAGCTCTGTTAATGTATTTTCTTTCTTTCAGGTATTCTTTATTCTAGTTAAATATAATTAATTTAAATTAGTGGAGGGAATTGCTTGCCAATTGTACATTAGTTATTAAAAGTTTAAGGAAAACACATTTCCCTTTCGAAAGCACTTGAGTAGAATAGTGCTGCACAAGGTTTCCTACATACCGAAGTGCAATTAAAAACCTTAATTAGTCAGACATAACATAGCTGACTTATCAAAGACTTGTCTTTTACTGCTTGAGGCATTTTTGAGGCCAGTCCTAAACATACTTGTCAAACCTACATTCTAGTTACCAATCTCCTTATCAAGTTTCTTCATGGGTCTGTTGAAATGTAACAATGACAGTGTAGATGTTGGGTCTAAGACAAAACAACAATCAATTACATAAAGACCAGGAGCCATCATGTGACAATGATGAACAACCAGCTTAGTGTGAGGTTTTGCAATTCACTGTCATTCCTTTGCGTTGCAATTAATTAAAAGAAGCTTGCTTCACTGAAAGAAGGGTCACCAATGTGGTGGTCAAAGTCTTCAACTTCCTTCAAGCTCAGTTCTGAGATTTTGTTAGTCAAGGTTAAGTTTAATGACTGGCGCAAAGCACTCAGTTCATTTTTTTAATAGATATTTTTATTGAAAATTTAACATATTTTTACAAGTTTACAAATAAAAAAACCCAAGTATAAACATTGATATACAATTAAATCTTAAATAAATAATAACCAAAATTTATCAAACAGAAAAAAAGAGATACCGAGAGAGAAAAAAACAAAACTCAACTAACTACTAATCTAACCTACAACTAACCAGAGTGTATAATTAAGTCTCTTACATTATTCAGGGAAGAAAAAAAAAACATGGATAACACAGATGGATAACACAGAAATTGAGTAGTGAGATATACGCTCGAAATGTGTTAACATCAGATCGTAACAAAACCCGTATTCGTGCGGGATTCCTCTCCCAAGGGCCCCAGGCCAGTCAGATTTGCCATCTCAATTAAATAAAAGCCCTTATTAGGATGGCCGAAATATCTGTATTTATGTAATTCAAGAAGGGCTGCCATATTTTATGGAATAATTCAGTCTTTTGGTGCACCATATTTGTAAGGAAGTCAAGGGGAATACATTCCATGATTATTCTGTGCCAATTCGAAAGTCCAGGGGACCCCTCAGCCACCCAGTTTACCAAAATATTTTTCCTTGCACAGAAAGAGAGAATGGAAAATAATCTCTTCCCGTGCATATCCAGGGAGGGTAAGTTTGAAAAGTCCAGAAGGAGAGATAGAGGGTCCACTCTAATTTCCATTCCTAAGATTTCTGTCAGAGCACTTGCTACTTTAGTCCAATATCTACGGATTTTATGACAGGTCCATAAGCAATGTACAAGAGAGCCCACCTCTATTTTACACTTGGGACACATTGGAGATGCTCCTGCCTTAAATTTTGCAATCAGTCCGGTGCTATATGGGCCCTATGAAGTATCTTCAACTGAATGGCCTGAGTTCTGTTGCAGATGGAGATTCTTCTGCCATTTTCCCAAATGTCATTCCACATTTCTATAGAGATTTTCAGTCCCAAATCCTGATCCCATATTTAAGCAGATTTTCCATATCTCCCGATACTTCATCATGTAATAAATGATAAATAGTGCTGACCGAAGATTCCCCCATTGGCCATAACACTCTACGTTCTCTATCTGATTTATAAAGACTATCTAATAGCGTAGTCTTCTTCCATATGTAATCTTGAATTTGGAAGTATTGAAAGAGGTCTCCATTAGGTAATCCAAATTTCTGATGCAGCTGTTGAAAAGACATCAGGACCCCTTCTTTAAACAGATCCCCTAAACATGAGATACCCCTGGATCTCCAGAGTTTGAAAGTGGCATCTGTAATCCCCGGTTGAAATCCTTATGCTCCCACTATAGGAGCATAGGGGGATGTTTTATGTGAATTGCCCTCATTTTGCCGCATTATATTCCAAGTTTTAATTGTATTTAGTATTATAGGGTTTTTACATTGATCCGTAATGATTTTCCTCTTGTCTGGAAATAAAAGGGTAATAAGTGTGCATTTTACTTGAGAAGCCTCGATGTCCAGCCAGATTGATTGTGGATCAGACAAGACCCAATCAGCTATGTAACTTAATAGCGAACTTAACTGATATTTCCTAAAATCTGGGAAATCCAATCCTCCCCTTGCCTGTGGGAGCTGTAGCTTCTTCAGCTTAATGAGGGGCCGTCCATGATTCCAGATAAAGGAACCCAACCAGCCCATACAATTTACATAGTGCCAGCCTCGGCAGCATCACCGGAAGCATTCTCATAGAGTATAGGAGACGGGGCAGGACATTCATTTTAATTAGTGCTATTCTACCTAGCCAGGAAATTGGAAGGTCTCCCATCGCTGGAGGTCCTGCCTTACCCTCACCAGTAAATGCACAAAGTTAGCCTTGTATAACTGACCAAATACTGGGGTGATTAAAACGCCTAAATATAAGAAACCCTCCAGGGACCACCGAAAGGGAAAGGGGGATCCGTCCACTAAGTGGGGTATCATAGCAAGGCCACCCATTGGCATAGCCTCCGATGTTGAGAAATTAATTTTGTAGCCTGAAAATACACTAAATGTATTAATAACTTGGATTAAGCGAGGCACGGACATCAGGAGATTACTGAGAAATAGAAGGACATCATCTGCATAAAGGGTAATTTTATGTTTACCTGTACCAATCCTCGGGGCCGTTATATTAGGATCAGCCCATATAGCTTCTGCTAGTGGCTCAATTATTAGCGTAAATAGCAATGGCAAAAGAAGACATCCCTGACGGCAGCCCCTATCCACACTGAAGCTATCCGAGCCTAATCCATTGGTAATCACAACTGCTTTGGGATCACTATACAGTGTTGAGACCAATTTGGTAAACACCTTTCCAACGCCAAACCTTTCCAATGTGTAAAACAAATATGACCATTCAACCCTGTCGAATGCCTTTTCCGCGTCTAATGAGAGTACACTCCCGGTATCTTTCCCTGATGGCAGGCTTGAATCACATTCAAAACCCTTCTAGCATTATTGGATGATGTACGGCCCCTAATAAACCCCATCTGATCCTCCTTTATGATGTGTGGCAATATCCTTTCTAGCCTCAATGCTAACGTTTTAGAAAGGATTTTAAAATCTACATTTAGCAAGGATATTGGTCTGTATGACGTGCAATCTTCTGGGTCCTTTCCTTTTTTGAGAATAAGAGAGATATTCGCCTCTTTCAGCGAAGACGGAAGACAACCCTGACTGTTTGAGTAGTTATACATGTCCATAAGTGGACCAGCCAATATTCCTGTACATTCTTTATAGAATTCAGCTTGAAAGCCATCTGGGCCAGGTGCCTTACCGCTCTGAAGTTGCCTGATTGTGTCAAGTATTTCTTGGCTTGTTAGGGGAAAATTCAGGACCGATACCTGTTCCGGAGTTAGGTCTGTAAAGGTCAGGTTTTTAAAAAATGACTGCATTCTCCTAGTCCTGTCTTCGCAATCCTGCGATTTATATAAATCAGAATAAAATTTTCTAAAGATTGCGTTAATCCTTTTGTGATCATGAGTCAGAATACCCGTACTTTCCTTGATAGACGTGATAGTTTGAGGGGCCTTTTTTCTCTTTGCGAGAAATGTTAAGTATCTACCAGGTTTATCGCCAAATTCATATAACCTTTGTTTTGCAAATAATATTTCCCTCTTAGCCGTTTGGGTAAGCGTGGTGTTTAGAGCTGTCCTAAGGGCCGTAATCCTTTGTAATTTGATAATAGAAGGTCTGTCAGTGTATGCTGTTTCAGTCGCTTTTAAGCGAGTTTCGAGCAGACACTGTTGTTCTCCCTTTAATTTTTTCTGGGTCGCTGAGTAGGAGATGATCAAACCTCGCGCGTAAGTTTTGATGGTCTCCCACATCATTGATGGGTTGTTAGCCGTACCTGAATTAATTTCTAAAAAAGTTTTAACTTCTTGAGAGAAGTACTTTACAAATTTACTATCTTTCATCAGGAAGGGGTCCATATGCCAATGCCGGGGGGATGTCCCGTTGTTCCTCACCTTGATTTCCATATATACAGCAACGTGGTCGGAAATTGCTATACTGCCTATTTTACAGGATGATATGGAATTTTCAAAAATCGAGAGGGCAAAAAACATATCAATTCTGGTATGACATTTATGTGGATTGGAGTAAAAAGAAAAATCTCTGCCCTGTGGATGAAGGCATCACCATACATCTACTAGTCCTAATTCTTTGTTCAAATCCACCAGTTGTCTAGATCTGGGAGATATTCCTGCAGCACTCTTGGGAATCCTATCTATTTCCAGATCCATGATACAATTAAAATTTCCCCCTATAATTGTATGACGAGCACCCAGAGCCATCAATTTTGAGAAGGCTTCCGCTATAAATGTAAAAGGATGTGCCGGGGGACAATACAGATTTAAGATCCCATATTCCTCTTCATTTATAAGGGCTTTAATCAGAATATATCATCCAGATTCGTCTTTTATCTGATTTAGAGTTTTGAAAGGGAGATTCTTCCGAATAAGGATGACAACTCCCCTACTTTTTGAGCTGAAGGAAGAAAAGAAGGCCTGATCAAATCCACCCTGTCGTAATTTCAAGTGTTCTTTATCAAATAAATGTGTCTCCTGTAGGAGAGCTATATCAACCCTTTCTTTCTTGAGGTTTGATAATATTTTCTTCCTTTTGACTGGTGAATTACTCCCCTTGACATTCCAGGTGCACCATTTAACCGACTGGTTAGCCATAATCGTCCGGGTAAGTCCGAGACCCCTCGGGAGGGGAAACCCTATTCAGAACATCCCGAGCATAGAGCATGTAAAATTCACAAAAATAAAGGCTCTTTAATACACTCACACCAATATAATAAAAAAACTATTTCTAAATTAAAAAAAACGTATTTAAATGGAGATTTTCCCCCTTGTTCCCAGGGGTCATCACTTCCTTTCCAAAAGTCCATCATATCCTCTCCCAACCAGTGCCCCACCCTTGACCCGGCACCCCACGATAGGATGAAGAAAATTCAAATATACGACAGAGCTAAGGTTAACATTGAGCACCCTACCCCCCCCCCCCCCCCCCCACACACACACCTGGATATACTTGGTAGTGTTAATACCATGTATAAACATATATAACTATAAATTACAGCCTCAACAAGTAATAATTAAATATGGTAATACAAAATAACAGGGGAAAACAACCCCGCTCCTAAAGACAGAAATAAAATAGGATAAGGCAACCACCTCCCCCCACCAAAATTAACTAGACCCCCCGGCCTACATATATATATATATTAAAAAAAGGGGGGGAGAAAATCGCTAAGTAGAGAACAAATAAATAAACCACTCTCCCCACCCCCCGAAGATAATATTAAACAGTAAGGTAAAGAAAGGGATTAATATAAAAAAAAGGAGGGTTTGTAAACCGGAGTGGGGGGAGAGCAAAACAACATCAATTAACTCCTACAATTTATCTAAGAGTGTCCAAACATTCCTTGGCCTTTTCCGGCGATCCGTAGTTATACACGGACCCTTCATGGTTAAAGTGTAGCGTTGCTGGGTAGCGCAAGGAGTACTGAATATTTAAGTCCCTTAAACACTTCTTCGCTTCGTCAAACGCCTTCCTCTTTTGGACCAAAGCTGGGGAAAAGTCCTGAAATAACATAATCTTGGATCCTTTATAAATCATGGCTAGGGGATCTTTCCCAAGATTTCTGGAAGCTTCTAAGAGCATCTGCCTCTCCTTATCGCTCTGCAGCCGGAACAGAACCGGGCAGGGGTGCTGGTTTGAGCCGGGCCCGCATATTGCGACCCAGTAGGCCCATTCCACCCTTACCTGGCCTGATCCAGCCTCCAGATTTAAAAGCTGTGGAAGCCACTACTCAAGAAACACTATAAGCTGGCCTTCCTCTTCCCATTCGGGAAGGCCCAGGAAACGAATATTTTTTTGACGACCTCGAGAATCCGGACTCTTCGATGAAGGCGTCGATCTTCGCGCCAAGTTTGAAGATTATTTCCACGAGGCTCGCCACCGTAGGTAAGTCCCCCGGGGCGGCTGCGGACGCCTCAGCTGCAGCTGTGGAGGGTGGGGGAGGGGTTCCTGCCTGCTGAGAACTGCGGGCTCCCTTCCCTTTAGTCATTTTTACAGGATATTAGATTGTTTAAATTCAGTACTGAGCAACTAATTACATTAAGTAAAAACTATTTTGAATGATTTGGTGGCTGCGGTGGAGGCGGGTGGCCCACTTTGCCTAGGTCTTGGGAGGAGCATTATAGACTCAGACTTGCTGGGTTGTCGCCATCTTGGATCCCCTCCCACTCAGTTCATTTTAAAAATCAATCTTTGTTGTATGAAATGGAAAAGTTCATATAGATTTGTCTTAATTCTCTCATTGTGAAAGTATTTCAATTCTCCAGTAAACACTCTTAATTCATGCAAAAACCTGTATTAAAATATGCCAGATTGGAAGTTGTGGGTGATTTATTTCCTGTCTGTAATCCACCAGATAATTAAATAAAGTTGGATGCACCATTTGCATTTCTCAGCTCCGAAATATACTGATTGCCTATTAATTCTTTGCAACCGAGTATGCAAAGGGGGAAATGGTTCTTTGCTAGTAGAGTGGAACAGTTCTATGCCAGCTGAGAATTGACAATCTATTTTTCAGTTCACCCGTTTTAATTTCCATTGACTCGAAAAATATTGTCACAAATATTAATTTCACAACATAATAAAAACAACAGTTACATCAAGCAATAAATAAACTATCATTTTGTGGACTTCAGTGCAAAGATCAGGCACAGTGAGTAATGAGCTGCCAACAAGCTACAAGTTCACTTCATTTTGTTGACATAAACCAATTTCACCCCCACAGCGAGTATGTTGATGTTATCAATGTTGACACAAATAATTCACATGCATTTAAAAGAAACAAAACATAGTTTTTGTACAGCATCATGTCATTATCTTAGGATGTTTTAAAGCAGTCCTCAACAAATTGATTGCTTTTGCACTGGAACCCCCTATTACAATGTGGACACATGCACTAACTAGTCACGTCCCAAAGCCCCAGCAAATGAAATGTCAATGATTATCTTCTGGTGGTCAAAGAATGTTGGCCAGGCCTTTGAGAGATGCCATTGTTCATCTTCAACAAGGTCCTTGCAAACCGTCTGATCTGGCTAAAGATATTTTCTTGGTTCAATGTCTCATTCACAGAGAGTCCCTCCATAAATACAGGAATCCTGCAGGACTGCACTCATATATTAAAACAAGGCTATGTGGTGAATCCTAAAATGAATCTTGTGCCCAAAACTTTCTCTTTGAAAAAGCAAAGTGTTACTGTCTTTTGCTGACAAAAGGAGCCAAACCCCCCCTGATAGTGGACTGGAGAAAGCACTTGCGTAGTTTTCCTTCTTGTTCTAATGTAACATTGTGGTCCAAATGAATGTATATAAAGTAACACTGTGGTTGCTGACTATGCTAAGATAGAACACGACGCAACTTAATGCAAATTTATTACAGAGAAAATTAAACTTCCCCTGTATGATCATCATTATGATCTGGCAAGTCTTCTAATACGTTAGCATGCAAAATTTCTCCATACTGATTCCAACATCATTCTTTAATGTGGAGATAAATGACATTAGGAATTATTATTTCCATGTTGATAAAATTCTTTGATTCCATCCTTTAAAGGTTGATTTTTTTAGTAAAGCTATACTTACACCCTTGTATTACAAACACTGAGCTCAGTGTACAACAGTGCTCTGTAAGAGATGGCACAATAATGGGCAGCACAGTGGCTCAGTGGTTAGCACTGCTACCTCACAGTGCCAGGGACCCGTGTTTGATTCCAGCCTCGGGCGACTGTCTGTGGGGAGTTTGCATGTTCTCCCTGTGTCTGCTTGGGTTTCCTCTGGGTGCCTGATTTCCTCCCACAATCCAAAATATGTGCAGGTTAGGTGAATTGGCCAGGCTAAATTGTTCATAGTGTTCAGGGATGTGTGGGCTAGGTGCATTAGTCAGGGGTACATGTCGAGTGGTAGGGTAATGCGTCTGGGTGGGTTACTGTTCAGAAGGTCGGTGAGGACTTGTTGAGCCTAATGGCCTATTTCTACACTATAGGGATTCTATATAAAAAATGTGACACATTCAAACCATAGCCTTAGGGAAACATATAGTGCTTGTGCCGTGGCAATCGAAATTGTACACCTCGTTAGCTGTTGGTTGTTAAAATTCCAGGAAAGCAACATAAAGACAATTGGGCCTGACTGCAACCTGACTAGACTCAATTTTGCAATTTGTACATTCTATATTGATGGAAATCAAAAAGAAAGTGGAACATATTCATTCAACCACATGGAAAAGTATCGAGTTCTGTTCTTTATCCTTTCAGAAATGGCTGCCATTACTCCGCCACTGAAATGTTGCTGAACTTCTGCAATTCATAAAGTAAAAGACTTAAACTTTACCTTCTAATGCCTCAGAAGCTTCCAAAGCACTTTGCTGTCAATGGAATATATTTGAAATGCAGTCAGTGTGTTATGAAAATTTGATTGTCAATTTGGGCACAGCAAGTCTCAAAGGCAGAAATCAAATAAATGACCAGATCATGTACTTTAGCTCATGAGGTGAGGCATAAAGTGCTGGCCAGGACACTGGAAAAGCTTGATTTCTGTCCTTGAGGAATGCTGTGAGATCTTTTACATCACACTGAGCGGAAAGGGGGAACCACAGATTAACATCACAAAAAGAAGGCATCTCTGAAACTGCGGTACACTCTGAGTATTCTACTGAAGTACAAGCCTGGATTATATGTTCACATGCCTGGAATGGGGCTTGACCCTGAAACCTTCTGACTCAGTGGCAAGTTTGATAACACTGAGGCAAGTCTATTTTATGCGCAGACAGCCGTCCACACAAAAAAAATCAAAGCAACTGTTATTGGAATGTACAAACGCCTTCAGATAGAAGTGACAGAATTTTCTGAAGTTGTACAGCCCTCAGCAACTTGATAATTTTTTTAAAAAGTATTTCAAATGACAGTTTGTATCTCACTATTATAAATTAAAATTATTTTATTACAATTCAAAAGCAGCTTATTAATTTTAATATTAAAAAAACATGAAATGACAATATTAACATTGAATTAAGAATATTTTAAAGCATTATTAGGAAATATAATAAAAAACAGAAACTGAACATTCAATAGAACACAGAACATGGAAAAGTACTGCACAGAACAGGTCCTTTGGCCAACAATGTTGTGCTGAGGATTAATCCTAATCTAAAATAAAATAACCTAACCTAAGCACCCCTCAATTCATTGCTGTTCATATGCATGTCCAGCATTCGCTTAAATGTCCCTAATGACTCTGCTTCCACCACTACTGCTGGCAACACATTCCACGCACAAACAACTTTCTGTGTAAAGAACCAACCCCTGATATCTCCTTTGTACCTTCCCCTAACGCCTTAAAACAATGACCCCTCATGGCAGTCAATCCTGCCCTGGGGAAAAGTCTCTGGCTATGGACTCTATCCATGCCTCTCATTACCTTATACAATCTGATAATAGTTACACTCCACTTAACTTTTCTTCCACCCTGTTCCCTATTTCAACTCATCATTTCACTTTCCATAGTTTACTACAATTTTAGGCTTTTGGGTTCACTTTTGCTCATTCTAGACATCGCTTTGGCACGGAGACATTTGTAGTAGAAGGTCATTCATTTATTAAATGGATTATTCAAGTAAAATTTTAAGTTTAAGATAAATTATAAATCATTTATCGAAGTTGAAAGTGTCCAGCGTACCTCTTAAGGGTTAAGTACAGAAATTTAAAGCTATAGGAACTATTAATGGAACCTGACTTCCCAAACCAATGATCCAATATTTAAACCAAACCTCACAATAGCATTAGTCCTCATGACTTTATCCCAAAGATAGCACATAACTTCTGAAGAAGAGTCATATCAGATTCAAAATATTATATATGTTTTTCTCTCTCCACAAGTGCAGCCAGAACTACTGGGGTTGCTTCAGCTTTTTCGATTTTATTTAAGAATCTTTAGTAATAATGTACTTATTATTATATAAAATAGAATGTAAATTAAAACACTTGAGATTTTCGTTTGTTGCTTTTACTTAATTTTACTGAGAAGTGCCCATCACCACTTAGAAATATGCCAAAATGGCTTACTATCTCTCCAATGGAGCGCGAGGCTTGTGTGTGGCCTTTTCTGTATGTGTAGTGTCAGAATGATTTATTGTTTTATGAAATATATGTGGATTGAATTTTCTAGTGGGTGGACAGGGGAGCTCCCTGTGTGAGGAAATGTGTTAGTCACCACTGTAACTATATGTACAGCTGTTGGCAAGAAACTGATCAATTTAGATCGATATTGTCTATTCTGTCTTCTACCTCACTGTTGTACAGAGTGGGACCAAGGATGGCTAGCTACAGCTATGATCATGTGGATTAAAATCCTGGTGGCAGTTGCTTCTGCATTGTAATGCTCTTCATATCCTGCCCTTGAGTCCCTAAATAGGGTAGGTGTCCTTATGTTCAATGCACCTATACTTTCTGAATAAATAAACCCATTGCATTATGGTGATGTTAAGGATTGAGTAATAAGGAACTCTCAAAAACTGAATTTGCAGGTATAGGATCACGCTCAATGAAAAGGCAGGTTAGAGAACTGTGTATCGATGTGAGGAGATACAATTTTTGCCACTTCTCATTTTAGAAAGTTGTGAGCCTTGTGAGTTATGAACAATCATTTGCACTCCTGTCGAGCGAGATCGCTTTGCAGAGAAAGATTGGATTTGAAAATGTACTTTCTGTGGTGACATTTAAAATATGTATTATAATGAAAGCTGTGGAGCTTTAATTCAAATAAAAAAAGCAATTGGCGAAATGCTTGTTGGCATATTATAAAAGCTGCTAGTAGTGATCTTGATAGGAAAATTTAAAAATATTTACCTTTTTCCGAGGCAGGGAAAGATATCTTAGGGACATGGTGATCAGACAAAGAAATAAATGGGAGAAAAATGGCTTCATGGCCAATCAAGTCTTGCTCATGTTCTTAATGTCTTGAGCATCAAAACTAGACACTTCTTGGCCAGAATAGCTTTGATATCACCTAGGAGAAAACGGAAAACAGCACCTGCAATAAGAAATGAACTCTGGAATATTACCCCAACTCTGTCAATCAAAACCAATCATGTAGATCATGTAGATCATGTGTATGTCTCGTGTTAGTGAGAATTGCAAACAGCAATCTCATTTTGTTTCCTATCACACAACACCTGACTGTAGCAATATTTTACCTGCAGAATTAGATAGAAGGAAATGTGTATTCCAAAGAACAATCATATGACATATGTGACTCAAACCATCAACTCTGTTTCTCTCTCCAGAGATACTGCCAGATCTACTGAGTATCTCCAGCACTTCCTGTTTTTGGATCATTGTTCAGACCTATTTTGAACAAACTCCTTAAAAGGGGTGTTCTGCAAGATGGAATGAAGAAACATCTCAGTGTACTACTCCGAAAAGTAATTTCAGCATTATATGTAGAACCAATTCAAAATTATTCTTATTAAACAGAACATTTTCTGGCATTGTGAAAGCTTAGTAACCTCCCCTGTATCTAAACTCACATTTACAATTCATGGGGCAAATCTTCTGAAATACTTGCAGCTTATATTCCTAACATGGCATCACTATTTTATCACTAACAGATCATCACGAATAGTATAATGTATTGTGTGAAAACTATTCAGGTAAAGAAACAAATGAACACATGAAAATTACAGACAGGAGAAGGCCGGCTGGTCCATCGAGATTAGCCTAGCCTCATAATATCTCAAGCGTTATGACTAGGTGCTTCCTTACCCTGAGCAGCCATGTTGGGGGTTTGTCACTATTGACAACAAGGACCTTTGTGTGGGGATGGTGGGGAGGACAACAAGGACCTCTGCAAGCCAATGAAAGTGCTACTGTATGTGAAAGATTTGCTGCTACCATATATGCTTAAAAATGTGTTGCTGGAAAAGTGCAGCAGGTCAGGCAGCATCAAAGGAGAATGAGAATCGATGTTTCGGGCATAAGCCCTTCTTCCTGAATAAGGGCTTATGCCCGAAACGTTGATTCTCCTTCTCCTTTGATGCTGCCTGACCTGCTGCACTTTTCCAGCAACACATTTTTAAGCTCTGATCTCCAGCATCTGCAGTCCTCACTTTCTCCCTGCTACCATATATGCTCTGGTACTACAGTGAGAATGAGCAGTTTGTTATTAATACACAAGAAAACCAGAGAAATCCCATCAGCAATATTGCATTCTCTAGACTCAGTCATACGGCTGTCAAATAATGGCAAAGTCCTTCTTGAAGCCAGCTCCACAAGTCTTTCAGGCAAGACCCCCAGCAAAATCAACGATGATTGAAGGGCTCCCATTAAGATGGCTGAAAACTGTCAGCTCCAACAGGTGCTGTGCTGTCAACTCTGAGCTGGCTACTGTATTCAGGAGAGGACAAAAAGTACTTCAATGACACTCTGAGGATCGCCCTAAAATTTGGCAGCATTGGCAATGAGGACTGTCATGAGCTTGGTAATTGTTCAAAAGAGCAACAACTTGTCCATCAAGTGAATCTGCTTCAAGTCCAAATTAGACAGGCAGGAGGGTGGAAGAACACAGCAAGCCAGGCAAGATCAAGAGGTGCAGATATCTATGTTTTGGGTGTAACCCTTCTTCAGGACTGAGGATGGGTTTGGAGGGAGCAGCAGATAAAAGGGAGATGGGGGTCCTAATGCTTTAATAATGAGGCAGAGTGGTGGCATCAAAGTAATGAAGAGGAAGCAAATCCCACATTCCAATCCCATTAACTCATGAGATATCCTACGCTAACTGCCCAGAGATATGCAGGTCAGGAATTAGCCTGGTCATTCACATGAAGACCACAGCAGCAGCTTGAAGCCCCAAGTAGAGGCCATCCAGGATCTGAGGGACAGGCAACCGCATAACAACAGCATTGTGGGTCTCCAAGGGATTGTCCATTAGCACCCTCCACTTCTTCATCTGTATGTTACCCCTGACTGACAGCATTTGTCTTGGAGTAGACAGTGGAAGAATAACTAATCCTTCTGAAGTTTACAGGATTAAGGAAAGAATCTGAAACCTGTAAATGTGGGCCATTGGTGGTGCAGGAACATTTACCAAATTCCGAGCCAAATGTCTGAAACACCAGAAACCAAGAGTGTGAAAAAGCCAGAACTGCTGTCCTTACTGTCTTGATAATGATAACATATGGCCTGTCAGTTTTTGACTTCCATTATCTGATTTCAATATCTTTGACTTTAATGGACTGAAATGGTTTCAACACAAACTTAGAAGTAGCCACAGGTACCATCCAATCACAAATTGAGTGAAGTTTTGTGAAACTATGAACAAACACAAACCAGTTTGAACTGAAATTAACATTTTAATCAAAAGAGACAGACACCAGTCAGACATGGTGAAACCTGCATTTCCTGTTTGATTTACTCCTGTAAGAGAAGCTCACACATTGGAGATTAAAAACATCATCCATAATTATTCAGACTGCAGACAATAAACCCAGAATTGGAAATATATGAATGAGATATACTTCAAGAAAATGCTTTGGCAGAGCAGGAGAGATAGGTGTGTAAGTAGAACAAGAGAAAGTTCTCTCTCTCTCTCTCTCTCTCTCTCCCTCTCTCTCCCTTTCTCTGGAAGTATTCTGTTCTGGGCAATCACTAGACTCGTCAGAACTAAAAATCATACACATTTATCATTTGCTGAACCCCAATTGGGAGGTTTTATTCTATAGTTATACACTCTGTAAAAGCTCAACACAAGTCTGAATAAGCCCATGAGCCTGGCTGATGATTTACAAGTGTGACTCACCAGTGCTCATTTGATTCACTTCTGAAAAGGGATGGTTGCAGTGTTCTGAGCTTTCTACAACTTTGGATAGCTGCAAAATTTGGGAAGAGCAAGGAGCCTCTTTGGAGAAGGAGGGATGTGATGTAGCCTATTCACCAGAAGACCAGTGAGTTTAACTTTGCTAACAGGGAAATTTCTAGAAACAATTATTTGGATTAGAATTTGTAGTCACCTGGAAAAATGTGAATTGGTTCAGAAGATTCGGCACTGATTCGTTAATGGAAAATCTTTGCTGATTTGCTGGAGTTGTTTGAAGACCTATCAGAGAGGGTTGGTGAGTGGAAAGCTGTGATTTGGTATATTTGGACTTCCAAAAGATGTGGAAGAGACTTCCAACAGATTTGTGAGGCTAATCTAATCTAATCTAAAAGGGATAACAGCAATAAGGACACAAATTGGATGATGGATAGGAAACAGTGAGTTATAGTTCCCCAGGGCTTGTATTGCTTTTCCTGATATGTAGCAAACTATGAAGAAGTCAGTGTAGAACTTCAAAAGGATGTTGGTGGAGTAGACATATAGGAGGCAGATGAGGTTCAATGCACAGATGTGTGAGATAATGCACTTCGGAACAAGGAACATGGAGAGGCCATATAAAATAAGAGAACATCTGCTTAAATCAATTACCTGGAGGTAAATTTTGAATTGCATACATTCATCTCTAAATTTTTAACTGTACATGTACAAACACATGGGCAATATAAAGCTGAATTTTTAAAATTAGAAAAAAAAATGTCCTTTATTTAACAATTTATTTTTTCCTTGAAAAATTAGACTTGAAGCAGGTGCATTTTGATCGACACGTTGGTGCTAGTTTGAACAATTGGCAAGCTCCTCCCAGTCTTTGTTACCGATGCTACTGTATTTTAAGGAGACTTTCAGAGGGTCTTTTGAAGTGTTTTCTTTTCTTTTTTTTTTGATCTTCAAGATTCATCTATGTTTTTATCTTTTTTTATTTCAATGTATTTCCGAGATTTCATTGCTACTACCCATACTTCTGGATGTCAACAAATACGATGAAGAAAGGATCTATTCTAAAACATATCCAGTAACAGAGACTGCGTTGACATGTACGTAAGTCACTAAAAATGCATTAAAGAATCATAGAATGCCTACAGGGTGAAAGCAGGCCGTTCGGCCCATTGAGTCCACACCCTCCCTCCCAAGAGCATCCCATCCATACCCACCTGTAATCCCATCCATAACCATCCCTGTAATTCTACATTTCCCATGGCTAATCCCCCGTGCCTGCCCATCCCTGGATACTATGGGCAATTTAACATGGCAATCCACCTAACCTGCACATCTTTGGGAATAAAACATACAGTTTTCTAGGCTGCATATATAGGGGTAGAGAGTACAAGGAGAAAGTGAGGACTGCAGATGCTGGAGATCAGAGCTGAAAATGTGTTGCTGGAAAAGCGCAGCAGGTCAGGCAGCCTCCAAGGAGCAGGAGAATCGACGTTTCGGGCATGAGCCCTTCTTCAGGAAACAAGAGCACAAGAGTACAAGAGCAGGGAGGTTATGATGATCCTATATAAGACACTGGTTAGGCTTCAGCTGGAATACTGTTCCAAGTACCACCCTACAGGAAGATTGTGAATGCATTAGAGGTAACGAAGAAGCCGCTTATAAGAATGGTTGCAGAAATGAACCATTTCAGTTATGAGAAAAGGTTGGGGAAGTTGGGATGGGTTTCCTTGCAGAGGAGACAGCTAAGAGGAGACCTGAGATAAGTTTTCAAAATCACGAGGGGTCTGGACAGTGGGGGTAGGAAGAATCATGTAAACAGTTTTAAAATGTTTGGAAAAGGAAGCAAGAAACTTATTCACACAGTGAGTAATCACTGTCTGGAATGTACTGTCTGGAGGTTTAACTGAGACATTCAAGAGGACATAGGTTTTGATACACATAACCATCCAGAGTTGTGGGAAATACATCGGAGTTTGGCACTGCATTAAAAGGTTTCGAAAGCCAGTGGAGACACAACAAGACAAATGGTCTTCTTCTGCACATAACGATTCAGGGAACTGGGGAGTGTTACACATTGCTGTTCAGGGGGGTCTTCATAAAAATGAGGTTCCCGTAAGTTTTACCAATCAACCTATCTGTAAGCCTCAGACTGAATTGCAACCACACCTTCCCTTCACAGAAATCAGGCATGATCCCTTCCGCAGTCTCACATTGTTTAGCGCTGAGACTTGCTGCATCATTCTGTATTGCTGAAACATCTGCTTTGTCAGATGGCAGGCCGTGACAGACAAGACAGAAAAATGATGTAAAAGACTCACAAATAACATCAAAGCTTTGCAATCTAATATTGTTTAACACGGCCGTATGAATACCTTTGCACAACTACAAATCTTTATTCCTTTCCCCAGCTGGGACAAAACCAATGGCTTCAGCAGATGCAGGCTGCTCCGATTCATGAGCTGAGTGCTGAGCTGCTTTTGGCCGAGGCCGTCCAGGATTTGCAGCCTGTGAGAGCCCCACCAAGCACCTGCATTGACAAAGGCAAGCATGGCTGCTCAGCCTCACAATATGAGGCGACTGGTCTGGGTTAGGGTACGGGCAGGTGGCTGGGGGTAGGAGACAATATGCAAAATTGGAAGCACTTTGAGCTGAATTCCCCCACTTCCACGTTTCCTTTCCCCATCATCTCATGACTCACTCTCCACTTCCCTGTTAATGTTGACCTGGAGAGCACGTCATCCAGATCAGTGATCCAACAAACAGCCAAAGCTGTTTCAATGTTTTTTTAAAGGTGATATTGATAGTGTGCAAGCCATATCTGAATCTGTGTGCATGCACGTTTATTGTTGTATTCAATGTTCTATGCCCAGGGCCGACCTTCTGCTGGGTGAAGACATTATTGTAGTAGCCTGCAATAACGTTTAAAAGATATTTGGATAAGTACGTGAATAGGAGGGATATGAGTCAAAAGCAGGCAAGTAGAACTGGTTTGCTTTGGGAACATGGTCGGCAAAGACTCATTGGACCGAAGGGTCTGTTTCCATGCTTTGGACTCTATGACTCTATAACATGGCACTCATGCTTGACATGGACTTTTTGAATCTCTTTGTAAATGTGCATTGAGCAGCTGGAAAGCCTGGCAGTATATGACACATTCCTCGCTGCTTTTCCAGGAATATTCCTTTGCTGGCACCAGTGAAACATAAAAATTGCTGGTTACAAAATCTGAGCCTGAAACGTTCTAATTTTATATTCTCACCAGATTTCAAACAACGCTTCATGATTTGTAATACAGAAAATGAACGGGACTGCCAAAATAAAGTTGACAACTCCAAAAGGATTAGAAAATAGTCTATTTCAGGCTTCTTGCTATTTACAAATGTGCTCAAATCTTATCAGAATTGAGGAGCACTGCTACTAACAGGAATAAAACAGCAAATGGCCTTTCGTTTGCTACTTGTGAGAGGTCAAGTGCTACAGATAGTTTTCAGTAATGCTTCCAATTTCCATGAGAGGGTTAAAATTGTGCATTCTTTTTTTATGAACTCACCATCCATTTCTTTAATGGGCAGGTCTGAATTTGCCGAGGCCCAGTGAATCACCCAACATATAGATAATTGCTGTTCAGATCAAAAGAGTATTTTGCATCAAAAGGCAAGTAATCTTTCTTCAAAGTTGTGCAGTCTAATTTATATGTAAATACACAGTCGGGAGCTGTGCTTTAGCAAAACATAAATTAAAGAATAGGGGACAAACAAACAAATTGCTTTTGCTTTATAGGCTTCAAGTCTTTGGCACACATAGTCCTCGGTTTTGGCAAAAGTTCAAACTAGGGATTCATCATTACCCTGTGAAATTGAGCTTGGATCTTCCAATAATGAGTGTATATGAATTGCTTCAACTCCAGCTAGCCAACAAGGGAATCAAAATGACTAATGAGCACATAAAGGAGAACAGAATGGAGAATGGCACCAGTATGAAGAGGGACAGATGGGGTAAATTGACAAGAAAAAGTTAAGAGTTATGAGTAGGAAGGACATTTAGTTTATCTTGCACAAGGTCTACAATAAGCTTACACTCTGGCCAGCAATCTATTTAATAGTTTCTGAAATTTTGCCTGTAACGCTCTGCACTGATGTGTTAAGTTAATCTGACTGAAGAAAAACATTTTGATATAAAAACAAAACAGTGCAGATGCGGGATGTGTGAAAAGGAACTAGAGAGAGAGGCAAACATACGCATGAAATAGAGGAACAGTGAAGCACAGAATGAAAGTTTTAATTTTACCTTTTACAAGTTTGAGCTTGTGTTGGCCTGTTCAGATCACAAAATGCGTGGTAAAGCCAGATTAACCTTTCCCATGCTGTTTGTTATTTTATAAACAATGGAAGATCATCCCTCAAATGCCTACATTCCAGTCTCTTCCAATTGCCATCTGACACCACTGACACCACGCATCTGGCCTGTGTCTCTTGTTTGCATTAACTCCGACATTTAAATGTTTCCCTTATTTCTCAGTAAGTAAAACAGAATACAGCCACTAGTTTTTGCTTGCAGAGGATTGCACTGTTTGATCATAACTTCCTTTGTCTTATTGAATATTTCACTGTACACACAATTGGCCTTTTTATTTGTGTTTTGTACTAATTGTAGATGTACTGATTCCACCAAAACATATACATTCCCCGCATCTTCATGCTGAGTAATTTCAATACCATTCATGGGTATATGTGCTTCTATTTTCCCTTTCTTTTGCAGTAACTAACACAAAATAAATAATTTCCTTTACAAAAATAAGCCAATTTCCCTAGATTGTTGTCAATGAACATTTCACTGGAAGATATCATTGGCTCATTATAACTGGCACTGATCAATAAGCTGCTCACCAATGATCATTCTAAATTTTGGTAGAATCAATCTGTTCCCATCCTCAATAGCAACTTGGTTTAAACATGGACAAAAGAGATTAAAATTGGCGTGTGATTTCCAAATTGCCATTAAGGTAAATACTTGATCAGGTGTGCGGACAAGGAGGCTGAGAGAAATGCAACTCAGTGAGAATCAGAGGAAACCTCTCCACAGGATGGGATCATACTGAACACAAAGGTGGTTGCAATTGTTAGAGGCCAATCATTTCAGAATGTCACTGCATTAGTTCTTCAGTTTAACAACTTTGTCCCAACTACTTTCAACTATTCCATCAATGAAGTTCTCTCACATGATTTTATTTGAATCAATGCGAGGATATTTGCTGATAATTTTCCAACGTTCAATTACATTTGAAATTTCTCAAAAGCTGAAGCAGCCCACATGCCATGTATCAAGACATGGGCACGACTTGGCAAGTAACAGTTGTATTAAACAGTGCCAGGTAATAATCAATTCCAACAAGAGATAAGGTGATCATCTTTCCTTGGCTTTCAATGGCAGCACCATCACTGGATCCCTCCCCATCAACACTTTGGAGAATAGCATTGACCAGCAAATCAACCTGACTAGCCATAAAAATACTGTGTCTACAAACCAAGTTAGATACCAGGAATTCTATAGTGAATAATTTATTTTTTAGTCTTTCCCAGCTGCTCATCATCTAAGAACTACAAATAAGTATCATGGATCGATTCCAAATGAATTGGATAGATTCTGTGCAACAGAAAGCAAGAGTTTAGACTCCATCAAGGACAAGCAGCCTATTTGAAAAGCACTCTAACCATTACCTCGGTGTTCACTCCCTCGAACAATAGTAAGGCAGCAACTTGCACCAAATAGTAAGTGCATCACAGCAATTTACTGAAGATACTGAATAACATCTCCCCAAAACTACAGCCTCAATCATCCAGACAGCAACTGCAGACGGTACATGCAAACACCATCACCTGTAATCCATTCAATATGCTGTCTTGGAACAATATCACTGTTTTCTCAGCACTCCTGTGTCAAAATTGTGGATCTCCCCATCCAACACCAATGTGAAAGTTAAAACCAAAAGAGTTATGGATGCTCAAAATCAGAAATGAAAAATTGCTGGAAAGTCTCAGCAAGTCTGACGACATTAGATTAGATTACATTACAGTGTGGAAACAGGCCCTTCGGCCCAACAAGTCCACACCGATCCGCCGAAGCGTAACCCACCCATGCCCCTACATTTACCCCTATACCTAACACTATGGGCAATTTAACATGGCCAATTCACCTGACCTGCACATCTTTGGACTGTGGGAGGAAACCGGAGCACCTGGAGGAAACCCACGCAGACACGGGGAGAACGTGCAAACTCCACACAGTCAGTCGCCTGAGGCGGGAATTGAACCCGGGTCTCTGGCGCTGTGAGGCAGCAGTGCTAACCACTGTGCCACTGTGCTGCCCACATCTTCAGAGAGAAATCAGAGTTATCATTTCGGGTCCAGCGACCCTTTGGGAACTTTTCTCTCCACAGACGCTGCCAGAGCTGCTGAGGTATATCAATATGAAAGGACTGTCATATAGACTACAGCAGTTAAAGAAGGCCCAGGATCTTTCCAAGGGAAACTGGGGTAGGCACTAAACATAATCTTGTCAGTGACTACCAAAATGATATTTTAAAACCATATTTACATTGAATTCCATTGTTCAGCACACACCAAAATGTAACAAAAGCAAAATTCAGTGATTGCTGGAATCTGAAGGAAGAACAGAAAATGCTGGGAATGTTTAACAGACCCAGGTAGGAATAGAATGAGTTGATGTTTGGATTAATGGCCTCATTTCCATCCCAGGAATGACTAGAAATGTTATGGGTTTGAAACAAACGCAGAGACAGGGTAAAGGTGGTAGATAGGTCGAAGGGATGAACAAAGGGGAATGTCTTTTATCAGAAGGAAATATTCAATGACAAAGGGGATAATAATTCAAGGCAAAAGGTGATGGCAATGGCACATTTACATATTTCAAAATGATACTAGAAATGTGCAAATGGAAATTGCAAAATCAATATAAACAATTGTTCTTTGTGTTAACAAAAACTTTTTCACTGAGTTCTTTATTTAGAAACACAGAAAATAGTCACAGGTGTCATTCATTCAGCCTTTTGAACCATTGAATATGATCATGACTGTTCATGCAATTTCCACTCCCACTTTCTCCCCATACCCCTTGATCCCGTTAGCTGCAAGTCCTTCTTGAATGTATCTAATGAACCGGCCCCAACAGCTTTCTGTGGGAGAGAATTCCACAGGTTCACATCTCTCTGAGTGAAGAAATTCTTCCTCATCTCAGTCCTGAATGGCCTACCCCTTATTCTTAGACTGAGACCCCTAGTTCGGGACTTCCCCAACATCGGGAGCATTCTTCCCACATCTGGCCTGTCCAGTCTCATCAGTTTAACTTTGAGCTGTCCAGTCTAATATCCTTATTTCTTCTGTGTTTGTACAAATTGCAATGAATGTCTGAATCTAAGGCAATGATATAAAATCGTAATGGTAGCCCATAATGTACTTTCCCGTTTCTCCCACACTTGGACACTACTTCTCTAACTGGAATTATTTCCCATCCATTAGCCAATTTCAGATCTGTCCTCCAGTTCTGCCTGGAATCCCCACAGCTTTGAGCTGAAATGGTCATTTGTTTCTCGTGAAACCTGATGAAACACCTTTTGAAAGTTGAAGTGCTCAAGTTTAATGCACTGCAAGGATTTAGTTAAAATGATAGAGAACAATCTTGCTAGCAGCCCGCAAGGTAGAATCACAAAACATCTATGAAACCAGCAATTAAAAGAATCCCAGTGTTAATTTTCTCCATTAAGAATGAAGTTAAAAGTGGAATACTGATTCTTAAATCCAAAGTTAATTTCCCTCAAATCCTCCTGCCACTGGGCACAAGTTTAAAAGCACGGATAAGTAATTTGACATATTTTCCTTCACAATGGTGTGGTGTCTGGAGGACTGTGATAACAGCTAAACATAGTAACTTTCTCAATGGTCTTTAAAGCCATGGCTAGAGAGCAAAATGACTGAAAGATTCTAAGCAGGAGCCTGTTCCATTGCCTGTCACAGGTTAACTCACAGACAGGAAACCTTAACCTAAATGAAACAACTCCACATCACCAGCATCGAGGAATTGAAGAAAAATCAGTATTTTCTATTCTATTTGCCCTTGGTCTATTGCACTTATTGATTTTGAATTCAATCCAGCTTCTCCTTCTTTGATTGAATTTGTTCATCTTCCTGCTATTTACTTTACCAGATTTGTCCCTTTTGCTTAATATAAAATCTGATTTAATTGCACAAGGGGTTAACTTTGTGTGGCCCTATTGACCATCAAGAACAGTGATTCCCAAATTCTTCTCACTGTGACCTCATGTGAATGACAAACTTTGACTGGAACCTCTTTAAATAGCTCCATGGGATCCTCACATCTAAACTGGCAGAAAGGGCTTCAGTTTAATGTGGTGGTGTTGCATAATATTGCTAAATTGCATCAGAATACCTGAATATTGCATAGACATAAATTATCTACAGGAACTGCATTGGCACCTGCATATGTATTCGTAACATGTATTTCTTCTATTGCCATTATGATATGATCAAAGAAAAGTGATAGAATTGATAAAGTGCAGTTCAGAAGTACAAAACCTTTCTCTGATTCAATCAGGTTCCACATTTCAGTTAGATATCCAATATTTCTGCCTGATTATTGTGCAATCTGGTTCAATAAAAGGGCTGAAATGGTTTTACTTGAGCCCAATCATGGACAGCACCAACAGATCAACTGGGGCATGTGGAGATCTTGCTGGTCTTAATGGAAAAAAATAACATTTAAATAAAAGTGCTCAGAATCCTTGTTAGATTGCTGTGGTATATGTGAAGTGTTAGGAGCTAATTGTTATGAGAATGTGCATCCAGGGTATCACATTTACTGTTACAGTACACTCTGATGTCAAGCAACAATGTAATATTTAAATAAAAGTGCTCAGAGTCCCTGTTAGATTGCTGTGGTATATGTGAAGAGTTAGGGACTAATTGCTATGAGAATGTGCATCCAGGGTGTCCGATGTCAAGCAACAATGTACAAGTCCACCACTGCATGGAGAGCTTCAAGAAATGCACTCAAAGTTATAGCTTCTTGAGACTAAAATTGTGCTTATGTTAAACTTTGGCAACTGGAAGCCTCATGGCAGTGAGTGTCAGCAAGTAAGACTGAAAGAGCAATCCAGAACCCCAGGCTAATATCCTGTGTATGTGGGTTTGAATCCTAATATGACAGATGGTGATAATTGGTTTGAATAACATTTTAAATGGAAAAATAAAGCTATCCTAATGTTGTCAATTGCTATGAAAGCCCATTTGGACTAAAGTCTTTTAGAGAAGGAAATCTGCCCTTAACTGATCTGATTTATGTGTCTCCAGAACTACAGCAACATGGTTGACTCTTCACTGCCATCTAGGCAATTAAGGATTCTCAACAATTCCTGTCAAGCCATTCTGTTTAGATTCAATATTATGTTTCACAGCTGCATGTATTGTCCTCCCAACCTGGTCTTTTCCAGAGAAAACAACACAGATTTCTCTCGCCAAATAGTGTAAATGAAGTGTTTTGATTGATTCATGAAATGTGGGCATATCTAACTGGGCCAGAATTGATTGCCTGTCCCTAATTGCCCTTGAGAAGTTGGTGGTGAGCTGCCTTCTTGAACCACTGCTGACTGCGCGATGTAGATGGACTCACGTGATGTAGGGCATGGAATTCCAGGATTGTGACCCAGCGACAATGAAAGAAGATGATGGATGCATTTCCAAGTCGGGATGGTGAGTGGCTTGGAAGGGAACTTGCAGGTGGTGGTGTTCCCATGTATTTTCTGCCCTTGGCCTTCAGGATGGAATTGGTCATGGGTTTAAAAGGTGCTGTCTTGATGAATTTCTGCATTTGTGAGTCAGTTCTGGAACTAATCTCATGAATCGTTTCTGCACCATCTCTCATGTCTTTAGAAATTGGACGCAAAATTCCATTAAGCACAAACCAGTGTTTTATTCAGGATCATT
Source organism: Chiloscyllium plagiosum (assembly GCF_037043375.1). Taxonomy (NCBI): domain Eukaryota; kingdom Metazoa; phylum Chordata; class Chondrichthyes; order Orectolobiformes; family Hemiscylliidae; genus Chiloscyllium; species Chiloscyllium plagiosum. The sequence goes on from NW_028270161.1 coordinate 48,168,698, forward strand.
ATAACTTCCTTGCTGTTGTCCTTTATATTGTCTTAAAGCTGTACTTGCTCAGTCTCACCCTCATGGAGGAGGAGGCCTTGGAAATGGTGAAACATCAGGGTGGTCTACAATCGCTGATGGTGGGCAGAACACCCAGCTCAAAAAGTACAGGTGCAAAAGAGTATGCCCAGCAGGCAAAGTGCTCATGTGACCACTCTTGGACACAGTAAATGTTTTTGTTCTTTCCAACAGGCCAACATCAAGTTGAAACATGCAGAGCTCAAGAGACCAAGGATGAGCGAGCCTCCTCACAGGAGGAGGAGTGTGAAGGATACTCCAAGGATGCAGTGTCACATCAATCTCTGTCACTCTCTGCCAGCCCAAATATTCTCACATGTATACAGATTTGTGTATATTATGTCAAATTGAAGTGAAACAGTCTTTGAAACTACTCAACACACATATACTTGTTGCAATTTACTTTTAAAGCGAATGATCTTTTACATTGCCAAGGGCAGTACTTGTAAGTATTGCTAAATCATGATGGCATCTGGAAAAAAAAATCAAATCAAACTGAGCTGGAATGCTTAGAACTTAGCCCAGCAATCCTTCATTTTATCATTAATCTGAAGGTGTAGATCTGCTTTCAGACCAACACGGGAAGACAAATGATGACTGATGACTATATTGATGAAAAATTCTGGGCACTGGAAATTTAGCAGCTCCAAGAAAACTGAAATGGTCTCATAACAACTGACCCACTTTCATGTCTCATTTTTAAGACTGTTATTCCCTCCACTGTCAAGTAAATCTTTTAAGACTGAAGGCAGTCGCTTTCTGACAGGATTCTGAAAAAGGTAAGATGGATGAATATATCTATTAAGATTTACATGAGTAGCACATAGCATTAGCTCAAGGAATTACAAGAATGTTGGAACTCACAAAAGGCAACAACAGAAGTAATAGATTGCCATGAAAATCCGAGCTAAATCATTTCCTGTGAACAACTTGTTAGATAATCAAAATATCATGTTATGGGGGAAAAAAACAAGCAAAGTATTAAAAGTAATTAACTTATTGAAATTCTCTTCATTCTGGTCCCAAAACATTTGGTCACACACTATTCACAGCAAAGTATTTAAAGAAAGTATGTCTCAAAGGATATATTTAGGTATCATACAATTGCAGCAGGGAGTCTGAATTGATACATGTGCAGGTGGGAGACCTGACACCAGGTATTGTAGCTCGATCATATTCCTGTCAAGAAATATTCCCTGCTGAGAACGTAGGATGGATGAATTTGTAGAAGATACTTGCATTTTGGTTTTTTTTTTGTATTTCAATATAATGGAAGAATTTTAAAGCTCAAACAAAAACAGTTTGAAAAAAACTAGACCAGAAGTAAGGTATGCGAATGCATTGTGAACAAAGCATTAGGCATAATTATGATGTTCTCTTTCTATCATCTTTATAAAAACATAATAAAGAAAGGAATGGCAGTGTTATATATTAACCACAGCATGCCAAGCCAACCATTTAAACTAATATTTTGTCTACCCTCTCGGAAGGACATTGATTATTTTATTAAAGAGTTCTCGCCATTGTTCTGTGCAATTCCCCACTGCCATCACCAAAGCAGACAGCCTGGTTATTACCTCAATACTATCAATCACAACTTGCTGAGGATAATTTGATTGCAATGAATCCTACACTACAACAGTGACAACATTCCCAAAGCACAAGACGGGCTGCAGAACACTGTGGGACTTCCCAAGAACATGAAAGGTGTGATATGAAGCTGAATGAGGAGAGGAATGCCCACATACTGTGTGTAATTCTGTTTGGGTAAATACCACATTAAGCTTTTTGATTAATGCTGGTTTCATATTGCTTCATCTGGTAACAGCGGTCATCCGAATCTTGAAACCAAAGTTTTTCACAAAAGGTGAGACTTAATTCTTCAAGTCTGCAGCCAGTGGTTCAGGACTGAAGCTGGATTTAGTGACACGACAGAGGAGTGAAGGTTACATATTGTTGCAGAAATTAATTTGCTAGGTTCATGAGAGGACCAGGAATGCATAACATGGCTGGTTATACAAGTGTTGTAGTGTGGCCAGAGACCAGCTGCACTGGGAGTGTTCTATACAAACAGGTCAGAAGTTCATGTTACTATCCATTGAGATTATCTATACAGTCTATCTCATGACATCCACCCGAGGTACCACCATGAAAGAATAACCTTGCCAAAAAATCGGAAGTGGTGGTAAAATCACAGTCATAATGCTGACTAGTTTTAATAATGTTGTTTACAGGCTGTTAAGAATAAGATTTCAGAAGTTTGGTGCCAGTTGTTTCAATTTAGTTTTGTTTGTCACTCATTCTATTACTGATGGGAGTGAGTTGGAAGGTTGGATCTGGGATAAGTTGAGGGGGAGGGAAAATGAGGAAACTGGTGAAATCCACATTGACCCTGTGTGGTTGCAGAGTCCCAAGGTGGAAGATGAGGTGTTTTTCCTCCAGGCATTGGGTGGTTAGGGTTTGGTGATGGAGGAGGCCCAGGACCTGCATATCCTTGGCAGAACGGAGAGGGAGTTGAAGTGTTCAGCCATGGGACAGTGGGGTTGGTTGGTGCGGGTGTCCTGGAGATGTTCTCTGAAGCACTTTGCAAGTAGGCGTCCTGTTTCCCCAATTTGAGGAGACAGCATTGGGAGCAACAGATACAGTAAATTACATGGGTGGAAATGCAGGTAAAACTCTGATGGATGTGGAAGGCTCTTTTGGGACCTTGGACAGAGGTGAGACGGGGGGAGGTGTTGGGACATGTTTTGCAATTCCTGCTGTGGCAGGGGAAGATGCTGGGAGGGGAGTGTGGGTTGATGCAGGGCGTGGACCTGACAAGAGAGTTGAGTAGGGCCTGGTCTTTACAGAACGCAGATAGGGGTGGGGTGGGAAATATATCTATGGTGGTAGGGTCCATTTGTAGGTAGCATAAATGGTGGAAGGTGATGTGATATATATGGAGGTTGGGGGGTGGAAGGTGAGGACCAGATAGGTTCTGTCCTTGTTGCGGTTGGAGGGGTGTGGTTTGAGGATGAGGTGTAGGAAGTGGATGAGTTGTGTTGGAGGGCATCATTGACCGTGTGGGAGGGGAAATTGCAGTCTTTGAAGAATGAGGCCATCTGGTGTGTTCTGTGGTGGAACTGGTCCTCCTGGGAGCGATGGAGATGGAGGAATTAGAAGTAGGGGATAGCTTTTTACAGGAGGCAGGGTGAGCGGATGTGTAATCCAGGAGGCTGTGGGAGTCAGTGGGTTTGTAGAAGATGTCTGAGTTGGGTCAGTCACCATTGATGGAGATGGAGAGGTCCAGGAAGGGGAGGGAGGTGTCTGAAATGGTCCAGCTGAACTTAAGGTTGGGGTGGAATGTGCTGGTGAAGTTCATGAACTGTTCAACCTCCTCATGGGAGCAACCTCCTCATTTCCCCTCCACCCACCTTATCTCAGATCCAATCTTCCAACTCATAACCGCACTCATGAGCTGTCCTACCTGTCCATCTTCCTTCCCACCTATCCGCTCCACCTTCTCCTCCGACCTATCACCATTACTCCCACCTCCATCTACCTATTGAACTCTCAGCTACCTTTTCCCTTGCCCCACCCTCCCCTGCCATTTATGTCTCCACCCACTTGGCTCACAAGCCTCATTCCTGATGAAGGAACGTTTCTGGTCAAGAACAACAAAGAAGAACTGTCAATTAAATGAAGTCACATATCTATCCATCACTCATTCTAAACTGATGTCTGCTCTCTTACTGATGTCTGAGGTATATGATCATCATGATTTACATGAATCTCATTGTAGCACATCACTCCCTCCCCAACTCATTTTTCCTTCTACTTGTATAAATCCTTTTATTAACCTGTTTTCTAATCACCTGTCCAGAGATGCTATTACACATCTCTGATACAAGTGGGACTTGAACCCGGGTCCTTATCTCAAAAATAAGAATACTGCCATCGCACCACAAGGACCCGCATAGTCTTTTATTACTGTCAATATCAACATCGTTAGTGCCATTATGACCAGCTGGTGATAGCGCCAGCTCTCACACCCCACGTATGAATATGGATCGTGTTCAGTGACTGACCACCCAAATTGCAACAATAATATTTATGATCTACACCAGGTTTCATTTTGAGACTTGACTTGTCCAACATTATCAGCAGCTGGGAGCATAACAATGCTTATTTGAACATTTATTTTATTTTATTATTTGCAACTACTACTAATGTCATATTTTTCTGATAATCAGATGCTCAGGATTCCACATAATACTCTTAATCTGATTGATGTTTGAGTTCGACTGATTAAAATGGGATTGAGTTATATCTGAGCTTTTGTCTGTGTGTTCGGATCCTCATTGGTTATTCAAAATGCTTAATCCATGAGCTGAATTTTCCCAGCCCTGGGAGATCTGGGAGAGCAATGATAGAAGATGTAACAAAGTGGGGCCTGAAATTGTCTCATTGCGATGACACATTACCAGACTGAAATCTTACGTTATAGCCACCCACTGTAGGGCACCCATAAAAACTCTTTAAATGTAAAATTAAGGACCACCCCCTGCCTTCACTGGCATTCTACCATTGTCCAAAGGGGGCGCTGCTACCACTTACACTTTGGTGGTCTCCCAGAGGATTTCTGATTGGGGGTTGTGGGAGTGACCCTCATCTATGGCCACTAGGGGGCTCCACCCCTGCTCCCAAGAGCACTGACTGCACTCTTCAGTCACACCCTGAACTGCCAGCCTGGCCCCAGGTGTTCAGAAAGTATCAGACCTGCTCTTCGGGTTTGCTTTGGCATTCTGCTTTGTCTTGCAGTTTCAACAGTGGCCACCATTAGTGCCAACCTGTTAATTGATCATCCATGACCATCTACATCCTGGAGTGCCGTCACCCCTGACTTGCCACTCAGTGTTACCTGATAATCATTTCCTTACAAAATGTGTAATCCCCTGTCACAATATGTACGTCTGCCTGGTTGTGGACCCTGACAGATTTGGAGGCGGTAATTTGCACCGCATCCACCAACAAAGCAGTAGCCATTCTTAAACTAATAGAGAAAATTCCAACAAAGCAGGGAAACAAAAAAAATCTATAGGTACAAATTGGCTTTTAGATGACTACATTGTGAGGAAATGGGGTACCACATGACACCATGGAAAATCAAACACCTTTCAAACATGTTTCAACCTTGCCCAGCCCCCTTGTCATTAAATTCCAGCCATAACAATAAGGTCGGGGGAAAGAAAGAAGAAAGAATGTCTTGGGTCCGACCTCAAGATATTTCAGAAGGGATTGAAGTTACATAAACATTATTACCCTGTAGAAAATGAGGAAGCGATTGGAGCACAGTAAGAACGCACAAAGAGCACAGATAATGACCAGATAATCTGTGTTTATTTTAATGTGATGTCAGTTGGGGGGATAAACATCAACCAGTAAGTCAAAGATAGAGCAATGAGATGGCAGCTGGGGCCACGGTTTAATATTTCATTTGAAAAATGGTTCTTCTGCGAGTGCAGCATTTCTTCACTAATACGCCAGATGGTCAGGCTGGATTATATATTTCAGTGTCTGGAGTAGAATTGGGACCCAAAGCCTTCTAATGAGGAGAGTAACGTGATACACTGGTTACAGCACATACTGACTAGGGTGGGGACCAAGGTGGGGGCGCATTTGTACAGAATTAGAATGTTTTATACATTATATTCATCAAAGTTAGCCTATTTTTATTGTGTCAAATTGTAACAAATTGGGCATTTGTGCCAAGTCGAGAGTGTGGTGCTGGAAAAGCATAGCAGGTCAGACAGCATCCGAGAAGAAAGAGAATTGATGTTTCGGGTATAAGCCCTTCATCAGGAATTCCCAAAACATAGATTCTTCTGCTCCTCGGATGCTGCCTGACCTGCTATATTTTTCCAGCACCACACTCTTGATCCTGGTCTCCAGCATCTGCAGTCCTCACTTTCTCCCATTTCAACCCCAGGGCATCAATGTGGACTTCACCAGTTTCCTCATTTCCCCTCCCCCTACCTCACCCTAGTTCCAACCTTCCAGCTCAGCACTGTCCTCATGACCTGTCCTACCTGCCAATCTCCCTTCCCACCTATCTACTCCACTCTCCCCAGACCTATCATCTCCAACCCCAATCCCAATCACCTATTGTACTCTTTGCTACCTTCCCTCACCTTTCTCTCTGACCTATCACCTCCATCCCCACCCCCATTCACCAATTGTACCCTTTGCTACCTTCTCCCCAGCCCTACCCCCTCCCCGCCCATTTATCTCTCCACCCTGGAGGCTTCCTGCCTCCATTCCAGATGAAGGGCTTTTGCCCAAAACATCGATTTTCCTGCTCTCAGATGCTGCCTGACCTGCTGTGCTTTTCCAGCACCACTCTGATCTAAGCTCTTTTCTCCCATTTGTGTCAAGTGCCAACAAAAGCTCTTCACAATCTCATTGTAATAGAAAGAAGAATTTTTTACAGTTGGAAATAATTTTCTATGTTTCTATGTTCTATGAAGTTAGTTGTGATAAAAAACATGGAAACAAATTTTTGGTCTGAATAATTCCACTGAGTTGATGCCAATTTTATTATATCCAATAGTGTAAATAGAAAATGCATAACTCAGCCTCTGTAAATGCCCTCACTCCCTTCACTAAATTGTCTGAACATTGATGCAGATGCTAAGAACAAATCCATAGATGACACCGTTTTCATCTCATAGCACAATTCTCAACTGCAATAGAGTCACTGTCGACATGTTTATTTTAAATTCACCTTTCGCTTATGTCAGAAATTCAATAAATATTCTGCAGTTTCACAATTTGGAACATTTTTACAAGGCAGTCTAATTAAGTTGTTGAATGTTGGCAGAACCTGCAGATCCCTTATCAGATCAAAGTACCAATGAAGTCATCAAATTCTCTGTTCCTTAGTGCCACCTGTTTCTCCATATTCTGGCACTCTTCACGATTCATTTTTCAAGTTCAGATGTTACCACAGATTTCATATTGCTAAAGGTGACTGGAGAGTGGTTGTGACATCTTCCTGAGAACCATGTTGTCAAACAATATTCCATCCGCTCAGAAAAGTTCCATTATAGATGAGATCGTTCTGGCAAGCAGAGGGCATCAGTCTAACCTGCATTCAGTAGACCAAAGATCCACTAGCATTCGCATTCAAAATCAAATAACAGAAGAAGCAGGTCAGCCAGTCTAAGAAACTGTAAATTTTATGTTTTATCAGCATTGTGTAGTTCACTGGCAATGCTGAAACCTATCAGACGTTAGAAGACATATTAATTATTAATTCACTAATTAGCAATTATTAACTAATTAATCAACACATTTTAGAAATGGCCGGGTTAGAGACGTGCTGGTACTCTGGAATGTAGGAGCTGCAGTAAGTGTTTGTGCGTGCAGGAACTTTACCCAGATACTGTATACATCAGGAAAGGGGCACATTACCCGGATGGTGTGATCTCAAGTAAGGCAGGCAAGGGGACTCAGGAGACAGAGCACAGAAGTCTCAGTCTTTGCAACTGTCAACTGGTTTGAGGGTTCCTAAGCTTTTTGGATGTGATTGAGACTGCAGAGTAGATGAACTAATGTCCATGGCACCATGGCTTAGAATGCCATTCAAGAGGGTGGGGTAAGAAGAAAGGCAGCTGAAAATGTGTTGCTGGAAAAGCGCAGCAGGTCAGGCAGCATCCAGGGAACAGGAGAATCGATGTTTCGGGCATAAGCCCTTCTTCAGGAATGAGGAAAGTTTGTCCAGCAGGCTAAGATAAAAGGTAGGGAGGAGGGACTTGGGGGAGGGGCGTCGGAAATGTGATAGGTGGAAAGAGGTCAAGGTGAGGGTGAAAGGTCAGACTGGGGTGGGGGCGGAGAGGTCAGGAAGAAGATTGCAGGTTAGGAAGGCGGTGCTGAATTCGATGGATTTGACTGAGACAGGGTGGGGGGAGGGGAAATGAGGAAACTGGTGAAATCCGAGTTCATCCCTTGTGGTTGGAGGGTTCCTAGGCGGAAGATGAGGCGTTCTTCCTCTAACCGTCGTTTTGTTGTGGTCTGACGATGGAGGAGTCCAAAGACCTGCATATCCTTGGTGGAGTGGGAGGGGGAATTGAAATGTTGAGCTACAGGGTGGTTGGGTTGGTTGGTCCGGGTGTCCCAGAGGTGTTCTCTGAAACGCTCCGCAAGTAGGCGGCCTGTCTCCCCAATATAGAGGAGGCCACATCGGGTGCAGAGGATGCAATAGAGGATGTGTGTGGAGGTGCAGGTGAATCTGTGGCGGATATGGAAGTTTCCCTTGGGGCCTTGGAGGGAGGTGAGGGAGAGGTGTGGGCGCAAGTCTTGCACCTCCTGCGGTTGCAGGGGAAGGTGCCGGGAGTGGAGGTTGTGTTGGTGGGGGGTGTGGATCTGACGAGGGAGTCACAGAGGGAGTGGTCTTTACAGAATGCTGATAGGGGAGGGGAGGGAAATATATCCTTGGTGGTGGGGTCCGATTGGAGGTGGCGGAAATGACGGCGGATGATTCGCTGTACATGGAGATTGGTGGGGTGGTAGGTGAGGACCAGTGGGGTTCTGTCCTGGTGGCGGTTGGAGGGGCGGGGCTCAAGGGCGGAGGAGCGGGAAGTGGAAGAGATGCGGTGGAGAGCATCGTCGACCACGTCGGGGGGGAAATTGCGGTCCTTGAAGAAGGAGGCTATCTGGGTTGTACGTTTTTGGAACTGGTCCTCCTGGGAGCAGATGCGGCAGAGACGAAGGAATTGGGAGAGTGGGATGGCGTTTTTACAGGGGGCAGGGTGGGAGGAGGTGTAGTCCAGGTAGCTGTGGGAGTCGGTCAGTTTGTAGCAGATGTCCGTGTTGATTCGGTCGCCTGAGATAGAAATAGAAAGGTCGAGGAAGGGGAGGGAGGAATCTGAGACTGTCCAGGTGAATTTGAGGTCAGGGTGGAAGGTGTTGGTGAAGTGGATGAACTGTTCAACCTCCTCGTGGGAGCACGAGTCGGCGCCGATACAGTCAACGATGTAGCGGAGGGAAAGGTGGGGGTTGGGGCCAGTGTAGTTGCGGAAGATGGACTGTTCCACATATCCTACGAAGAGGCAGGCATAGCTGGGGCCCATGTGGGTGCTCATGGCTACTCCTTTCGTTTGGAGGAAGTGGGAGGATTGGAAAGAGAAGTTGTTCAGGATGAGGACCAGTTCAGGATGAGGACCAGAAGGAGGGTGTCAGTGGAAGGGTACTGGTTGGTACGGCGGGAAAGGAAGAAGCGGAGGGCTTTGAGTCCTTCGTGATGGGGGATGGAGGTGTACAGGGACTGGATGTCCATGGTGAAGATAAGGCGTTGGGGACCGGGGAAGCGAAAATCATGGAGGAGGTGGAGGGCATGGGTGGTGTCCCGAACGTAGGTGGGGAGTTCTTGGACTAAGGGGGACAGGACCGTGTCAAGGTATGCAGAGATGGGTTCAGTGGGGCAGGAGCAGGCGGAGTCAATGGGTCGGCCGGGGCAGTCAGGTTTGTGGATTTTGGGCAGGAGGTAGAAGCGGGCGGTGCGGGGTTGTGGGATTATGAGGTTGGAGGCGGTGGATGGGAGATCCCCCGAGGTGATGAGGTTATGGACGGTCTGGGAGATGATGGTTTGGTGGTGGAAGGTGGGGTCATGGTCAAGGGGGCAGTAGGAGGAGGTATCTGCGAGCTGGCGTTTGGCCTCAGCGGTGTAAAGGTCGGTGCGCCAAACTACTACCGCGCCTCCCTTGTCTGCTGGTTTCTTCGTCTCCGCCGCATCTGCTCCCAGGAGGACCAGTTCCAAAAACAACCCAGATGGCCTCCTTCTTCAAGGACTGCAATTTCCCCCCCGACGTGGTCGACGAAGTCCTCCACCGCATCTCTTCCACTTCCCGCTCCTCCGCCCTTGAGCCCCGCCCCTCCAACCGCCACCAGGACAGAACCCCACTGGTTCTCACCTACCACCCCACCAATCTCCATGTTCAGCGCATCATCCACCGTCATTTCCGCCACCACCAAACTGACCCCACCACCAAGGATATATTTCCCTCCCCTCCCCTATCAGCATTCCGTAAAGACCACTCCCTCCGTGACTCCCTCGTCAGATCCACACCCCCCACCAACCCAACCTCCACTCCCGGCACCTTCCCCTGCAACCGCAGGAGATGCAAGACTTGCGCCTACACCTCCCCCCTCACCGCCCTGCAAGGCCCCAAGGGAAACTTCCATATTCACCACAGATTCACCTGCACCTCCACACACATCATCTATTGCATCCTCTGCACCCGATGTGGCCTCCTCTATATTGGGGAGACAGGCCACCTACTTGCGGAGCGTTTCAGAGAACACCTCTGGGACACCCGGACCAACCAACCCAACCACCCTGTGGCTCAACACTTCAACTCCCCCTCCCACTCCACCAAGGATATGCAGGTCTTTGGACTCCTCCATCGCCAGACCACAACAACACGACGGTTGGAGGAAGAGCGCCTCATCTTCCGCCTAGGAACCCTCCAACCACAAGGGATGAACTCGGATTTCACCAGTTTCCTCATTTCCCCTCCCCCCACCTTGTCTCAGTCAAATCCATCGAATTCAGCACCGCCTTCCTAACCTGCAATCTTCTTCCTGACCTCTCCGCCCCCACCCCAGTCTGACCTATCACCCTCACCTTGACCTCTTTCCACCTATCACATTTCTGACGCCCCTCCCCCAAGTCCCTCCTCCCTACCTTTTATCTTAGCCTGCTGGACAAACTTTCCTCATTCCTGAAGAAGGGCCCGAAATGTCGATTCTCCTGTTCCCTGGATGCTGCCTGACCTGCTGCGCTTTTCCAGCAACACATTTTCAGCTCTGATCTCCAGCATCTGCAGACCTCACTTTCTCCTCTAAGAAGAAAGGCAGTGATAATAGGAGACAGCATAGAAAGGAGGAGTGACACTGTTTTTTGCAATTTCAGATTCTTGGTGTCAGAGTTCAGGATATCTCCTCTCGGCTGGTGAACAACATGGAGATGGAAGAGGGTGGCCCAGTGATCATGGTTCACATTGCTACCAATATCTGGATTAGTGGTGCTGGAAGAGCACAGCAGTTCAGGCAGCATCCAAGGAGCTTCGAAATCATAGGCACAACTAGGGAGGACTTTCTGCTGAATAAGAATGTAAAGTTAGGTGTTAAATAGAAAATCAGAACCTCAAAGATAATAATCCTGGATTATCACCTGAGCTGTATGTAAATTGACATTGGATGAGTAAGAATAGAGAAGGGAATAAGTGGCTCAAAAATGGGTGTGAGGAAAAATGGCACCAGTATTGGTGAAAGGGAGACAGTCTACACCTGACCATGTTGGGACTGGCGTTCATGTGAATTGCATCACTGGTGAAGTAGAGAGAGCTTTAAACTAAACATGAGTTGAAGCAACTAAACAAACTTTGGCAAATGTGACATGTCAAGGGATAGAGTCGAGGTCAGAGAGCAAAGTGCAGATATGGAAAACGAAGACCAGAAAATAGGAGATAAAAACCTAAAAATCGGTTGAGCCAGTATATTTAACCAGGTGCACCGGACACAACTGGAAGCATCCAACTGGATGACTGGAGTCTGTTATATTTGACTGATTGGGGCCAGTTAAAAATGACTGACTGGAGCCTGTTGTAAATGACTGACTGGAGTCAGTTGTTAATGTCTGACTGGAGCCTGTTATAACTGACTGACTGGAGTCAGTTGTTAATGTCCGACTGGAGCCTGTTATAACTGACTGATTGGAGCCTGTTATAACTGACTGGGGCCTGTTGTAAATGACTGACTGAAGCCTGTTATAACTGACTGACTGGAGCCTGTTATAACTGACTGGGGCCTGTTGTAAATGACTGACTGAAGCCTGTTATAACTGACTGATTGGAGCCTGTTATAACTGACTGGGGCCTGTTGTTAATGACCGACTGGAGCCTGTTATAACTGACTGACTGGAGCCTGTTATAACTGACTGGGGCCTGTTGTAAATGACTGACTGAAGCCTGTTGTGACTGACTGGGGCCTGTTGTTAATGACTGACTGGAGCCAGTTAACTGTCTAGCTAGAGCCTGTTATAACTGACTGACTGGGGTCTGTTATTAATGACCAAATGGAGCCTGTTATAACTGACTGACTGGGGCCTGCTGTCATGACCAATTGGAGTCAGTTGTAACTGATTGGCTAAAGCCTATTGTTAGTGACTGACTAGAGCCAGTTATAACTGACTGGGGCCTGTTGTTCGTGACCGCCTGGAGCCAGTTATAACTGACTGACTGGGGCCTATTGTAATGACCAACTGGAGCCAGTTGTAACTGACTGGCCAGAGCCTGTTGTTAATGACTGACTGGATTCTGTTGTAACTGATTGGCCAGAGCCTGTTGTTAATGACTGACTAGGTCTCATCCCAATTTCCTCAACACAAGGGGTTCAATTTGGTCAGCCTCTGGAGGGCAAGAGGCCAGAAAAGAATACAGAGAGCCTGGTTGGAAAAGCTGTCGCCAATGGGGCATTTTACTGCTGGAGCGACTAGGAGTAGACAGTTTTGTAGTCAGAAAGAGGCGAGCAGCTAATATTCAAAGGCACAATTACGGATAATTTGACCATGTGTTGACCATGAGGGGAATAGCCAGCTGAAGGAGGTGAGTACCCAACAGCAGCCCAAATGTTAGGATATGGGTATCACTAGCTAAGGCAAGATTCATTGGCAACCTTTAACCACCTGCTGAGAGGTCACTATTGTCCATGGAGGGCAGAGACACCCCTCAGTCATGTTAGGAAGGGGATTACCCAGCTATAGTTCACCATCAAGGTGGTGTGTGGCTTGGAACTAAAGGGGCAAGTGTGGTGCTGTCATGTATCTGGAAATGCTTAAGCTCACTTCATTTGCATCAGTTCTGACTTTCTGGAGAAGCCTAAGATAACTTCAAGCAATGGAAAGGACATGAAATCATGGTCATGGTCAAACATGATCCCATTCCTCTTTCATGTCCTTCATGTTATGAAAATAATATTGTTTAGCATGGCAAGGATCCGGAATATTGTCCCTTAGATCATTTTTGGACACCATAAAGTTTTGAAGTATATTTTGAAATCACTTCCTTTCGTGACTAGTCTCCCCTTTCCCTGCTGTATTTTAAAACTCATGTAAAGCAGATCAGTGTAAACATTACAACTCAGTCTGAAGCATACCTTTCTAAATTAACAGTTGCGTAGTGGTCTTGTTTACTTTGGGTCTTGTCCAACATAGCTAGCCGTGTGGATTGTATCATTTCACAAATATTATTCATCATATCCATAAATTTCCACATGTGCATTTTTTTAAAGATTGTCATTCATAGTAACAAAGTGATTTAATTGTATTGACAAGATTTATGTTATTAAATGTTAGCACGCAACAACGTTCAAAAGATAGATTGGTTTAACATTATAAATATTTATAAAGGAAAAATAAGACTGCAAAAAGTATGATATCATAAATCTAACCTTGAGCTTCAAGGAACCTTTTCATTGCTTTTTGCAGACTAATTTCGAAGGTCAAAACAGAAACTGTTGGAAAAACTCAGCTGGTCTGGTAGCATCTGTGGGAAGAAAACAAAGTTAACATTTCAAGCCCAGTCATTCTTCACCAGAATTTTCCATTTTTCTATTTTTTAAGCTTTGTCCATTCAAGCCACTATTTTGGAATCAAAACTGAAAGCAATCAATCCTTAAGGAACATGGGTGTTTGGAATTTTCCTTTTTAAAATCACACACATTCTTTCCTGTGATTACCGAAATTTGCCAATCATACCATTCAATTAAAACAATGCGGCAAACAAGCACACTCCATGGAGAATGGCATTTTCAAAGAGGAAAAGTCAATTTGGGAATATCCTTCTGTTAATTATAGTGAATGGAAAGATTTCTTCTTGAGGAACTTGCATGGTAATTCTCGGAAGAATTTAGACTTAAGGCACAATTCAGATAATTTCACTACTGCCTCTGATGATCCTCACACATTGCTAGCTTGGAACTTGATCGATGGTATAAATATCACAAAAACATATATGCCTGAATGTTCTCTCTGTGATGATCATGAGTGAGATCACTGTCAGCAACACAACATTATGATACACTTCAGGTGGAGGTGCTTGTGTTGGACTCGGATGGACAAGGTCAGAAGTCACATGACGCCAGGTTATAGTCAAACGCGTTTATTCGAAATCACCATTTTTAGGAGCGCTGCTCCACAATCTGATAGTTTGTGATTTCAAATAAACCTGTTGGACTATAACCTGGTGTCGTGTGACTTCTGACCTTATGATATATCTCAGCTACTTCTCAGTTAAAATTCAGACTGGAACTTGTCGGTAATAACAGACATTAGTCCAAAAGTTGCCTTTTCTCACAGAGATGACGAGTTCATTTTAAGAGGGTTTTGAGTCCTTGGAACTTTCTTCTCAAAAGGGGCAAAGTCAATTAATATTAAGGAGGCAACTGATAGATTTTTGATTAATGAGGGAGTCATAGGTCCCCATGATGAAAGAAGGTGATGTGATGTGTTTTCCTCAGAGTAAAATACCATTGCCAGTATATTTTGAAGTGAATTGCTGCCATATACGTTAGTCCAAGAACTGTAGGATATACCACAGCACTGAGTTTTTGTTGAGACAGATTTTGTGAAGTTTATTAACAAGATGGTAATGGTACACATTAATCAGACTGACGTATAGACTGGACCGTATGCATACTTATATTACTGCTACATTATATACAGAGCAGACAGTCACAGACTGCCTAACTGAACTGACTAAAAGTAACAAAAACAATGAAAGCTGGAGATCACAGCAGGTCAGACGGCATCCACGGAGAAAGATCAAGCTATCATTTCGAGTCTAGATGACTCTTCATCAGAGCTGAAGCGAAGTGTGGGGGGATCAGCATTTATGCTATCGTTCGGGAGGGTTGGGGGGTAGTGGTTGTAGGGTGCTGATGGAGAAAAGATGTTGATAGTTTAGATTAAGTGATCAGAATGTGAGAGTGGTAGAATAATGGTGCATCTCCTGCCAGACCTGAAAGGACAGACAGTCCCACCAGGATGGGGGAGGGGAGAGTGGACATGATAACAGAGTGTAACAAGCTAAGAAAAGGAAGAAACATTTCACAATTTAGATTAGATTCCCTACAATGTGGAAACAGGCCCTTCGGCCCAACAAGTCCACACCAACCCTCCGAAGAGTAACGCACCCAGACCCATTTCCCTCTGACTAATGCAACTAACACTATGGGCAATTTAACATGGCCAATTCACCTAACCTGCACATCTTTGGACTGTGGGAGGAAACCAGAGCACCTGGAGGAAACCCACGCAGACACAGGGAGAATGTGCAAACTCCACACAGACAGTCGCTCGAGGCTGGAATCGAACCTGGGACCCTGGTGCTGTGAGGCAGCAGTGCTAACCACTGAGCCACCCCATTTAAAGGTGTTGGAGCTCAATGTTAAGTCCAGAAGGCCGTAAAGTGCCTAGTCTGAGGATGACTAAAAGTAAGGAGATCGTTCATACTGGAGTGCTGTATTTGATGTCATCCAGCTGTGTTAAAGATACAGAGCCTTTCTGAGATCTAAGAATACAACATCCTCCTTTATTCCCTTAAAGTATGAGAATCCTGTTCTGATGAACAATAATGTACATGGATACTGAAAACAACAAATGCTGGAAATCATAGCGGGTCAGACAATGGACAGAACATTCACATCCCCTGAAAGGCAAGGCATTGGCAGGTCAATTGGTAATATGGAGAGAGATTGGCAGAGATGAGGTTCTTGATATTGAGAAAAATGCATAATTCTACAATCAAGTTTTGAACGGTACAATAAGAATCTCGCGAGTGGGTTGCAAAAAGCCTATTTACATTCATTTGCTTGAATTAGCATGCAATTATTACCTAATCTTGACTCATAATACATGGTTCCTTTCTGTATGGAACTTGCCAATACTAACATTTAGCTGATTTCTGGTAACATTTAGCCCATTTCTCTACACACCAAAATAATGTTTTGGTTCATGTACAGTATGGCTGGGTCTAGCCTGTATACAGTTATCACAAGTACACCCTTGAGCTTCACTCTGTGGTATTCAGCCTGTCATTGTGGATGAATGGGTAAGTCGTCTGCTATGTTAATCTCGGTATCCTGTACGGCAGATGGTTGATCATGTACAACTTGGATGATTCATCTGTTTTGTTGCAGGATTTGATCAATGCCTGTGATACCAGTGTGCAGTCTGTGCTGGACAATATCATTGCATCTTTCCACAAACATATGTATTTACAAGACCATCTTGATTTCTGCTTTGTCCTGGTCCAATTTGAGATAAATGTCAGCATTCTTATTGATCATGGTGCCGTAGCTTTTTCTCTCTTTGTTCCGATTATTCATCATATACAGGTGGTTCGGAGAGAAGAACTGTGAGGGCCAGTCTTCTAAATACAAGAGCGGCTGATTATGGCAAACCACTGCCCAGAAGAATAGCATGGAGACTTAATGAGGCTATCCGGAAGTCCTGGCATCTAACCAATTGTGGATTGTGCAGACAGTGTACTCTCAGACCATTGGACTGAGGTTAGTGGAGGCAAGAGGTAACATGGAACTAAAAGTCTAATGATGACTATGAATTAATTGTCGATTGTCACTAAGTTCCTTTACCTGGTCTGGCCTACATGTGATTCTAGGCCCGTAGCATCCTGGTGAACTCCTAACTGCCCTCTGGACAATTGGAGATGGGCAATAAGTGCTAACCTCACCAGCAATGCTCTCATCCCGTGAATAAATAAAGAAAAGTTGAATACCCCAGTTCCTGCACATCTTGGAAGGATGCAATAGTGCAACTGTGGACTGTTATTGGGTACAATGTGTTGAGGAACACTGAACATTCTGAATATGGCAGTTAATATGTCAACAGCTTTTGCACTAGAGATCTCGTTGATTGAAGCGCAAAAATGGAATTAGATGAAATAGTCAGTCACCAGAATGTAATCATACCTTGAACCTTGCAGACATATCAGTGACAATTTTGAACCACGGCTCGGAAGGAGGTTTGTGTGGAAAGAGAGATTCTCTTGATTGTTGAGATTGGTAGAGTTAACATGTTTCACATGACTTGATCAGCTAGTTGTTATTCTGATTGTGCTTAGTGACAAAGATTCAAGAAGGGAACTGGTGGTGGGGGTGAGGGTCTCCTTCACTCAAGTTCATCCCCACTCCTCTTCTCCTGGGTCCTACTTTCCCCCTCTTACCCATGTCCTTAACCCTCACGTGCTTTCCAGGCTCCTGATCTGTCTGATTGGGATATTGCTGTGATATTGCATACTTCCCTTGGTCTTAATTGACATGCTTGTGTGCATAAATAAAAGTTTGGAACTGTATTTGACATTGTTCCTTGGTTGGCGCTTCTCAACATATTGGTGGGGAGCCCCTTAGGTTTCCCCAAGAAATTGGACAATTTGTTTATTTTACCCCAATGACATCTTGAAGAACACAGTTTGCATCTGTCACAAAATGCTGAATATTGTCTTGTTGGGTGAGACTAGCCACATCTCATTCAGGATGGATGTTTTAGTGACTTTGTTTGTGGTTGCAAAAGTTGTTACAGAGTCAAGTACCTGGACTTGCTGCTGGTCTGTTCCAATTACTTTGAACTTGTATCTTTCCAACAGTGTGTCAATAGTATAACCTACAGGTTTGTCTGCAGTGCCTCTTGGAAAAATCTCATCAGCACAGAGGCAGCAATCAGTTCCATATGCCTTTCACTGAAGTTATCTACAGCTTACCTTGATGTTTGTCTATGAATAGGTCCATTGCTTCACTTGGTTTTCAGGGGAATGACACAAATTCACGCTTCAGGCTCACTGCCTTTATTCCTGATGAAGGGCTTTTGCCCGAAACATCGATTTTGCTGCTCCTTGGATGCTGCCGGAACTGCTGTGCTCTTCCAGCACCACTAATCCAGAAACAAATTCAAGACTGCTTATCCTGAAGTTGACACCAATCTTAACCTAATCTTCTAAAATCTGGAAATTTCTTTCAGGATCTTTGCAGTCATCATTAGAACCACCAAAGGATTTTATTCTTCTTAATATTTCATTTCCTGAAGCATTGACTGTCTGTCATTCTTTTTCAGGTACATACCAAACTATGAAATATAGATCAATTCTTTCTTGGAATAACTGTAACTCTGACAGGATAGTTCTCCAATCCATGCTCAACTGTCTGCTTTCTCCTCTTGCTGTGCAGAATTGCTGTGGTAAGAATGCCGGAATATAAAGAATCTGTGTTGAATCGTAATGTTTTCCTTTTTTTGGTGGCTTTTTTTCTTCTGTTTCTCTCCTAGTTGCTGTTTTAGAGGCTGTTGCTTCTTTTTAAAAAAAAAGAAAAATAACTAACTCATTCGCATATGTAGCATTCATGTCAAAAGAGTATTGGAGTGACATTGCATGAACCTTTTTACTGCTTTCTCACTATTTCTGAAGAATATTAACTGAGAGAATCAACCAATGACTCTGCACTGATAGGGCCTTCCCCATAAAAGAAACAGTCTTTTGAGTGTCTAGACAGTATCTTTTGCTTTAGGATTGCTTTACCATAATGAAACTCTCTTGGGACTTTTGTAAGACTGTAACTTTTTAAATTGGATGCACTATTACCTCTCTTTGTTTTCTCAAAGAGAGAAAGAATATTCCTACAACTGTTACTCTGTTGGTTGCTGTGCTTCACTACAGGTTGTAAAATTCATGTAGATGATAAGTGACAGTCAGGAAAAGAACTGTTCACAACTGCTGTCCTTTTAGACGTTCGTATCAATCAGCTGTTTGTACCATCTTACTGTTACCTGTTTCTAGTTTCCACTTGTTACCACTGTAATGTATCATGGTTTCCTTAGTGCAAAACACCATTGTCAGTTTGATATGGACTGAGTGTTTCCCAATATTAGCCCAAGTAACATACACCACAAAGACAGGCTTCTTAAGGCCGATGTCTTGGAGTTTATTAACAACATTAACTGTGTAGGCTAGTACGATATCTCAGATTTACAATTAGTTCATGTTGCTATTAAATTATATATAGTTGGCTATATGATGTAGACCCTTTATGGAATGTGTTGTCATATGGTCATCTAGCTATCTGAAGGGTACAGTGCCTTTCCAAGATCTGTCCAATAATGGAAAATGGTGTGGGTGAATTTGTGGAACTGGTAGAAATGACTTGAGGAGCTAAATAGCCTACTGCTTCTCCTAATTTGTGTATTCACATTTTACATACATTTTTTGATTGCACCACTCCTCAATAACTGCATTATTGCCAAAATGACAGTGATAAATGTAGAGCCTGAAATGTCGATTCTCAGATGCTACCTGACCTGCTGTGCTTTTCCAGCACCACACACTTGACTCTAATCTCCAGCATCTGCAGTCCTCACTTTCACCTAATGATAAATGTTGAGTCAAACATACTATTCTGGCTTTGACAAGAGACTCATTGGGTAATATGACAGTCCAGAATTCATAATGATCAATAGCAATTACAATGGTACATTTGTGGATAGCTTTCCCCCCGAAACTGGAAATATCACAAGAAATCTATAACACAAATTATTATAGGAATAGGGTTGACTAAATCCACTTAGCTTGCTTGCTAATAGGGAATCAGATGGGATCAACAGGTGAATTGTCGACTCAATGTTTGAGCTCTGACCTGTGCTTCCTTCCAATGTGTTTCCTGCATTGAGGTCAGGCACTTGTCCCTATGATACAGCCATTACAAGCAACATGAATAAACATTGCTCAATTTGCAAGCAAAGAGAAGTTTAAGGGACAGCAGAAATTATGTAGACAATACAAATCCCACATTCCAGGACATAGGGTTCACAAATCTTTTTATTTCATGAGGGACAGCAGCAATATGACTAGAATTTTGTTCAGTTACTAATTGCAGTGAAAAAGCAGAAACCACCACATATACACAACTGGATTCATTAACACCAGCAAACAAAGGACTCTGTTGTGTGTCATTCTCACTGTGCTGATGTGACACTTGAGTGGCGTAATGATGCATTTTCAAGTGAACTGCACCACTATATTCAGGAAACAAATGATAAAGATGATTGTTATTTTCATGAAGACAGAGTGTCTTTAAGAATCCTAGTGCAATGACAATAAAACAAACCAAGCTTATCACAGTGGAACAGGTGCCAAGTCCTCTGCAGTGTTAAGGGTTTGTCACAGTGCAATAATAAAGTGTTGCAGAATGTAGAATGAATAATTGTGTAATAATATACAAGACAAATCAATTTCTTGAAGGATGAATGTTCACAATTGCTGAGACCAATTGTTCTGGGGGGGACAAAGTTAAACCATCACTGAGAGTTAATCTGTCAGACACAGACAACAAATGGGAATGAGGCAGAGGCTGAGAGAGATTCCATTGGCAGCTTATTAACATATGTGCACATATCACAAATACAGGGCTGTAATGTCTGTGCCCTGAATCTTCTGACAGAAACAAGGAGAGCTGGCAGCAGACTGATGTGGAATTCAGTTACTCCATGATCCATCTTTTTTTTGCACTCATCAATGTATCACTTGGAGTTGGGAGCACAAAGTTCCTGATCATTCACATCATTTCCCCTGTGCATTCCTCATGTTCAACATTATCCAGAAGCTGCAGGAAGGGTTTGCCTTTGAAATAGTTGCTTTTGATCTATTGTGGGAGGGTAAATGCAAAATTCAAAATCAAGCCATTTGGAAAAGAAGATGTAATTTTCTTTTGCAGCTACAGCCAGCCCACTAACACAAGTGATGTGGAGCCAGAGTGATTCTCTAATCATCATCTGAGCCAGTCCAATTATGTAGCTGCCCTTGACCTTGGAACACAGGCTGAGAATCAAGATGCAACTGGCCAGAGGAGAAGGGGGAGGGACTGAAAGACTCATCATGCCAAAAATTCATCACTGGAGCATTGGAGCTGATTCTCTAATTCACAAAGTGCTTCTAGCCTGATATTAATTCGCATTTCGTATTGCTCATTAGAATATGACAAATGAACTGTATTAATATTTGAGTAAATCAGCAGTATTCTCTTTTCTGTATATTTGCATAAACACACACATATATACTTTTTTTTGCTTTTGTATGTGTGCCACACCTACTTAAATCAGAAACGTTCTGAACGGGAGGCAGTTGGAATAACCAATAATGATGTAAATCCAATTAAAACTTGTTTACAGTGCTTGGTACTGTTATGCTTCTCTGCTTTCTTTGATTCTCATATTAATGGCATTCACTTGGCTGGAGAACTATCCACAATGTAATTTATCTAGCTTCAATGATGTAGGAGTTCAAGTCAAATTTAAACAGCAGCCTGTAATTTCTGGATAGGGAATTTTCTTATGATTTGGATACCTGTGAATATTTTTGTAGCATATAAAGTAAAGCTTTATAATGATCCATTTCAATGTTTTTTTGAAAGTCTTGAATAATTATGTGGATTATTTGGACACCAATTCATCGGGATTGATGTGTGATAAATAGTTATGGTCAGTCTTTGGTCAAGTCTAGGCCAATCTTACGAAATTGGTGGAAAATTATTGATGGTTTGCAGCCACATTTCTTACTTATGCTGTTGGTGGATGAGTTCCACTAAAGGCAACAAAATGAGAATCATCTACCACTAAGGAAACCAAAAATTTCTGACTACTCAGTCAAGTTTATTTGCATCTGCACTCTCCAAATTCTTTTTCTCTTCCGATTTGTCCTCTACATCTCCTCCACATTTCTCCATTTTTCCTGTCTCTACGTCTGGGGTTTTTGTTTGTTCTGAATTTTCCTGAACTTCAGTTTTGCAATTATATTCTTTTTTTTGGCTTCAGCAATTGTCGATAAACTATTTTTTTAACAAACAGCCTAGTTTTCCAATCCATTGACCTTTACCTTCCAATGTAGAGTATGGCTGAATGCATTTTAATTATATTGGAAAAATGTAACATAATGAACATTGATGTTGAGAAAACCTCAGAAAAATGTCAGTTAAATTCGAAAGTCTAAACCTGGATAGAGTTTGCAGCAAGTTCGTGTATCTTTTAAAAATTTTTTTTACATCCTTTTCAATCCTCTTTCAATGCAACTGCATTATCTTAAGAGATCCTTTCACTGCTTCCACCCATTGCATGGAACTGGTTTGCCTTTCCTTGTTCATTTGTTAAGAATAGCCTTTTGCATCTATTTTCTATTTTGAGGTGTTCCTCCAAACTACCAACACTTTTCCTTTTGTCTTTGAAATCATCACAATTTATAGAATCATAGAGTCATACAGCATGGAAACAGACCCTTCGGTCCAACTCATACACGTCAACCAATTTTTCAAAACTAAACTAGTCCCATTTGCCTGTGTTTGGCCATATCCCTCTAAACCTTTCCTATTCGTGTACCTATCCAAATTATTTTAAATTTTGTAACTGTACCTGCAACCAACACTTCCTGTGGCAATGCATTCCACAAACAAATCACTCTGTGAAAAAATTGCCCCTTTGTGTCCCTTTTAAATCTTTCACCTCTCACTTTAAAAATATGCCCCTAGTTTTTAACTTACCCACCCTCGGGGAAAAGACCTTTGCTATTCAGCTTATCTCTTTCCTTCATGATTTTATAAATCTCTATAAGGTCACCCCTCAACCTCCTATCTTCCAGTGTAAAAGCTTCCAGCCTATCCAATCTATCCTTATAACTCAAACTCTTCATTCCCAGCAACATCCTGGTAAATCTTTTCTGACCTCTCTCCAATCTAATAATATAATAATATCCTTCCTGCAACAGGGTGACCAGAACTGCCCACAGTACTCCAAAAGTGGCCTCACCAACATCCTAGGAGAAAGTGAGGACTGCAGGTCCAACATCCTATACAACCTCAATATGATGTCCCAACTCCTATACTCAATGGTCTGAGTAATGGAGGTTGTGGGAAAAGATTTGCTAACCCATAATAGGCCCACAAAAGCAACGTTGGCCAAACTGTACCAAAACACCCAGCATTTCCGAGCAGCTCACAAGCCAAATCAGACAGCATGCAGACAATGGAATACGCTTTGAGCATGAGCACGACAGAGCACCACATATATCCCAAAGCCCCAAGGGCAGTTTCACAACCGCACAATACCAAAGCCACACAAAGAGCAGGTCAGACAGAGAGGCACCAGCAAGGACATGCTCCAGGAACAGGACAATGGAAGCACCTCACCACTTCAGAGGAGACATTACCACCTACCTGTGAAGAGGAATGGAACCATCGATACTGTCAGGATGTTGCATTGTGTGAAGAAACAGGACATTCCTCCGATAACTGTTTTCCAATTAGCATCCTTGTAACTAGATACATTGTAATTTCCGATTTCTTGATTAGTGTCATTGTGCAGCATTACTATAAAACTGTGTCATCCTCAGCTCTGGGAAGAGAAATCTGATCTACCTGTATAGATTGTCAGTTCTGCGTCAGCTGGTCTGTTTTCTCTTCCAGCGATATCGCTTGCAATAAACTGTTTGTCAATTCTAGCTGTGTTTTGTGATCTCTAACCTATTGGGCAAATTTCTCCGACAGTGTACTAAAAGCTTTTTTAACCACTGTGTCTACATGTGATTCATATTTCAAAGGATTATGTATCTGAACCTATAGATCTCTCTGATCTACAACATTACTCTTAATTGTATAAGTCCCACCCTTGTTTGTTTTACCAAAATGCAATACCTCGCATTGATCCAAATTAAACTCCACCTGCCAATCATCAACCTATTGGCCCAATTGATCAAGATTTCTTTGTAATCTTAGATAACCTGCTTCATTGTTGACTATACCGCCAATTTTGATGTCATCTGCAAACATATTAAACATACCTCCTAAATTCTCATCCAAATCATTTACTAAAAGGACAAATAAAAGTGGACCCAGTGCTCATCCCTGTGGAACACCATAGTCACAGGCCTCCAGTCTGAAAAACAGTCTTCCACCACCACCCTCTGTCTACTACTGTCAAGCCATATTTGTATCCAATTAGCAAATCCTCCCTGAGTCCCAAGTGATTTAACTTTATTAATTAGTCCACGATGCAAAATTTTATCAAATACATCACTAAACTTCACATAGACAGCATCTACCACTCTGCCCTCATCAATCTTTTAGTTTCATCCTCAAAAAACTCTGTTAATTTTGTGAAGCATGACTTCCCTCGTACAAAGCTATGCTGACTAATCCTCATCAGTCCTTGCCTGTCCAAATCCATTTAAATCCTATCTCTCAGAGTTCTTTCCAACAACTTACCCACCACAGATGTCAGACTCACAGGTCTACAGTTCCCAAGCTTCTCCTTACAGTCTTTCTTAAATAAAGGGACACCCCAGCAAATTCACCTGGATCATCTCTGACACCTTCCTCCCCTTCCTAGACCTCGCCATCTCCATCCATGAGGACCGACTCAACATTGACATTTTTTACAAACCCACCTACTCCCACAACTACCTGGATTACACCTCTTCCCACCCTAGCTCCTGCAAAAATGTTATCCCATATTCCCAATTCCTCCACCTCCACTGTATCTGCTTCCAGGAGGACCAGTTCCACCACAGAACACACCAGATGGCCTCCTTCTTTAGAGACCGCAATTTCCCTTCCCACATGGTTAAAGATTGCCCTCCAATGCATCTTATTCACATCCCTCACCTCCACCCTCAAACCCCACTCCTCCAACAGCAACAAAGACGGAACCCCTCCCCCCCCCCCCCCCCCCCCGGTCCTCACCTTCCACACCACCAACCTCAACATAAATCGCATCACCCCCCAACATTTCTGCCACCTACAAACTCACCCCACGACCAGGTATATATTTCCCACCCCACCCCACCCCTCTCCGCTTCCCACAAAGACCGTTCCCTCCGTAGCTACCTGGTCAGGTCCACACCATCCAACAACCCATCGTCCCTTCCTGGCACCTTCCCCTGCCACTACAGGAATATTAAAACCTGAGCCCACACCTTCCTCATCACCTCCATCTAAGGCCCCAAAGATCCATCAAAGTTTCATCTGCCCTTCCGCACATGTAATTTATTGTACCTGTTGCTCCCAATACGGTCTCCTGTACACTGGGGAGACGGGACGCCTTCTCAAAGACCGCTTTAGAGAACATCTCCAGGACACCCGCAACAATCAACCCCACCGCCCCATGGCCGAACATTTCAACTCCTCCTCCCACTCTGCCGAGGACGTGCAGGTCCTGGGCCTCCTCCATCGTCACTCCCTGACCACCTGACGCCTGGAGGAAGGACGTCTTATCTTCCACCTCGGGACTCTTCAACCCCAGGGCATCAATGTGAACTTCACCAGTTTCCTCATTTCCCCTCCCCTCACCTTACCCCAGTTCCAACCTCCCAGCTTAGCACCGTCCTCATCCCACCTGTCAATCTTCCTTTCCACCTATCTGTTCCACCCTCCTCTCTGACATATCACCTTTACCCCCACATCCATCCACCTATTGCAGTCTTAGCTACCTTCTCCCCAACCCCACACCCCCTCCCATTTATCTCTCCACCCATGGGGCTCCCAGCCTCATTCCTGATGAAGGGCTCTGGCTCGAAATATTGATTCTCCTGCTCCTCAAATGCCTGACCTGCTGTGTTTTTCCAGCCACACACTCTCAGACCTCTTCATATCCCATCTACCTGCGACTCCACTTTTAAGGAGCTATGAACCTGCACTCCAAGGTCTCCTTGTTCAGCAACACTCCCTAGGACCTTACCATTAAGTGTATAAGTCCTGCTAAGATTTGCTTTCCCAAAATGCAGCACCTCCCATTTATCTAAATTAAACTCCATCTGCCACTCCTCAGCCCATTGGCCCATCAGACCAAGATCCTATTGTAATCTGAGGTAACCGTCTTCGCTATCCACAACACTTCCAATTTTGGTGCCACCAGCAAACCTACTGACTATAACTCCTGTGATCACATCCAAATCATTCATATAAATGATGGAAAGTAGTGGACACAGCACCAATCCTTGTGGCACACCACTGGTCACAGGCCCCCAGTCTGAAACACAACCCTCCACCATCACCCTCTGTCTTCTACCTTTGAGCCAGTTCTGTATCCAAATGGCTAGTTCTCCCTGTATTCCATGAGATCTAACCTTGCTAATCATGCTCCCATGGGGAACCTTGTCCAACGCCTTACTGAAGTCCGTATAGGTCACATCTACTGCTCTGCCCTCATCAATCCTCTTTGTTACTACTTCAAACAATTCAGTCAAGTTTGTAAGACATGATTTCCCATGTACAAAGCCATGTTGACTGTCCTTAATCAATCCTTGTCCACCACTGACATCAAGCTCACTGGTCTATAATTCCCTGGCTTGTCTTTATCACCTTTCTTAAATAGTTGTACCACATTAGCTAATCTCCAGTCTTCCGGCACCTTACCTGTGACTTTCGATGAGACAAATATCTCAGCAAGGGGCCCAGCAATCACTTCCCTGGCTTCCCACAGAGTTCTAGGGTACACCTGGTCAAGTCCTGGGGATGTATTCACCTTTATGCATTTCAAGACATCTAGCACTTCCTCCTCTGTAACATGGACATTTTTCAAGATGTCACCATCCATTTCCCTACATTCTATATCTTCCATGTCCTTCTCGACAGTAAATACCTGATGCAAAATACTCATTTAGTATCAACCCTATCTCATGCAGTTCCACACATAGGCCACCTTGCTGATTTTTGAGGGGCCCTATTCTCTCCCTAGTTACTCTTTTGTCCTTAATATATTTGTAAAAATCCTTTGGATTCTCCTTAACCATATTTGCCAAAGCTATCTCATGTCCCCTTTTTGCCCTCCTGATTTCCCTCTGAAGTATACTCCTACTTCCTTTATACTCTTCTAAGGATTCACTCTATCTATCCTGTCTATACATGACATATGCTTCCTTCTTTTTCTTAACCAAACCCTCAATTTCTCTAGTCATCCAGCATCCTCCCTTTCTGTCCTTCCTGTAGCATTTGTATCCTGGAATATTCAGATGCCAGTCCTGCCCATCTCTGAGCCATGTTTCTGGAATTGCTATGATATCCCAGTTCCATGTTCCTAACCATGCCCTGAGTTCATCTGCCTTTCCTGTAAGGCCCCTTGCATTGAAATAAATGCAGTTTAATTGATCAGTCCTACCTTGTTCTCTGCTTTGTCCCTGCCTGCCCTGACTGTTTGACTCGCTTCTGTTCTCAACTGTACTATTCTCAAATTGATCTTTTTTCTTACTATCTCTGTGGGTCCCACTCCCCCTACCTTAATAGTTTAAATCCTTCCTAGCAGCTCCAGCAAATCTCCCTGCCAGTATATTAGTCCCCTACCAATTCAGGTGCAATCCATCCTTCTTGTACAGGTCACTTCTACCCCAGAAGAGAGTCCAAAGATCCAAAAATGTGAATTCTTCTCCCATACACCAGCTCCTCAGCCACACATTCATCTGCTCTATCCTCCTATTCCTACCCTCACTAGCTTGTAGTATCGGGAGTAATCCAGATATGACTATCCTTGAAGACCTCCTTTTTAAAATCCTGCCTAACTTTTTATATTATCCCTTCAGAATTTCATCCTTTTCCCTTCCAACGTTGTTGGTTCCAATGTGTACAATGACCTCCTGCTGGCCCCTCTCCCCCTGGAGAACATTCTGCACCCTCTCTGAAATATCCTTGATCCTGGCAGCAGGGAAGCAACACACCATTCTGATTTTTCACTGCTGGCCACAGAAATGCCTGTCTGTGCCTCAGACTAGAGAGTCCCCTAACATCGATCTCTTGGAACCCGATGTGCCCTTCATTCCATTTGAGCTTGTCTTGATACCAGAAACTTGACTGTTCATGCTACATTCCCCTGAGAGTCCATCACCCCCTCCATTTTCCAAAACAGCATACCTTTTTGAAATGGGGATAGCCACAGACGACTGCACTACCTGCCTACCTCTCCTACCATTCCTGAGCTAACCTGTCTATGTGATTGTATCTGCAGCTTTTCTTCCTTCCTATAACTGCCTTCCTCTTGTAAATTCCTCATTGCCTCTAAGGGTTGCTTCATTTGATCCATTCAATCTGATAGGATTCACAACCAAGGGCATTTGTTGCAGATATAATCCTCAGTAACACATAAACTCTCCCTAAACTCCCACACCCGACGAGAAGAGCAATCACTCTACTAAAGGCCATTTTTGCTTCTTCCAATTTACAGACCCAGAAAATAGCACCATCGTATTTCTCTACAAAACACTGCTCCAGGCTAACTTAAAACTTATGACTTCAGAGAGATATCTCAATAAAATATATAATAAATAAAGAACCCACTGTACTCACTATTGTAGATTTACTTATATTGATTCACTTATCTGTCTCTGTGCTGTGACCTCTCCCAAACAGGTTCCTCCAAGATCAGTTGTGAATTTCGCTATTTAAATTTTCCTAGAGGCACACCAATGTCCAGTGATGCATGAATTCAAACAGCAAAGGCAGTAACTGCGCAGGTTCACTGCTCTGTCAGTTAGCAATGTGGGTTTCTTTCTCTCTCTCCTGCACGGACCTGACCATGTGCTGTTTTGTCTCTCCTTCTCTCTTCTAAAAGTGCTGTTGTTTTGACTTTTTTTTTCTCCAAAAGTTCCAAAACAATGCAACAACATAGAAAACATGAATTGCTGCTCCTGGAATTCAAGGAAATCACCTCCAACACCAAAAATACCTCAAAAAGGAGCAGTCTGTTACAGCCAGAAATATTTTCCATCCTCCATCCTGGATTACCCAGAATGCAAGCCATGTTACATGGGAATTAACCTTAACACAAAAGAGACTTCCACCAGGATCAATGACATCTTGGTGTGAATACATTTCAGATTTAGAGTCAGAATACATGGCTTCACTATATTTGAATGAAATTTGATTCTCAAAATAAGCCTGAGTATGCAAATGATTTTTATTTCATGGGTCCACTTGTTCTCTTGATGATCTACACTTGTAAGCCAAGGTCAGTCTCATTCAGTCCTATTCATGCCAGTCAACACTTAGCAGATTTACTGACAGATTCCTTTCTCATATAATGTCCTGCTTTATGTTAGATAAGATAAGACAGAGTCTAATTGATGAATAAAGAAAATAAAAGCTTTACAGTTCCCTCTTGGATTGTATCATTGGCGTTATCACTGAGTACCTACCTCACTGCTCGTCATCACCTTGTCTTTATTGCGTTCTGTACATGATCAGGATCAGTAAGTGGGAATTAATCGGAATCTGTAAACTGTCTAATACTGTTGTTGACAATTAAGCACAAAAATGAAAAGTGAAAATAATTAAACAAATATGGACATAATTATCTCGGTGAAGTGGCATTTTCTCAAATTAAGAAGTTGGTTTGTGATATGTGCAGCTGTTAATTACTATCTTTCTTTCTAATTTAGCACTCTAGTTTCCTAATTCATCATTCAGACTTCTCAAATTAATTGTGATTTTGTTTTAGACTTGCATTCCGATTAAACCATCCTATGTTTACAGAAACATGTCTCTGGAATTAATAGCATTAATGTTGAATAAAACAGTAAAATAGAAAATGGAGGATGGAAGTGAAGAGGTTTCAGAAGGTCAAGTGGGGGGATGTATGGAGAGAATTCTTAGAACATAATACAAAACATTAGTAATTAAATTAGTCAGCACCAACAGTAACTTCTAGCACACTTTATACAATTTACTTTGAAGTGGGATAAATTGAGATCTATTAATTAGCAATTTTTTCCCCCCGAACTTATAAGCATAAATATCTTCTGTTGTCATTGGCAAAACAGTCAATGGTTCTGTTGGTTGAATAAATTCCGAAATGGTAACATGTGGAGCCTCATTAGGTGGGAGTGCATAGCATAGGATCAGTCCTATCATGATTTTTAATCCTTTCTTTCTGCCACACTCCAATCTTGTAAGGTTACACAATGGAATGGAGCCTGGCAAATTAGACGTCTGAATGTAAAATCATGTTGCTGTGTGAATATTATTTACCTCTTTTGCATGACTTTGTTAGCAGCCCTGAATTTCTACTTTGTAGTAGGAAAGCCTTTATGAGTTCAAAAAATTCATTTGAAAAATAGTTTTATTATCAAGGATACATGGTGAGATGTCCTGCTCCAGCAAGTGCCAACTCGGCTAAGACACCTGTCCGTCTCGGAATATCACCTTGCAACTTGCTTCCCAAACCCTTTCACAGTGTGATCTCACTTCAGTGGTTTTCGCAGTATTGGGATTCCAGGCTTGAGGGCTGTGTTGCTGAGTGGGTGTGAGAGCAGTGGGGTTTGTATGCTGGGGAAGTTGTTGAGATTGGGTGGAGGGAGAGGGTACTTTCAGTAGCAAAGACAGCCCTGCATAATAGTTTACCCATAGGTTTATTTGTCATAGGACTAAACATTGAGCCATTTCCTGATAAAAGTATATAATCAATTAAATTGTCACTCCAGAGAACAGACGGTTAGAATTCGGCTACAAAATGCACCTTACTGGTATAGAAGCATCACTACTTCCCTCTGGCTTACTGCATTGTGATTGTAGATGGATCACACTCTGGTAGATCTTGCAATACCAACCAGAAATATAATGGAGTATGCAGGGGAATTAAAGTTCACTCAAATGATCACCATTAAAGCTGCAGACCTTGTGACCCCTGCTGGGTTTGTGAAACACAGCTCGGGAAATCCTGCTATAAATTGTCTGGGTCATTTGTCACTTTTCAGAATCACAATAATGTAACAAAATTTAATTTGATTCAAGAGGGAACACAATTCGACTTTTAACTCATAGAACAATGGAGCATTTAAAAAGTGCACATTTCAGAAAATACACAGTGATTGGGATTCAATTTGAAATTAAATCCTGATTTCATTGTTCATTCGATGTCACAGAAACCAGTATTCCTGGATTCAATTGTTCATTAACAACACACAAGCTTCCTGAACAAAATGTAGCTTTCTACACTACATTCAGACAAAGAAAGTATAGTTAAACAATCCCATAACCATTTTTGATTGTTTGTTTGAGCAAAAATAATTAAAAGCTTGGATTAACTGGTGGTAATATTTGCAGATGAGCTTTTAACATATTTGTGGGCCATTTCTGATGACTGTCTTAATTCACTTTTAAATAAATTAGTAATGTCTACATTTAACTGGCAGGCAGAGGAAGTTGAGAGGGGGTTTACACATTCTACATCCCTGAATGGCCTCCAGTAATTTCATATCTTTTGATGAAAGGCTGTAAAATTCTGCAATACTGTGCTTGCAACACACAACCTGGAATACTCGTCACAAAAACATAAGAAACAGGAACAGGAGTGGGCAATTAAACTCCTCAAGCCTGCTCCACCATTTGATATCATCATAGTTGATCTGAGCTCAGCCTCAACTTCACTTTCCTGCCCGATCCCCTTAGCCTTTCCACCCGTTACTAGTTAAAAATCTGTCTATCTCCTCCTTAAATTTACTTAATGCTCCACCAGCATCTACCACACGCTGGGGGAGAGAATTGCACAACTTTGTCAAAAAGATAGGTTTTCAGGAATGTCTTTAAGAAGGAAAGAGAAGTGAAGAGGTGTCAGGATGGAATTCTCGAACTTGGAGTCTAGGCAGTTGAAGCTCACAAAGGTGGAGACCGTATATCCAAGAAACCAAAAGCCCAGGGACTCAACCACCTTGGCATGTTATGGGTTTGTGGCAGATTTCAGAGATAGGGAGTGATGAGACTACAGAGACACTTTAAAACAGGGGTGAGAACTCGCTTTGCACCTAATTAGATGTTACAGCAGCTCACCTTATCTTGCCTTTTTGCACTTTGCCCCCTCAGCTGGAGGTTACAGGCTCCCAGTACGTATTGTCCTGCCTCCCCTTTTAGCGCAGGCACAAAACCAGTCAACTTCTAATCATTATTTGCACTCATCAGACAATATGAGTAGGACATTGTTGTGTGGCACTGTGCTACATCAATCCTGCACCCACCATGTGCCTGTGGCAAACACACAGCACATGCATCAACCAAGTGGCTGTGTCTCAAAGTTTAACATTAGTGGTCCACAGTGGGAGCTGGGTGTAGTGGCAGAGTTAGGGTCCATGCCAAGTAGCACAGAGAAGATGGTGGCACATACCCTATTGGCTGTAGGGTTACAGCTGTAACGTTGACTTCTCCACCTCCTGATGCTTCCTGGCTTGCTGTGTTCTTCTAGCCTCCTGCCTGTCTACTTACCCTATTGGAGTGGAGAAGATCATGAACCTTCTTCCTGCACTGCCGCACATTTATTAGAATCGTCCACACAACACAGACCTGTGATGTAACATCAGAATAAGTCGGCACCATCTAGTGCTATTGTCTCCTTTGCCGGTCCTGAAGGAAGATGACAGGCCTCCTTGGCACCACCTCATCCACCAGGACCTTCAGATCCCTGTTGGCAAAGCAAGGGTGACAATTTCCCTCTGTCTGCCAGAGGGAATTCGGATGTAGGGCAGCTCTGGCTTTGACTGGTGTGCAAATGTGTTTAAATATGGCACCCAGGCTACAAGGTCCTGACAGTGTTGAGTTCTTTTGGTGAGCAGGGAGATACAACAACCAACGTATCATAGAGGCTCAGAGGTAATGAAGCAAGCTTTGGAAAAAAAGCATGGGGAATCTCACCAAGCCTATCATAAGAAACCCTCCATGAAACCCTAGCAAAATTAACATTCAGATGATTTCTGGTAAAATTCAGCCCTAGGTTATTATTCCTTTTTCCATCAATGTGTTTAACGAGTATTCACACTGCTTAGAAAAGCAGATTCATACAAAGCAAACACTTACAGCCCTTTAAAAGTATATGTGTCTCTCGCCTCTAGATTCTGTCTTTGGGTCAGAGAAGATCTGTAGCTCATCCTGACTAAATGATGAAGAACAACTTTGAGAAATCTCCGACTGTCAGCCCTGTGGCAGATGAACAAGACCTGTGCCCACTGTGCCTCTTAACACTTTGCCAATTTCTGTGGCTCTGCAGAAGTTAACCTCCAGCTCATGGTCTCCAATTTCAGTCTGTTAGTGAATCCAGATTTAAATCAACTGAATGATTCAGCAACTCACTGCATTAAGCAGGTGAATCACTTGAGCTGAGTGAGCAACACAACTCTTTAGCGTGAGCTCTTACTTTCTTTATTTCACCATATGAAAACCTATTGTGCTGCATAGTAGAGCAGAGTTTCTTGAGTTAAAGTTTTGAAGTATCTACAAGTCATCAGCAGCTACTCATGTATAAGGAAGGCCTGAGTTGAATGTTTGGTTTACTGTTGCGATTTTCCCCTGAGCTAACACTGCAAGGTTGCATGCATGGCTCCTCACGAAAGGAGCAATTCAGGCTG
This sequence comes from Chiloscyllium plagiosum, assembly GCF_037043375.1. Lineage (NCBI taxonomy): Eukaryota > Metazoa > Chordata > Chondrichthyes > Orectolobiformes > Hemiscylliidae > Chiloscyllium > Chiloscyllium plagiosum. The sequence continues at coordinate 48,202,213 of NW_028270161.1, forward strand.
TTATGGCAAGTGTGAATTACGTTTGTTTTCTTATGATAATGCAAATACTGTGTGATTACAGCCAGAATCCAGATTGAAATCTACTACTGCAATGTAGCAGAGAAATATTTTTCCAACAAGCTAGAATCCAGCCATTCCCCTTTGACATTCAATGGCATTACTATCAATGATCTCCCCCACTATTGGCATCTTGGGTTACCATCCAGGTACTCTTGGAATTTCCTTCCCAACATCCCAACAGGTGGCATGGTGGCTCAGTGGTTGGCACTGATGCCTCACAGTGCCATGGACCCGGGTTTGATTCCAGATTCAGGCGACTGTCTGTGTGGAGTTTGGACATTCTCCCCATGTCTGCGTGGGTTTCCTCTGGGTGCTCCTGCAATCCAAAGATGTGCAGGTTAGGTGAATTGGCCTTGCTAAATTGCCCATAATGTTAGGTGCATTAGTCAGGGGTAAATAAAGGGTAGGGGGATGGGTCTGGGTGGGTTACCTCTTCGGAGGGTTGGTGTGGACTTGTTGGGCCAAATGACCTGTTTCCATACTATAAAGAATCGAATCACTTTCAGTGTGCCTACACCACATGGACTGCAATGGTTCAAGAATGTAGTTCACCACCATCTTCTCAAAGACTATTAGAAGTGGGCAATAAATGTAGGCCCTACTTGTGCAATTTTTTTTTTTAATTGCTGGAAGTACTGGTTTGGGAAATAATTAAGAGAGTGGGATTGATTTGACACTATTTTCAAACAGCTAGCAGATGTGTGATTGGCCAAATGATCTCATTCTGCACTGAATGATTCAATGAATAGTTTTCAGTCAGCTTTACATTCTTCAGATGAAGCCTTAGCTTCTGATTTTGAAGGTCTAGATTTGAGCAAGGCAGAGATCACTTTGCACCAATGTTGTACCACGAGAAGATGAATTCCCATGGGGATTATTTTATTCATCAAACATTAGTTCACTGAAGGAACTGCATAAGAGGTAGTATCACTGAAGAGGTAGCACTGGGCAAGCTAATGCAGTTAAAGGTAGACAAGTCTCCTGGCCCTGATGGAATACATTCCCAGGATACTAAAAGTGGTGGCTGGAGAAATAGCAAATGCACTCATGGTAATTTATTAAGATTCCCACTGCAATCTGGGGTGATTTCAGCAAATTGGAAAACATCAAATGTTATGCCACTGTTTTAAAAAGGACGTACACAAAAGGAGAGCAACTATAGACATGTTAACTCAACTTCTGTAATGGGGAAAATGCTTGAATCTATAATTAAGGGAGAAATAATAAGACATACAGATATAAATTGCCCCATGGGTTCATGAAAGGCAGATCATGTTCAACTAATTTCCTGGAATCCTTTGACTACATTACGAGCACAGTGGATATTAGGGAACCAGTCGATATGGTGTACCTAGATTTCCAAAAGACATTTGGCAAGGTGCTGCATAAAAGACTGCTGCATAAGACAAAGATGTATGGTGTTATGGGCAATTTATTAGCATGGATAGAAGGTTGGTTACCTAGCAGAAAGAAAAGAATGGGGATAAATGGGTGTTTTTCTGGCTGGCAATCGATGGCTAGTGATATGTCTCAGGGGTTACATGATTTAGAGTTGGGGACTGAATGTAATGTGTCAAAGTTCACAGATGACACTAAAATGGGTGGTAGAACGAAGTGCACAGGGGACACTGAAAGTTTGCAGAAGGATATAGCCAGGTTAAGTGAGTTGGCAAAGACCTGGCTGATTGAATGCAATGTTGGTAAATGTGAGGGCATCCATTTTGGTATGAATAACAGCAAAATGGAATATTATTTTAATGGTTAAAAAATTGCAGCATGCTGCCGTGCAGACGGACCTGGGTGTCTTTGTGCATTAATCACAAAAAGTTAGTTTGCAGGTGCAGCAGTTAGTTAAGAAGGCAAATGGAATATTGCCTTTCATTGCTAGAGGGATGGAGTTTAAAAATAGGGAGGTTATGCAGTAGCTGTATAAGATGCCTGGAGTACAGTGTACAGTTTTGTTCTCCTTACTTGAGAAAGGATGTACTGGCACTGGAGGGGATGCAGAGAAGGTTCACTAGGTTGATTTGGAGTTGAGAGGGTTGGCTAATGAGGAGAGATCGAGTAGACTGGAACAAGATTGGAATTTAGCAGAAAGAAGGAGGATCTCATAGAAACGTATGAAATTATGAAGGAAATAGATAAGATAGAAGCAGGGAGGTTATTTCCACCGATGGGAGAAACTAGAACTAGGGGCAGAGCCTCAAAATAATGGGGAACCGATTTAGGACTGAGTTGAGGAGGAACTTCTTCACCCAAAGGGCTGTTAATCTGTGGAATTCCCTGCCCAGAGAAGCGGCTGAATGTTTTTAAGGCAAAGATAGATAATTTTTGGAACAATAAAGGAATTAAGGATACGGTGAGAGGGTGGGTAAGTGGAGTTGAGTCCACAAAAAGATCAGCCACGATCTTATTGAATGGTGGAGAAGGTTTGACAGGCCAGATGGCCTACTCCTATTTCTATTCCTTATATTCTTATAGTCACAGTCCCCAGACCAGAGCATTAAAGAGTTTTTAATTGTACTTTTCAGTCCCACGTTGGATATTATTCAGGAAGCAAAGCCATAATTCCTTTGTCAATGTGAAAGAGATTCCCTTGACAGAAAATCTAAAATCTAACAATGCTGCCACTCAACAGGGACAAGCAAAATGTTGCAGCAGTGATTGCTTTATTGTAACGTTTCTGCAGCTTGTATTAGTATCTATTGCCATTGCGTGGATGTGTAACAACAGCTCTCACCAATGAGTCACACCATTTGCCATTTATTCTGTAGCAATGGGATATTGAAATGTCATACCTTTCAGAAAATCTTTCCTGAATTGAATAGAAATCACAAAATGCTCTTCTGAATCCGCTGGGACATAATAGACCCACTCCTACTGGCTCTTGTTCTAATGTGGGATACAAGATGGCAGCAGTAATTATAATGGGTTGCATTTTCATCCAAATAAGACATCGCTGTGCTCAATGCTGGAGTGCTGGAAATGTTGTTTTCTTTGAAGCAGAGCAACAGCAGGTGCAGTGTGTGTTAACTTTGGTAACGTCAGAAGATTATAGTGAAACACTGTTCTATTTCCGTTTCTTCCTCCAACCATCTTTCATCACTCTGTGAATAAAGTCACTACGTTACTATTTAATGAATGCAGAATCACGGTCACTATTCATTCATAATGATTCGAATGAGGATCTACACTGTAACTTCCTGAAATTAATTTCATGATGGGATCCCAGAGCACAGAAACTTTAATTTCATCAGCTTTAGCTGTGGAATTGGATGAGCTCAGTAACTGGCAGACTTTGTTTGAAGCCAGCAGTCATGAGTTCAAATCTTACTCCAGATTTAAGGATCTAAATTAGATTCCTATACATTAATGTTGCACTGCCAGGGATGAAATGTCAAACAGAAATACTTGCTGCCTTTCAGCTATTTATAAAAGATCCCTTAGCACTATCTGAAGAAAAGAGTGTTTCCCAGCAATCTATTCAACATTTATCCCTCAATTAAAAACTAAAACTGAAACATATTATCTGGTCATGATTTAAGTGTAGTTTGTAGGATCTTTTTGTTGCAAACTAGCTTCCATGTTTTCTACATTACAACAGTGAAAAATCTTTCAGCACGATTATAAGGCATTTTGAGAGCAGCTCAGACCATTAAAATGGAATATATAAATGCAATTTATTTCCCTTTTTTCCATTAAATTTAGGCTGAAAGCATGACTCTCATGACAACCAACTCAGTTAGCTCAGTGGATCTTGGAAACAGTTCAAAAATATTGTTAGCAACAAAATTATGATGCTTCCAGCCTGCTACCCAGTTTGATCCTGACACTGCCTTAAATTTACAGTGGCTGATTTTTATGATGAAAGGTTATTCAACCAGACGGCACAGTCCTATGACTTGATATATTGAACTAGGACATGATGAATTATTTCCTTTATCTGCAAAATCCTGACCTCTGTCCAACACAGTTCCTTCAAATGCGCCAAACAACTGTCCATGTCACTTAACCGGTTACTGACATATCAGTGCAGATTTTCCTCAGACTGACCTCTGGTGTGAAGAATGGCCAGGGTCCAGCCGTTGTGGAAAGCTAGCTAGATCACAGATGGACGATGGAATCTCTCCAACCTTCTGTTGGTTGGCCATGAATCACACAAGCCTTAGTTTTCAGACCTGTATTTCCTTGGGCCCAGGCAGCATTTTACACCAAGAAAGCATAGGGACCTGTCCCAGTTTCTCTGGTATAGTTTGGGGAAGGTAATTCCAAAGTGTTGAACTGTGATTTCAGACTGTGGTGCCGCAGAGGATGAGAGGACCTCCATAGACCAGCACACTCATGATTCATACCGAGGGGAGTAGGTTTAAGCTGAATGATGCGGCTGGAGGAGTTTGCAAAGAAAGTATGAAAGATGTAGGAGTGAGCTTGGTCTTTGAAGCAAGAAGACGTTGAAGTCATCGGAAATTCAGCCGGAATAGCAGATTATTCAAGCGGTAATCAATTACAGCAAGGAGAGGATCTCAAGGTTGTCTTGCAAGACGATCGAGCTCACTCTGTCAAACATCCGCACAATACTATTTTTATACTTTCTTACATCAAAATTTACAAGTCTACAAATTGACTGTTATTGTGCAATTGATCATATCAAGTCCATATGTCAATCAACTGGGCGATGATTACATCAAGTCTGTAAATTAATTGACTAGGCAGTTAATTATATCAGATCTGCAAATTAACTATATCAAATCTATAATTCAATTAACTCAGCATTTTGATTACATCAGATCGTTGTGTATTATATATCTACTAGGTCTGGATATCAAACCTACAGCTCAGCGAGCAAACCTACACCCTAAACCTCAACCTGAGCTACAAACCTTCACAAACGTTGCAAAACTATCTACGAGTCGGATTCAAACACACAGTGCCTGTTCGCTTATGTGGTCACTTGCTTATCTCGTAACCTTTGCCCCTGAATACCCTGTGAGCTAAGGATCTATCTTGCTTACTCATAACAGTTAGCAATTAACAATGTCGCCATGGTCTAGGTGACATGTTTTTGGTGATGGAGAGTCAATTGCCTCGAAACATCTTATTCTATGGTTTTGTGAGATATTGTATTGTAAGTTTCTTTATTTTTGTATTAAGGTCTTTTTTTTATCAATCCTCTCACAAGTGCTCTATATTTACTACCACTGCATTTCATCCATTCATTCATAAAACAGTGGTCTCTCCACTCCCCAGTGCACTGTCACCCAAAATTATGAAAATGTTATAATACAATCCCCCCTTAGAACTGTCTACCTGGACTTGAATAGCTTGCAAAACAAACAAGTTTCCTCCATCAGCATGTACTTGTTAGATACATATTGAATAGTGCCTCTGTCCCCTTTAAGATAGCTACTGTCAAAATAGCACTTCTGTGAAATTGAATGAATGAATGAGTAAACTAGCAACAGTGAGTGAAATCTCAAACCCCGCTGCGAATCAGTTTACTACCCCCTCTGCTTTTATTAACTACATATATAATTTCTGATTTGGTTAAATCATATAAGCCTGATGTTCTTTCTAGCATTCACTTCCCTACAAGAACCCACATCCCTCATTCCCCTTCTATAATGCTGTTGATGGAATTGTAAACCATTTGATGGCAATAGCCTGGAAAATGGATAATCTGTGGAATTGGATGAGGAATAACTGAATGAGACTTAGACAAAAGTTAGAGTTTATGTGGTGGGGTTGGGAAGGCAGGCATGGGGAGCATTGTGGAAGCCCAATGTGGAAGTGATAAGAGTAAGTAAGATTTCTAACAGCAGTGTGGTGACTGTAGGATGTCAAGTTTTAAGCTCAGTTCAGGTTTGAGTTCAACACCAAAACTGCACACAATCAGCAATCAGTCTGACTCAGTTGCCAAATAATTGGATGTGGCCTCATGATAAGGGGATGGTTTTCCTGGCCAGAACAGAATGGCATCAGTGTCTCCGGAGATAAGTTGAAGAAAGCTGTGTGCCAGCTGTGACTAAATTTTGTACAAGCACTGGCCAGCACCTCAACAACGAAGAAGACTAGGGAATGGTACAGAACATAACCTAAGAACTATGGCTGATCTTATTGAATGAAAAAAAAATCCAACTTAGCTTTAAAAAAAGTTTATTGAAGTAGTGTCCACTGTAATGGTCAAGGAAGTCCATAGTTAACAACCCTCTGGATGAAGAAGTTCCTTCTCAATTCAGTCTAATTCTGCTTCCCCTAATCGTGAGGCTATGCCCTCTTGTCCTAGTTTCACCTGCCAGTGGAAACATTCTCTCTACTTATTTCTTATCTATTCCCCTCATAATGTTCTCTGGTTCCACATAACCCCCTCATTCTTCTAAATTCCAATGAATATGATCCCAATCTACTCAGTCTGTCCTCATAAGCCAACCCCCTCAACTCCGGAATCAACTTAGTGAACCTCCTCTGCACCCCTTCCAGTGCCAGTACATCCTTTCTCAAGCAAGATCAAAACTCTACACACTTGTCCAGGTGTGGCCTCACCAGCACCCTGTACAGCTGCAACATAACTTCCCTGCTTTTAAACTTAATCCCTTTTGCGATGAAGGACAAAATTCCATTTGCCTTCCTAATTACTTGTTGTAACTGCAGAATAATCATCTCTAATTCATGCACAAGACACCCAGGTCCCTCTGCATCGCAGCATGATACAGCTTTTTACCATTCAAGTATCAATCCTATGGATGACTTCACATTTATTAACATTATATTCCAGACTTTTGCCCACTCACTCAAAATATCTTTATTCCTCTGCAAAGTTTCACAGTCTACTGCACACTTTGTTCTGCCACTCATCCTAGTGTCACCTGCAAACTTTGACACATTACACATGGTGTCCAGCTCCAAATCATTTATATAAATTGTAAATAATTGAGGTCCCAATACCGATCCCTGAGGCACACCACTAGTCACTGATTACCAGCCAGAATAACACTCATTTATCCCCACTCTTCGCTTCCTGTTAGTCAACCAATTCTCTATCCATGCTAATACCTTACCCCTAATACCAGGCATCCTTATCTTATGCAGCAGCCTCTTATGCGGCATCTTGTCAAAGACCTTTTGGAAATCTAGATACACCACATTCACTGGGTCCCCATTGTCCACCTTACTCATAATGTCTTCATAGAATTCCAAAAGATTTGTTAAGCATGATCTGCCCTTCATGAACCCATGCTGCATCTGTACAATGGGACAATGTCTATCTCAATGCCTTGCTATTTCTTCCTTGATAATACACGCATCATCTTCCCCACTACAGAGGTTAAACTAACCAGTCTATAATTTTCCATCGATTGTCTACCTCCCTTTTTAAACAGTGGCGTCACATTTGCTGTTTTCCAATCTGTTGGGACTGCTCCAGAGTCCAGCGAATTTTGGAAACAATCATTATTACGGAAGTGGTAGTGTTGGGCAAGCTAATGGAGCTAAAGATAGACAAGTCTCCTGGCCCTGATGGAATGTATCACAGTACTAAAGGAGATGGTGAAAGAAATAGCAAGTGCGTTACCAGGTCCTCACCTACCTTCATCTCTTTGTCAATTACTGGCATGTTATTAATGTCTTCCACTGTGAAGACCAACACAAAATACCTGTTCAATGCCTTGACCATTTCATCATATCCCATAACTGACTGCCCCTTCTCATCCTCTAAAGAACCAATGTTTCCGTTCTCACTGCAAAATGAAGGCAGCTGCTCCCATGAGGTAGGGTTTTAAATGAAGAATTCACCTTCCTGACAGCCTCCTGGTATCTACTGTCACCGGTCCCACCGAAAAAATGAAGGCTGCTGCTCCATGAGGTAAAATTGGGCAGCAGCGTACAAATGGACATTGACTCACATGGGCAGTTGTGGGTGTTATTATGGGTGGCAGTTATGAGTGATTATTCCTGGGGAACAGAATGTAGAGCAAGAATAAGAAAGGTCAGACTACAACCACTCAACCAAAGACTCACTCCTTAACTGTGAATCAGATACATTGGCTGTCATCTGTATCCGGCCATTTCATTAAATAACATTCCTAAACAGTAGGAATCTGATCACTTTAACAAGACAATGTGCCAAAAGAAGTGTTAGTGGGATGTACCAAGTTACCAAGGAGATTTAGATTTTTTTGAGATCAAGTGGATGAGGGTGACTAGCCTCTCCCTCAAAAGCAGTTCTTATTCCAGCCGGGAAGTAGCACAAATTACCACATGTATGCAAAGAGATAGGTTTTACTGTGTAGAATAACTACACCGTGGGCGGCACGGTGGCACAGTGGTTAGCACTGCTGCCTCACAGCGCTAGAGACCCGGGTTCAATTCCCGCCTCAGGCGACTGACTGTGTGGAGTTTGCACGTTCTCCCTGTGTCTGCGTGGGTTTCCTCCCACAGTCCAAAGATGTGCAGGCCAGGTGAATTGACCATGCTAAATTGCCCCTAGTGTTAGGTAAGGGTTAATGTAGGGGTATGGGTGGATTGCACTTTGGCGGGGCGGTGTGGACTTGTTGGGCCGAAGGGCCTGTTTCCACACTGTAAGTAATCTAATCTAATCTAAACTATTGTAAACAATGTTGTGTGAACTGTTACATTGCTACGTCAAAGATACAACAAAGGCTTCAATTTTCCCCTTTCGGTGTAAAGCATACTGGTGTGGATGGCATTGCATCTACCAATGCCCAGGGTGAGTTATCTCATATGTTTATGTACTTCTCACTTCATTATCTCTGCAAGCAAGCAGGCAGTGCTCGCTGTACACTGGACCTTCCCAGGCCATTGTTTCTGGCTATATTTATAAACCAAATGGATATCTACTTCACTCACTGCAAACAAGGTAATTCCCTAAAGCACTGAGGTCAATCCCAAAGCTGATGAAATGTTCCTGAGAAGCTGAGGCTGGTCCCTTGATTCAGTGATGCATCCTTACAACTGTTTCTGGGTGGGATCATTGACCAAAGGGAAATCCTCTTCCCAGGGATGGCACCAGGAGGCAACAATATCAAACAGATCCTGGTTGGAAGCCAATGCCCCACCTAAACTGACTACCAGCAGCTTTGGAAGAAATGGAATGATCTCTTGCACTCCACAATTATCAGTGGTGTCCTTGTATCTCTGCTAGCACTTGGTCATGGGAAAGCACTCTGTCTAACACTGCTACTGCACACAACAGGCCATAACATCAGTAGTGCAACCAGAAACTAATAAACATCATCATTGCACAGCGATGCACAGATCGAATCATATCATCAAGTTTGCTGATAATACCAATGTAGTGGGTCTCATCAGCAGGAATGATAAGTCAGCTTACAGAGAGAGGTGCAGCAGCTAACAGACTGGTGCAGAGCCAACAACCTGTCGATGAATGTGGACAAGATGAAAGAGATGGTTGTTGACTACAGGAGGGCATGGAGCGACTACTCTCCACCAGACATCGACAGCTCCCTGTGGAGATGGTGAAGAGCACCAAATTTCTTGGTGAAGACCTGGTGGAAAATCTCACCTGGACCCTCAACACCAGCTCCATTGACAAGAAAGCCCAGCAGCATCTCTACGTCCTGCACAGGCTGAGGAAAACCCACCTTGCACCGCCTCTCCTCACCATATTCTATAGATGGTTCATTGAGAGGACCCTGAGCTGCTGCATCATTGCTTGGTTCAGGAATTGCACCGCTTCAGATCGTAAGACCCTACAACGGATAGTGAGGTCAGCTGAGAAGATCATTTGGGTCTTTCTCCCCTCCATTACACCACATGCTGCATCCAAAAGATTAAGAGCATTGTGGAAGACACCACACACCCTTCACTCAAACTCTTTGCCCTCTTGCCATCTGGCAGAAGATACCGGAGGATTCAGTCTCTCATGGCCAGACTGTGCAACAGTTTCTTCCCCCAAGCCATTAGGCTCTATAACACTGTATAATTGGACTTTTTCCTATATGAAATTCTTTGCATGACTTAAAATTGCTGCTAGAAAAATATCTTTTATTTGTCATTCTTCTGTTACACTGTAACTTGCGTATTTTGCACTTCTTATACACTTTATACCATGTACGATTGTGTAGTTTGTGCTGTCCATGTCGCACCCTTGGTCCTGGAGGAACACTGTCTCATTTCTACTGTATCAGTTGCATATGGTAGAAATGACAAATAAAAGCTACTCTCCTCTCTACTTACGCAGCCTTAAGCTGGAGGCTCCACACCCATTTCCAATGTGTGTGTGTCTATATGAGGGTGAGAGTGTGTTTGTGTGTGTGTGAGTGGGTGAGTGAGAGTGCATGGAAGTTTGTATGTATAAGTGATATAAGTTTGTAGGTGTGAGACAGAGATTGTGTATCTGTGTGAGTGTGTGTGTGTCTGTGGATGTGTGTATGTGAGAGAGAACGCGTGTGTTTATATATGATATGTGTACTGTATATATGTGTGTGTGAGAGAGAGAGACAGGCAGTGGAACTTTGTTGGGCTAAAGGTTTATGGTTAGCAGCAGGCTTGACAACGAGGGGTCATGGGGAATATAGTTCGGGAGAGTGTATGATAATATGGGGGCGAACGTCAGCTTAATAGTTATTCAGAAGTTAGACAAGATTTTTAATTATCTAACTTTTCCTTGGTAATTATTGTAACTTAACGGAAATGGAACTCCTCAGACTCTCTAGCCTTAAAGAGTTTTCTCAGAGGATTTGGGTAACAGGGAAATTGTCTACCAGAATTGTCAATTTTCATGGAAGCTGTGACATCTGGGATTCAAAAGGTTTCTTTGCAGCTTCAGTCGATGTTGCTCCAGTGATGATCTTGCCATTGGAATCTCGGGGTTACTACTCCAGGAACAAACTGTAGTTGCGACAAAACAATCAAGGGCTAACCAGTAGGAGACTTCATTGGGCTTCCTAGACTTATGGCTGGACCCAAAAAGAATAAAGAATCTGTTGAGATTACCTGTGATTACATGAAAAGAAATCTTTCATACGGCCACAAAGAAATAGTGGCCAGGAAGTCAAAATAGTTCCAAATAATTTTGACAAAAGAAAATGAATGGCAAAAGAATGTGCAACCACTTGCCAGTATTATGTTGAAAAATGACCAAAATTAAAGTTGTTCAGTTGGCCAATAATGTATGCCTTGAGCACTGATAACATTTTGAAATCGTGGGCAACTCATGACAAATAACTTGTTATTCAAGCTTCTGTCCTGGAAAATATATTGGAAAAGATACACCATGGTGTACAGTCAATGGTGTGGTGGTCAGAGATTCCAAAGGAAACTGAGGATTTAGTGATCTGTTGTGAAACCTGTGATCATATAGCACTGAAAGGTCTGGAAAACAGCCTTGTCATCACTGAAAACAAGTCTACGGGAGTTAGACCAACAGCTACTGATTCAGGACATATAGTCATAGAGTCATTCAGCACAGAAACATACCCTTTGGTCCTACCAGTCCTCCCAGATCTAAGCAATCCAGCAAGAAGAGACAATCTCTTCCAATTTGAACGATATTGTCTGGTCCAGAAATCCAGGTTATTGCAAGGAAGGACATGTTTGAATCAACAGAGAAGCAGCGTTGTAGGAGAGACACTAACATGATGAGAGGTCACCCATATGCTGTTATGAGACCACTTCCTGAGTTATAAAGAAGTTCCTCAGCAAAAGGAATGCAGGACATTAAGGGGATAAAGTAATGAACTAACACAATCTATGAGGAATTACGCCCTCAGTGCAAGACGTCAAGAGATAGAAAGATTTTTCAGCAGAAAAAATACCCAGAGATTAGAACCAAAGTCAAAAGACTTGAAATTAAGGACCTCCTGATTTTACAAGCCCAATGTGATTGCAATCTGAATGAATTGTGAAATGCCCTGAGAACCCGGTATTCTGAGGTCAGAGACATGGGAGGAGATAGGGCCATGGTAAACGTAATATAGGTATATACAAGAAAGTTTAATAACTTAACTATGGGGAAAAATCTTGCAAAGTGACAGTGTATAAATGGCTCTGAAAGGTTTAATGTTCATGTTACATTGAGCTCCACCTTCTCTGTTGATTTCACACAGTCTGTTAGTTGAGATGCCGCATTTAACTGGGCGATGATCTTATTTAATCATGCAAGATTCTTAGATGACTTGTCAGGGTAGATGCAAAAGAGTTGATTCCCCTTGTTGGAAAGTCTAGGACCGGACGACATTATTTCAAAACAAGGGCTTGCATATTGAAGACAGAGATGGGGAAGAATTCCTTCTGCTGGTAGGTTCCACTGGGTCATGAATTGCATTCAAGACTGAAATTGTCAAATGTTTAATCAAGGATTATGGGGAAAAGGCAGGAAAGTGGAGTTGATATCAGATCAGCCATGATCCCATCAATTGCAGAACAGACTGAATGGGTTGAATGGCCAATTCTTCTCCTATATCTTATGGTCTCTGGTTGTACTAGCATTTGGAGGGAGCAGATATATTCTGCACAGCTCCCAAGTGTCTTAGTAATTATGCTGGGTTTGTAATGTAGTTCTATTTATTGCTAGAATACAATAAACTAATTATTGACCAAGGATAGTGCCATTTCTGTAAAGGCTGTACTTTGATATATCCTTTCCCTCTGATCACCAGCAGAGCTCTAGACAAAGTAGAGACAGATGTAAATTTGTGGCAGTGATTTATCTCAAACACATTTTGCTCTAAATCACATATTTGGTGACAGGTATTAAGAGTGCAGTAGTGACAGTCAGGCTAGTGCCTCAAGTTTCCCCAACAGGTGTTCACAAAGAACCTCCAAGAAGTTTATAAAATCATGAGGGGCATGGATAGGGTAAATAGACAAGGTCTTTTCCCTGGGCTGGGGAGTCCAGAACTAGAGCACATAGGTTCAGGGTGAGAGGGGATAGATATAAAAGGGACCTAAAGGGCAACCTTTTCACGCAGAGAATGATACATGTATGGAATGAGCTGCCAGTGGAAGTGGTGGAGGCTGGTACAATTACAGCATTTAAAAGGGATCTGGTTGGGTATATGAAAGGAAGCGCTTAGAAGGTACTGAGCCAAGTGCTGGCAAGTGAGACTAGATTAGGTTGGGATATCTGGTCAGCATGGACGAGTTGGACTGAAGGGTCTGTTTCCATGCTTTATATCTGTATGACTCTAAGTGATGGGAAGAAAGTATTTTTAAAAGATAAATATTTATAATTCCATGAGCATCTGGAGAATCAAATATAAGTTCTGTACAGGGATAACTTATGAATGCATAGCTTTACATTTAATCTATTAATTCTGTAAAATGACTTAACCAAATGTGATACCATCGTTTCTTCCTGAGTTTTGCCAGCTTTTATTGTTTTATTTCAGATTTCTACCATCTGCTTTATTCTATCTGTAATATCTTGACTTTCACCTTTACGATTTGTTATAAATTATACTAAGTTTAAGTTGAACCCAAGGATTTTGTGGGATATCATGTTTTAACAAACAAGCCCATTGCTGAGATACAATTCAGCTGCTACAAGCAATTGTGACTGAAGCATAGGTTGGTTGAATGTTAAATTCCTTTTCCTCCACAAGCCACGAGGTTGCCAATATAGAGTTTGGCTGCGTCCCCATTTCTATTCATCAACCACCCTTGAAGTTGCTGCTGCCACAGAGTAATTTAATTCACCCCAGCTAAAGTGAACTGGGCAGATTTATTGGCGGAACCACAATAGATGGTTTACATGGACTGGAGGAGGCCTGTGCACATTTTTTTCCTGGAGTACCTCAGTGGGAGCCACATCTCGAGACAGCTACAGCTGCAGGGAGCATCAAGTCCTGACCTTTGCACTTCACAGTCTTCCTGTAATCACTGGTAGCAGAATACAGCTGGAATTTCCCACCGCAGAAATAAAAAGACATAGGAAAACTTGAGGAAGGGAAACTTGAGCCAATATGTTGATTACAAGAGGAAGAGTTGAAATACAAAATATCATGAGACGGTTTTATTGCTAAAGGCACATCTGGAGTGAGCCGAATTTATTTAGCAAATTTAAGTTTGCAATTTCTCTTGTTTTATTTTTGCCAGCAAAAACACATTATTTACAGGATATAAATAAAAGAAGAACGTATTGCTTGGTGGCACTATTTTTCCCTCCACAAATTCAAGACTTGATTATAAATAGATTTTATTTTGCCTTTCAAACATTTTACATATTGCAAAGCCAACAATAGCGATCAGCCAGATATTAGTAAGAATCTGTTTCAGAATAATCTTGTGTAAGTAAAAGGTTGTAATAGCATGATTAGTAAATGCTGCTGATGTGTGAACCAGGTACAGTCAACCCTGGTTAGTTTAGACCTTCTAAGCAAATAGTAGGAGGTGAGACAAGAAATGTATTCCTGAAAAAATAAACGAGCAAGAACTTATAAAACATGCACGAGTATGTTATGGGGAGCCATACTGTCAACGCAGATGGGAGGTACTTTTATAGACTGACAAGCTTCATATTTCCTGTCCATTGATGTTTCTGCAAATCAGTCCTGTTTCTGTCTAGTCTTTACTCACAATACTCCTTGGTGAAGGAGTTTCTGAATTCAGGTACATACTTGCTTAAATACAATATCTTACCTCAATGGTTTAGAAATGGGTCCATGTTGCATCTGCTTTATAATTGTAAATGGGCATAAAACATACACATTTACAGACTTAATTTGTACAAGCACTGATCTCACCACAAAGATTGTGGTTGTCTTTGCTAGGCCTCCCAAACAGACACCTAAAAGAAGAGTTAAATATTTAAGTAATGAGTCAAATGCCTAAGCTTCCTTTCCCTTCTGTGCATGTTCAGAACTCTTCCATTACTGCTTGGGCAGCCAGCAAAAATTAATTTAGATAATTTAAGTTTTTTAACTCGTTCCTCTAGAGTTATTAGAAATAGGAGTCATAATTAGCTGCATTCTTGACCCACACTACCCCTTCGCACATCCTCTCCCAGTGCTTATGTGCACACCGAATTGGTCAAACATTGTATGCTGTAAGTTCATAGGTTTCACCATGGCTTCCACAGGAGTAGCAAATTTCTACTTGTTCCTGTGTCAATTGTAGTCATTATTTGTAGTTTGCGGAGGTCAAATAATTTGAATTTTTGCAAACACGTAGGATGGTTTGATGTTTTCTACATGATTAACAGTGTGAAACATCTGATCACTGCTCTTTGTCTCATGTACAAAGTCAGATTCTAGTTTGTTAACCACTTCATCGCTGGCAGGTTAACAGATGGTCTTTATTGTAACTATTTTTAAAAGTCATGGGAAGTGGGTGTCATTGGCTGGACCTTATTGCCCGTCCTTTGATTGCCCTGAGTGTAGTTAAGAGACAGCCACATTGCTGTGGGTCAGGTAGACCAGCAGTTTCCTTTGCTAAAAGGCATTAGTGAACCAGATGTGTCTTGCCAACAATCAGCAATGGTTTCATGGTCATCATTAGACTCTTAATTCCAGATTTGACTTTGAGTGCAAGCAGCAGCTAAGGTAAGACAGTTTGTTTTAAAATTACTTACCGGTAGCGGGCAGCGGTGTTTTTTTCTCTCTTTACAGAAAGAGCGGGAGCAGCAGGGGGAAGTGACGAAGACCAGAGGGGCAGCCGGGTAGGTTTTTTTTTCCCTTTAAAAGCGCGCAAGAGAAGAACCCGAGGCACTACAGAGGTAGTGTCTCCCACCCGCCCTCCTTCTCTAACCTAAATAATAAGACCCGTTGTGGTAAGTAGGTAAGTGCTGCATTTTGCTTGTTGTATTCTTTAGACCCAGATTTTTTTTATAAAAGGTTACTTTCAGAGGGATGGCAGTGAAGGCAGTGCAATGTTCCTCTTGCAACATGTTTGAGGTGAGGGATGCCATGGACGTCCCTGCTGATTACACTTGCAGAAAGTGCACCCATCTCCAGCTCCTCCAAGACCGTGTTAGGGAACTGGAGCTGGAGTTGGATGAACTTAGGATCATTCGGGAGGCAGAGGGGGTCATAGATCGGAGCTTTAGGGAAGTAGTAACTACAAAGATGGCAGACAGATGGGTGACAGTGAGGGGGACTGGGAGGAAGCAGCCAGTGCAGGGACCCCCTGCGGCTGTTCCCCTCAAGAACAAGTATACCGTTTTGGATACTTGTGGGGGGGGGGGAACTTACCAGGGGTAAGTAACGGGGCTCAGGCCTCTGGCACGGAGCCTATCCCCGTTGCTCAGAAGGGAAGGGTGGAGAAGAGCAGAGCAATAGTAATTGGGGACTCGATAGTTCGGGGCACAGATAGGCGGTTCTGTGGGGGCGAGAGAGACTCACGTTTGGTATGTTGCCTCCCAGTTGCAAGGGTACGTGATGTCTCTGATCGTGTTTTCCGGGTCCTTAAGGGGGAGGGGGAGCAGCCCGAAGTCGTGGTCCACATTGGCACCAATGACATAGGTAGGAGGAGCACTGAGGATGTTAGGCAGGCTTTCAGGGAGCTAGGTTGGAAGCTCAAAGTTAGAATGAACAGAGTTGTTGTCTCTGGTTTGTTGCCCATGCCACATGATAGAGAGTCGAGGAATAGGGAGAGAGAACAGTTAAATGCATGGCTACAGGCATGGTGCAGGAGGGAGGGATTCCGGTATTTGGATAACTGGGGTTCTTTCTGGGGAAGGTGGGACCTCTATAAACAGGATGGTCTGCACCTGAACCTGAGGGGCACCAGTATCCTTGGGGGGAGGTTTGCTAGTGCTCTTGGGGGGGGTTTAAACTAACTCTGCAGAGGCATGGGAACCCAGACTGTAGCTTTAGGGTGCAGGACCTGGAGTGTAGGGAGGTTAGGAACATGGCATCAATTTCAAAGGAGGGTGCCTGTAAACAGGAAAGTGGCTTGAAGTGTGTATACTTCAATGCAAGAAGTATACGAAATAAGGTAGGTGAACTTGCAGCGTGGGTTGGTACCTGGGACTTCGATGTTGTGGCTATTACGGAGACATGGGTAGAACAGGGACAGGATTGGCTGTTGCAGGGTTTAAATGTTTTAGTAGGGTCAGAGGTGGGGGTAAAAGAGGGGGAGGTGTGGCATTGCTTGTCAAAGATAGTATTACAGCTGTGGAAAGGACGATGGATGAAGACTCGCCATCTGAGGTAGTTTGGGTTGAGGTTAGGAATAGGAAAGGTGAGGTCACCCTGTTAGGAGTTTTTTACAGGCCTCCTAATAGTCCTAGAAACGTAGAAGAAAGGATTGCGAGGATGATTCAAGAGAAGAGTGAAAGTAATAGGGTGGTTGTTATGGGGGACTTTAACTTTCCTGATATTGATTGGGAAAGCTATAGCTCAAGTTCGTTAGATGGGTCAGTGTTTGACCAATGTCAGGAGGGTTTCCTGACTCAATATGTAGATAGGCCAACAAGAGGTGAGGCCATACTGGATTTGGTTCTGGGTAATGAACCAGGCCAGGTGTTAGAATTAGAGGTAGGTGAGCACTTTGGGGACAGTGACCATAATTCGGTGACTTTTACTCTAGTGATGGAGAGGGATAAGTGTGCACTACAGGGCAAGAGTTATAGCTGGGGGCAGGGAAATTATGATGCGGTGAGGCATGACTTAGGATGTGTGGCTTGGAAAAGTAAGCTTCAAGGCAAGGGCGTAATTGATATGTGGAGCTTGTTCAAGGAGCAACTATTGAGTGTCCTTGTTAAGTATGTACCCGTCAGGCAGGGAGGAAAGGGTCGTGTGAGGGAGCCGTGGTTTAATAAGGAATTGGAATCCCTTGTTAAATGGAAGAGGGCGGCCTATGTAAAGATGAGGTGTGAAGGTTCAATTGGGGCGATTGAGAGTTATAAGGTAGCCAGGAAGGACCTGAAGAGAGAGCTAAGAGCAGCAAGGAGGGGAGATGAAAGGTCCTTAGTTGGTAGGATTAGGGAAAACCCTAAGGCTTTCTATAGGTATGTCAGGAATAAAAGAATGACTAGGGTAGGAATAGGTCCAGTCAAGGATAGTAGTGGGAAGTTGCGTGTGGAGGCTGAAGAGATTGGGGAGACATTGAATGAATACTTTTCGTCAGTATTCAATCAGGAACAGGACATTGTTGTCAATGTGAGTACTGAGTCACAATTAAGTAGAATGGATGGCTTTGAGGTATGTAGAGAAGAGGTGTTGGAAATTCTGGAAAGGGTGAAAATAGATAAGTCCCCTGGGCCTGATGGCATTTATCCTAGGATTCTCTGGGAAGCAAGGGAGGAGATTGCAGAGCCATTGGCCTTGATTTTTATGTCCTCGTTGTCTACAGGAGTAGTGCCAGAAGATTGGAGGCTAGCAAATGTGGTTCCCTTGTTCAAGAAGGGGAGTAGGGATAACCCTAGTAACTATAGGCCGGTGAGTCTCACTTCTGTTGTGGGCAAAATCTTAGAGAGAATTGTAAGGGATAGGATTTATGAACATCTGAATAGGAATAATGTGATCAAGGATAGTCAGCATGGTTTTGTGAAGGGCAGGTCGTGCCTCACAAACCTTATTGAATTCTTTGAGAAGGTGACTAAGGAGGTGGACGAGGGGAAAGCGGTAGATGTGGTGTATATGGATTTTAGTAAGGCGTTTGATAAGGTTCCCCATGGTAGACTACTGCAAAAAATACGGAGGTATGGCATTGAGGGTGAGTTGGAGATTTGGATTAGGAGTTGGCTGGCTGGAAGAAGACAGAGGGTAGTAGTTGATGGCAAAGGTTCATCTTGGAGTGCCGTCACTAGCGGTGTTCCGCAAGAATCTGTTTTGGGACCATTGCTGTTTGTCATTTTGATAAATGACCTGGAGGAGGGGTTAGAAGGTTGGGTGAGCAAGTTTGCGGATGATACGAAAGTCGGAGGAGTTGTAGACAGTGAGGAAGGATGTGGCAGGTTACAGCACGATATAGATAAGCTGCAGAACTGGGCAGAAAGGTGGCAAATGGAGTTCAATGTAGCTAAGTGTGAGGTGATTCACTTTGGTAAGAGTAACAAAAAGATGGGGTACTGGGCTAATGGACGGATACTTGGTAGTGTGGATGAGCAGAGGGATCTTGGTGTCCATGTACACAGATCTTTGAAAGTTGCCACCCAGGTAAATAGTGCGGTGAAGAAGACATATGGCGTACTGGCTTTTATTGGTAGAGGAATTGAGTTCCGGAGTCCTGAGGTCATGTTGCAGTTGTATAAGACTCTGGTGCGGCCGCATCTGGAGTATTGTGTGCAGTTTTGGTCGCCATACTATAGGAAGGATGTGGAGGCACTGGAACGGGTGCAGAGGAGGTTTACCAGGATGTTGCCTGGTATGGTAGGAAGATCGTATGAGGAAAGGCTGAGGCACTTGGGGTTGTTTTCATTGGAGAAAAGAAGGTTTAGGGGTGACTTGATAGAGGTGTACAAGATGATTAAGGGTTTAGATAGGCAGTGAGAATCTTTTTCCACGTATGGAGTCAGCTATTACAAGGGGGCATAGCTTTAAATTAAGGGGGGGGTAGGTATAGGACAGATGTTAGGGGTAGGTTCTTTACTCAGCGAGTCGTGAGTTCATGGAATGCCCTGCCAGTAGCAGTGGTGGACTCTCCCTCATTATGGGCATTTAAGCGGGCATTGGATAGGCATATGGAGGATAGTGGTCTAATGTAGGTTAGGTGGGCTTGGATCGGCGCAACATCGAGGGCCGAAGGGCCTGTACTGCGCTGTATTCTTCTATGTTCTATGTTCTATGTTCTATTTTTATGGGATTCAAATTCTACCATCTGCCATGGCAAGATTCGAACCCAGGTTCCCAGTACATGACTGATATATCTGAAGAAGGGAATAATTCAACTGAAGGCAAAGGGAAAAATCAACTTTTCTTTTGTCTCAAGCCAAGATGCATCATGGTCCTTTCCCACATTCTAAAAACTTGAATCAAGAAAGGAAGTGTCCTGCTTGGAATACGAAAGCAGTACTTATGTTAGACTTATAAATAAATTTAAAATGAGATGTGTATAAAATGTATATGAAATATATTCTTCCCACAATCCAAAGGTGTGCAGGTTAGGTGAATTGGCCACAGTAAATTGCCCATGCTGTTAAGAAATGTGTAGGTTAGTTACATTAATCAGGGGTAAATGTTGAGTAATGGAGTAGCAGAATGGTTTTGGGTGGGATACTCTCCAGAGGGTTGGTGTGGACTTGTTGGGCTAAATGCCTGTTTCCACACTGTAGGGATTCTATGGTCCATGATATCCATTAAAGAGGGAGGAATGTAATTGCACTCTCTTGTATCCATTGTATGTACTTGCATACAATAAATCAGTTTAATTCTGTCTTGACTTTCCATATGCTATACTTTATATTTAGATTATCCCGCAAAGGGGTCATATTCAACACCATCCTGGATAGGGGAACCTTTTTGATCTGTGCCCCATCCACTCCCATAAACATTCACTACCACCAATGCACAGTAGCTGCTCACCACCTCCCTCTCAAGGGCAATTAGGAATAGCTGATAAATGTTGACTTTGTCACAGGAAAATAAATGGGATGGTAAAACACATCTTAAATCCTCATTTGCACATCTAAAGTGCTGCCGACCTGCTTTGACAGTGCCTATCTGAAAATTTATTTCAGATATAAAACTGGGTACACAAAGTCTCTGCTAGCCAGTCACCTCCTCTTCAGACAGGGAGCTGATAGTCATCAATGCAGACTTTTACCCAAATAAATGTTGTCATTACCAAAGAACAGAAAGTGCTGGAGTTCCAGGTGGCTGGACATTTGACACCTCACTGAAAAAGTTAAACTGATATCCAACGTCTCAAATCTAATACTTGCTAGAAGCCACACTAATGGTGTTGGCTTACAGCCAACGTGTCTGTGAAATAACTCAACTGGTACCAGACAGTGATATTTAATAACCTTGCCAATTTTGTAAAAAAAAGTAATATTTTGCAAAATGAAAAATAGGAAGTTAGGTCAGTTCAATGTTTCTCGTATTAATGTAGAAAGGTGCATTACAATCTTTATGTGTCCAATCATCTTCTGACCTTTGACATTAGATTCATTACCATCCTTCAGAGAAGGAAATCTGCCATTTTCACTTGGTCTGGCCTATGTGTGACTCCAGAACCACAGCAATTTGGGGTTAACTCTTAACTGCCCTCTAAAATGGCTGAGCAAGCTACTCAGTTATATCAATTGCGACAATGTCTCAATAAAAATATGAAATTGGATGGATCAGCTAGCATTGAATAATGGATCAGAAACGACAATAACAAAAACAACCCTCTAAAATCCTCCTTACTAATATCTGGGGGCTTGCGCCAAAATTGGGGAGAGCTGTTTCACAGACTTTTCAGGTAACAGCCTGAAATAATCATATTCGAGGAAACATGCCTTAAGACAATATCCCAGACACCGCCATCACCATCCCTAGTGTCCCACCAGCACGACAGAGGTGACAGCACAGTTGTATGCAGTTGGAAGTTGCCCTGGGCATTCTCAACATTGGTTCCGGACCCCATGAAGTCTCAAGGCTTCAGGTTAAACATGGACAAGGAAACCTCCTGCTGATTATCATATACCATCCTCCCTCAGTTGATGAATCGGTACTCTTCCATGCTGAACAACACTTAGAGGAAACAAAAAAGGTTGGCAAGGGCACAAAATGTATCTGGGTGGGGGATTTCAATGTCCACCACCAAGACTGGCTCAGCAGCAGAACTACAGATCGGGCCATGAGGTTACACAATATGTTGGAGTACAATGCTAATGCTGTTGCTACTGTTGCTGCTGTTGCTGCTGTTGCTGGCCCACAGTGCCTCATAGAGGTCCAGTTTTGAATTGGTGGATCTGTTCGAAGTCTGTCCCATTTAGCACGGTCCTAAAGGACCAGAGCTGCTAGTCCATATCTACAGCAGGTGGTGAGGCAACCAACAAGAAGGAAATTCATACTTTACCTCATCCTTACCAATCTGCCAACCACAGATGCATCTGTGGATGGCGATATTGATAAGAGTGACCACCAGACAGAGTCTTCCCAGTGAGAATACCCTGCATCATGTTATGTGGCACTATTACCGTGCTAAATGGGACAGACTTCGAACAGATCTAACAATTCAAAATCAGACATCCTCGAGGCACGTGTTGGCCATCAACAGCAGCAGCATTGTACTCCAACACAATCTGTAACCCCATTGCATTGGCATATCCCCCACTCAACCAATACCATCAAGCCAGAGGTTGAATGGAGAATGCAGAAGGGTATGCCAGGAGCAGCACCTGCAATACCTGAAGATGAGGTGTCAACCTGGTGAAGCTGCCAAACAGGATCACTTGCATCCAAACAGCATTAGCAGCAGGTGATGACAGAGCTAAGTGATCCTACAACCAATGGATCAAATCTAAGCCCTGCAGTCCTGCCACATCCAGTTGTGAATAGTGGTGGACAATTAAACAACTCACTGGAGGAGGAGGCTCCACATGTATCCCCACCTCAGTGATGAAAGAGCCCAGCATATCAGTAAAAGACAAGGCTGAAGCTTTCATTGCAACCTTCAGCCAGAATTACTGAGTGGATGATCCACTTCAGCCTCCTCTAGTAGTCCCCAGTATCACAGATACCAGTCTTCAGCCAATTCGATGTATTCCACATGATATCAAGAAATGGTTGGGAGCACTGGCTACTGCAAATGCTGCAGGTCCTGACAATACAACTGAAGACTTCTGTTCCAGAACTTGCTACTTCTTCAGCCAAGCATTTCGATGGGGTGGCACAGAGCTCAGTGGTTAGCACTATTGCACCAGGAACCCGGGTTCGATTCCAGCTTCGGAATTCCAGATTCCAGTCTGTGTGGAGTTTGTATGTTCTCCCCATGTCTGTGTGGGTTTCCTCCAGGTGCTCCGGTTTCCTCCCACTGTCCAAAGATGTGCAGGTCAGGTGAATTGGGTAAAAACAAGGGCTGCAGATGCTGGAAGTGAATTGACCATGCTAAATTGCCCATAGTGTTGGGTGCATTAGTCAGAGGGAAATGGGTCTGGGTGGGTTACTCTTCAGAGAGTCGATGTGGACTTGTTGGGCTGAAGGGCCTGTTTCCATACTGTAGGGAATCTAATCTAATCAGATACACCAATGGAACCTACTGGACAATGTGGATAATTGTCAAGGTTTCTCCTATATGCAAAAAACAGGTCAAATCCAATTCAGCCAATTACTGCCCCATCAGTCTATTTTCGATCATCAGTAAAGTGATGGAAGGTATCATCAACAGTGCTATCAAGCAGCACCTGCTCTGCAATAACCTGCTCAGTGACGCCCAGTTTGGATTCTGCCAAGGCCACTCAGCTCCTGACCTCATTACAGCTTTGGTTCAAATATGAAGAAAGGACCTTGACCAAGTGTGGCATCAAGGAGCTGAGCAAATCTGGAGTCAATAGAAATGGGGAGCAAATTCTCTCCTGGTTGCAGTCATAGAAAGATGGTGTGCTTGTTGGATGTCAGTCAGTTCAGCTCCAGAATATCTCTGCAAGAGTTCCTCAGGGTAGTGTCCTAGGCCCAAACATCTTCAGCTATTCATCAATGACCTTACCTCTATCATAAGGTCAGAAGTAGGGATGTTTGGCAATGATTGCACAATATTGAGCACCATTGCTACTCCTCTGATAATTAAGAAATTCATGTTCAAATGCAATAAGATCTGGACAGTACCCATGGCTTGGGCTGACAAGTGGCAAGTAACATTTGCACCACACGAATTCCAGCCAATGACTATCTCCAATAAGAGACAATCTAACCATTGCTCCGTCACATTCAATGGTATTATCATCACTAAATCTCCCACTAGCAACATCCTTGGGGTTACCATTAACCAGAAACTCACCAGACTCACCATATAAATACATTCCAACAGAGCATGACAAGTCTAGGAATGCTGCAGCGAGTAACTTACCTCCTGACTCCCCAGAGCTTGTCCATCGTCTACAAGGCACGATTCAGGAGTGTGATGGAATATTCCCCACTTGCCTGGATGGGTGCAGCTCCAACAATACTCAAAAAGCATGACACTATCCAGGACAAAGCAGCCTACTTGATTGGTACTAACAAGCATCTACTCCCTCCACTACTGACCCTCAGTAGCAACAGTGTATACTATCTACAAGGTACACTTCAGAAATTCACCAAAGACCCTCAGACAGCACCCTGTAAACCCACAATCACTTCCAGCTAGAAGGACAAGGGCAGAGATACATGGGAACACCAGCCCTGACTTGGAAATACATCGCCGTTCCTTCACTGTCGCTGGGTCAAAATCCTGGAATTCATTCCCTAAGAGTATTGTGAGTCAACCCACAGCACATGGACTACAGCGGTTCAGGAAGGCAGCTCACCACCACCTTCTCAAGGTCCACTAGGAATGAGCAATAAATGCAGCGACACTCACAGCTGAGAATGACTCCAAAAAATTTGTAGGCAGGTAAAGACTGATTTGAAAAACTCACATATTTCTCTTTTAGCCTCTACATTAACTTGTTTCCTTTCTTCCAGCAACAGTTTTTCACCCCATTCTAATATTTTACCAATAGCTTAATGTTCCCAGCACAAAATGCCAGGACTTACTGTTGGTGGTGAGTCTTCTTTAGTTGCTTGATGAAACTTCAAATGCAGAATAACCCATTTTCAAAACCAACTGTTTTATTACAGCATTGCTATTTCCAGCTGGAAAATGGATGGCTGGATCATTCCCTTGTCAATCACACCTGGAGCTTGCACTGGGAAAGACTCTAGAATTAAATTGATGGCCATTGTTTGTATATGACTATCCTCCACTTCCTGCACTTTACTAGAGATAGAATAATGCTTTAATCATAGGCATGCTGAGTTCGGTCAGCTTCTGAACTTTGTAAAATTCTTTTTAAATAGACTGCGTAAATGGATTTTGTTTGCTTGGATGTTTTCTGTGAATCCTGTTTTAAATCTTGCACCAAATCATTAGCTCGCACAGTGATATCAATGGGTGTAGAAGCAAATTATTGTAGATGCTGGAATCTGAACTAAAAAAATAATCTGGAGATTTTAGCAGGTCATGCAGCATCCATGGAGAGAAAGCAAGCTCACATTTCAACTCAAGATGACTCTTCAAATGGGTACTCAGTTTAAAACTGCCCAATCCATTGTCTGACAGCGTGAGGTTTGCAAAAAAATGGAATAAATAATCATCCTTCACTAATGGCCAAAAGAAAATCAATATTCATTTCAGAGCATCGCTGCAGTCCAGGAGCCAGACTCACGATGTAGCCCTCACATCTTTGAGCCAGAAGACAGCAGATTCACATCCCATTGCAACACTTGAACATATAATCCAAAGTGACACTGCATTGCATTACTATTAGGAGGATTGCACTTCAGACGGCTGTTAATCCAAGGGCCAGGGTAACTCCAACCTCTCTCTTGATCAAGTGATTATTCATAACTGTCTGGTACAATGCAATGCAAAGTGCTTTCTCTCTGGTGCCAATCAGAATCTATACCTCAACTAACAGCAAGAAAAGAGATTTAATATCTCAATGCTATTTCTAGCTTCTTGTTTACAAATAACATATTTGTCTCTACAATGACACTCTTTGCAATTCAGCAGCAATTTGCGTGGAATACTTTGAAATGTTCCTCAGAGATATGCACAATATTGATTAATGCTTTTCCATACAGTTAGTTTAATGTGACACTACTAGTATCTGTTAGTCAACACTCCAACACAGACAAAGTGTTAGATCTTTGCAGTCGGATCCAAGTCAGAGAGGATAATTTTTCTTCATTTAATAAATGTGATTCTTATGTCAGTAATCTTGTTATAATCCTTGACAATGACTAACAACAAAAATGGAAACTGACTAAAAAAAGCAAATTACTGTGGATGCTGGATTCTGAAACCAAAAGAGAAAATGCTGAAAAGCTTTGACAAAGGGCCAGTTAAACTCGAAACATCAGCTCTTTTCTCTCCTTACAGATGCTGCCAGACCTGCTGAGATTTTCCAACATTTTCTCTTTTGGTCTCTTATGGAAACTGACTTGCTTGACAGTGAAGTAGTGAAGCTGTCGAGCAACTATTGGATCAAGCTAGCCTTTTGCCCACAAACAGAATCTTTAGTCTGCTGTTTTACTTCAAGACATCAGCTAAAGCCTCTTGTCCCATTAATGTGAAAGAAGGTGTGTGGGCATGTGCGTGTGTCTATGTCTTTATGTGCCTCTATGTATGTGTGTGTTTGTGAGTGTTACTGTGCATATATGTTTATGTATATGCCTGTGTCTGCGTGTGCACCTATGTCTCTGTGTATGTGTGTGTGGGAATGTGCATCTGTCTGTGTGTTTTTGCATGTGTGCCTCTGTGCATGTTTGTAATTGTGCATGTGTCTGTGTTA
The DNA here is from genome assembly GCF_037043375.1 of Chiloscyllium plagiosum. NCBI lineage: Eukaryota > Metazoa > Chordata > Chondrichthyes > Orectolobiformes > Hemiscylliidae > Chiloscyllium > Chiloscyllium plagiosum. The sequence continues at coordinate 48,228,653 of NW_028270161.1, forward strand.
GTGTGAATGTGTCTATGTGTGAGAGTATGTGAGTGTGCATCTGTGTATGTGCCTGTGTGTATATGTACATATGTGTGTGCGCATGTAAGTGTGTGTGCGTTTGTGTCTGTGTGAGTTTATGATTGTGTGCGTATCTGTGTTAATGTGTATGTATCTACATGTGCTCCTGTGTATGTGTGTATCGCAGATTGTTCTGGGAGTCTGAGTTGCTGTGGCAACATACATTGATGGAGCAATGGATAGTGATGGTAGAGGATCCAACTTCCTTCCCACAACATGGCTGACCAGGAATTTCTTCTGTTCTAACTGCCTGCCATTGGCACATGTTTAATGGATTTGCAGGTTGATAATTAACCTGTTTGGCCTCAACTAGAACATTATGTCCATTCTGGGTACCACACTTCAAGAAGAATTTGAAGGTTTTACAGAGGGTGCAGAAAAGATTTATAAAAATAGTTCTGGGGTTAAAAAACTTCAGTTACATGGATACGTGATAAAGCTGGGACTTTAGAGAAGGGATGATTGAGACAAGATTTGATGTAAGTGTTCAATATTATGAGGGACTTGATGAAGTTAGTTGAGAGAATTTGTTCCCATTGGTGCATCGGTCAAAAATCAGAAGACACAGATTTAAGGTGATTGACGATGGAAGTCAACATGAGGAAAACACTTTTATGCAGCAAATGCTTTGGGTCTGGAATGAGCCACCTGAGTGTGTGGTATGTGTAGGTTCAATCGTGGTTTTCAAACAAAGTTGAATCATTACTTGAAGAGAAAACAACAGGGCTATGGGATATAGGAAGGGGATTGGGAATAGCAGAGTTGGTTTTACAAAGACTCAGCATGGACATGAGGAACCAAACTGTCTACTTCTGCTGGAACTATTCTATTACTCCCTGAGATGTCAACTGTATTTTCACTTTACCAGCTCAATAAAAGAATGAACTATAACGAAAAGAGCCTGTTCTGATTGACTTTCTCCAACTGTCAGTAATGCAACAAAACAACTTATTTTTCCAAAAATAGAGGTGCTGCTAAAGAATTTAAAACTAGGGAACTAGTAATATTATGATTGATAAAAAAAAACATGGTTTCAAAAGCACTTTGCAGAACAACTATGTGATGTTTTCACAAAAAGGCAATATTTACAAACAACAAAGATGCTCTGCCCCTCCACCCACCATTTATGTACTAGATTAGCATTTGAATAGCATCTTTCATTATCACAGGACACCACCAAGTGCTTTATAGCAGATGAAATACATTTGAAATGGAGTCTCTGTTGCAATAGAGGAAATGCAGCAGCCGAATTGCACACAGTAAGCTCCGACAAACAGCCCTGTTATAAAGACTACATCATCTGTTCTATGATGTTGATTATGAGAGACCAGTGTTGGCCAGGGCATCAGGGATTATTCTCCTACACTTCTTCAAAACAGTGCAGTGGACCTCTTTTACACACACCACAGAGGACCAAGATGCCTTGGTTTAACCTTTCATCTGAAAGGCCACACTTTTGACTATGTCACATTTCCACATTATTGCACACCTGTATCAACTTAGACTTGTGTTCAAGAGTAGGACTTGAAAGGGGTCCACACACTTTCCAAATGCACAATTCTATTAGCATTTTAACCCAATTTTATTTCTACACAACTCCCCAAAACTTATTTGGGTGCAACATTCATTGTAAGGAAGAAGAGCTTGTCTTGTTCTTAAATCCCAACCTGGAAGTTCCAATTCCAAGTTTCTGGATTAAATTAGAGTAGTATACATTTTATTTTATTCATTCATTCACGGGATGAGGGCATGGCTGGCTAGGCCAGCATTTAGTGTCCATCCTTTATTGCCCTGAAAACAGTTGAGAGTCAACCATATTGCTGTGAGTCTGGAGTCACGTTTAAGCCCAGACCAGGTAAGGACGGCAATTTCTTTCCCTGTAGGACATTAGTGAACCAGGGTTTTTCTTGACAATCGACAATGGATTCATAGTCATCATTAGACTCTTAATATTGAATTCAAATTCCACAATCTGTCATGGTGAAATTCAAATCGGGTCCCCAGAACATTCCCTGGATCTGTGGATTAACAGTCCAGCGACAATTACCATTCGGTCATTGCCTCCCCCAACTGAACTTTGTTAATAACAAAACAGAAATTTTTGTCCATGAGCTATGGCTCCTACTATTTATAAACACAATGTGAAAAGCTCACTGCAAAAATGTTTAAAATTGGAGTCACTCAGAAAAACACAGTGAAATCCAATCCTTGAGGAAGCTTTTCTTTTTAAATAGTAAAAATATTTCTCAATCCCAGTGTGTAATTTATAGCTCGAGAATTCTGCCAATAAATGAATTCATATTAAATTCTTACAGTGCTGAAGTAGTACCAAGCTGTCAAAGAATGCCTCAAATAATGAAAACAAAAAATTTTAAAAACGTATGTAGATTAATAACTAACATCAGACAAATAATCCACACTATAAACGCAACATTCAGTTGCTCAGATATACCTCAAAATAACATCTTGAAGGTGGCGTTTTAAAATTGTTGAAATCTTTTGCACTTAGGGCCTTTTTGGAACTCAATCCTACAGTTCTGAAAATCCTGTACCTTCTAAATACATCACTCACTGGTCATTAATTAAAAAGTACAGTTCTTAACATTCTATTCAATAGCTTTCTTCATTGCTGAAATAGCTGTATAGAGATAAATACCTCATCACCACGTTACCCTTTATTTACATGACTCAAAGCCAGTCCCAGACTGAGAAGACCTTCTGAATCCCCTGTTTATTTATTTATTTTTAAATACCCCTAAACTACCGCCTAACTGCGGTAGTGCTTATTTTTCCCCAGCACCCAATGTGTGTGCAGGTGTGAGGCATAGTAAGAGACACAATATGTACCAATCTTTATTCAATTTCCACCACCAGAAAGAAAGGAAACACCCAGGTGGCCAATGACAAACACTGCCCTTGACATCAAAGGGCAATGCTGTGTGATCAAACAATGAAGGGGAGGGCAGGGATTAAATCAAAATAGAGTTAGAGGGGGAAATAATGCACTCCACTCCCTGCGGCGCCCACCTCTCCCTGAACAACTCCAGGGTGTTGGTGGACACCACGTGCTCCTTCTCCAAGGACACCCGGGCTCTAACGTAACCGCGGAAGAGGGGCAGGCAGTCGGCCCTAACGACCCCCTCCACGGCCCGCTGCCTGGACCTGTTTATGTACCTCCTCCGTACTGGGCGTCCGAAGGTCAGGAGCATGGGACTGAAGTGCAACCAAAAGCAGAGAAGGAGGATTTCGAGGAAATCCAAAAGGGAGTGCAAGCGCCCACATGCAATATATACATGGACCACAGACTCCACAGCACCACAGAAGAAGCTGTTGGGCAAGGAGTTTGTGAACCACCACAATCTGCGGTTGCAGGGGACCATTGTGTGCAGCACCCTCCACCCCAGATTCCTGAGAGAAAGAGGGAGGACTCACGCGTAGAGAGCCCTCCATTGGAGAATCCGCTTTTCGTTTATTTTTTTTCATTTTATATTCCCACACTACCACCTAATTGCGGTAGTGCTTATTCTTTTCCCAGCACCCATGTGTGTGTGCAGGTATGAGACACAGTGAAAGATATAAGGTGCACGAATCTTTATTCATTTCCCACCACCAGGTTCAATTCCAGCCTCGGGCGACTGTCTGTGTGAAGTTTGCACATTCTTCCCGTGTCTGCGTGGGCTTCCTCTGGGTGCTCCGGTTTCCTCCCACAGTCCAAAGATGTGCAGGTCAGGTGAATTGGCCAAGCTAGATTGTCCATAGTGTTAGGTGCATTAGTCAGAGGGAAATGGGTCTGGCTGGGTTACTCTTTGGAGGTTCAGTGTAGACTAGTTGGGCCGAAGGGCCTGTTTCCACACTGTAGGGAATCTAATCTAATCAAAACATTTGGCCCATATCCCTCTAAACTCTTCCTATTCATATTCCCATCCAGATGCCTTTTAAATGTTATAGTTGTACCAGTCTCCACCACATTCTCTGGCAGCTCAATCATACATGCACCACTCTCTGCATAAAAAAGTTACCCATTAGGTATCGTTTAAATTTTTTCCCCTCTCCCCTTAAACCAATGCCTTCTCATTTTGGAGTCCCCCACCCTGGGGAAAAGATTTTGCCTATTTACCCTAACCATACACCTCATGATTTCGTAAACCTCTATAAGGTCACTCCTCAGTCTCCAACACGCCAGGGAAAATAGCCCCTGTCTATTCAGACTCTCCCTATAATTCAAAACCTCCAATCCTGGCAACATCCTTGTAAATCTTTTCTGAACTCTTTCAAGTTTCGCAACATCCTTCCTATAGCAGGGAGCCCAGAATTACACTCTATATTCCAAAAGTGGCCTAACCAATGTCCTGAACAGCTGCAACATGAACTCCCAACTCCTGTACTCAATACTCTGACCAATAAAGGAAAGCATTCCAAATGCCTTCTTCACTATCTTATCTACCTGTGATTCCACTTTCAAGGAGCTATGAACCTACACTCCAAGGTCTCTTTGTTCAGCAACACGCTACAGGATCTCACCATTAAGTCCTGCCCTGGGTTGCTTTTTCAAAATGCAGCACCTCACACTTATCTACATTAAACTCCATCTTCCACTCATTGGTCCATTGGCCCACCTGATCAAGATCCTGTTGTACGCTGAGGTGACCTTCTTCACTTGAGTGAGGGAAGCATATTCTGCAGATGGTCTTGTTTTGAAGTAGGAGAGAAACATGTAGAAGTTTTTTAAAAATTCATTAATAGGATGTAGGCATTGCTGGCTCGGCCATTCGCGATTGCCTATGGAGCTGAGTGACTTGCCAGGACAAGCCCAGAGGGCAGTTAAAATTCAACCACACCGCTGTGGCTCTTGAGTTACACCTGGGCCAAACCAGATGAGGATAGCAGACTTCCTTCATTAAAAAATATTAGTGAACCAGATGGGCTTACACAACAAGCAACAATGGTTAAGTGGTTACTATGAAGCTGCCTTTCAATAGGATATAGGGTGCACTACAGCCCAGGATGGGTCAGCAAAACTGGACTTCATGGGTCAAACGGATCAACTATTTTCGAAACAAATCAGTTTGGATCAAGTTCAATTAGATTTTGTTGAGAAATACTATCTGCTGCTTAGTGAAAAATTCTTTTGCAAGCATGTGCTGTCACTAGCAGACAGCTATATTGTTAAGGTTGAATAACATGGCAAGTCTAGACCCAGTCTGTGAACCAGGTTGAAATTTTGGGCAAAGGAGACTCTTGTTTTAGAGATACGTGAGATTCAGGACTGAAGCCTCAGTGTCCATTTAATCAGTGAACTGCAAAATCTAAGGTATTTCAGAAAGGGCAATTACTGATTCAGGCAAATCTTAGCCAAAACGGAGAGAATATGAACACACTGGCTCAATGCAGGTCATTTTAGTTCTCCCAGAGGGCTTTAAATTCAATGAAAATCCAGCATCCTTCTTGAACACAAAATGAGACATAAATTGAACTTTTTTGAAGTTATTGAAATAATGGAGGGATCAAACCTTGTATTTTTCTAATACACTTGCTTGAAGTGAATAATGTTAAGCAACATGTTACTTTTATAGCTGATCAATCACATTTTCTGCTAATTGTACAATTGCAGTATCTTTGGCCATGTTTTTTTAAAATTTTATTCAGAATTATGGAGAATGATAGCAGTAAATGATCTACTGGCTTTGAGTCAGATACAACTTAACTTTCTACTTTCTTTAATTTCTTTCCCTTGCATTTTGCTAATACAGGAAATAAATCAGAGCCATGTAGAGTCCTCAGAAAGATATCACAAATCAAAGGTCACCATTGCGGAGCAGAGTAACTTAATGGAATTTAATAAAAGGCTTTTAAAATTATGAAAGGTTTTCAAAATGATAAATAATGAATGATTGCTCACACTGATTGGCACAGATTGAGAATTAACACAGAAGGGTTCATCATTTATTTTCGGAGAGCTGTTAAAATATTAAGCACTTTAACACAAATGACTGGTAAGGCAGAAACTTGAGGGTTGAATACTCACTGAGGAACCAGTTTATTTCTGAACGATTGCAAACAAACATTTTGCTCAAGGAAGTAGAAGACAAATTCGAGAGCTTCCAAAAAGACAAAGAGAAGTTTAAAGCCATTGGCAACATTTCAAATGTGCAAAGGAAGGAAAAACAGAAGATGGAAAAGTCAAACGAGAAAGGAAATAAACCTAATTTTCAGTTGCAAGACTGTAAGTAGATGTCAGAATAGCATAGCACTTGACACCAACTTCATGTTGGTGTCAGTAGGGCACTCATGATCTTCCATGACTGTATATTCAGGTAAATATAGCCATCTCTCTGTGGTCACCACAATAATGTACTGTGTGACATAAATGTATTTTGAGTGATGCATTGAGGCATTTGGAAATGGGTCCTGAAAGACAGTTTCAACCCTAATTTAAGCAAATTATTCTGTATGTGAAAATGTTCCTACTGTGTAATCCGGTTCTGCTGAAAAGGTTCTGTTACACTTGGGCTCATTATGCGAGTTTAGCTTGAGGCCTGATTCATAAAAGGGCTATCCCAGTACGGGGTTCTCATTTCGACAACAGGGGAGAACTAATGACATTGCTTGATTAACATCTTTAAGTGGCTACAATAAATGATTCTTTCTGTGATTTCTTTTGCCCATGTCTCGGTCCTTATTGACACTAGATTAAGATATATGAAGTGTTTGAAAGAAGCCTCTGCTATTTATTGATGTATTAATAGTCTGTGTGTCTGACAGTGCTGTAGGAACAGCAGGCCTTTTGCAAAGAAAGAATTGTGAATAGGCTTCTCTTTTTTCACTTTGATGCATAGTTGTTCGTACTCCATTGTACTACAGGGCTATTGATTCCGTATATGGTGTATACTAGGTGAATGGGCATGGGAGGGTCATGGGTTAGTGTGAGTAGGTATGGAAGCCACTGGAGGGTGGTGGCTTTATAAGGAGCCATGTGAATGTGGTGTGACTTGTCTTGAGTTGGAGTGGAGGGGAAATGGGGAATGTCCTGGGCACAGGTTAGATCTTTCTATAGGTTCCCTAATCTAGGTTGTGGCTTATGGCATTTCTGAGGGTGAAGTACATTATGGGGAAGCTGGCCTGACTTCACAAAGATTGTGGAGTCATGGGGATGCCCACTCCCATACTGGAGCCAACCAGGTTGGAAATGCAGGCTGCAAGTTGATGACCAGGCCCCTTACCCTGCAGCAGAGATCATTAGAGTCCTGTGAATGGGGATGGGCTTCAAAGTTGTTTAGAAATCTGGTTCTTAGAACTGTGAAAACCTGTGCCAATAAGATAGCTTCCACCAAAGTTGATGCTTCTCCTCAAATCTAAATATTAGCTACCTCTTTCCTATGCATATATTAAAAATGTGTATTCCAACATGTAGTTTCGATTTATAGTGGTACCAGTACCATTGTTGCTAATGTTTTCCTCCCTTCTATTGTTGATTTTGTCGATTTAGTCCTCCTCACTTTTCAGATCTCTTTTAGCTTTTACCCCTTCAAATTACAGAGAGGGGATTTAGCTATGTCCTAGGCCTCAACCAGACCTGCTACGGAGCTAGTCATTGGGAGATATAGAACCGGATTTCTGGAGCCTATCCTCAGATTATCTTCATCTCACATTGGAAGGAACTAGACCGCTACTCATTACATACAGCACTTAACCTGGCAGAGGTTCACAAATTGTTTTACAGGAATTTCAACAGTTAAATCATTACCCTGCTGCTCTGTGATACTCAGGATTGCAGTGCATTGGAACAGCCATGTACAGCTCCAGTAGCAGCTCCTGGACACCCTTCTAAAGTATCTGTTCCTCCTTACTCCTCCCTGCATTGGCAACGACAAAATCTATTTCAGTCGAGTCCTGTTTCTTGGGAAGCTGCTCAGTTGAATTTATAGGACCCAAGAGAAAATCTCTGAAGTTGGATATGGCAACTCCAACAGCACAAACTGTTTAAAATGCAATGTTCTGGCACTTTACAGGCTGAGAGTTTGCTATTTTAAGCTAGTGAATATTTCTTCTGAAAACATGTTTACCAGAATAGACAAAGGGAGGGTATAGGCACAGTAGATAAAAAGAGAATGTTTAGGATCTGTAAATAGAGGAACAAAAATAACCTCCAAGACACACTGAATCAATGTATTGTATAGTGCTTGAAGTGAGAGAGTCGGAAAGGTCACAGATTCAGTGTCGTGTCTATACCAATTCTGTATTATATGCTACCAATTAAAGCATACATCTGGCCTAGGGGCCTTTTTTGTGCCTAATCATTGATTCTTTGTGGCAAATGCAGACATGCTATCAGAAACAGACAGGATCAGACTTGGTTGTGATGCCCTGTATAGTTGAACAGTGAGAGTCAGTTAGTTCAGTTGGCCAGACGGCTGGCTTGCAATGCAGAGCGACACCAGCAGTGGGGGTTTGATTCCTACACCAGCTGAGATTACTCCCTTCTTAACCTCACTCATCGCTTGAGGTTAAACTCATTGCCAGTGATGTCTAATATGAAAGCAATTCTTGGACTATGGTGATGTCTATTACTAGTTGAACAATTTAGTGATACACAGTAAAGCTTCATTACTAATATCTTCATGGAAGTCCCATAATGAGCTTTTAATTTGTTCATGTGATGATGCTGATAAAACACTGCATTGATTACAGCTCAGAAATTGATAAGGTGGGGAATCCCTGGTTGAAGCTCTCCCAGTGCTTAGGTGAGAAAATATTTTCCCAGGTATTGATACTTAAATGAATTGAAGGGTTCAATTCATCTGTAAGTGGATGACATAAAGTCTAAGCCAAAGGCAAATACAGTTGTCAGCTTTGACTCAGTATGGTTCAACTCTCACTACAGAGACAGAAGGACAAAAATCTATGCACTCCATGTGCAGTACTGAGGAAGTATTACATTGTCTGCAGTGTTAAATTGAGGCTTGTCTGTCCTCTCTGCTGACTGTAAAAGATTCCATGGTACTAGACATAGTCATAGAGTCAAACAGCATGGAAACAGATTATTTGATCAACGTTCCCGTGTACAAGTTGGCTGCTGTGTTTCATACATTACAACAGAAAATATACTTGACAGTATTCATTGACTGTAAAAAAATTATCAAGGGCACTATAGAAATGCAAGTCTTTCATTTAAAAGTGATTTCACATGCGTGTCTAGTAGAAGGAAATAAGATATTTGAAGGGTCTAAATGTGCCATTTAGCCAATGCTGTGTCCAATGATTTCCAAGGAGCAGCTGAATGCAAAATGTTTGGGATTGCAGGCTGCACAGTTTGATGTGGTGAGTGTGTGGGGTTCTGCTGTGGAGGCAGTGAAACACCATTCATCCTCTCTCAATCTATGCTCACAGACAAAGAAAATCTCACTAACAGCTGGTGACAATGTGTAGCAGTACATAATAGAGAAACTGGGTCCTGTGGATAAAGTGCTGAAGGAAGTTCATTGCCCTGATTGGAAAGGTAAAGGGGAATAGTGATTGTGTAGGCACCTCACCGAGGAGGAGATAGTTACTGCACCTTCGAACATTCTATCCCATTCAATCTTCGCAAATAGCCTGAACGCCCTCATCTCTATTCTTCTTCCATCTCTATTTATCTTCAGACAATATGCATGCTATTGTTGTATATTCCCAATCTTCAATATCTCCCGAAATGTTTACCCCTCTAACCAGACCCCATTCCTTTCCAGGTGTAGAAATGATATTGAACAAAGTACATTGTAATCCTCAGCCCTATTACTGTTCTTCCATGTGAAGGAAGCCCTGAGTGATAACATTGCAGCTGAGTCTTCAGTTGCTGCATCCTCACTGGGTGATGTGGCCAGTCCATTCCCCATTTTACTCCCCAGATGTCCACCCATTCTATAAGTACAAAGCACTGGGATATCTGAGCAATGCCAAATCTGAAAATGGAGGCTACTTGCAATGCTGTTGGTGAATCCTTCCACTAGATATATAGACTTCCAACTGTAACTAAGATCCGCTGTGGACAAAAACCACAAACATTATTCCCAGTGGTTCTCATCCACGTGACAAGATCAAACTGAGCTTCAAAAGTAGTTCATTGGCTGTAAGCCACTATGTAATGCTCTGAAGCCATGGAGTGTGTCAATTTTAAATCCAAGCTCTGTCCTTACTCTAGACAGACACCGCACTGCAACATGCAGAGGAAAATTGCAATCATCTGAAATGTGAAGTGCTGTCAAGTCAAATCAGCAGACCTAATGTGTGGACTCTATCGGTATCAACAATTCTTGAACACTTCTAACTTGAATAATTTTCCATATGACGTTCTGCAATACAGCAAGGCCATCGTTGTCATTGCTTGTAGCTTTAGCCCCTTGTCCTCCTGCCTTCACTGATCACCAGACTGAACAATCCTCAGGATTATAAATATGCGCCTGCGTGTGGTATAGTCAACAATTTTGAGTTGGGAACCAGTCAGTGGTTGAACCAGATTTCTCTGAAGCAATCTGTTTAATATCAGTTCCATCCCAGGTGAAAAATGCAGATGCTGTAAACATTAGTGCCAACTGCAACTCCACCATGCTCCGAAATGCAAAATTGGTTTAGAATTGGAAGAAGTAAATCTATGAAGCACTATTCAACCACACAGGCTGCAGATTTGTAATCAGTAATAAAACAGTATTCTATTTTGGAGCTTCACTATCTCAAACTGTTTAAAATCTAAATCCCTGCTAAGAGGATTTATAGTCTACTGAGCAAACACTAGCAAAAATGAAAATGGTTTCACAGGATTACGGGGATTAACAAAGTGCCTTAAATATTTATAATAGTTCCCTCTCAAACTAAATATTTTTTTGCAGAATGCAAAACATTTTTTGTAATTTTGATATAATAGATTACGCAATTGATAACAGTTGAATTTAGATTTAATTCCATTTATGAAGATTATTTATTTCCTGAATATTATGTATGGTACTGCTTTGTACATCAGACCCCTAGAGCTCTTTTTTAAAGTGCCAAGCTGAAGCTAAAATAGACTGAGATTATAGTGCATTGGCTTGGTAGGCCAGCAGTGATTTTGATTGCCATTGTTGCAATGACAGAGTGTTAACCTTCATCATTTCACTGCTTAGCCATCCATAAAAGAATGAAATAGACAGGCTTTTATTTGTATGGTGAGCTTCATGACTTCAAGTGGTCTCAAAGCATTTTGCGGCCAATGAAACAGTCTTAAAGTGGAGCTACTTGTGTAGAAATATGACCGCCAACTTACACTTAGCAATATCCCACAAACACCGGCTTATCTGTATTTTCTTTTAAAACGTGCTGTTGGTTAAGCTGTGAACATTGAGCAAGACACCAGGGAAAATTCCTTGGCTCTTCACCCATGTGGATTAATGGTGAGGGATCAAGGCCTGTTATCTGGCAGTTCTTGCAGATCAACATTTTCTGTTGCTAATGGTGATTGATTCCTAAGAAATTATACCAGTTTAACAATGATAATGGACCCACCTTCCCTCAGGATTTGGGTGGGCCAAAGGACACACATGCTCAGGAATATGTTCGGGGTAGTTGTTTAGAATTTCAAAGCTCAATGGAAGGAAACCTTATCCCTATTGAAGCAGGGGTGGTGCAGTTTACTCTAATGTCATGCAGTTCCAGAATGCTGCAACTGAAATCTATCTTGTTAATTCTTCATGAATTGTCCCAATTACAGAGACATCTGGTGTGGATGGAAAGAAGGGGAATTGTGAGGGGGGGGGGGAGGAGAGTTGGGGTTGGGGTTGGGGTTGGTGGTTGAACATTATGTGCAGCCAGAACACAAAGGGATGAAACTACTTAAAAACAAATGATTACACGCGATGACAATTTTTTTGCAGTATTTCCAAAGTCTGTGGTGACTCAGATTTTTGGCAATTTTTTATAAAGCAGGGAAATATTGTTTTTTTTCTCTTCATATTCCTTTAGTCCTCCAATATTTTTCTCTGCCACAATTTAATTCTTTTTTCAAAAAACTATGGGGCTAGTGGAGGGGGAAGGACAAAACAATTGAGTGGGAGGAACCAAAATTCACAGCTACGAATGGTGTGGCACAGGAGTCCCAGTTACTGGTTGTTAATGGTGAAGCATTGTTGCATGAAATAAGTATAGGAATATTTATCTCTTTTAAAGTTAAAAAATCACACAACACCAGGTTATAGTCCAACAGGTTTAATTGGAAGCACACTAGCTTTCGGAGCGACGTTCCTTCATCAGGTGATAGTGGAGGGCTCGATCGTAACACAGAATTTATAGCAAAAATTTGCAGTGTGATGTAACTGAAATTATACATTGAAAAATTGATTGTCTGTTAAGCCTTTCATCTGTTAGAATACAGTGATAGTTTCACTTCTTTCATGTGTAAATCACAAACCTTTTTTTAAAAATTGTATTCTCGGGTTAGCTGTTAACAATGGTGATAGCTAGACAATATGTTGAAGGTGTTAGCCCCCTGTGTTCTCTGTCTATGACCTGATGTTTAGATTGATTCTAATCTAAAAAGTGAGATAACAGAGTTTTACATAAATTCATGCAGTTTTTGAGCTCAGAGTTCGACATGAATGCATGCAGTTTTTGAGCAAAGTGCAATGTAACTCTGCAAGTACAAATTCACCCCACAAAATATATGTGTGCATGGGGGTCTTTGTCTGTCTCTGTGTGTGTGCGTCTGTCTGGGGTGGGGGTTGAGAGTGTGAAAAAGTGTGTGTGTGTGTAGTGAGTGCAGAGTGTCTTAAGTCTGTGAGGGGGTGCATGTGAGAGTGTGGGAGTGTGTCTGTCTATAAGGGTGTGTGTGGGTGTCTGTGTGTGCGTCTGTTTGTACCTGTTTGTACCTGTAATGTGACATGAGCCCAAAGTCCCGGTTGAGGCCCTCCTTATGGGTACCGAACTTAGTTATCAGCCTCTGCTCAGCCACTTTCGTCTGCTGCCTGTCCCGAAGTCCAACTTGGAGGATTGTCACCCCAAGGTCCGAGGCTGAATGTCCTGGACCACTGAAGTGTTCCCCAACTGGGAGGGAACCCTCCTGTCTGTTGATTGTTGTGCGGTGCCCATTCAGCTATTGTTGTAGCCTTTGCTCGGTTTCCCCAAAGTACCATGGCTCCGGGCATTCTTGCCTGCAATATATAAGATAGACAATGTTGGCTGAGTCACATGAGTACCTGCCATGTACAAGGTGGGAGGTGTTCCCACGCGTAATAGTGGTATCTATGTCCACAAGCTGACATCTTGCAGCATCCACCATGACAGGGTTGTATGGAGTTGTCCTGAGAGCCGGGCAGTTTGCTACAAACAATGATCTGTTTGAGGTTTGGCAGTTGTTTTAAGGCAAATAGTGGAGGTGTGGGGAAGGTCTTGGTGAGGTGCTCATCCTCATTGATAATGTGTTGCAGGTCACGAAGAACATGGCATAATTTTTCAGCCCCTGGGAAGTACTGAACAACGAAGGGTACCCTGTCAGTTGCAGCATGTGTCTGTCTCCTGAGGAGGTCATTACGGTTCCTTGCTGTGGCACGTCGGAACTGGCGGTCGATGAGTTGAGCATCGTATCCCGTTCTTGTGAGGGCATCCCCGAGTACTTCCAGGTGTCCGTCACGTTCCTCCTCATCTGAGCAGATCCGGTGTATGCGTAGGGCTTGTCCATAGGGAATGGCTGTTTTAGTATGTTTTGGGTGGAAGCTGGAGAAGTGTAACATTGTGAGGTTGTCAGTGGGTTTGCAGTAGAGTGTGGTGCTGAGGTGTCCGTCCTTGATGGAGACGCACGTGTCCAAGAATGAGACAGACAGTTGAGAGTAGTCCATGGTGAGTTTGATGGTGTAATGAAACTTGTTGATGTCACTGTGTAGCTTTATCAGTGACTCCTTGCTATGGGTCCAGAGGAAGAAAATGTCATCAATGTACCTGGTATACAATGTCGGTTGGAGATCCTACATAGAGAAGAAATCTTGTTTGAACCTGTGCATAAAAATGTTGGCATATTGGGGTGCAAATTTGGTCCCCATGGCTGTACCATGTGTCTGGATGAAGAATTGGTTGTCAAAGGTGAAGACTTTATGATCGAGGATAAAGCGGATGAGTTGTAGGATGGTGTTTGGAGACTGGCAGTAGTTGGTGTTGAGTACTGAGGCTGTTGCCGCGATGCCATCCTTGTGGGGGATGCTGGTGTAGAGTGCGGAAACGTCCATTGTGACGAGGAATGTTCTCGGTTCGACTGGTCTGTGGGGGCTGAGTTTCTGTAAGAAATCTGTAGTGTCGCGACAGAAGTTGGAGATCCCCAGTATCTATCACCATTGTTAACAGCTAACCCGAGAATGCAACTTTAAAAAAAAGGTTTTGTGATTTACACATGAAAGAAGTGAAACTATCACTATATTCTAACAGATGAAAGGCTTAACAGACAATCAATTTTTCAATGTATAATTTCAGTTACATCACACTGCAAATTTTTGCTATAAATTCTGTGTTACGACCGAGCCCTCCACTGTCACCTGATGAAGGACCGTTGCTCCGAAAGCTAGTGTGCTTCCAATTAAACCTGTTGGACTATAACCTGGTGTTGTGTGATTTTTAACTTTGTACACCCCAGTCCAACACCGGCATCTCCGAATCATGACTTTATCTCTTTTAGTATTCCAGGGTGGTTTCTCGAGAAGACAGCAGCGTACCATGCAGAGCAGAAGGTAGCAGCCAGGGTTAACTGTGTAGACATCAGCCACAGGAGATTTGGCAGATAAAACAGGTAGGAGACCTCAATAAAATCACCAAAGTAAGATTGCTATCAGGACAAATGGGGCAAGTAACATGCTGCCAGTTAATCTGTGACCTATTCATTACTGGCCCATGCCAAACTCGATCACAACCCAACAGCTCTTACACCATGTGTCCTTGTACTGCTACAGGATGCATATTCAAACTGTGCGGTCTCTCTAAAGCATCATACTTTCTGGCATTTTGGAAAGACATCATAGAGAGAGAATGATTCAAACATAACTAGCACACATTAATGACCTGGAGTTGGATACACACGACATTTCATTAAAGCATACAAAACTGAAATGTGGTAAGTAACGACTAATATAGCAAACCAGCTTCAGAAGGACAGAGAAAAAAACAGTAGAATGGATGGGTGTGTGATTGCTTAAATTTAGCATGAAGGAGTGTAAAAGGGCACATTTTGGGGGCAATGTTAAGTTAGGACAGGAACAGTAAGATCTGGAACAGTATGTACATAAATCTTTGAAAATGGGCCAGTTTAATTGACTGTTAAGATATATATGAAGTCTTTAAAGATCAGAAAGGTCTGCAGATGAGATTTACTAAACATGTGCCAGGAATGAGGGCCATCACTGATGTGGAGAAGCCAAGGTTGCTCTTCTTGGGGCAGAGAATGATAGATCTGTCCAAAATCAGTGATAGTTTAGATAGACCAAATAAGGGGAAAGTGTTTCGGTGGCAGAAGGGTTGCCTGTAGTGGAGTTGTGCAAAGTACAGATGAAGGTTGGTGGTCAAAGTGGTGCAAGCAGATTTAATAATTCATTTTAAAAACCTCCAAAGAGCAACCCACCCAGACCCATTTCCCTATCCTATTACTCTACATGCACCCAAACTAATGCACCTAACCTAAACACTATGGGCAATTTAGCATGGTCAATTCACCTAACCTGCACATCTTTGGACTGTGGGAGGAAACCCACACAGACACGGGGAAAATGTGCAAACTCCACACAGATAGTCACCTGAGGCTGGAATCGAACCTGGATCCCTGGTACTGTGAGGCAGTAGTGCTAACCACTGAGCCACCATGCAACAATAATTTTACTATCAAATTCATATTCAGATATATTCTCACTCCCAGGTTCTGAAATAACTCAAGTTAAGCAATAAATAATAATTTGACATTTTAAAAAGTTCCATAGAAATGTAACGGGGGTAAATGCTGAAGATTGATTCATCTTGTTTTGAATGAGAACAATTAAAATCCATTAATTGTTCCATTAACTGTTGATTAAGGATTAAGTGACATCCTTCTTTCTAAGGAAGGGTCACTGGACCCGAAACATTAACCTTGATTTCTCTCCACAGATGCTGCCAGACATGCTGAGCTTTTCCAGCAATTTCTGTTTTTGTTTCTGGTTTCCAACATCTGCAGATCTTTTGGGTTTTAACAGTGAGTTGAGTTTTTTTAAAAGCAGTACGCACAATCAGAATGCTATCAAAAAATTAGTTCAGGTATTACCTTAACTTAACATTAATAATAATTTTATTCAGCTAGGATATGGCTATATCACAGCAACAGAGGCTGATGCATCCACCAAAGATCATTTGTTTAATCAAGAAACTCAAGAGATAGAAAGGTTAATAATTAAGTTCTGACACAATGTTAACTGGAATGGAATGCATTGAACACACCGGAAAAGTTAAATTAAGCCAGGAAATGAGTGCGGAGATTGTGATAAGCAATGAACTCATGCCTATTGTTGCAATGCAGGCGGAACACAAGAGATGGGCTGCCTGCTGATTTAAATGATAGTGGCACACAGCCTTGCACTAAGTGCACTGCTGAGAGGCTGCACACATAAGCAGGGGGTCCAGGCTCATGAAAGCTAACATCGACCTCATTAGGCCTACTTAAAGCTAGCCCTGCATCTCATAAAAGCAAGACGCATTCCGGCTACAACAGGTCCCGAAATGATTACAAGAATGTTTCTGACCAGGGCAAATACAGGAGAGTGAATATGTCCTGATGTAGTCTTCTCTGTTGTAGAAGGCAGACAAGGAGAAAGGTCTTCTTGACAAGGACAGCTTTAGGAAAGCACCAGCAGCAGATGGTTGTGAGACCTGGCTGCAGCTGACAGGAATAAGTTCAATTAACTGTATGATCAGGGTAGGTGAGTGAACCACCATGTGCAATAACCTAGGGAATCCAAAACGAGAGGAAGGGGAAAGATTTAGAAGGGACCTAAGGGACAACTTTTTCATACAGAGGGTGGCGTGCGTATGAGTGAGCAGCCAGAGGAAATGGAGCAGGCTGGTACAATTACAATATTTAAAAGGCATCTGGATGGGTATATGAATAGGAGGGGTTTAGAGGGATATGGACCAAATGCTGGCAAATGGGACGAGATTATTTAGGATATCTGGTCAGCATGGATGACTTGGACTGAACGCCAATTCTTTCCAACTATCATTGGTGCATGTTCGAGTGATTTACAAATGATATTCAACCTGTTTGTCACGTTAAGAATACACTTTTCTTGGCATCAAACCTGTAAGTGTACCTCAAACCCAGAATGTCTAGCTCAGAGGCAGGGATGCTGTCCACTGCCCTTCAAAAGCTTCCTCTATTTACATATAAAATACCTTTATGATCGTAAAATATTCTGAGTTACTTCACAAGAGGATAATCACAGAATGAGTAACACTGAGCCAAGCAAATGCTTCAATTAAGAGATAGAAGGTAAGCTGAGGCCCTGAGAGGAAATACAGTTGGGAAGGTGATGAAGGGGGGAAAGGAAACAGTAGGAGGTAATATTCGACAACTTAAAGTTCAGGCAGCTAACAGTGGGCAAAGGCACTGGGGCATGCACACGTTGGAGAAAAGCATAGCTTTCAGGAGATTTTAAGTCTGGACAGAGAGATAGGGAGATGCAAGGTCTTGGAGGAATTTGAATACAGGGATGAGAGACTTAAAGTACTGTAAGGACATTCTCCAGACATACAGTCTATGAAGATCAATGAACACAATTTGATTACAGCAATATTGATCAGATGTAGTGTAAGAGAATCATTTCCTTTCTACGATATCTCAACACATGCCCACTGCAGTGAATGTAAGATTTCGTTGGAGAGTCCTGAAAATGTGACCGTCTTAAGATATCATTTAATAAAATGTTTTAAATAAATGCAAGCCTTATCCTGTGTTAATGACTTGATTGTCATCATAATTGTTTGTTGATCATTTCCCAACTGATCACCGGTTCGTCTGTGCCAGAATATCAGCTAATGTTTAGATGGTCAGTACTGGTGCATATCTTGAAATTGCGCAGGCCATGTAATCTCAAATCAATGTTCCCCACCTAGTCGCTTACACTCACATATCTTGATGTTCAAATTTGGCATTTGTTCCCAAATAAAGCAACAATGCTAAGAGTAACAAAATTGCATTTAGATAGCACCTTCAACATTGTTAATTTGTGACAAAGAGCTTCACAGGGGCTTTATCAAAGAATGACATGAAGCCTAGTCTAGAGATATACAGTCCAGGATAAGTGAGCAAAATCTTGGACAAAGAGGATGATTTTAATCAATGTCAACAAGAAAGTGAGAGATGGAAATGTTAAGAGGTTTATTGTACGAATTCCAGAGTTTAAGAAAACAGCCCCACAAAATGAATCCAAACCAAACAGCAAGTGAGAAATAAAAGCACAGATAGGACTGAGTTGTCTGGGCTTCAATGATAAGAGTGCAAGAGCTCAGGGGCCACTTTTTGTCATCCTTGGACATCCCACACCAGTCCTGCTCGAGATTGTGGACTGGAGGCAAATCAGTGCAACTGTTTGATTTTCTCTGGGCTTCATCTGCAGAACTACCCAAGATGGCCATGCTAAATTACCCATAGTGTTAGGTACATTAGTCAGGGGTAAATGTAGGGGAAATCAGTCTGGGTGGGTTACTCATTGGAGGGTCAGTGCGGACTTGTTGGGCCGAAGGGCCTGTTTCCATACTGTAGGGAATCTAATCTAAAAAAAGTCTGTCTCATAGCCCAAATGAAATTAGGCATCCACTGATGTAGGGTATCAAAGGAAAACTCATTGTTGATTCCTCTTCATTACGCTGCATCAGGATGAAGCCTACCATTTCATTATTCAGCCTAGTTTAAATTTCCGCCTGGTCTCCTCTCCTTCAATGGAGGAAAGGAAGGACTATAAGAAGGGAAGGGAGACAGTGAATGATACAGAAGAGAAGATGAAGGTAGACAGAGATGATTTTTATTTATTAGCAACTATCCTTAATTGTTTCACTGCCAATTAAGTCTTGGTGCATTTGCCAGTATCAACCATGGCTGACCCAGACAAGCTACCATTAAAAGGTATGGTTAACATCTTCAACATCCAATTAAGAATGAATGCATGCAGCACTTACCACAGCCTCAGCACATTCCCTGGATCATCAGCCGAGATTTGGCCTTGGATCCTGAAGTGGGATTTGAACTCACAACCTCATTCAGAATATGAGTAGCTACCCCAAGTCAGCACCACACTTTAGCAAGTCTTCACATCCAGCAAACTAGACAATAAAGAATTTGTTTTCCTCGGAGTTCACATTTGCGCTTGTTAATGTGTTTGCATAATTTTTTTGTTTGCAGTACATTAACACACAGTCATTGAAGTGTTCAATTTTATTTCCATATTAAAATTGTGCACTGAGGAAATGAAACCTATGAATGTTAGTGAGCTGTTCACCTGGGGGAGGGAGCAGGCACTGTTTATCAAATTCTCTGTTGGTCAATATGGATTTTTTTTTAGATTAGATTACTTAGTGTGGAAACAGGCCCTTCGGTCCAACGAGTCCACACCGACCCGTCGAAGCGCAACCCACCCAGACCCATTCCCCTACATTTACCCCTTCACCTATCACTATGGGCAATTTAGCATGGCCAATTCACCTGACCTGCACTTTTTTGGACTGTGGGAGGAAACCGGAGCACCCATAGGAAACCCACGCAGACACGGGGAGAATGTGCAAACTCCACACAGTCCTGAGGCAGGAATTGAACCCGGTTCTCTGGCGCTGTGAGGCAGCAGTGCTATCCATTTTGCCACTGTGCCACCCATAATATTTTACAGGAAAGGGTCACAGAATGGATTGAAACTTATCAACGGAAATGAAAAACAGCCTCTGATTCCTGGTAAAAATGAGATTTTTGTTTGAGAAAACACATTGTACCTTTCAATTCCCATCAGCAGCATATCTTGGCAAATATTATCAGATGGACAGATTGTTTGACGTCAGGGATACTCTTGGGTGAGACTAAAGAAAAACATTTTAGAGAATAGTTAATAAATACCACAGTAGTCAATAATTCATCAGAATGTTTCATCTTTGGCTTAGTCAGTTGGTTAGAAAATAGAACAATACAGCATAGGAACAGGCCCTTCGGCCCACCATGTCTGTGCTGACCATGATACCTTTCTAAACTAATCCCTTCTGCCTGCACATGGTCCATATCCCTCTATACCTTGCCTGTTTATATCTGTGTTTAAATGCCCATTAAATGTTGCTATCATATCTGCTTTTACTGCCTCTGCTGAAAGCGCGTTCCAGGCACCAATCACTTGCTGAATAAAAAAACTTGTCTCAACCATCTTCTTTAAACTTCCCTTCTCACCTTAAACCCAGCCTCTCTAGTATTTGACATTTCCACTCTGAGAAAAAGACTCCGACTATCCACCCTATCCATGCCTCTCGGGTTGCTCCCCAGTTCCAAAGCTTGAGCAAAACAGTCCAGATTTGTCCAACCTCTCCAATCCAGGTTACATTTACTAAACATTGTTCTTGCGCTTTCTCCAAAACTCCACATTCTTACATTCTTCCTATAAAGTGGCGACCAGAACTGCGCACAACACTCCAAATGTGACAGAACTGAAGTTGTGTACGGGTGCAACACAACTTTTATACTCAATGCCCTGACCAATGAAGGCAAGCAGCCTATTGACTTGTGTTGTCACTGTCAGGGAGCAATGGACTTGCACTCCAAGATCTCTACTTATCAATACTCATCAGCATCCTGCCATTTCCTGGATAATTCCCTCTTGGATTTCCTCACAAAATGCATTACCTCACACTTGTGTGGATTAAGTTCCATCTCCCATTTCTCCACCCAACTTTCCAACTAATCTATATCCTGCTGTATCTTTTGACAACCTTCCTATGTACAACTCTTACTAACTTTGTTGTCATCTGTAGACTTACTAATCAGACCACCTACATTTCATTCAAATCATTTATATATATTATAAATAAAGAGGTCCCAGCACTGATCTTTGTGGAACACCACTGGTCACAGACCTTAAATCAGCCAAACACTCCTCCACCACTAAGCTAAATTTGTATCTAATTTACCAACTCACCATGTGATTTAATCTTCTGGACTAGCTTATCATGACAGACCTTGTCAACTGCTTTAGTAAAGTGGGCGGCACGGTGGCACAGTGGTTAGCATTGCTGCCTCACAGCGCCAGAGACCCGGGTTCAATTCCCGCCTCAGGCGACTCTCTGTGTGGAGTTTGCACATTCTCCCCGTGTCTGCGTGGGTTTCCTCCGGGTGCTCCGGTTTCCTCCCACAATCCAAAAATGTGCAGGTTAGGTGAATTGACCATGCTAAATTGCCCGTAGTGTTAGGTGAAGGGGTAAATGAAATGGGTCTGGGTGGGTTGCGCTTCGGCGGGTCGGTGTGGACTTGTTGGGCCGAAGGGCCTGTTTCCACACTGTAAGTAATCTAATCTAAAGTGCACGGAAATTAAATCCACTGCCCTACCCCCATCAATTATTCTCATCACTTACTCAAAAAACTCAGTCAAATTTGTGAGACAACACCTCCCCTACACAAAGCCATGCTAACTCTAATAAATCCATTCTTTTCCAAATGTGAATATTCCAATCCCTTAGAACCTTCTCCAAGTTCTCAACCACTGATGTAAGATTCACCAGCCTATAATTTCCTGAATTATCCCTGTTGGCCTTCTTAAACAAAGAGCAACATTGGCTACTTCTCTAGTGTTCTGGGATCTTGCCCATAGGTAAAAGAAGATGCAAAGGTCTCTGTTAAGGCTTCAGCAATCTCCTCACTTGCATCCCTCTGCATCCTGCCATCAATCCCATCAGGCCCTGAGGACTCATCAACCTTAGTGTTTTTCAAGACACCTCTTTCTTGATATCAACTTTCCTCTCAAATATCAGTGTACCCCTCCTTAATCGAACCATCAGCCATGTCCTTCTTCTTGGTGATTACTAATGTGAAGTATTTATTAAGGACTTCACCCACTTCCTCTGGCTCCATGCATAAATTTCCTCCTTTGTTCTGGAGTGAACCTTCCCTTTTCCTAGCTGCCCTCTACATCTAATATCTACCCTGTTCCTCATAACGCCTTGGGATTCTCCTTAATCCTGCATGCCAAGTACATTTCTTGACCCCTGTTAGCCCTCTTAATTCCTTTAAAATGTTTCCTGCTTCACCCTTTATAATATTCCTCGAAGTCCTTGTCTGATTAGAGTTTCCTAAAAGTTATGCGTGCTTCTTTTTTTCTTTTTCTCTAAATTTTCACTCTCTTAGAATCACAGATTCCCTGCAGTGAGGCCAGTTGACGGATTGAGTCGGCACCGACCCTTTGAAGAACATCCCATCGAGGCCTATCCTGTGACCCTATTCCCTGAATACACCTAGTCTCCACATCTCTGGACACTATGGGGCAATTTGACATGGCCAGTTCATCTAACCTGCACCATCTTTGGACTGTGAGGAAACCAGAGCACCCAGAGGAGCAGACATGGAGAGAATATGCAAGCTGAACATACACTGGAATTCCAAAGGCTGGAATCAAACCTGGGTCCCTGGCGCCATGAGGCAGCAGTACTAACCACTGAGCCACCGTGCTGCCCAGTCAGGCCCATCCATCTCTCGTCATCCAGGTTTCCCAAATTTCGCCTTTTCTTTCAATCCTCAGATGCTGTCACTTGCAAATGATACTTAACCAAGGGCCTGATTGCCCTCTTAATTGGATTTAAATGAATTATAGAATTACTTTTAATAAGAGTAGGGGAGATATCATCAGTCATGGTCAAAAATTATCCCTCAATAAAAATCACCAAAATATGAAATCCAATCATTATCATACTGTTGTTTGTGGGATTCTTACAGTGTTCAACTTGCCTCTACATTTCCTATATTACATTTGTGGCTAGGTTTCTGAGGGATATCATTGGCTGGTTAAATGTTTAGAGATGTACTACACATGAAGTTGCTATATAAATGCAATGTTTTCTCTTAACTGGCCAAGGATACATTACCTTTCTCTTTGCTGCTTCATTAAAAAAAATGACTTGTCACATTAATTTAAACTGGAACAAAATTGTCATTTGAAAAAAATTCTGAAAAAGGTCATTTGAACTTGAAATGTGACTCAGTATCTTGAGCTTTGACTATGCCTTTGATTTCCACCTCACTGATGTATGTATTAAATTTGTAGTCCAGATCTAGAGAGAGCGGCAACATTTTGTCAATGAAGTTGGAAATTGATGGCCAATGATTCAGGATGTGCAGTTAATGATGGAGTTGTATTAATATAAGAAGGACTAAATACACCATTTATATAAATATATATAAATGAGTTTGGGGGCAGGATATCTTATTTATTGTCGCTATGAATTTAGCATTCATGCACAGGATGTTAGCAAAGCTGGCTAGGCCAGCATTCATTGACCATCCCTGATCGGCTTCAAGTCTGTGGTGGTGAGATGCCTTCAAATGCACGGTGCTTATCGTGCCCTTATGCTCAGTGCTTTTCAGGAGGAAGTTCCAACATTTGTACCCAGCCACGTGTTGCCAGAGAACCTCATTGAGCCTGGTGCATATTAGAGAACCTGAATCATGTATTTGCATTGTCAACTCATCCGGAAAACCATGCTAAAGTCATAGAAGGGATTACCCTTTCACACTCATTACAGTACAAGGTTTTACTGCTTCAGCTTTATCTTAGTCCACATGTTTTGTACCCAATTTATTTGCCTAATAACTTCCTCAGTCATGTTTATTTTGGAGTTTGAGTGCAAGTATTTTTATCATTTAGATCTCAATTCTATCCCATAGATTGCTTAATCATGATTAAATCAGGATGTTTGAGACAGCACCCCCGGATATTCATCCATCTTAACAGTCAAAATGTTAACTCAAGGTGAAAGTTCTCTTGTATTTTCTGATGACTTAGAAGTAAATTTTACTGTAATTGAATGCAACTGAATGTAGAGAGAAGCTGAAATTATAGTTTTTGTCATATTCTTTTCATCTATTTCTACACCCTAAATATGTTGCGCATAAATCACATTAAGTATCACAATTATCTCTTTTAAAATCTCCTTTCATGCTCCCTCATCACATTTTGATGATAATTTTGTATAAATCGTTAGGGTCTAAAAGGTTTTGCTGAGTCGTTCATTGAGCACTACCCAATATGACGATGTCATAAAGATTTGGATGGAAATGCAGCTCTGGAGCTCAAGGGAGATGGGTCTCCCACATTTAGGTCTCCCACACAGTGTACATCACAATCATGGAACTGATCGTAATCATGCTATAAATTACGTCTTGTTGAAGGCAAGTACTTCTTCTTGTTAAAGCAGTGGCTTTCCCTCTACCATACTACATTCAGTGGGCCCTGTACAGCCCAACCTAAATGAAGGGTTGTGAAAGTAGATCTTTCTTACACTGGCCAGTCGATCAGATAATGCACAACATGCTGAGCAGCGGTGAGGATTCATCATACAATGGATAAGGCGCCTGTATAAAATCAATGTATACTCTGCATCACCTTCAGTATCACCACTGGAGATCCACTAGTGTTATATAAACATTTCAAGCATCATGTGTTGAACCAACAAAGTTAGATATAAGCAGTGCATCATAGACTTAAGATACGAAACTCTGCTCATCAATTCCTGCAGCTATCATTTTGTTAAATTTTAGAATCATTAGGTGAAAGGAAACAAAATCATACCCTGTAAAAAGATTGCAAATTTAATTAAGTTTAAAGCCTTGCTAAATTAGCAAATAGAGAAATTAGATGCAAATGCATTAATCATCCATGAAGTATTATTGTGAGACAATGTTCCAAGAATATGATCATTAAAGTATATTGAAAGCAAAGCAGGTTGGCCTATTTAAAATCTATTGCTGGCAATGACATATAACAGACCCATAAAAGATTAGATTCCCCTGCAGTGTGGAAACAGACCCTTCAGCCCAATAAGTCCACGCCAACCCTCCGAAGAGCAACCCACCCAGACCCATTCCCCTAAATTTACCCCTGACTAATCGACCTAACACTATGGGCAATTTAACATAGCAAATTCACCTAACCTGCACATCTTTGGACTGTGGGAGGAAACCAACCTCCCGGAGGAAACCCACGCAGACACAGGGAGAATGTGCAAACTCCACACAGTCAGTTGTCTGAGGCAGGAATTGAACCCAGGTCCCTGGCGCTGCGAGGAAGCTGTGCTAACCACTGAGCCACCATGCTACCCAAAAGTGCTTCCCCCGCCATGATTTGAATCCCAAACAGAAACAAACTCCCTCTGCCTTTAACCATAGTCAGCAGGACTCAAAACCATAGTAAGAAATGCCACTGCATTGCAAGTCCATTGATTTAATCGCTCAGCTACAACTATAGATCAATATTCCTTGAATGAAAATGTTACATGGACTAAGAATGAATCTGGATTTCATAGGGCTCATGATCCATTAGTCCTCAGTGTGAAATTTCCCAGATTTAGCCCCTGCCAGAAAAATAGGACCGTTTCCAGGCAGTGCATCATCTGAAGAATTAAAGAGTCAAAATATGTGGCTCTGGAAAAGCACAGCAGGTCAGGCAGCATCTGAGCAGCAAGACAGTTGATGTATTGGGCATAGGTCGTTCATCAGGAATGTTGATGAAGAGCTTATGCCCAAAACATCTACTCTCCTGCTCCTCGAATGCTGCCTGATCTGCTGTGCTTTTCCGGAGCCACACTTTTCAACTCTGATCTCCAGCATCTGCAGTCTTCGCTTTCTCCTGAAGAATTAATGGGTTTTGCCAAGTTTCTTTCTCGAATGGGCAACATTATCATCCTGCCTCAAAGTTCCTGACTCACAAGGAGGCCATGTAAGCAAAAGTGATGCACCTAAGCAAACAATGAAGATGTCTACTTAAGGAAACCTCATCAGGTGCCAAGGACCTGAGTAAAGCATTAAATATACCAGAGGGAAAGAGTAAACAGTTATAGAAGGGAGATCATGCCTCCTAGTCTTGGTAGGCAAGTTGAATAGCGTCAAAGCCATTGAGTCGACTTCCTATAGGACAGAAGGAATAACCCAGTGAACCTGACCAAGCAAATGGGGCTGCAAGTAGTAGAGGAGGTCAGCATCAGAGATATGGTGCCCAGGACCTGGACCCAGTCCAACTATAGGTTTAATGACCTCAACACTCTGACAAGGAGAGTGCCCCACTAGTTTAGCTGGTAGCCATCACTCACTCTCTCCCCACGGCTATCATTCTCCTGGACAGCACTCCTTGGACTAATGAACCTAGTGTCAAACATATTCCTCCATCTCCAGCCTCTTCCTTAAGCTGCCATCTCAACACAGACACCTCAAGTTCGTTCTCCTCCTATTAATCCTTTGCTCCCATTTCCCACAGTCATTCTCATCAATGCATTCATCTTCGTTCAGCTCAAGGACACTTTGCTTCTTACACTCACTCGCTGCCTCTTCTCCTCATAGCAGAAGACAGCCCAAAACTCGAGGGAGACATTGCGAATTGAGGAAGGGCCTGCAGACATAGCTAACCTGACAATGTTGGAGGAAAAAGCTCACAAAATCAGCCAGATGGCATACATACAGGGACATTAGCAATAGTGAGATGTGGGTGACTCAAAACCCAGTGACACCTTTAGATCAAGTGCTGCCACTTGGTACCTAAACTGTCACTCATGTTCAATTCGTGTCACCAAAGTCATGAAACTCTGTGATTAGCACTATCCAAGTTTGAACCATGTTTCACCTACCCTCAGTTCTAATTAATGTCTTTATCTCCCCCGGATGTATCCCAAGCCTCGATGGAGGGTGTGAGGTATTTGAAGGTCAGCACCATGCATCCTGCATACCCTCGATCTACCCCACACCTCATTGGCTCCAGCTTCACAGACAGATGGTATAGATGATAAAACACAGAGTGCTGTCAACATGACATATTTTCAGATATCAGGCTCTAAAATTGTTGGAAAAGCGCAGCAGGCCATGCAGCATCAAAGGAACAGGAGAATCGACGTTTCGGGCATAAGCCCTTCATCTGCTTCTGCAGTCCTCACTTTCTCCTAGATATCAGGCTCGACCAACATGGTTCCTGTTGTGATGGTGTCCACTGGAAGTTGCCTTGGAAAGACTACTGTCACACTAATCCTTCTTTTGGTATTTTGTCGATGTTACTGCTATAAATTGGGGAAGGATGCCCATAAGAAGTCTTTGTCAGGTGTGAGACTCAGTGCAGAATCTTCCTAGTACCTGAATGACATGGACAATGGTAAATCAGTTGGTCACATAAGCAAGATCGGAAGAAATTAGCTTCTCAAACTTGAGGAAAGAAAACCAGATTTTGCAACTAGGTTCTAAACAGCGAGAAGCAAGTCTTGTTACTGAGCACAAGAGGTGTGCTTGCATGGCATTAATGCCTAATCTCACCTCATTGCCATGCAGTTTCCCATTCATCCCCATACGAGAGAGGAACTGGATGGCATCAATGCCCAACATGAAAGTCTGAGTGAGTATCTGATGACTCCAGTTCACTGCCTGACACTCCACCTTTGACTAACTTCTGAGGAAATTCTCCATGGCAGCAATTACTCACATACCCATCCACAGAGGTTGGCATTGGCCATGTACCATGTCTCTGCATCCTCGTGGTACATCTCTGACCCACTTGTAGAGTCATACAGCACAGAATCAGAACTTTGGTCCAACCAGTCCATGCCTACCATCATCCCAAACTAAACTAGTCCCATCTGCCTGCGCTTGGTCCATAGCCATCCAAACATTTCCTATTCATGTACTTATCCAAACGTCTTTTAAACGTTATAACTATACCCGCATCCACCACTTCCTCTGGAAGTTCATTTCACACACAAAACACTCCGTGTCAAAAAAATGCCACATGTTGCTTTTAAATGTTTTTCCCCTCACCTCAAAAATATGTCCCCTTCTCTTGAAATCGCCTAATCCATGGAAAAGGCATCTGCCATTTACCTTATCTATGCCTCTCATGATTTTATTAACCTCTGTAAGGTCATCCCTCAATCTCCTACATTCCAGTGAAAATAGTCCCAGCCTATTCAGCAGCTCCTTATAACTCAAACCTAAACTCTATTCCTGGCAACATCCTGGTTAATCTCTTCTGAACTCTCTCCAGCCAAATAATATCCTTCCTACAACAGGGCAACCACAACCGGTCTTACACTTACAGCACAGTTCTCCACTTCCTTGCTACATTTTAGAGAGGCTTAGCACCTAACATTGTATTTCTGATGCCAGTCCATTTTGCACACAGGAACAAAACCCATCTCATGGATTTGTCCAGGGTGCACCTCAAGGCTTCTCCTTTGGTCTCTTGAAGGGAGATCACCTTCACTATCATAGAGCATGGGATACAACAAGCCAGACAGAACTTAATTAACGTTTGGTTCCAGTAGATATGAGTTGGGTGCTGTGATCACTCACTGATGGTGGATTTGTTGTTGATTAAAAGGCAAGCAGTCCTTGTCTATTCCCACACAAAAACAAATGCAGCTTCTCTTTTATCTCTGCTTTTGCTGTTGATGTGTAAACATTGAACATTGTCAACCATTTCAAAGCTTTCTAGTGTGTGATGTTCCCACATTGAACAATGAGAAGGTGTTGGGCTATACTAGTTATTAGAGAAAGCATAGCACACCCATAGGAGGGGTTTGAAGTTGGGAATGATGCCAAGAATGAGAAAAACATGCAGTGTTGTTCTTATAGCTGCAGTACAAAGACAATCAATCAGACAGATGATGATGTGAACTAGCAATACATTTGCACTTGCAGTAGAGAGTCAACTGTGTGCCTTCAGATGTGTTCCTTTACCATTTTCCTTCCACTATGTACAGTATGAAGGGCAGCTCCTGACTGGCAGAACTTGACTTGGTTTACAGCTAGACTTTAAAATAGTGCCAGTGCCTGGAATGCCCAGCAAAAGTGAATACTTCTACATTGATGAGCAAAGACAGCATAGACATGCAGTGCATAGTGAGAATACGGTGAGAAAATGCGGTAAAGCTCATGGAAATAATCTGTCTGATTTCCAATAAAATACTGTCCTCAGTCTTGATAAACAGAATAGGTATATTATGTAGTACTTAATAGGTGGTTGTACCGACCTGCGTTTTGTAAGAATCCTGTGAAGGATTCTGACTTAAGTGTAAATACAAATTTCTGTTAATTTAATAGACATAGCACTAGAACAACAACTGAAACACTCTTTAGCTCTACACAGGAGCTGTCCTTTTTATCCTGCTGAATGGACAGTACCCAGCTAATTAGAAAGGAACGTCGATTTTGCTGAAGCTGCTCGGATGCTGCCTGAACTGCTGTGCTCTTCCAACACCATTGATCCAGAACCCAGCTAATTAGAGTCATAGAGTCATAGAGATGTACATGTTATGGTTGGAGGGGTGGGGTTTGAGGGCCTGCCTGGACAGAATCCCCCAGTCCTCACTTTCCACCCTACCAACCTTCGCATTAACCATATCATCCACCGACATTTCCGCCACTTCCAAACGGACCCCACCACCAGATTTATATTTCCCTCCCCACTGTTTACTGCTTACCGCAAAGACCATCCCCTCCGTGACTACCTGGTCAGGTCCACGCCCCCCCCCCCCACCAACAACCCACCTTCCCATCCTGGCACCCTCTCCTGTCACCGCAGGAATTGCAAAATCTGCACCCACATCTCCCCCCTCACCACCATCCAAGGCCCCATAGGAGCCTTCCACGTCCATCAAAGTTTCACCTGCACATCCACCAATGTCATTTATTGTGTCCGTTGCTTCAGATGCGGTCTCCTCTACATTGGGGAGAGACTGGACGCCCCCTAGCAGAGCGCTTTAGGGAACATCTCCGGGACACCCACACCAATCAACCCCACCGCCCTGTGGGCCAACATTTCAACTCCCCCTCCCACTCTGCTGAGGACATGCAGGTCCTGGGCCTCCTCCACCGCCGCTCCCTCACCACCCGACACCTGGAGGAAGAACGCCTCATCTTCCACCTCAGAACATTTCAACCCCAGGGAATCAATGTGGACTTCACCAGTTTCCTCATTTTCCCTCCCCCACCTTACCTCAGTTCCAACCTTCCAGCTCAGCACTGTCCTCATGACCTGTCCTACCTGCCAATCTCCCTTCCCACCTATCTGCTCCACCTTTCCCTCTGACCTATCACCTCCATCCCCACCCCCCCCATTCACCTATTGTATTCTTTGCTACGTTCTCCTCAGCCCCATCCTGCCCCACCCACCCCCACCCCTATTTATCTCTCCACTCTGGAGGCTATTTCAAGTTTCACAACATCTTTCCTAGAGCAAGGAGGCCAGAATTGCATGCAATATTCCAACAGTGGCCTAACCAATATCCTGTACAGCCGCAACATGACCTCCCAATTTCAGTACTCAATACTCTGACCAATAAGAGAAAGTACTCTTCACTATCCTATCTACCTGCGGCTTCACTTTCAAGGAATTATGAACCTGCACTCCAGGTTCTCTTTGTTCAGCAACACTCCCTAGGACCTTACTATTAAGTGTATAAGTCCTGCTTTGATTTGCTTTTCCAAATTTTACCCTTCCAAGTACTAACTGTTTTATACAACACGTAGGATGACACATGTTGTAGAGAACATTGTAGGTGAACAGGAGCTGTTTTGTTATGTTGTCAGGTTGTGGAGGGTCAGTCTGTCTACTCTCCTCAAAGTACTCTGCATGAGTCCATTGTTTCTTTTGCAAGAACTCTCCTCAATGCTGGGAATGCTAGTTTGGAGAAGAGATGTTGCTGACCATCCTTTCTTGCCATCAGATTCGGATCTTGTAAGAGCACAGCTGGTGATATCTTCAAAGGTACGATACCAACTTGAAGTCATGTCATACCTTTTAAAGTAATAAATTATCACAAGACTCTTTGTAGGAGTATTTGAAGGCAGGGTTTTGACATTAAATGATATCAAGTGGTATTAAGGCAGATGACCAAAGTGGCTTCGGTCTCCCCAACGTTTAACCAGAGGAAATTTAAACTACATTAATTCTAAAGCAAATCAATAGATTAGAGAAGATTGAGAAAAGAATAATTCTGGGACAAAAGGATCCACACCATGAAAAAATGCTCAAGAACTGGACATCCTTTCACTGTTTCATTTAAAATTGGATTCTTTAATCAAAAAACATGTGCAATGTTTACAAGTTCTCAAGTTAAAATCAACACTTAGAAGAGTTATTTTTAATTCTGAGCAAACAACTTTTAAAATGAAGCTTGTTTAATTTCAGGTTTTGAATGGGAATGAAGCATAAAAGGCAAAGATACTGTCACCATTATCCTACTGAACAATATATCTGTTCTGAGAGAGACAATTGATAGTTTAACCAGAGGGTCACCACTCCTCAGGCAAAGGGAGATATGGTAATCTCAGCCAGTGCAGAAAATGAACCAACATTGTTGTCACTCTGCATTGCAAACCTTAATAATTTATTTTCATAACATTTTTTCTGGCTTCATAGCTTTTTAAGGAACTTCTATCTTCAGTTCTTTCTACTAGCTCTTACTATGTCATCCTCTTCTGTCTTGCCTAACAACAAATTCTTCACAAACATTATTGAACCTATCCATTGTAAACTTATCCTTTTAACTGAGACAAATATAGTTCCAAATCAAACTTTCAATTTTTATGACAATAAACAAGTCCCAAGGCTGAGTCTCAACAAAATATCTATATTTTAAAAATATTTTTGACCTGTTTTTATACAAGGGCAGCTTTATGCAGAAATTTTCTAGAATAACATTTTTTGATTCTTTAAAGACTAAGTGAAAGAATAACTACAAATCCTATATTTAGAATATCAGGGGTGAACTAAAAATATTAAAATCTTTCAGACTCTGTGCTACTTTAACAGGAAATCAAGACAATTTCCCAAAGGGATAATTGCTAGACTATTAATTCAGAGACACAGCTAATGTTCTGAGAACACAGATTCCAATCCTGCCACAATAGATGATGGAATTCAATTTCAATAAAAATTTGTAATTAAGAGTCTAATAAATAGCTTGAAACAATTGTCAAATTTCAGAAAACACCTCTAGGGTGGCGCGGTGGCTCAGTGGTTAGCACTGATGCCTCACAGCGCCAGGGACCCAGGTTTGATTCCCACCTCAGGTGACTGTCTGTGTAGAGTTTGCACATTCTCCCTGTGTCTGTGGGGGTTTCCTCCAGATGCTCCAGTTTCCTCCCACAGTCCAAAGATGTGCAGGTTAGGTGAATTGTCCATGCTAAATTGTCCATTGTGTTAGGTGCATTAGTCAGGGGTAAATGTCAGGAAATGGGTCTGGGTGGGTTACTCTTTAGAGGGTCAGTATGGACTTGTTGGGCCAAATGGCCTGTTTGCACACTGTAGGGAATCTAATATTTGGTTCACCACTGTATCTTAAGAAAGGAAATTTGATCTCTTTACTAGGTCTCATTTACATATGGTTCCACATGTATAACAATGTGGTTGATTCTTAACTGCCCTCTGGACAAGTATGGATGGACAATATTTGCTAATCTACCCAACAAAGCCCATATTGCATAAATGAATTTTAAAAAACCCAAACTTTAGTTATAATTCTTTATTGCAGCTAACAGATATTTTGTCTTGTTGCTGAAGGTTTATCAAGAATTCTGAATAAACTCTAGAAATGACAGCTCATTAAGGAAAAATTTCAGTGACCACATCAGCACTTCCAAGGTATATTTCCCATTCACATTCATTCTGTACAGGGAGTGGAAAGTATCCCAGAGAGACCGTAGGAGTTTGGAATATTTGTTGTATAGGTAGAAATTGTACATGTACAATAAAGATAGAAAAGACCCCAAAATAATTGAAACAGGTGTCTGTAGTGATAATTTCTTTTAGAAAAGGTATGCAAATCAGATACAGACAGAGGCACATTCACCTGTCTTCGTTATCAGTTCAAAAACTGGAATCAACTATCAATGTAAACAGGAGAACTTACTTGTCCAATAATAACTCAATAACAACTGAGATTCAGAAAGAGAAAATCCAACCACACCAACATTCTTGCCTTTTTTTATTAATTGAGTGCATGGCATGCCAACTGAGGAATAGAAAGCTACATAATTAGACTTCCTTTGATAAAGTTCTCCATGTTGGGTTAATAGTTAAACTTAAAGCCACAGGAGTCAGGGTAAAATGTAAGAATCACTAAGAAAATGACAGAAGAGTAGAAGTAGCATTACCTTCTTGTGCTCAACCTCCAGCCTTAGAAGATTAAGATATAGACTGAAGCTTATAGAAATTACAAAGAATATATGATTCAGAGATGCCGGTGTTGGACTGGGATGTACAAAGTTAAAAATCGCACAACACCAGGTTATAGTCCAACAGGTTTAATTGGAGGCACACTAGCTTTCAGAGCGACGCTCCTTCATCAGGTGATTGTCACCTGATGAAGGAACGTCGCTCCGAAAGCTAGTGTGCTTCCAATTAAACCTGTTGGACTATAACCTGGTGTGTGTGATTTTTAACTCTTTACAAAGAATATAGGCTGTGATGGAAGACTGATCTTGGTGTGTTGAGAAACCTCTTTCAATTTATATGTTCTCTTGGGCTGTTCCTTCTTATTTACAAATGACAACTGAGAGCAGAAGCTCAACAGAATAGATCAACTTTAATCATACTTCCTGCAAAGCAAATCAAATCGCATACTTGAAACACCCAAGAATTAAAAAAAAAGTAGTGATTCCATCCATCCTTATTTAATGACCCCATTATTCTTATTCCATCCATGGGATATGAATGTCTTTGATAAGGCCACCAGTTATTAGCCATTTCTAATTGTCCTCATGATGGTGGTGTGAGCAGCCTTCCTCACCTGACAACAATCCTTGGAATGATAAAGTACAGCACAGGAGGTGGCTATTTACGGTCTTCTGTCCACATTGGCTCTATTTAGGAGCCAACTAGTTCGAAAGCCCTGCCTTTTCCCTTTGGCCATGCAATTTTCTCACCTCAGATAATTTTCAATTCACTTTTAAAACCCCAGGATTGAATCCATCTTTTCCGCTTTTGGGTGTTGCATTTCAAATCTTAACCACCAGGTAAACTTTAGAAAGATCCGCGTGTTAGTTTGGGATCTTGTGCCAAGCTCTTTGAATCAGAGTCCTCTGGTTCTTGACACACCCAACAAAGAGCAAAGCTGGCCAGACCTTTCATGACTTTCAAACTGCCTTTTAACCCAACTTTGCCAATCTCAGAAAACATTCTCATCCTTAGAACCATCTAATAGATCTTTACGCATCCTCTCACAGGACTTAAGACTCTTGCAAATTAATTAGATGCAATTCTGCTGTGGTTGAGACCAAGCTAATGTTTTATTAAGGTTCAGGCCCCCCTAGATTGCTGATAGAGCAGTACTTACTTGATTTTGGACAAGCCCTTTGCGTACACCGGATCTGTTCAGATGAGGAGGAACATGATGGACATCTGGAAGTACTCAGGGATGCCCTCGTAAGAACGGGGTATGATGCTCAACTCATCGACCACCAGTTCTGACGTGCCACAGCAAGGAACCGTGATAACCTCCTCATGAGACAGACACGTGCTGCAACCAACAGGGTACACTTTGTTGTTCAGTACTTCCCAGGAGCTGAAATCTACGCCATGTTCTTCATGACCTGCAACGCATTATCAATGAAGATAAGCACCTCGCCAAGACCTTCCCCACACCTCCACTGCTCGCCTTTAAACAACCACCAAACCTCAAACAGATCATTATTCGTAGCAAGCTGCCCGGCTCTCAGGACAACTCCATACAACCCTGTCACGATGGGCGCTGCAAGACGTGTCAGAGTGTGGACATGAATACCACCATTACACATGAGGACACCTCCCACCATGTACATGGCAGGTACTCATGTGACTCAGCCAACGTTGTCTATCTTATACGTTGCAGGCAAGGATGCCCTGAGACATGGTACATTGGGGAAACTGAGCAGAGGCTACGGCAATGGAGGAATGAGCACCGCACAACAGGAATGTTCCTTCCCAGTTGGGGAACACTTCAGTGATCCAGGATATTCGACCTCGGACCTCCGGGTGACCATCCTCCAAGGTGCACTTTGGGATAGGCAGCAGCGAAAAGTGGCCGAGCAGAGGCTGATAGGTAAGTTCCATACCCATAGGGAGGGCCTCAACCGGGTTGGGTTCATGTCACACTACAGGTGCAGGTGACCATCATTGCACTATACACACACATTGACACTCCTATATATATACACACACACGGACACACGTATACACAGACACACACACAGACACTTACACATACCCTTACAGACACACACACTCACACATGCACCCCCTCACAGACTTAAGACACTCTACACTCACATACACACACATATACACTCTCTCACACAGACACTCACAACCCCCCAAACCAGACAGACAGACAGACACACACACACACATGTACACACATACATAAATGTTTGTGGGGTGAATTTGTACTTGCAGAGTTATATTGTACTTTGCTCAAAAACTGCATGAATTAATGTAAGACTCCGTTATCTAACTTTTTAGATTAGAATCAGTCTAAACATTATGGCACAGACAGAGAACACAGGTGGCTAACACCTTCAACATCTTTTCTGGCTGACACCAATTGTTACAGTTAACCTGAGAATATAACTTTTTTTAAAAATATATTGTGATTTACACATGAAAGAAGTGAAGCTATCATGGTATTCGAACAGATGAAAGACTCAACAAACAATCAAGGTATTTTTCAATGTATAATTTCAGTTACATCACACTGTAAACTTTTGCTATAAATTCTGTGTCTTACAACTGTGTCTTCCACAACCACCTGATGAAGGAGCGGCATTCCGAAAGCTTGTGCTTCCAATTAAACCTGTTGGACTATAACCTGGTGTTGTGTGATTTTTAACTTTTGATTTTCAGAAAAGTGTTGATATATTTTGAAGTCAGGATAGTGTGCAACTATGAGGGTTTCTTCAGGAAGTGGTGTTCCAGCTTTCAAATCCTGATGCAAAAAAATACTTCCAATGATCACAAATTGTGTAAGTGAACTAACTCACAATGACTGGCTTGTTAAATATTCTATTATCAATGCGAGTGTCAAAAAAAGAAGACATAGATCTATGAATCAGTGCCACCTCTGAACCAGACAAAAATCAATGCTTCCCAGGCACTTGGAAGTTGCCCTTTTAACTTGTTAGCTTGGACAATACAAAGCATGATCTGGTTCCCATTTCAAAAATAGTCAGCTGCACTTCCTTATAACTTTGTCAAAGGAAAGTAATATTAACGTCTGCTTTGTACCTAAAGTAAAGGTTAAAATGTAAACTTGGGGGATGTGTGGCTGAGACATCTGATCCTGAAGTTACAAAGTTGTCAGAAACTATAAACATTTCAACATAAGATTAATATCTGAAGAAGATCTACTTTTTATTGCTGAGAAGAAAGATGTATTAGCAAAGCTTTTCATTTTGAACTCTTCAGGGTGAATGCAAGAATGCCAAATTTCAAAGCAAACACAATAATTTATAATCCAGTTGAATTCTGATTGACTAGTTGACTTCTTTAATAAAATACGTTATAAACGCATATTATGTAACATTTTTTGAGATTTCGCAAATGTTATATGAATATATCTTTCAATAAAATATGATACAGGAGGCCTAATACAGACTATTATTGCCTGTGCTACTGTTTGCTCCAAACAAAGTTGTCTTGCCTAATTCTACTTTCCTGTTCCTTCCCTGGATCCTATTTAATTCTAAGATAAAACGGCATTGGGAGTTTAATGGTCAGGTCCTGCATTTCAGTCTGGATGCAAGACCCAGATGATGTTATAGAGTCATGGAGATGTACAGCATGGAAACAGACACTTCAGTCCAATTTGCCCATGCTGACAATACATCCCAAGTAAATCTAGTCCCATTTGCCATTATTTGGCCCATATCCCTCTAATCCATTCCTATTCATGTATCTATCCAGATGACTTTAAATGTTGTAATTGTACCAGCCTGCACCACTTCCTCTGGCAGCTCATTCCACACATGCTCCATCCTCTGTGTGAAACAGTTGCCCTTTAGATCCCTGTTAAATCTTTCCGCTCTCACCTTAAACCAACGCCCTCCAGTTTTGGACTCATCTTTCCCCCAGGGAAAAGACCTAGTCTATTTACCCTATCCATGCCCCTCATGATTTTACAAACTTCTAAAAGGCCACCTCTCAGTCTCCAACGATCCAGGGAAAATAGCCCCAGCCTATTCAGCCTCACCCTATTGTCCCAACTCTCCAACCCTGGCAATATCCTTGTAAATCTTTTCTGAACCCTTTCAAGTTTGTCACTTCTTTGTTAGAGTCACTTATTCGTGAGAATACTGGTTGGTATCCTTGCCTGTCAAGTGGGAGACCGGGGTTAAATTCCCCGATGGGAAGCTCTTTCCCGATATTTGCATTCTGGGATGGCATGGTGGCTCAGTGGTTAGCACTGCTGCATCACAGCACCAGGGACCCAGGTTCGATTCCAGCCTTGGATGACTGTTTGTGTGGAGTTTGCACATTCTCCCCATATCTGCGTGGGTTTCCTCCGGGTTCTCCAGTTTTCTCCCACAGTCGAAAGATGTGAATTGGCCATTCTTATTGCCTGTAGTGTTGGATGTTTTAGTCAGAGGGAAATGGGTCTGGGTGGGTTGCTCTTCGGAGGGCCAGTGTAGACTTGTTGGGCCGAAGAGCCTGTTTCCACACTGTAGGGAATCTAATCAGAATCTAACCAAAAACATCCCTCCTACAGCAGAGGGACCATAATTGCGCACAATATTCCAAAAGTGGCCTCACCAATGTCCTGTACAGCTGCAACATGACCTCCCAACTCCTGTACTCAATACTCTCACCAATAAAGGAAAGCATACCAAACACTTTCTCCACTATC
Source organism: Chiloscyllium plagiosum (assembly GCF_037043375.1). Taxonomy (NCBI): domain Eukaryota; kingdom Metazoa; phylum Chordata; class Chondrichthyes; order Orectolobiformes; family Hemiscylliidae; genus Chiloscyllium; species Chiloscyllium plagiosum. The sequence continues at coordinate 48,266,801 of NW_028270161.1, forward strand.
TTATCTACCTGCAACTCCATTTTCAAGGAGCTGTGAACCTGCACTCCATGGTCTCTTTGTTCAACAACACTCCCCAGGACCTGACCATTAAGCGTACAAGTCTTGCCTTGATTTGCCTTTCCAAAATGCAGCACCACACATTTACCTAAATTAAACTCTATCTGCCACTCCTTGGCCATTGGCCCATCTAATCAAGATCCCATTGTACCCTGAGGTAACCTTCTTTGTTGTCTACTACACATCCAATTTTGGTGTCATCTGCTAACATACTAACCATACCTCCTATGTTCACATCCAAATCATTTATATAAAAGTGACTAAAAGCAGTGGACCCAGCACCAAACCTTGAGGCAAATTGCTGGTCACAGGCCTCCAGTCTACAAAGCAATCCTCCACCACTATTGTCTGTCTTCTACCCTTGAGCCAGTTCTGTATCCAAATGCCAGGTAATAGAAAACTGCAGGCAGTGAGAAAACTAGCACCCTTAATATCGATTCTAATGCGTGACAAACCTTTTACAGGAGTCTTAATTGATTGCACAGGACCCCTCCCTCAAACAAAAAGTGGGAATCAATATTTGTTTACTATGATAGATGTGTCTACTAGATTTTCATTACACAACATCATGGTTAAAAGGATTGTAGAAGAGTTACTCAATTTTTTTTATGAGGTATGGTCTGCACCCAGAAATATAATTGGATCAAGGATCAAGTTTTACATCAAAGTTATACAAGGAAGTTATGGAAAGCTTATGAGTAAAATAATTTAAATCAACTGTGTATTATCCAGAATCACAGGGAGCATTAGAATGGTGGTATCAAACTTTGAAGACCATGCTGAGGGCCTATGATAAATGTATTCAGAAGACTGAATTATCAGAATTCTATTTGTACTTTTTGCCATTAGTGATAATGTTACTATGGAGATAGGCTTTCGGGGACAGGTTGGGAGACAGAATTCATAGCAAGGCACTGCAGTATCAGGTTACAGGATTTCATTCATCTTCTCTCCTTTTCCTTACCCATTTCTTAGTTCTCCTTTATAGTTTTTGTAAACCTCCCAAACCTGAACATTCCTGCCACATTAGGTAATCTTATGCTATTCTAATCTTATGCTATTCAGGACTTTCTTTGTTAGACAGTTAACTGACCTTTGAACTTTTGCACCATGAAGTAAAGTATAGTTGCTGTACATCATTTAATCGTTCTTTATAGACTAACCATTGCCAATGGAAACCCATGCCATTTAATATATTTTCCAAAGCCATTTCAGCCAACTAGTGCCTCATGCCTTCGTAACTTCCCATGTTCAAATGTAACACCCTTGCTTCAGAATAAGGTACACAACTTTAAAACAAATTGAAAAATTCTATAAGTGAGTGTTCACTTATCCTTCAAAGTTATTTTAAAAGAAGCTTGTTAATAATCTCTTTTTTAATAAGTAAAACTATATCTAAATTAGCATATCCTTCAGTTGGTTCCTTTGCATTCTGCTCTGGAAAATCATCATTAACACATTCCAGAAATTCATTCTGCACAGCTTTAGTGCTCCATCAGTTTTCCCAGTCTAGATGCAGATTAGAGTCACCCATTATAACTGTGTTGCCCATGCAATATGTTTCTCCTATCTCCTATTAGTACCATGCCAACTGTTTTCTCACCCTTGTTGCTTCTCAGCTCCACCCGAACAGATTTCACACATTGGTCTTCTGATCTGAGATCCCCCTTTACTAATGTGCTGATCCCATCCCTTATTATTTCACAACTACTTCCTTTTCCTTCCTTTTTGTCCTTCCTAAATGTCAAATATTCTTCAATATTCAGTTCCCAGTCTTGGTCACCATGTAGTCATGTTTATGTATTGGCACTTAGATCATACCTCTGTGCCTCTATTCATAATAAAAACTGAAAAAACCGTAGATCAGAAACAAAAACAGAAATTTCTGGGTAATCTCAGCAGGCCTTGCAGCATCTGTGGAGAGAAATCAGATTCATCATTTTGGGTTGAGTGACCCTTCCTCAGAACTCTCAGTTCCAGCAACTTCTGTTTTTGTATCTCTTTTCATGCCTTAGATCATGGACCTTGTTGTGAATGCTTCATTAGTTTAGGCAGAGTGTCCTTAACATTAACTTCATTGACATCATTCAGCTTTTGAAACATTCTTAATAATTGGATTTATTTCTCCTGGCTTCTAGTCTCCCTAACACCTCTTCAACTTCCTGTTGGCAAGTTCCTTTCAATTTGTGTCACCCCTCAGGTGTCCATTCTCCTAACAAGCTAGCTTAAACCCACCCCACCAGCAAGAGCAAATATCCCTGCAAGGATACAGTCTGATTCCCATTCAGGTACAACTTGTCTAGCTTGAATAGGTCCCACAACCGATCTGTTTACTGTCACCAAAATGCCTGTCTAATGTCCTGACTATAGAATCCCTATAAATATTGTTCTTCCATTCTTTTTCCTTCTCCCATGTCCTCATGAGTTGCCTGTGGTTCCACATGCTTGGCTCTGGCTACATCCTCTGGGATACCATTGCCCTCATCAATTTCCAAAACAGAATATTGATTAGCAAGCATGAAAGCCCCCGTGGTCTCCCGCACTGCCAACTCTTTTGTTTTGTTGACCTTGATGGAGAGATCAGGCCATGCTGCTATGCACTCAATCTCTTTCCTATAATCTGTCTCATCATTGTTTGAGATCCAACTTACAGCGGTGGTGTCATCAGCAAACTTGTAAACGGAGTTGGGGCATTATTTGGTCACACAGTCGTGAATGCAGTACGGGCCTGAGTACACAACCTTGTTGTTAAGGTTTATCGTGGAGAAGGTGTTGTCGTCTATTCTTACTGATTGCAGTCTGTGGGCCAGGAAGTAGAGGATCTAGTTACAGAGGGGGAGGCTGAGACCTAGGTCTTTGAGTTGGAGATGAGTTTGGTTGAAATTATGGTGCTGAAAGCAGAGCAGGGTTCAATAAGTGGAAGCTTGATGTAGGCATCCTTGTCATATAGATGTTCCAGGGATGAGCTTAGAGCCAGGGACCTATTGTAAGATTAGGCAAATTACAAAGGCTCAGAGCAAATTCTGGTAGGTTGGAGTTGATGTGAGCCATGACTAACTTCTCAAAGCATGGACTTCACAATTATGGAGGTCAGAGCCATGGGGCAGTAGTCATTGAGACATGATATTACTTTGGCACCGGGATGATGGTGGCATTCCTGAAGTGGGTAGGAACTTCAGATTGTAGTAAGGGGAGGTTAATGAGGTCAGCAAATACTCCCACCAGCTGGTCCACACTGGGATCTAAGTGCAGAGCCAAGGACTCCATCCGATTAAGTCGCTTTCCATGGGTTCACTCTCAAAAAGGCCAAACTAATGTCTGCAGCATTGACTGTGGGTACAAATGCATTTGAGACTGTTGGGATAGGTGCCATCGTTTCACCAACCTCCTGTTCAAAGCAAGCATTGAATGTATTGAGCTCATCAGGTAGGGATGTACTGTTGCCCATGATTCTGTTCGACTTGGCTTTGTGGGGCATGCCTTGTCACAAGCAACGGGTGTCTGTGTACTTGGTCTGGGTCACAAGCTGAGTTTGGTATTGGCTCCTGGCATATCTGATGGCCTTGCAAAGGTCGTACCTGAATTTCCTGTAAAGGTCAGAATCACCCGACTTAAATGCCTCACACCTGAACTTTCGTAGGGAGTGATCTCCCAAATCGTCCATGGTTTCCGGTTGAGGAGCATTCGGATTAACTTCTTTGACACGCAATCTTCTACACACTTAGTTATGAAGTCTATAATGGCAGTGGCAAACTTGTTTAGGTTGGCCACTAAGTTCTTGAATATGGACAGGTTCACCGACTCTAAGCAAGCCCATAAAAGCCCTTCCCCCATTACCTCAGACCGACACTGCACTACCTTCTATGCTGGGTCCTCATGCTTCAGTTTCTGCTTGTAAGCCAGGAGGAGAAGCACAGCATTGTGATCGGATTTTCCAAAATGAGGATGGGAAATGGATTGGTAGGCAACTTTGATGGCTGTAGAGCAATGGTCAAGGACGTTTGGACCTCTGGTGGGACAGGAGATGTGTTGATGGTATTTTATTGGCACATTCTTGAGGTTGGGCTGATTGAAGTCACCGGCTACAATGGACAAGGTCTCGGGGCATTCCATCTCAAGACTGTCTGTAGCTTTATCTATTTCATCCTGTGGACTGTTCATTTCTGCATGGAATGTGGATAGTGGAGGTGAACTCACACAGCAGGTAGTAAGGACAACACTTCACTGTCAGACATCCTAGGTCTGGGGAGCAGCAACTCACCAGAATCACCATACCTGAGCACCAGGAGCTTTTGATCAGGAGGCAGACCCCACTGCCCCTTGCCTTCCCCGAGGACACTGAACAGTCCATTCAGTGAATTGAGAAACCCTCAGGTTGTAAGGCAGAGTTGAGTGTAGCAGGAATAAGCCATGTCTCTGTAAAACAGAGAACACAGCAGTCTCTCAATTCCCTTTGGGAAGTGAGTCTAGCTTTGAGGTCATCCATCTTGCTTTCAATGGACATTTGCTCAGAATATGGTGGTGGAAGGGGGAGACTTGAAACTTGAAGCAAGTATATGCCAGGTGGAAGTAGAAATGTTCTTTGTGTTTGTAATAAACACTTGGAAATGCACATGATAAGCCAGGGCTACAGATCAAGATCTGGAGAGTAAGCTGGAGAATGCTTTCTTGCCTGACATGGACACGATAGGCCAAGTGGCCTTCTTCGGTTCCAATCTTTCTATGTTTCTACTGCCTTCTGAAATTCCTGTTTAAAAAGTAATTCTCATCACCTCACCATTTGGTTTTTTTGGGAATTTAACACAATCTTTGGTTAATGATTAACCAACCAGTGGAAACAGCTTCAATTTACCTACACTGTATTGTCTCCCTTAAACGTAACATGAGAAATGTCTGTGCATGGAGAAGAAACAACTTTCCAGTTTTGGGTAACTACCATTCAGGATCAAACCCTCCTCCTTGCATGGTTGTTGCAGAGTAAAGCTCTATGTCAGTCTCAGTCAAAAATCAAAATCCAACTGCTGATTGTTTGGTGACGATACGTGATCTTGTCAGAAAGCTTGAAATCTCAAGAGAATGCTCTTGGATGAGAAAGAAAACTAGAAATTGCATATTTCACTTACTATTTTGCTGTACAGTAGGCATGCATAACCACAATTCTTACATTGATTTTCAATTTCCTTGTACCCTCATTTGACACCTCACTGACCTTGGGAAGATACAATTAAGATGAAGCAAACAATGTCGAACTGGATGCGTACATTCCTCCAGCCTGTAATGACGCACATTGATCAAAGGTGACAAATTCATTTTGTTGAAGAATTCCTTGGAGTATTGTTACAGCCAGAAAACATGGAGCCAAGGTCCTTTCTCTCTCTCATCTCCATGGAAAAATGCAACACAATAATTTTGAGATGCGACCACTTTGTTCAAAATGAATCAAATTCCTTCTTATCACATCTGTACCCTGAGAGCAAACTGGTTTCTGATTTATTTATAATTCAGAGCACATGTTGTCATTTTTTGATCATTGTATCACTGACAACAAAGGAAATTTGGCCTGTATTTGTAGATTATAAAGATATTTTAACACTATCATTTAATATGTCTAACTCTATAACTAATTTAAAAATCACACAACACCAGGTTATAGTCCAACAGGTTTAATTGGAAGCACACTAACTTTCAGAGCGATGCTCCTTCATCAGGTGATAGTGGAGGGCTCGATCGTAACACAGAATTTATAGCAAAAATTTGTAGTGTGATGTAACTGAAATTATACATTGGAAAATTGATTGTCTGTTAAGCCTTTCATCTGTTAGAATACAGTGATAGTTTCACTTCGTTCATGTGTAAATCACAAAACCTTTTTTTTAAGTTGCATTCTCATGTTAGCTATTAACAATGGTGATAGCTAGACAATATGTTGAAGGTGTTAGCCCCCTGTGTTCTCTGTCTATGACCTGATGTTTAGATTGATTCTAATCTAAAAAGTGAGATAACAGAGTTTTACATAAATTCATGCAGTTTTTGAGCTCAGAGTTCTACATGAATGTATGCAGTTTTTGAGCAATGTAACTCTGCAAGTACAAATTCACCACACAAAAATATGTGTGCATGTGGGTCTTTGTCTGTGTGTGTGTGTCTGTCTGGGGTGGGGGTTTATCTATCTGTAGCTCCACTTTCAAGGAACAATGAACCTGCACTCCAAGGTCTCTTTTTTCAGCAACACTCCCCAGGATCTTACTATTAAGTCCTGCCCCGATTTGCCTTTCCAATATGCGGCACCTTACATTTATCTAAGTTAAACTTCATCTGCTACTCCTCAACCCATTCCTCTTCAATAACTACACCTCATGGGAGGTAGGTACACTCACAGTGCTATTAGGAAGGGAGTTCCAGTTTACTCACTTGGGACTTGATCCAATTGGGAGGTAATTACTATATATTTCAATGGAACTAATTAACAATTATGGTATGAGTTTAAATAAAAGTGCATTGGTAATAGGATACAGATTGTTTCATTGCTTGCTGCAAGAACACTATTACTGCATACAGTATAAAATCATTTACCAAAGGGTTGCCTGGATATAGATATTTTCTATGTGAAATTATAGAGACAAAAATGAGAGACGATGAGTTTACCTACTCATAAACATATGGAGCAGACATTCATAATGATTACAAAAAAGGAATTTATTACTAAACATCCCTGAAAATCATGGTGAAAAGTATAATTTATGTAGTAAAGAAACTAATGGAGATTGGAAGAGGAGTAAAAGAATTACATACTATTCAACTAAAAATAGAAAGAATTACAAATGCTAAAAATACAAAGTAAAGGTAGCACATAGTGTAGTAAGTACAGGTCACATTGCAAATCAGTCTGATTCCAGGTACAAAGCGAATGTATTTATAACTTGTACTTCTTTATTCCAGTTACTGATTCTTATGATGGAGAAAGTGAGAACTGCAGATGCTGCAGATCAGAGAATGGAGAGTGTGGTGCTGGAAAAGCACAGCAGGTCAGGCAGCGTTGACGTTTCACACATAAGGACATTTATGAAGGGCTTATGCCTGAAATGTTGATTCTCCTCCTCCTCCTCGGATGCTGCCTGACCTGCTGTGCTTTTCCAACACCACACTCTCGACCTGATTCTTATGCTGTCTATTTCCAGAATTTTCCAATTCTATTGGGACTTAGAACAGGAGTTTATAGTGCAGTGTTGGGAATGGATGGTTGATGGACAACATATACATTGAAGGTTGGGGGTAGGGGGAAGTGGCATTGGGTAATGATCTTTTGTCCTAAATGGAGGAGTTAATGCAACAAGGGTGGAAGCTCTCTTTTAAGGGCCGTATGGGTAGAAATAAGGGGTGTACTTATCCATGAAGGGGTGCTGCCAATGGGCAAAGGCATCTTCCAAATTTAACATGTCCTTTCTTCCCACTGTTCAAAATTATTTTAAAAATAAAGAATTGGCTGTACACACCAAACATTTGATGGTGTGGCCAGAGCAGTTTTGGGAAAACGTGACCTCTTAACAAACACAACTGACCTTTACTTATTCAATTATGTATGTTGTGTCGGCTGTCAAATTTGGCCACATTGGATTTTTGGGGTGAGCTCATGGATAGGTGCAGCCTCTAAAATGTCTGCCTATTTCCCTAACCAAGGAGTCCCCACCAGGTTGGATGTCAGAGCCCTCAGCCATCTCCAGCACTTCTGCCCTCACCCCTTCTGTTCCCTTCCACAATACCAATAGGGTCCCCCAATCCTCACTTTCTGCTCAAACCGCATCCATCTCCAAATTATGATGCGTTGCCATTTTTGCCACCTCCAGCAGAATGCCACCACTAGACACATATTCCACCACCACCACCCTCCTTTGTCAGCCTTCCACAGCAACCTTTCTCTACGTTCCTCCTCCAGTCCCAACACCTTTGCACACTCCTATGGCACCTTCCCATGCAATCACAGAGAGTGCAACATTACCTGTTTACTTCCTTCCTCCCCACTGTACAAGTCTCCAGAAAAGCCTTCCAAGTGAAGCAGAGATTAATCTGCATTTCACTCACTGTGGTCAACTGTGTTCATTGCTCACAATGTGGCCTCTTCCATGGTGGGGAGATGAAACATAGACTGGATGACCACTTTGTAGAATACCTGCGTTCTGTCTGCAAAAATGATCCTGAGCTTCTAGTTGCCCACCACTTCAACACACCACCACATTCCCAGACCAATATTTCTGTCTCTGGCCTGCAGCAGTGCTCCATTAAGACTCCGTGCAAGTTGGGGAGAGCAACATTTCTTTTGCCGCTTCGAGATCCTGTAGCCTTCAGGCCTAAGCATCTTCTTCCATGTCCTTTATCCACCTCAACACCCCAAGCACTGTGAGGTTTGTGAAGGTTTGTAGCTCAGGTTGAGGTTTAGGGTGTAGGTTTGCTCACTGAGCTGTAGGTTTGATATCCAGATGTTTCATTACCTGGCTAGGTAACATCATCAGAGGTAACCTCCAAGTGAAGCGAAGCTTATCTCCTGCTTTCTATTTATGTTTGTCCTGGATGAGATTCCTGGGGTTTGTGGTGATGTCACTTCCTGTTCGTTTTCTGAGGGGTTGATAGATGGCATTTAGATCTATGTGGTTGTTTATGTCGTTGTGGTTGGAGTGCCAGGCCTCTAGGAATTCTCTGGCATGTCTTTGCTTAGCCTGTTCCAGGATAGATGAGTTGTCCCAGTCGAAATGGTGGTTTCCTTTCCTCCGTGTGTAGGGCTACGAGAGAGAGAGGGTCGTGTCTTTTTGTGGCTAGCTGGTGTTTGTGTATCCTGGTGGCTAACTTTCTTCCTGTTTGCCCTACATAGTGTTTCTGGCAGTCCTTGCATGGAAATTTGTAGACATCTAGCCACCAGGATACACGAACACCAGCTAGCCACAAAAAGACACGACCCTCTCTCCCTTGGAGCCCTACACATGGATGAAAGAAAACCACCATTTCGACTGGAACAACACATCTATCCTGGGACAGGCTAAGCAAAGACATGCCTAGAGGCCTGGCACTCCAACCACAACGCCATAAACAAACACATAGATCTAGATACCATCTATCAACCCCTCAGAAAACGAACAGGAAATGACATCACCACAAACCCCTGGAACCCCATCCAGGACAAACATATAAATAGAAAGCAAGAGACAACAGCTTCGCTTCACTTGGAGGGCGTAACTGATGATGTTACCTAGCCAGGTAATGAAACGTCTGGATATCAAACCTACAGTTCAGCAAGCAATCCTACACCCTAAACCCCAAGCCCTGTCATCACATGGGCTGCTTTCACATCCAACCCATCTTTACCCACAGATAGTTCCCATTAGCATCTATCCTTTCCCTTCATCTCACAATGACCAATCCATTTGTCTGCCCAACTGCTGTTCCCTTTCTCTGGGTTCCATCTCCACCTTTCGTTCACTCCCTTCCCCTCCCTCCCCTGATCTTAGCATAAGTACTACCTTTCTTTAGCTACAATCAGCTCTGCAGAAGGGTCACTGGGTCCAAAACATTAACATTAGCTTTCTTTCCACAGATGCTGCCATAGGCCTGCTGAGTTTCACCAGCAATTTATGTTTTTGTTCCATATAAAGGAAATATTAAACTAACATAGATCTTCCTTCAACCTCATGCTCCCCTGTATTTTGCAACTCTCTCTAAGGGCTCGATGGTGACTGAGGAGAGAGGGACAACACTTGGTTAGTCTGGACAGTGGGACAACAACAAACAGAAAAATGCCGGCTATGAGGACCGGGAAAAAATTGAGGAAAATGTCAGCGAAAACTTTCACAGACTTCAGTCAAACTCTAGCCAAAAAGTGATTTGATTTGCAAAATATCATGAATTTTTAAGCAAGGTTTGTACACATTTTATCAATTGAATGAAATAAAAGCTCTGTAAACATGCTTTTTCATGTAATTATGTTCAGTACAGCTTCCTTTGTTTCCGATCAGATCACTTATCCGAACAATCAGTTATCCGAACAAAGGACTCCCTGCCCCCCTCGTTCAGATAATCGAATTGTTCTGTGAATATGGTAAAATGTGAGGTTATCTATTTTGTTGGAGAAACAGATGTGCAGTGTATTTCTCCAGAGGTTGGAAAGTGTAGATGTACAAAGAAACTTAGATGTCCTTGTGAGTAAGTCACTGAAGGCCAATGTGCATGTTCTGCATGAAAGATGATTTGAGTACAAGAGTATTAAAGTCTTGCTTCAATTATATTGGAGTTCGGTTACACTACACGTGGAGTCCTCAAGTGGGTTGTAAACATTTTGAATTCTCTCCCAAAGAAGGCTGCGGCAACTCAACTTTTGATTCTGTTTAAGGTAAAGATTAATAGATTCAGTTTACCAATGACATACAGAGTTATAGGGGTGGGATGGATAAAAGGCATTGAGTGTTTGATCAGCCATGATCATATTGAATGCTGGGGCAGGCTCAACAGGCTACTAACATACGACCAAAGAACTTGATCCTTCAAATCATCTCAGCCATTTGTGGCTGATCTGATTTCAACCTCAACTCTACATTTGTGCATAGCCCCAATAATCTTTCATCCCCCTGGTTATCAAGTATCCATCTACCTCCGTCTACAAAAAACTTAAAGATTCCACATTCACTGTTTGTTGAGGAAGAGAATTCCAAAGACTCTCAACCCTCCGAGAAGCAACATATTTCCTCGTCTCCATATTAAACATGTGAACCTTTATTTTTATTTTTAAATAAAGTGATGGTAACACCATTGAATGTCAAGGGCCGGTGGTTAGATTGTCTCTTATTTGTGATGGGCGAAAGTGAGGACTACAGATGCTAGAAATTAGAGTCGAGGGCTTCCTGATGAAGGGCCTTTGCCCAAAACGTTGATTCTCCTGCTCCTTGGTACTGCCTGACCTGATGTGCTTTTCCAGCACCACACTCTTATTTGTGATGGTCATTGCCTGGCATTCGTGGGGCGAGAATGTTACTTGCCACTTGTCAGCCCAAGCCTGGATATTGTCCAGATCTTATTGCATTTGTACATGGACTGCTTCAGTATCTGAGGAGTTGTGAACTAAGTCCCTCTGATTCTTCTAAACTCCACAGGATACAGGCCTAACCCGTTTAACCTAGTCTAGTCTAACCTCGGCTGAATGGTGTACTCCTGTTCTTTTCATAGGGTTTGATATAACTTTAATCATTTTAGTTTTCTCTCTATTAAGTAACACACAACCTGTGGGCTTGAAATCTGCTTTCAGGCTTCTGTCAATGCCAAACTTCAGCAGGGTAATCGGAGTCATACAATATTATCATGAAAATTAATCTCTCTGTTCCTGTATCTGACAGTGAATGCTGGATTCTGAGAGCTCATGGCCAAATGGAAAGTATCCCATTCTTCAGCACGAGTTTCACTCTCCTTGGTAAATATAAAAACATGCATCGAAATGTCATACATTTATGTTGCAAATAAAAAGCTCTGCTTATTTTGAAAACAAACCTGTGGTTGTAATATACCTATCATATTCCATCCAGCCAAGTTATTGAATACGTGTCATTGAGTACAGGTCATTCTTCTCCAGGTTTTGGAGGAGTGTGCGGGGACTGGAAGCAGAGAAACTGCAGCATGAACAGGGTCACTTCAGGCTTTAAGTCAGCTCTAAATTAGACTTCTCCTTTCAAAACCTGCTCCTCTCTGATATCTTGAAAGATGTTTCATGTTAAAGTACACACCTAATTTCTCCTTAGATATTGTGAATGATTTTACATCAGTAGTCACAACTGCCAATGTACTTCATGCATTATGCGAAGAACAATTTTTCCACCAGTCCCTTTATCTTCCAGGTATTAATTATAATTGCTTGTCTTCCCGATTCAGCAACCAAAGGGAATTATCTTTCATCATCTTCTCAAGCCCCTTCAAACGATTGCACAATTCATTTGGCTCTTTACCATCTACTCCATTGAATGTAGTACTTACCTTTCAAGTTTCTGACCATTAGACTCTCATTCATCATATTATCCTATTGAATCACCAGTGCACCTTTCCAACTGTTCTATTGTCCACTCAAGAATGGGTTTCAAGCTACTTTCAGTCCCTTATCTGTGACCTCACCAATGTCTTGGAGAGATACGATGTAGAAATTATAACATGGCTCGTCACTTACTTTTCAACTTGAGCAATGCACTCTTATCCCATTTCCTTGCTCAATTTCTCATAGGTTTTTAAAATAATTGCTCAGTCCTTTTTAAAATTATATTACAACCTCAACTTTCCTAAAGCATTCTATGATATAATAACTTTCCCAAATCAACCTTCAAATCCCTTCACAATTTTGAAAACTTTGATTAGCTTCTCCTTTGAACTTTTGTGCTCCAATGAAAACAGTCCCAATTTTTCAAGCTTTACTCCATAATGATGGATTTTCAAACCTAGCCTATTTCTAATGATTGTCTGCTGCAGTTTGTATATGATTCTAACATCCTTCCTACAATGGAGTGCCTAGAACTGCACACAGTAGCTCAAATGTTACAGCACCTGACTGGAAAGGGAAGTATTTGAAGCCATTAGCAACAGTTAGCCTGCTCTAATTCCCATTCCTGAGGAGATTATATGACAGAAGCCCATGAATGACTGGGAGACAAGAGAACTAACCATTCAGCCTTCGATGTAGCCATTAAGGTTGGGGTCTGGTCTTCATCTGGAAGGAAGTCCTGGTGTCATGTTCAAACAACTGACAGCCCCCGAACACTGGTGCAATCATCCTTTGCTGCATTATTCATCCGAACAACCATCCTCTGATGCCTGAAGCCTGCAGCATCAATGGAGGAAACCCACTTGACAACATGACAGAAGGAGGATCCTAGATGACCCCATGGTTCAGGAATGGCTCCCTGCATCTTCTCCTCCTGATTACTTGAACAAGATTCTTACCTCGTGGCCTCCTGGGAGAAGACCTCCCCACCTACTAAGAAGGCCACAGAGCAGGTCAGCAGTCAGGGATCCATCTGGGCAATCTGGCTGGGGTGCTGCAAATGGGTCTTCCCATTTCACAAAGCTGAGCACTCCACAGTTCCTCCCCTTCAGCAATCAGTGAGAGTGTGGCTGCTGGGAGGAAGAGGCCACCATTTCAGCGGCAAAGGGACAAGGCCACTATATCCTGTGAAAAGAAATAAAGAATCTCAGGATTGTTCGGGTGAAGACAGTGACTATTTGGCCCACTGTATCTGCACTAGCTCTCTGAGCATTTTAACTAAGTGCAAATCTCCTGCCATTTCCCCATGATCCTGCACAATATTTGTAATCAAATAACCATGAACTACCTCAATTAAACTTGTCTCCACCACACTTCCAGGCAATGCATTTGTACCTTAACTATTTGCGGTGCAAAAAAGATTTTCTCATTTGCTTCTTTTGCAAACCATTTTACAGCTGCACACACTGGATCCACATAAAATTGAGAACAGTTTCTGTCTAGGCCTCTCTTCATTGTGGCTGAGATTCAACTAACAGATGCAAGCCCGGCACCATTGACCCTCACTACATGGTTCCAGTATGGCCCAAGGCCACTAGGGCATCAGTAAGTGTGCAGTGTTTGCACTGGTGTGGTCACTGACATTACTTTTGTGTTCCTGCAGGAGGAGCGGGAACACCGGAGAATGGAGATGAACCAACGACAGAGTCCCAATATGGTCATGCTGAGGAAGGTCTAGAGATAATGGGCTATCAGGATGACCAGTCATGTGGTCAGGGTTCAGCTGCAGGAGGGTGAAACACCTCATCCATGGGCATGAGAGTAGCTCTAGGTGGGCATGAGGGACGGTATTCAGGTATCTCCAAAACTATTGGCATTGATGTGATATGCCGCGGTTGTAGGGGTTTCTGTCTACAATGATGAGAGAGGAGTTGAGTTTACTGCTCTCTCTTACACTTCACTCACTGGAGCAGAGGGCAACTGTACAGGAGTGTTCTAGTGAGACTGATGGTACTTGCGTACACAGTAGCAACCTTTGGCTGCTAAAACACAGGTAGATCACTAACGTCACCAAGCAGCAAGGGATGCTGGGTACATTGGCCAAGTGAAACTCTGAAATCGCAAACGCACATACCAGACACAGTGCAAACACAGCAACCAAGTGCTAATGATATTAGCATAATGTGAAATGCAACAGTTACGCTGGTCAGACATACACCCAACAACTTATTCACTAAACAAAGGAGGGCACTGGACAGAAAGGCAACGTGTCCTGCTATGCAAAGGAAAAAATGTCGCTTTAATCCAAATGATTGACCCTGATTCAAACTGTTAAGTGCATCTCCCCGGTTGGCCAGAACAACAGAAAGTTCCAGAAAACCATCTAAAAAGTGTAAAAACAGGGTTCACATGCAGACTGCTTTTGGAATCTTCTGAGGCTTTCCGAGGAGATTTGCCACCATTTGACCATCCACAGAATGTGTGTGAGTGAGTGAGAGAGAGAGTGAGAGTGAGAGAGAGAGTGAGTGAGAGTGAGAGTGAGGGAGTGAGATTGAGACAGTGAGAGTGAGAGCGAGAGAGAGAGACAGTGACAGTGAAAGAGAGAGTGAGTGAGAGTAAGAGAGATAGAGTGAGAGTGAGAGTGATAAAGTGACAGTGAGAGAGAGTGAGAGTGTGAGAGTGAGAGTGAGAGTGAGTGATAAAGTGATAGTGAGAGAGAGTGAGAGTGAGAGAGAGAGTGAGAGTGAGAGAGTGACAGTGAGAGAGAGAGAGAGTGAGAGAGTGACAGTGAGAGTGAGAGTGAGTGAGAGTGAGAGAGTGACAGTGAGTGAGAGAGAGTGAGAGTGTGACAGTGAGAGTGAGAGAGAGAGTGAAAGTGAGGTTGAGAGTGAGAGTGACAGTGAGAGTGAGTGAGAGTGAGAGTGAGAGTGAGAGAGCGAGAAGAGAGAGTGAGAGTGTGAGAGTGACAGTCAGAGTGAGTGAGAGCGAGAGTGAGAGTGACAGTGAGAGAGAGTGAGTGAGAGTGAGAGAGTGAGTGAGAGAGAGTGAGAGTGAGAGAGTGAGAGTGAGAAAGTGAGAGTGAGAAAGTGAGAGTGAGAGAGTGACAGTGAGAGAGTGACAGTGAGAGTGAAAATGAGAGAGTGAGAGTGAGAGAGTGACAGTGAGAGAGAGTGAAAGTGAGAGTGAGAGAGTGACAGTGAGAGTGAGAGTGTGCGAGTGAGAGTGAGAATGAGAGAGTGACGTTGAGAGAAAGAGAGAGTGAGAGTGACAGTGACAGTGACAGTGAGAGAGAGAGTGAGATTGAGAGAGTGACAGTGAGAGAGAGAGAGTGAGAGAGTGACAGTGAGTGAGAGAGAGTGAGAGTGTGACAGTGAGAGTGAGAGAGAGAGTGAGAGTGAGAGAGAGTGAGAGTGATAAAGTGACAGTGAGAGAGAAAGAGTGAGGGAGAGAGAGAGTGAAAGTGAGAGTGAGAGAGTGAGAGTGAGAGAGAAAGAGAGTGAGTGAGAGTGAGAGTGTGAGAGTGAGAGAGAGTGAGAGAGTGACAGTGAGAGGAAAAGAGAGAGTGAGAGTGACAGTGACAGTGAGAGAAAGTGAGAGTGAGAGTGATAAAGTGACAGTGAGAGAGAGAAGAAAGAGCTTCGCTGACCCAGCGACTGGGCGAGAGAGAGCAACTGCATGATTCTACAAGAGACTTGGGGAGTATTTCAACCTTAAGGGAACAAATGGGATTGGAGATAGTATGTTTAGTTTTGAAGATTATTGTAATTTGGTTCCTAATAAAATTGGGTCTGTTTTGCATTGGTACCAGCTTGTGTTCCTATTGATTTGACCACTTCAGGATTGTGGGTCACCTGGGCAAATTCTTTCAGAATATTTTGGTTAGAAATGTTTAACTTGTATCAGAAGGAACAAGACAACAGCACCAGCCTGGGTTAGAGCGTTAGCATCTCTGAAGGGTCCTCATCGACATCTGAGGAGTAGGAGAAAGCTGCACAGACTTCAGCATCACCTTGTTTGCCTGACCCTTTCACCAGCGCAGACATCACCTCCTCAGCAAGTAAGAATTCGCAATTAAATTCAGGGCCACAGCCTGGGATAGGCAGCATCCATGAGGCACACCAACTGTCAGAGTTTGCGACAGTCAAGAAGACTGACAAAGAACATAGAACACAGAACGGTACAGTACAGACCCTTCGGCCCTCGTAACCTACATACCCTTCATTGTGTACTAACTTCCATGTGCCTTACCAAGCGTTGCTTACATGTCCTTAATGTACTTAACTCTACTACCACCACTGGCAGTGCATTCCATGCACCCACCACTCTCTGCATAAAGAACCTACGTCTGACATCTCTCCTAAACCTTCCACCAATTACCTTAAAATTATGCCTCCTTGTGATAGACATTTCCGCCACGGTAAAAAGGTCTCTGGCTATCCACTCTATCTATGCCTCTCATCATCCAGAACACCTCTATCAAGTCATCTCTCATCTATCTTCGCTCCAATGAGAAAAGCCCTAGCTCCCTCAATCATTCTTCATAAAACATGCCCTTCAGGCCAGGCAGCATGTTGTGGTCTAACCAGGACTCTATAGAACTGCAGCACCACCTCGCGGCTCTTAAAATCAATCCCCCTGCTAATGAAAGCCAACACACCACAAGCCTTCTTAACAACCCTATCAGCTTGGGTAGCAACTTTGAGGGATCTATGGATGTGAACTACAAGATCCCTCTGTTCCTCCATACTGCCAAGAATCCGGCCTTTAATCCTTAATTCTGCATTCAAATTCAATCTTCCAAAATGAATCATTTCACACTTTTCCAGCTTGAAGTCCATCTGCCATTTATCATCCAGTTCTGCATCCTGTCAATGTCCCATTGCAACTTACAACACTATGCACAACTCCACCAACCTTTGTGTATTCGGCAAAATTACAAATCCACCCTTCCACTTCCTCATCCAAGTCATTTAAAAAAAATCACAAAGAGCTGAAGTCCCAGAACTGATCCCTGCAGAACACCACTGGTCATCTAGCTCCAGGCTGAAAATTTTCCATCTACCACCACATTCTGTCTTCTATGGGCCAGCCAATTCTGTATCCAGACAGCCAGATTTCTCCATATGACATGCCTCCTTACTTTCTGAGAGAAAGTGAGGGCTGCAGATGCTGGAGATCAGAGCTGAAAATGTGTTGCTGGAAAAGCGCAGAAGGTCAGGCAGCATCCAAGGAACAGGAGAATTGACATTTCGGGCATAAGCCCTTCTTCAGGAATCCTGAAGAAGGGCTTCTGCCCGAAACGTCGATTCTTCTGTTCCTTGGATGCTGCCTGACCTTCTGCGCTTTTCCAGCAACACATTTTCAGCTCCTTACTTTCTGAACCTATCATGGGGAACCTTATCAAACACCTTGCTAAAATCTACATCCACCACATCCACTGCACTACCATCATCAATGTGTTTTGTCACATCCTCAAAGAATTCAATAGGTTTTGTGACCTGCTCCTCACAAAGCCATGCTGACTATCTCTCATCAAACTATTGTTTTCTGAGTAATCATAAATCCTGTCTCTCAGAATCCTCCCCAATACTTTGGCCACCACTGACGTCAGACTGACTGGTCTGTAATTCCCAGGAATATCCCTATTTCCTTTCTTGAACAAGGGAATAACATTTGCAACCCTTCAATCATCTGGCCCTACTCCAGTGGACAGTGAGGACACAAAGATCATCACCAAAGGCGCAGCAATCTCTTCCCTCACTTCCTGTAGTAACCTTGGGTATATCCCTTCTAGCCCAGGGGATTTATCTATCCTTATGTTTTTCAAAGTTTTCAGCACATTTTCCTTCCTAACATCAACTGTTTAATGCTGTCTTTAGAAACGTCAAGGTACCTCTCAGTAGTGAATGCTGAAGCAAAGTATTCATTAAGGACCTCTCCTACCTCCTCAGACTCCAGGCACAAGTTCCCTCCACCATCCCTGATCGGCCCTACCCTCACTCTGGCCATCCTCTTGTTCCTCACAGAAGTTTACAATGTCTTCGGGTTTTCCTTAATCCTACCCGCTAAAGCCTTTTTATGGCCCCTTCTTGCTCTCCTAAGTCCATTCTTCAGTTCCTTCCCGGCTACCTTGTAACCTTCTCGAGCCCTGTCAGATCCTTGCCTCCTCAACCTTAATTAAGCTTCCTTCTTCCTCTTGACTAAATGTTCCACATCCCTGGTCACCTAATGCTCTTTCAACCTATCTTCTCTCCCTTGCTTCAGTGGGACAAACCTGTCCAGTACTATCAATAAGTGCTTCCTAGGCAACCTCCACATTTCTGCCGTGCATTTCCCTGACAACATCTGTTCCCAAGTTAGGCTCCACAGTTTCTTCCTAATAGCATTGTAGTTCCCCCTCTTTCAGTTAAATACTTTCCCATACCATCTGCTCTTATCCCTTTCCCCGTGCATAGTAAAGATCAGGGACCTGTGATCACTAACACCAAAATGCTCTCCTGCTGAGAGATCTGACACCTGGCATGGTTCGTTGCTAAGCACCAAATCCAATATGGTCTCCCCCCGGTCGCGTTATTTACATGCTGAGTCAGGAACCCCTCCTGGACACACCTGACAAAAACTGCTCCATACAAACTATTTGAGCCACTAAGAGTCCAATCAATGTTGGGGAAGTTAAAGTCACCCATGACAACAATCCTGTTACTTCTGCATCTTTCCAAAACCTGACTCCCAATCTGCTCATCCGTGTCTCTGTTACAATGGAAGAGTCTGTAGAAAACTCCCAATAAAGTGGCTGCTCTTTCCTGTTTCTGACCTCCACCCATCCTAACTCTGGAGACAAACCCTCCTCGATGACCTCCCTTTCTGCAGCTATAATACTATCCCTGTTGAGCAATGCCACTCCCCCACCTCTTTTATATTCCCCCCCCACCCCACAATCCACTATTCTTTTTGAAACATCTAAACCTGGAACATCCAACAACCATTCCTACCCCTGTGATATCCAAGTTTCCATAATGGCCATAACATTATAGTTCCAAGTACTGATCCATGCTCTAGGTTTGTCACCCTTATTTGCTCACTTTGAGGTGTGTGACAGGCTAACTGTCTGTGAGACCAAAGCAGCTGGAGAGCTCCCATAATCTGAAGGAGATGGTACTCACCCCCTGGGTCAGACAATGGAGAAGTCCATCCAGACCACGAGTGCTACAATCTCTCCCTTGTCCTCACATGTGGCCTTTTCCATTGAAAGACTGGCAAAAGTCCCAGAGAACCATATCCAGCAGACCAGCCAGAGCTGGAAGCAGACTTGCATAATGTCACTTTATCCTTGACCTCAACACAACAGTGGCAAGACTAGAGGGAATGAGACTGAAGTCTAGGAGCTTACACTTGGTCATGACAATGAGTCAGAATCCCTAACTACAATGGGCATTTTTAACTTGCAATTTCACCCATTTTTTTTAATGGGCCATGTCCAAAAATAGCTATTGATCTCTATTAAATGCCTTTCTGCAGAGGAAGACACATGGAATATCATACCAATAGATGTGAAGGAAATTTTAACAAAGGCTCTTCAAAGTGGGAAGAGGCAAATCAAACAGATTGGACTAGACTGTGATGTCTTGCGACCACAAAGATAATAAGGTGTTGATGACTCCTACTGTCCAGCAGGCCACCATCTGCAGGCTATATCCCAAACTGCAGGCCCATTTTGCACTTATACAAGGACAGGAGTTAATGGCGTGCGTTAGTGAGACTGATGGTTCGTATATGTACCAGCTTGTATTAGAGCATTAGTATACTGTGAAGGTCGAGTCAAAGAACTAACCCCTAATGACCCATGTGTTGCAGGTAAAGGGACTGACTTACCCGAATGTTAGATCGCATCTAGTTACCAAGTGGACAAGAAAAAGGAAACTGGACAGCAAAATAATCCTCTAATTGGTGGAATTCAATAAAAGAAATCAGAAAGAATCTCCACCAATCTTCAAATGTAAGAGCAGGGAAATTGACTGTTCACCTTACTACTATCAAGGATATCAATAATCCCCATGGTGACAGCTGCAATGTCAGCTATCCATTCTTCAAGAAGAATTCAGAGATTAAACTGTATCATTCTTTGAACTATCATCTTTTTGGATTGTTCTTATTTCTTATTGGTGTGCATGCATGATAAGCTAATATTTCTTTTTGTGGTTGGTAATCAATAAACTCAGACTTCTTGTTAATTCAAGAGAGTTTAGTTGAATGATCCCCTTTTAAAGCATAAGTTCATTTGGCTATGGGAGAAAGGGATCCTTTCTAATTTAAATGGAGTCGCAGGTAGTTAAGGTAATGAAGGAGGCAGTGCATTGAGTAAAGTAGTTGGAAGTTCATGTTGCGGCTATACAGAACATTAATTAGGCCACTTCTGGAATACTGTGTGCAATTCGGATCTCCTTGCTATAGAAAAGATGTTGTGAAACTTGAAAGGGTTCAGAAAAGGTTTACAAGGATGTAGCCACGGTTAGAGGGTTTGAGCTGCCCGGACAGACCGAATAGACTGGGACTGTTTTCCCTGGAATTTTGGAGCTTTCCACCGTAGGAAAAAGACTTTGTCTATTTATCCTATCTATCCCCCTCATGATTTTTTAAACCTTTATAAGGTCACCCCTCAGCCTCTGACGTTCCAAGGAAAAGAGCCCCAGCCTGTTCAGACTCTCCCCATAGCTCAAATCCTCCAACGCTGGCAACATTCTTGTAAAGCTTTTGTGAACTATTTCAAGTTTCACAACATCTTTCCGATAGGAACGAGATCAGAATTACACGCAATATTCCAAAAGTGGCCGAACCAATGTCCTGTACAGCCGTAACATGACCTCCCAACTCCAGTACTCAATACTCTGACCAATAAAAGAAAGCATACCAAACGCCTTCTTCACTATCCTATCTACCTGCGACTCCACTTTCAAGGAGCTATGAACTTGCACTCCAAGGTCACTTTGTTCAGCAACACTCCCTAGGAGCTTACCATTAAGTGTATAAATCCTGCTAAGATTTGCTTTCCCAAAATGCAGCACCTCATATTTATCTGAATTAAACTCCATCTGCCACTTCTCAGCCCATTGGCCCATCTGGTCAAGATCCTGTTGTAATCTGAGGTAACCCTCTTCGCTGTCCACTACACCTCCAATTTTGGTGTCATCTGCAAACTTACTAACCGTACCTCTTATACTCACATCTAAATCATTTATATGGTGGCTCAGTGGTTAGGACTGCTGCCTCACAGTACCAGGGACCCGGGTTCGATTCCCACCTCAGGCCACTGTCTGTGTGGAGTTTGCACGTTCTCCCCATGCCTGCATGGGTTTCCTCCGGGTGCTCCAGTTTCCTCCCACAATCCAAAGATGTGCAGGTCATGTGAATTGGCCAAGCTAAATTGCCCATGGTGTTAGGTGCATTAGTCAGGGGTAAATATATGTTAGGGGAATGGGTCTGGATGGGTTACTCTTCAGAGGGTAAGTGTGGGCTCATTGGGCAGAAGAGCCTGTTTCCATACTGTAGGGAATCTAATCTAGTCTAAAAAATTAGGAAAAGTAGAGGACACAGCACCAATCCTTGTGGCACTCCACTGGTCACAGGCCTCCAGTCTGAAAAACAACCCTCCACCACCACCCTCTGCCTTCTATCTTTGAGCCAGTTCTGTATCCAAATAACTAGTTCTCCCTGTATTCCATGAGATCTAACCTTGTTAACCAGTCTCCCATGGCCTTACTGAAGTCCATATAGATCATATCTACTGCTCTGCCCTCATCAATCTGCTTTGTTACTTTTTCAAAAAACTCAATCAAGCTTGTGAGACATGATTTCCCACACACAAAACCATGTTGACTATCCCTAATCAGTCCTTGCCTTTCCAAATACATGTACATCCTGCCCCTCAGGATTCCCTCCAACAACTTGCCCACCACCGACGTCAGGTTCCCTGTCTATAGTTCCCTGGCTTGTCCTTACCACCCTTCTTAAACAGTGGCACCAAGTTAGCCAACCTCCAGTCTTCCGGCACCTCAGCTGTGACTATCGATGATACAAATATCTCAGCATGGGGCCCAGCAATCACTTCTCTAGCTTCCCACAGAGTTCTAGGGTACACCTGATCGGGTCCTGGGGATCTATCCACTTTTATGTGTTTCAAGACATCCAGCACTTCCTCCTCTGTAATCTGGACATTTTTCAAGATGTCACCATCTATTTCCCTACATTCTATATCTTCCATGTTTGTTTTCACAGTAAATACTAATGCAAAATACTCGTTTAGTGTCTTAGCAGTTTACCATTAAAACACAGAATTGAGGAATTTACCTTTTAGGGCTTCTTGAATGTGGATTATTCTAGTTTAGTTTTTACTTCATACAAAAAAAATGAAATATATTTTTAAAATTTATTCGGAGCTACCGCATAGAACACAGGTTTGAGTGCAAGCTTACAAACACTTCCTCTGCATTAATTTTAACGGGTGACAGTTGGATTTCACCTATGCTATCTGCAGGTGAGTATTCATGTGGGCAATTCAAGCTTGCCCATTGCCCCCTTGTGCACTGTTGTCAATGCCATTCAAGACATTCAATTGTGCTGCAGAATCAAAGGGAATCTGAGGACGAATACTACTTTTCGTTCCGTTATTAATAGAGTCATAAAACATGTAGAAACAAAATAAAATTCATAGCATTGAGCCTGATTGATGAGCTACCCAAAGCAGAACCAGGTTCACATTGCGAGCTTAAAACAGTAACTTCATTGTGTGACTGCCAAGTCAATTCTAAAACGTTCAACAAGCTTGTGCTTCCCTTTTAGACTGCATGTTCACTTGTCTGATGGCATAAAACTTTGTAATGTCTGAGGTATAGACTTCCTGTTAATAAAACAAGGATCATGTCAGCACTGTATGACCATTCTCAGCTGCAAGCAATTCTATGCACTAAATCCTTCAGGCAAAATTTAATTGGTTCCTGAGCTAATTTCTAATTAAGATGACTTTCCCTTGATTCAGTGCACGAATTCATTGTGGAATGTGGTATTCAGATTAGAAAAGTCCTGAGATTGATTCCTGATTTGGATGTAGGAAACTAATATAGCTGACATGAGACTGCTGGAGAATAGCCTCAGAATGGATTGAAGCCTAGGAATGGATAAACCCAGATTGCTATCAGTAACCCCTGCTTAAAGAGAGTATCAGGTTCGATTATGATCTTCTGCGGTCAAGTATCCTGTGGTCATTTGTCATCTGGATTTACATATGAAGATCAAGCACTAGGGTACATTAGGAGTTTGTAGACAAAAAAAAGTTTAGGAAACAAATTGAGAAATAACAAATTAAGGTATAGAAGTATAGCGAAAAACAATTCACTAATATTTGCACAATTTAGCTGCCTTGGTCTTGCTATGGTAATGATGGCAAAACTCAGCTGTCATTACTCCACTGGAAGTGACAACAAATTCAAGGATGTATACATGCACAGAACATGGAAAACCAGAATCAAAGCAGAACCAGTTCTGATGAGGGTTCACAGGACCTGGAATGTTAACTCCGATTTCTCTCCACAGATCCTGAAAGACCTGCTGAGTCTTTCGAGCAATTCTTGTTTTTGTTTCTGATTTCCAGCATTCGCAGTTTTTTTTGGATTTTTCTTCCTGAAAATCCAAAGGTTGCTGTCAGTGATTGTATACTGCTGTAACAGGTACACTTTAGACATTCCCAAAGATTGCAATTGTATGATTTGTGGGTAAAGAGATGCTGCTACCAATCCTCCTCCCTTTGAGTCATGGGTCTAAGAGACACGTTTTTTTTTTAAACCATGAGCTATCACTATTAAGTCTTAAAGTGGCCCCTGTCAAAACAATATGCAATTTATTGCATGAAAGAAATAAGGTCCAGGTTACATTAATTCATCAAACATATTGTTATGAACATGGGCTGTCAACATTCAACTTGCATCATCCAATTTTTAATACTTTCACTGAAGTGATCTTTACAAAAAGACAAATTCTTATCTAAAAATCCTGACCATATATTAAGGCAAGATGTGTGAAACTGGTGTGAGATAATCAAAACCCATCTTCACTCAAAATATGACTCGCGTGCGGTGTGCTGCTGCCTATTCTCCTGAAGGGGGAGTGGACATAACAAGTGCTCACTGTGTCAATCCCATTGAACTGATGGGAGGGAATGGAAGGGTGGTTGTGGGGGCTGGGAGTGGAGGCTTCAGCAATGCTGCAGGTCCCTTACACACAAGTGTGTGTCTCTGCTCAGAAACAAACCCTGAGACAGAGAAAGGGAGCAAGGCGGGCAGAGCGAGGAAAAGGGAAACTTCAGAAAACTCCGAGCCCCAGAGGAGAGGCATTGAATCAATTAACCAAATAATGAATGAAACATTGCCTACCCATATCGTTCAGATAATCGAGTTTCCTCTGTATATTCACACAGCAAAATCTCACTCATAGCTTTGAAATGAATGACTGGTGAATCTGATCTTAGTGTGTTGACTGAAAAAGAGCAAGTTGACTAGATCAGACAACTGGCTGATTTTCTTTGACGACTACCAAGCATCTTCTGCATCCTTTTAAACAGTTTCATCTGAAAGGTGCCACCTTTCACGTCAGATCATTGAACTGATGAATTGAATTGAATTGAATTGAATTGAATTTATTGACACATGTACCGAGACACAGTGAAAAGCTTTGTCTTGCGAGCAATACAGACAGATCACAGAGTTAAGGAGCATAGATACTAAATAATAGGTAAACAGCGGTAAAAACAAAAACACAGGTACAGGCGAATGTTAAGAGTTTGAGAGTCCATTCAGTATTCTAACAACGATAGGGTAGAAACTGTTTTGAAACCGGCTGGTGCGTGTGTTCAGGCTTCTGTACCTTCTCCCCGATGGTAGAGGCTGTAGAAAAACATTGCCAGGTTGGGATGGATCTTTGAGAATGCTGGCGGCCTTTCCTTGACAGCGGGCCTGGTAGATGGATTCTATAGATGGGAGGTTGGTCTTTGTGATTGTCCGGGCTGAGTTCATCACTCTCTGTAACCGTCTCCGATCTTGAATGTTACAGTTGCCACACCGGGTAGTGATGCATCCAGACAGAATGCTCTCGATGGCGCGCCTATAAAAGTTGGCAAGGGTATTCGCCATCATCCCAAATTTCCTCAGCTGCCTGTGGAAGAAAAGACATTGTTGGGCCTTTGTAACCAGTGCGTCCACATGAAGAGTCCAAGAAAGCTTGTTGTGGATGACCACTCCCAGGAGCCTGACACTCTCCACTCATTCCACCTCTGTGCTGTTAATGTATAGGGGGGGCATGAGTAACATCCCGCCGAAAGTCAATAATGAGTTCCTTGGTTTTGCTGGCATTGAGAGCTAGGTTGTTCTCAGTGCACCATTTTTCCAGGTCCTCCCCCTCCCATCTGTAGTCTATTTCATTGCCATCTGAAATTCAACCGACTATGGTGGTCATCAGTGAACTTGTAAATGGCATTAGTCTGGTATTTGGCGATGCAGTCATATATAGTGAGTACAATAGGGGGCTGAGTACGCAGCCCTGGGGGGCTCAAGTGTTGAGTGCTAGTGGGGATGAAATATTGTCCCCAATCTTCACTGATTGTGGCCTGTGGGTCAGGAAACTAAGGATCCTGTTGCAGAGAATGGGGCTTAGTCCGAGATCACTAAGTTTAGTAATCAGTCTCGAGGGGATAATAGTGTTGAAGGCTGAACAGTAGTCAATGAGTAGGATTCTTACGTAGCTGTTCTTGGTACCAAGATGTTCTAGGGAGAAGTGAAGGGCAAGTGATATGGCATCTGACGTGGATATGTTTGTCCAATAGGCAGATTGGAGTGGGTCAAGAGTAGTGGGGAGGCTGGAGTTGATTAATGACATGACCAGCGTTTCAAAACACTTCATAACCACCGAAGTTAGGGCCACTGGGCGGTAGTCACTGAGACATGCTGCATGAACCTTGTTAGGCACATGGATGATGTTAACCCTCTTGAAACAGCCAGGGACAGGGGTCTGCTGCAGGGAAGAGGTTGAAGATGTCCAAGAAGACTTCTGCCAGTTGATCTGCACATACTCTGAGTGCACGGCCTGGTACTCCGTCTGGTCCCATCACTTTCCTTGGATTCACACGAAGGAAAACTGATCTGAGCTCTGATGTAGTGACTGTTGGGATAGGTTCGTCAGGACTTGTTGGAATAGGTGTTACCCCTCCACCGAAATTCTGCTCAAAGCGAGCATAGAAGGCGTTGAGATGATCTGGGAGGAATACATCGTTGCCTGCTATCTTGCACTGTCTCTTTCTAGAACCTGTGATATCATTCAGTCCTTGCCATAGTCACCAGGTGTCTGTCTGGGTCTCTAGTTTGGATCAGTATTGGTCCTTGTCTGTCTTAGTGACTCTGTGAATGTCATACTTGGATTCCTTATATTTGAGTGGGTCTCCTGATCTGAAGGCCTCACGCCTGGTTTTTAGCAGGTTCTGTATGTCCTGATCCTTCCAGGGTTTCCTGCTGTGGAACACCCGAGTTGACTTCCTCGGAATGCAGCCTTCCACACACTTGCTGATAACGTCTGTGGTACCTGCGGCCTGTTTGAACATGGCCCAATCAGCTGATTCCAGACAACACCGGAGTTGATCCTCTGCCTCCACCGACCAGCACTGGACATGTATCCATGAGGGGGTCTCCTGCTTGAGCTTTTGTCTGTAAGCCGGGAGAAGAAGTACGGCATTGTGGTCAGAGTTCCCGAAATGAGGGTCGTGCTTGGAGCAGTAGGCATCCTTCACAGTGGTGCAGCAGTGGTCTAAAATGTACGGGCCACTGGAGGGGCAGGTAATGTTCTGGGCAACACCTTCCTTAGATTGACTTGATTGAAGCAAGGCCTCGGGGTGTTCCGTCTCCAGGGTGTTAGTGGTGGATTATAGCACATCCAGAGCTTCCTCAACCTTTGCTTGTGGTGGCATGTACACAGCAGCAGTAAATTCCCATGGTAGATAGAAGGGGTGGCATTTGACGGTGAGGAACTCAAGGTTTGGGGAGCAATGGCTGCCCAGGGTTACAATGTCCATGCACCACAAGTTGTTGACTAAAAAGCAAACCTCACCACCCTTTGCCTTCCCCGCTGTACGGTCCATACGATGGATAGAAAAACCATCAGCCTGAAGTGCGCAGTCGCAGACCATTGAAGTCACTCTCGAATATGTGCTCAAATCCTGGAGCGGATTTCACCCTAACGGTTTGACTGCAAGCTGCAAGTGTTACTAATTGAGCCAAGTCACCATACATCCACAATTGGTTAAAACTTCACTGTATGACATTTGGCTAGTGGTCAGATGGTCCATTCATAATAACATAGCACATTACTCTTCTTTTCCATATCTATATTATACAAACATTCATGCTATTACCAAATCTCCTGGCAAAGCGTTAAACCCACAAGCTCCAGATTACTTCATTTCTTGCAGACGCTCAGTAATTATGTGTTAGGAAATGAAAAGTTGCTAACCATTATTGCATTCCATTCAAGTTAAAAAAATACTTTTCTCTAACAGTCCCCATAAACGGCTACAAGTAATGTTTTCCAATAGTCTGAAGGTCTAATACAACCATTGGCAGGAACAGTTCACCAGTTGTTTCTCATTTTATCTGCTCATTAATTCCCAAGTCCAAAGCTACTACTTCCCTCATACTCTATACACTCAAAACTAAAAAGGTGTTTTTCTTCCATCCAGTTCAACTTGGTGACAATTTCTGTCATACATCAGTGTGGAAGCAAAAGCAATGCTCCATCATAATTACATGGCCACATTTTACTGTTCCAAATAAAGATAGAGCTCTCCATGTCTGGTATGCTATAATGCATCCAAAGCCAGTGACTGTACTTACCAACATATGTCATTCAATTCATTTCAACCCAATTGTTGGCAGCAATTCAAAGAAATACATCCCTTCTAAATTATGCTCCAAATACTGCTTATTATTTAATTAAAAAACACCAAATATGGCACAGATTAACAAATAGGACAATGTCAAGCTTTTAATCTTCAGCTGAAGCAATGTTGGGAGCACTTGCCAGTTCTAAATTGAAGCTATGGATTCTTTTGAGTGCCCCAAATGACATCAACATGCTCACAATGTAATCTCCACCCTTCTTTAGATGTGGAAAAGCTTAAAGATGTTCCTGACTAGTCCTGTTCCATTATGTCCAACTGTTGATGCAGATTTTGATGTTTATTTTCAAGACCAGCAAACACAGAGGGAGTTATGGATTCGTGAGGTTTATGCATCTGCAACCAATCCTCACTCAGCAGAACACCAAGTCATTATTCCCCAACCACTTTCAAGGAGCTCCTTTCAAATAACTCACCATACCATTTTGTAATTTCACTTTAAGCAGCTTTCAATTCTATGAAATGTATTCCTTGAACTTTACACAATCTAAAATAAAATGAATTTATAGGATCTAAAAACTATTTATTATTTTCCAACAAGGATAACAATGTGTGTGATTTATCTTCTCTGTGATATCATTTACTTTAGAGTTGGGATTTGGGCTTGTGTCATTTGGGTTTTGGTCTGTATGTCAGTTAAGGTTTAATGATTAACTTGTAAGTGTTTCTATAGAGAGCATGACATTTTAAAAAAAAACACAACCAGCCTGAGAGAGAGAGAGAGAGAGAGAGGGAGATAGTTCTTGGAGGCGAACAGGAATTTATTTACTTTGGGCGAGCTTTTATGAAGCAAACAGCTGTCTACAAGCTTTCAATTTAAAAAGTCAGCAATTGATTTTTTTGAAAAAGACTTTGATTAGGAGCAATATCTGTTGCTTGAAGAAAACTCTTTTAGTTACAGTTTGGCAGTTTTGTAGAAGTTTTGTCTGAATGTTACTCCTGATGAGAGAAGATGATTCAGAATTGTTAAGAAATAGATTACCTCAATGTAAGGGGTTTAGTTTGAAAGTTCCAGACCAGAAGTGTTTGGTTAAAAGGACTCTGAAGCTAAGAGTTAAGTTCAGCTGTATGAAGGGATAGGCTTCAAGATTCTGAAGATGGAGATTTGAAGCCCAATTACATTCATTTCTGTAGAAGTGAACGAGAGCACAAACCATTGTGCTCTTTGGTGTGAGCACAATCAAGGAGCATTTTGGGATGAATGGGATTGTATTTTACCACTCTTTGATATCTTTAAACAACTTATATATAAATAGCTAGGTTTATTTTGTTTTATCTTAATTTTATTTGGATAATAACCTTTGTTCTTTTGTTAAAACCAAATCTGCAGCACTGAGTGCTTGTATTTCTATGGAGTTAAAAATCACGCAACACCAGGTTATAGTCCAGCAGCTTTATTTGGAAAAACTAGCTTTCAGAGTGCTGCTCCTTTCAAAAAGCACACAATCTGCAGGCAGTCAATGCAAGCATTCAATCCATGTAACATTTTATAAATTCCTACTTTAGAAATAGAACCAATCTGGCTCATGATTGGGATACCTTTAATGCATTGTCTGAGTTGAGATGTCATTTCTTTTTATACAACCATAAGTTATCTTGAGAATGTGACTTGAAAGAAGTTCTGGGATTTACATATTAATGAATTGAAACCTACAAACCATTCTAAAAGATGAATGACTTAACAGCAATCTAGGTTTGTTCAATATATAGCTTCAGTTGCATGGCACTGTAATCTTTTGCTGTAAATTCTGTGTCTTATGGTCCTGTTGCACAGCTACCTAATGAAGGAGCAGTGCTCCAAAAACAAGTGCTTCCAAATAAACCTGTTGGACTATAGCCTGGTGTTGTGTGATCTTTAAACTTTGCTCACCCCGTCGAACACATACCTCCATATCATCACTTGTATTTCTGTGTTCTATGAACCCGTCTCCACCACAGACTCAGGCAATGCATTCCAGATTCTAACTACTTGCTATATTTTAGATTAGATTAGAGTCCCTACAGTATGGAAACAGGCTCTTTGACCCAACAAGTCCACATCGACCTTCCGAAGAGTAACCCACCCAGACCCATTCCCGACCCGATATTTACCCATGACTAATGCACCTAACATATGGCCATTCACCTGACCTGCACACGTTTAGATTGTGGGAGGAAACCGGAGCACCCGGAGAAAACCTACGCAGACACGGGGAGAATGTGTAAACTCCACACAGACAGTCGCCTGAGGCTGAAACCGAACCCGGGTCCCTGGTGATGTGAGGCAGCAATACTAACCCTGAGCTACCATGCCTGCCTATGTGTAAGGCTTTCCTTGTGTCACCACTGCTCTTTAGGCCAATCACCTTCAATTTGCATTCTCTTGTTCGCCATCCTCCAAATTAACAGGAATATGTTTTCCTTACCATTTCCATTCAGGCTCATTATGTTAGATCTTCTCTCAGTCTTCTCCAAAGAAAAACTTTTCCAATCTATCTGCATAAATGAAGTTCCTCATCCCTGTGTCCATTCACGTGAACCTTTTCTGCAATGTTTCGAATGCATTCATCTCAAGATTGGGGAACCTTAGTATATCATCTATTCTGGAAACAAGTACTGCCCTCTCAGTATCTTTTAATACTCCAACAGTTTCTGTTTCCCTGTGGGGTTTGCCCTCCAGCTCCCGGTTTCTATTTAACAACTTGTGATGAATCCAAATTATAATCAATTGAATGAGTAAGTAGGTCAGTGAGTTAGCCAGGGAAGTGCTGAGGTACTGACCAAATAACACTGCTTTTGTGCACATGCAGTGTGAGAAATATGGATGAGGGAGGCAACTATTTGTACAGAACTTGAACCTTTGAACAGCAAGTGCCATTGGTCATTAATTTCAGATGGTGATTAGTCTATCATTGTCTCTCTGTTCCACTCTCTGCAGTGAAGTCATATTTTGTGATATATGCTCCAAATGATTAATGGTTTTCCATGAACCTTGTGGATTTTTTTCTGATGACCACCTGACTGAAATTCCATCCAAAACCCATATAATTCAGTCTACATTTACTGCTACTCTCTGTCACACAAGGCAATAAATAACTGGGACAAGTTTTCAGTGATTTACTTTAGCCACATATGGAGTATCATAGAATGTGTGTTGACATTTGAAGAGATAATTCATTTGATCTGAGATTTCATGACGTAAGTGTCATTATTACTGTTACAGCAGTTTGAAATTCACTGTAGATGAACCTACAGAAAGTTGTGTGCATAGTCTAGACCATCACGGAAACCAATCTCCCATCCATGGACTCCATTTGCACTTCTTGTTGCCATGCAAAGGTTGCCAACACAGACCATTATTTTGCTGGGGTTTTAATTCTGTTTTTGTTTTAATCTAATGTGACTGATTAAATGCAGCAATACTCCCTGATCAGAAATAGTCTTATTTCTGAAAGACTGAGAAATCAAATTATGGGTTTCCTGGAATTTGTGCGATGATATCAATATGAGCTTAAAGAAGACTGTCCAGATATGAAACAGTCTTCTAGAAACAAGGTGTAGAAAACAATTGTAAAGTGGGTCAATTTCTTTCAGTAAATATGCATTACACAAATGAGGGCTGCATTTAGCATGGGCAGCAGTGGATTTTGGATGCATCTGGAAGTGGATTGCATTTCTCCCAGCGTAAATTATGGCCATCTGATCACATGGCAATGATCAATTAACAGCAAGGAGCCCAGCCAGTGCCTGTGTGGGGGCATACAACATGGTGCCAATCTCAGCATCACCTACTGAGGAGGAAGGTGCTCACCCCATTATTAAAGATCCGATAGCCCTGTACTAGCAATGTACAATGCAACTGCGACACAAAAGAACTGATCATTGACTTCAGAAAGAAAGGAGGAGAATGTGTTCCTATCTAAATCAATGGAACTGAGGTTGAGAGAGTGGAGAGCATCAAGCTCTTGGGAGTGACAATAACCAACAAACAGCCCTGGACTTCCCACATTGATGTGACAGTCAAGGTGGCACAACCCCTCCTCTTCTTCCTCAGGTGGCTTAGGAAATTTGGCATGTCCATAAGGACTCGCACCAACTTTTACAGATGCACCATAGAAAGCATACTGTCTGGGTGTCTAACAGCCTGGGATGGCAATTGCCCATCCCTGGACCATAAGAATCTACAGAAAGTTGTGTGCAGACCATCACAGAAACTAATCTCCCATCCATGGACTCCATTTGCATTTCTTATTGCCATGCAAAGGCTGCCAACATCACCAAAGACCTATCCTACCCCAGTAATGCTCTCCTACAACCTCTTCCATCAGGCAGAAAACACAAAGACCTGCACACATGCACCCAGAGTATCAAGAACTGCTGCTTCCTGCCATTATTAGTCTAGCGAATGGACTCTTTAACTTCAAATAATGTTGATCTGTTAATGTTGGTCTTGCTTCACATGCCTCCTGTGCAGTTGTATTCAGTATGACTTGCTCTGTCTAAGCACTCTGTATGTACTATGATCTGCATGTACTGCTGGCAAACAAAGCTTTTCACCGTACTTAGGTATGCATGAATCCAATAAATCAAATCGAGTCAAATCAGTAGCACTCCCAGAGAGGCTTTTACATCCTTGAAGTCAAGACTTTGTCTCAGTGTCTGAAACCTGGAATCCAAGAGAATCCAAGGAATGGATCAGGAGTCTCATGCAAAACATGTCAGTGGGCGGACACTGGCTGGTCGTATAAATATAGCAGTGCCTCTCTGAGATTCTCCTCCAGACTGCTCCCCCAAGGTGCTGTAAGAGAGTCTCCCCAAGATAGCCTAGGCAGAGATAGCAGGGGAACTCAGCAACTAGAGAGCCACCCACCTCCCCATACACCCCCCTGTCCCAATCCTAGATACCATGCCACACATGAGTCGATGACCTCATTCAATCCACCAGGGAGATCGCTCCTTCCTGTTTTCCTCTTCAGGTCTTGCTTGTAACAATGTAGGATGGAGAAGGGATTACCAACCAGGCATTGGCATAATGTTGTTGCAGTAGCAGCAGCAGCAGAGACCCAATAATGCATGGCAGTATCCCAGTGAGAGCCAGCCTTCTGTGTTTGCAGAGACCCACAGCATCCCTGAAGAGCAGTTATAGACATGGGGAATTCAGGAATTGTCATGCTATGACAAAGAGACACCACCAGCATAAATATCAAAGATCTTCATATGAAAACTAGCAGGGCTCCTCTTTCAGCTTGTGAGAAAAACAGGACTAAAGCAAAAAGGGAGCAAACTCTGTGGGAGCGTTGCACCATATTCGATCTCTGACCCTATTAGAGGAGACAGCCCTGGAATCGGCCGTGATCGTCAAATCACAAAACAAGAATGTTAACACCAAGAAAGTGAGGAGGAATTGCTCATGTGTTCATCATCCCAGGGCATGTAGAAATCCAAATCAGACAACTCCGAAGATGCATGGAACCTCAGTATTCCAGACAGTGATCAGTGATCCTCCATAAAGATTGCATGTGTGTATGGGTTGGAGTGGCTTGCAGTTCATCTCCGATGATGATGAGGGGGCATCCACAGACATCCACAGTGTCACATCTCCACCAGCATATGAGTGACTGAGTGATACACTCACACACGTTACAGCCGAGCTCACCGACGGTCAGAGAGGATTGTAATCGTTCCAGCCCGATGATGGGCCTCTGCTACTGCCTATACACACCTTCTGAAGTTGCAGCAAGGTATAGAGGAGTCTCCAGCAAAGGTTTTGCATAGCGATATGAGGATGATGAGGAGTCCCTTACAACCAGATGCAGCAGACCCGTCAGCAGTTGCTGAGGATAGGGGCTGGCCCATTGGTTAAACTTTGTCCAAGCACTCAATGCGGCAATCTTCAGGAGGGTATGTGGCACCTGAAGCCTTCCCTCAATCCTTGTCTTTCTCAGACCAGCAAAGAGGTACAATGTCCCTTGCAAGACTCCTCAGCTTTCTCCTGAATGACACAAACGCTCAAGGCTTGCACAAAGGTTATAGGCTGAACTTTTGTTTGTGGGTGACTGTGCTCTCATAGCACATTGGCCATAAATTGTTCTGCTGTTTGTTGATTGCTTCAACCTAGGCTCAGAACATTTTAACCTGACAATAAGTCTGAAGAAAACAGAGATCTTGGATCAACGTAACCATGGACACATGCTCCAAGACCTCACAGTCACTATCAACCGCGCACATCTCTACAGAGTGCAGACATTTTATGACCTTGGAAGTCTCCTTTCCAATAGCACTACACTAGATGATAAAAACAAGCATCACTTAACAGAAGCAAGCTCAGTGTTCACTCATAGACACTCACAGGATCAAAACCTGGAAAGAGCATGGAGCTTATCCCAGAACAAAGATCCAAATCTAAAAGTCAGACGGACTTCCGTGAGGATGCACGATTGAGCAATGTACTAGCACCTGGAAGAACTGAAGCATTCAATCTTCACTACCTGACAGCTATTTGCAACATTGGGTGGCAAAACTAAGGGAGGTTCCTGTGAAGTGCAGCATACCTGGCAATGAGAGTTTGCTCATCAAAGTTCACCTTTACAGGAGCAATCACTTGTCCCTTAAGAAGGATTCCAGAGGCAGTGTTTTGTTGCCTGCTGAGTCTATAGGATGTCCGAAATGTAGGTATAATGATAATCTGAAGGTCAACTTCAGAGCCTTTAAGATGGATCACAATTCATGGAAACAAAATAACCTGAGACAGAATCAAATAGGGATGTCTCTTGTCAACAATTGGTCTTGACATTTGAGGAGAACAGAGCCAAATGTCACTAGGAAAAGTGAACAAGGCACAAAGACATTGTCTAGGAGAAAGTGAGGACTGCAGATGCTGGAGATCAGAGCTGAAAAGTGTGCTGCTGGAAAAGCGCAGCAGGTCAGGCAGCATCCAAGAAGCAGGAGAATTGACGTTTCGGGCATAAGCGCTTATGCCCGAAACGTCGATTCTCCTGTTCCTTGGATGCTGCCTGACCTGCTGCGCTTTTCCAGCAAAACATTTTTCAACAAAGACATTGTCTCCATCCACTGTCCAACATGACCTTTTGCGCAGTATTTGCAATAGATTATACAAACTCAATCTTGCACTAATACCATACACGAGACAGCATCAACCAATTCTATTTTTTTGCTGAGGTGTTACTTCTCAACGTGACAGAAGAATCCATCAAATCCTTGCCATGTCCAAAGTCACTTTGCATCATTTTCAAGTGGAGTGACTGTTGTCAAGTGCAGGCAATGTGATAGCCAAATATACTTCCAGCAAGATTTCCCAGCATTGAAAATGAATAGCTAGATATTTCAAACGGCGTTGGTTGAATATTAAGAACAGGGGGGAGACATCCTCACACGTCTCCAATCTTCGATTTCAATCTGATTTGGCAGAATTGAGGGGTTTGATTTATTGTCAAAATTGAAAGATAGAGTCTGCGACGGTTTGGAACTCCCCCAAGATTTACATGAGATTGAATTTTGTGCTCAAGTCCTGAAGGAAGGCTTGAACCCAAAAGCACCATTAGGAAAGCATGAATAATTTTTTTTTAAAAGTGCATTTATATTTAGAGTGTATAAAATATAAATGATTTAAATCTTTTTTGCATAGATTTCCATCAAAAGCAAAAAACTCAATGAACCATATTAAATTAATCAGAAGCTGCCGTGAAAATAAACAAGACTGTTGAAGGGAAGTCAACATTGCTATTTCTTTCAGCTTTTAAAATAATTCCTTATGAAGAATCAAGCATCTTCAGTTGAATACCTGACATTAAAACTGGCAATGAAGTTTATTACATCAGAGTTTTAGGGACTATTTAAACGAAAATGTGAATCCTATTAAATGCGTTTAAATTTGATAGATTGGATTTTATTTTAACAGTAAGAAGTTATACTTCCTGTGACAAAGATGGCTTGTTCCTAATACTTTTATCTTCACTTGGCTTCGCTGCAAATTTCTACAGATAAGCCTGCATTACCCACCAACAGAAACGTTCTAGTAAGTGTGCTCACCTAAGACTCTCAGGACTGAAAGCTCATGCGTTCAAGCCACACGTAAGTAACTGAGCACATGATCTGAGCTGACATTCCGGTATATTACTTAAATAATGTGTTTAATGACTGCCAGAAGCTAATGTAATAACATGTTACAGCAGAGCTAGAGTTACAGAAGTAAAGTAAGCCAACTGGCACACTATGTATTATTGCATTTTATTAAATGTCCCCCTTTCATAAAATAAATACATGAAGTACTCAATATCAATGGTAAAGAAAGAAAATTACTTGTGTTAACTCTAGTCGGTCCCTTTTTGTCAATCTCTGCACATCCATTACATAGCTTATCTTGAGAACAAGTAAGTCTTTTAATGGTGTGGACTTAATATTGAGTTCAACACTTTCAGACTGGAACTCACTGCCATTTCTTCTCTTTCTTTTAACTTTACTTGTTGCTTTCTCCTTCACCATGTCCTCTCTCCCCTCCTCCACTCCAGAGGGGCCATCTATTCTTTCCAGTCTGGCAGTTCGACAAACCATTGTTCTACCATTCTCACATTCCAATCAATTAGTCTACGCTATCAATATCCTTTCTCCCCCAGCATTCCACCACCCTTCCTCAACTATTGCATAAGTGCCACCCTCTCAACACTTCACGTCTGCTCTGATGAAGAGTCATCTAGACTCAAAACATGAGCTTGTTCGCTCTTCACAGATGCTGCCTGACCCGCTGTGATCACCAGCACTTTTTGTTTTCAGTTTAGATTTCAACGTCTGCAGTCATTTGTTTCTCTTTTAATGGAACGTGCGTGCGCTTTCTCATTGGTTGTTCATCTGGAGTGCTGTTCAGCCTTTGAAGAGCGTTGTTCCCATGTGAGTGTTGTTGCTATAATAACTGTGTGTCCATTGCTCTCACTGGGGAATGTTGGACTGATGGTCATCCGGTATTCTGTAGGGATGTTGAGATCATATCTTTGTGATTAGCTACTTTCTTGTTTGAACCTGTCTGTGGTTGCAAAGATGTCTCTACTTATTCATGGGCGTGGGCGGCACGGTGGCACAGTGGTTAGCACTGCTGCCTCACAGCACCAGAGACCCGGGTTCAATTCCCGCCTCAGGCGACTGACTGTGTGGAGTTTGCACGTTCTCCCCGTGTCTGCGTGGGTTTCCTCCGGGTGCTCCGGTTTCCTCCCACAGTCCAAAGATGTGCAGGTCAGGTGAATTGGCTGTGCTAAATTGCCCGTAGTGTTAGGTAAGGGGTAAATGTAGGGGTATGGGTGGGTTGCGCCTCGGCAGGGCGGTGTGGACTTGTTGGGCTGAAGGGCCTGTTTCCACACTGTAAGTAATCTAATCTAATATTCAAAATGTATGATGGAAATCGCAACGTTGCTCTACCTCAGTTGCAAGTTTCTAAATCAGCTGATTCTTGTCGAGTGTTGAATAGTTTCACTCTTAGTGATTCTCCATTGTTCAGCTATTGCAATGACTTGGCAGTTTTATCAAAGCAAAACCTATTTTTTATGTTCTTTCAGCTTGATTTGGTGCTCAATCCTGTTACTATTCGCACTTTTGGCTTCAGCAACATTTTTGCCATTTTGCAAAGCATAATGTTACTCTTTAGAGTGGACTGCTTTCCATGCCTTCAGTGTGGTGCAGTAAGTGCTTTTCACTGTTTTATTGGATCGTTTGGATCTATATGCTTCTCAGTTTCCAAGTATTTTGACTGCTACCATGCTGCTAATCCAGTCTGTAGCAGCTTTCACATTTTTAATTCTTCTGTTCTGGTCCAGATCTTCTACCTTCACTTTCAGGCTGGATTTAAGGGGCAGGCAGATCTCCCTTCAGCAGAAACTAAGGTTGGTCTCTCAGTTTCATCCACTTTAGGATGACATTCACCAGAAAGACATCCAAATCTGTAAAAACATTTTCTTAATCTTCTAAGACCTGTTTAGAAGTTTTGTGCCCTGCAAAACACTACAGACTTCTTCTGTCACATTTCCATCTTTCTCTTAATTGTGAGTAAAATACTGTAAAAATTACTCCAGGTCTCACCAATGGCCTGAAGCATAATTTGGTTTTATGACCTTCCTACTTTTGTAATCAATTCCTTCAGCATAAACAATAATATCCTATTAGCTTTCCTAATTGCTAACTGTACTTGCACACTAACCTTGTGTGATTAATGCACAAGGGCATCAAGATCCCTCTGTATCTCAGAGCTCTGCAAACTCACCAATTAGATAACAGACTTTTCTATTTTTCCTGACAAAATTAACAATTTCACATTTTCCCACATTATACTGTTAGCCAGATCTTTGCTCACTCATTCAACCTGCCTATAGTCCTTTGTATGCTCATTATGTCCTCTTCACAACTTATTTTCCTATCAATCTTTGTGACACCAGGAAATTTGCAATCGTAACTTTCATTCAAGTCATTTATATAAATTGTAAAAAGATTTAGATCCCAGCTCTGATTCTAGCAACACACCTCTTCTTACATCTGGACAGCCAACGTTATCTATTTATTACTACTCTATGTCTTCCAATCATCTAACAATATCAATATGTCATGCCCTACACAATAAACATTTATTTTTTGTCATAACCGTTGATGTAGTGTGATATAAAGTTCCTTCTGAAAATCTAAGAACATTACATCTAACCATCCCACTTTATCCATAACACTTTACTTCCTCAAAGAAGTCCAATAAATAAGTCATGTTTGATTTTCCTTTCACAAAACCCTGGAGACTCTGCCTGATTACCTTCACCTTTTCCATTTGTCGTGCTATAGCACCTTCAGTCAGAGCTTCTAACACCCTTCCTGAGGCAGAAATTAAGCTAACTAGCCTTTAGTTTCCTGCTTTTCGCATCCCTCATTTTTTGACATAACGTTCACTATTTTCCAACTGAGTAGAATCTTACCCAAATATAGGAAATTTTTCAAAATTGAAACCAATGCTTCAATTGTCTGTGCTTCTTCTAAAACCCTAGTGTGAAGTCCATGAGGGCCTGAACCCTTCTGTCCACAGTTTCAATAGCTTGCACAGTATCACTTCACTGATGACGGTAATTATCTTGAATTCCCCCTTCTTGCCTTACAAGCATTTCTCAGATGTTGCTTGTGTTTTCCAAAGTAGAAACTAATTCAAGATATCTGCTCAATTCTCTGCCATTTCCATATTTTCCATTACTAATTCCCCAGACTCACTTTGTCCTGGACAATGTTCACTTGGTTAACTTATCCAAATGATTTGACAAGGCAAAAGTGCTATTTTCAAAATGATCCAACAGAAACAAAATGCTGTTGTTTAAATTCACTGATCTGTAAAAAAAAAGAATTATCTGATGCTAACAATCATACAATCAAACTATTAACAAGTCTAAAATTGTATGTCTAGCTACCATAGACATTGTCCCACAGAATAAACATAGCGATTTTTAAACAAAGGTGTAACCTCTAATTTAGAAGTACATTTGAACCCACTTTAAAAAAAGCAATGGAAGAAGTCACACCATGAATTTTTATACTTTTTTCATCAAGAGAAAGCACATTTCTTTGGTTTCATTTATAATCTCATTTTAAATATATGCGATAGATAAAGCTATGCTTCATTTGGAATAGTCAGGGACAGATGGTGAAACCTTTCTGGCACATCATTCCATAAAAATAGTTACTTCATGTTATTTTTTATGTGCTGGAAGGTATGTAGCCACAATCTGAGGTCTAATGAATTCATTGAATAATAGGCTTCCTGAAGCTTCTCTCGATTAACACAATATGATCCAAAACTGTCTCATAACAACTCAACCCTGCCATCAAATTTAAAAAGGGGTGAATGAATAAAACAGGTCAAAACCTATACAGGCTATAAGATAATTTGACCCCTGGCTGAATCACATAAGTTTTCAGAATTGACACAATGGCTATTTTTCTTCACAGTGGTAACACCTTTGAGTCTGGAGGTTGGAGATTCAACTTTCCCTCCAGTAACTTAAGAACAAAGTCTAGTCTGTACTACCATTCAGTAGAAGGGGAGTGTGCTGTTGGCAGGTTTGTGTTACAGATGAGGTGTTAAAGTAGGACCCCATCTGCCGGTTCAGTTGAACATAAAAGATTCCATGATATTACTTCCAAGCTGATCCACAGCATCCTGACTAACATTACTGATTATCTGTTCATTAACACGTTGCTGATTTTGGAACCTTGCTGTGCAGAAGTTGGCTGCTGCAGTTCTGAGTTTACAATGGTGGATCACAGAGTCATCACAGCACAGCAGGAGAGTGATTGGCACATTGTTTTCGTACTGATTCTCCATTGAGTATTTTAACTTAATGCCACCTTTTTCTGTTCTCTTTCTATTTAAATAACTATTTAGGGCCTTCTCAAATGTTTCAGCTGACTGCATCCACCACAGTTCAAGAAAGTGCATTCCAATCTAAAGCTACTTGTCGGGTGATAGAGATTTTACCCTAACATCACATTCACTATGTTTGCACATTACTTAAATCCATGCCCTACTGTTCTGTATCCTTTTATGAGGGGGAACAGATTATCCCTTTCTGTTCTATCCAGATCATGTCTATCAGATCACTTCTTAGCCTTCTTCTCTCTAAGGAGAACAGTTGCGACATCTCCAATCTAGCCTCATAACTGAAGGTTTTCATTCCTGGAATAATTTTGGTCACGATCTTCTGCACTGCCTCCATTGCATTTGCATCCTTTCTATGATGTGGCACCTTCTGCTGTACATAACACTCCAGCTGAGATTTAACATGTGCCTTGTGTACACTTGGCATAATCTCATTGCTTTTGTACTCTACGCATCTATTAATAAAATGCAGGATGCTGTTTTTTCAGTAACTGCTCTCTCTACCCATCCTGCCACTTTCAATTATTTGACCACATATACCCCCCTGTGTTTGTATCCCCATAAACGGTACAATGGCTCAGTGGTTAGCACTGCTGCATCACAGCACCAGGAACCCAGCATTGATTCCTGACTCACGCGACTGTCTGTGTGGAGTTTACACATTCTCCCCGTGTCTGCGTGGGTTTCCTCTGAGTGCTCCGGTTTCCTCCCATAATACAAAGATGTGCAGTTCAGTTGAATTGGCCATGCTATATTGTCCCATAGCGTTAGGTGCATTAGTCAGGGGTACGTTTAGGGTAGGGGAATGGGTCTGCGGAGGATCAGTGCAGACCTGTTGGACTGAAGGGCCTATTTCTACATCTAGGTAATCTAAACACTGCCCCATCTATTTTATAATGTCCTCTCTACTCTTGTATCCCTATAAGTACTGTACTACCTATTTTATACTGTCTGTCTTTGTCTTCCTACCAAAAGTCATCACCTCACACTCCTCCACATTGAACCTCACCTGCCAACAATCTACTTCACTTGCCTATGTCCTTTTGGAGTTCTACATCATACACTGCAGAGTTTACAATGCGTCCAATTTTCATATCATCTGCAAATTTTGAAATTGTCTCCTGAATATCAAGATCTGGAATATTCCTCTCCATTTGGGGGCAGCACGGTAGCTCAGTAGTTAGCATTGCTGCCTCACAGCACCAGGGACCTGGGTTTGATTCCAGCCTTTGGCGACTGTCTGTATGGAGTTTGCTCATTCTCTCTGTGTCTGTGTGGGTTTCCTCCCACAATCCAATGATGTGCAGGTCAGATGAATTGGCCATGCTAAATTGCCCAGAGTGTTCAAAGATGTGTAGTGCATTAGTCAGGGGTAAATGAATGGAAGGGGAATGGGTCTGGGTGGGTTGCTCTTCCGAGGGTCACTGTGGACTTGTTGGGCTGAAGGGCCTGTTTCCACGCTGAAAGAACTGCAGATGCTGTGAATCAGAAACAAAAACAGAAGTTGTGGGAAAAGCTCAGCAAGTCTGGCAGCATCTGTGAAGAGAAATCAAAGTTAATGTTTTGGGTCCAGTGACTTAGATTAGATTACTTTACAGTGTGGAAACAGGCCCTTCGGCCCAACAAGTCCACACCGACCCGCCGAAGCGTAACCCACCCATACCCCTACATTTACCCCTTACCTAACACTACGGGCAATTTAGCATGGCCAATTCACCTGACCTGCACATCTTTGGACTGTGGGAGGAAACCGGAGCACCCGGAGGAAACCCACGCAGACACAGGGAGAACGTGCAAACTCCACACAGTCAGTCGCCTGAGTCGGGAATTGAACCCGGGTCTCTGGCGCTGCGAGGCAGCAGTGCTAACCACTGTGCCACCGTGCCTCCCACCGTGACTCTTCCTAATGACTTTCTATTCTCCATACTAATACTTTCCAAGAATTTTATGTACCCTAGTAATCCTCTCCAATATTGTCTCTTGGTTCTCACACCCCTGTTGAGTTAAAGTCCTCCCAACAGCACCAGCAAATCACCCCACAAGAAATGTGGTCCCAGTTCTATTTCAGTGTAGATTTGTCTCATCTCAGAGGCAGTCCCAGAAGCCCACAAATCAATTGCCCTGATTCTTCTATTGCTATGAAAGAATTTCAAAGGCATTTAATTGTTTGAAAATGGCTTTCTGACAATCTGAAGCTATGAAGGATGCTTTGGGAATGCAAGTCTTTCCTTAAATAAACTAATTTTGAAGCACAGATGATGGAGTTAATGTGTTCAGACTATCAACCCATTCTTCATGTTGATCCATACTGTATTGAATTGTGTTGAATTCTGCATGTAGAGCATTTTGCTGCTTCTTCATGAACTCTGTGACCAACTGTGCTTGAGTCTGTAAATATAGTCTTGCATTGTTATATAAAAAAAATTCTACACATGAAAATGATATAAGCATTCTGCTTTTCTCTGGAGAATTCAGTTGGCCAACTGGAAAGTGTTGAATGGACATATTGTTTCTGTTAGAGATCGCAAGTTGCCAAGATCCTCATTAAACCACTTTATTTCATTTATCAACATTTATTCAGAGTCAAACCAAACAACAAAAGGATGTAGTTCTGTTGGGGGGGGGGGGGGGGGGGGGGTGGAGGGGACATTCTCAATAAAAGGCATCTCATGGTTTCAATATTCTTCAAAAGGTCAAATAAAATTTGACAATTTCATCATAAGAATCAGTCTTTTCAATCCACACCAAATTGTATAAATAGGAGGATGATTTTAATTCAATGGTTGCAATTTTAGTCAGTAAACCCCTGTGTTTGCTAAAGTTCTGGCTTATGATCATGCAACTATGACTCACCACTTCAGTAACAAGTTGATATTAAAGGATCACACACTAGCTTTAATGTCTCATATTGTAAAATGCTTTTGCCCTTCAAAATTGGTTATTTATCTCTACTTCCACACAACCGCTCCACTGAGAATCAGGAGCTGCTCAATTTTTACTATGTTTATTGCTGCTTTCCACTGGTCTTTCTAAACATGCATTCAACTGGTTTGCACCAACTCAGAGGATTTGGTTCAGTCTGTCATGCTGATGGAATAAATTGGCACCCAACCAAATTTGGGCCTCACATCTCATTTACTTCCAACTCAATGATCAAGACGATTTTAACTTTGGGCCAGTGTAGTGCTAGTGGTAGCCCTTAGGGAGACCATAGAGGGGAGAGATAGAGAGATGGAGAGAATGGATACCTGGAAGGGCAAGTGCCAGGAGGAGGTTGAGTAGAGATTATCAGTATTTGACCACAGTTTGTTTCTGTAAAATGTGACCTAAATTCAGCCTTTGTTCCATATCTCCTCGTATGTATGGATAACAAAAAAGCAATCAATTCAGCTTTGAAGTTAACAGTGAATCTACATCAATTGCACACTCGTAAATCTTTTTTTGAAACTTACCTTTTAGTAACCTATTCTTTTGAACAGTTCAAGGCACCACACATTGAGAATGATATATTTACTTTGGAGGGGATGCAGCCTAGATTTACTAGTACATACCAATCTACAAGGGCTAAAACGTGAGGAGTGATTGATCAAACTAGAAGGAAAAGCCATTAAGATTTGGGGACAGCTGGTACAAATCCAAAATCATCCTGCATACCTTAAAATGGAACTCTCGTTCCAAGCAGTAATAACACTTCCAAGTTTTACTGTCTTTAACATCTGAATTTAGAAGGGTAAGGAACGATTTGATTGAAATTTAAAGCTCTTAAGGGGAACAGATTGAGGAGATAGAGAGGAACAATTTCCGTTGAAAGGGAAGTCTCGGACTGGGAGCCAAAATCTAAAAATCAGAGCCAGACCTTCCAGGAGTAGCATGAGCTAACACTTCTACATTCGAAGGAAAACAGAAGTTTGGAAACCTCTATTGCAAATGACAATCGATGCAGTATAGACTGTTTATTTCAATTCTGAAACTGATAGCTTTTTTGTTATCCAAACGTTTGGAGGGATATGGAGGAAAGACAGGCGTTAGATTACACACGAGCCATGATTTCTTTGAATGGGGGGGGAGGGGTAACAGGTTAAAGAA
The DNA here is from genome assembly GCF_037043375.1 of Chiloscyllium plagiosum. Classification (NCBI taxonomy): domain Eukaryota; kingdom Metazoa; phylum Chordata; class Chondrichthyes; order Orectolobiformes; family Hemiscylliidae; genus Chiloscyllium; species Chiloscyllium plagiosum. The sequence goes on from NW_028270161.1 coordinate 48,311,315, forward strand.
GCTAATTGGCTTAGAGCTCTTCTAATGGTAGAGCCTGCAGTCATCCCTTTAACGATCACTAGCTCAGCAACTTTTGGATTGGTTTCACTGAACGTAAGTGGCTTGCTGGTGGCTAATTAAAGGAGGCATCAAGCAGGTCTGAAGCTCCTTAAGTGAAGGACCCTTTTCAGGCCCAAGTCCTGGACACCTTTTCTAATGTCCATATCAGTACAGCAGGCAAAAGACTCAGAAAGTGTGTGTATATAACCCTGACCATATTAAAAGCTTTGGCCCATTTCAGGTTTGTAAAACATGTGTATTAACATTCAGCATCTTAGCGCGGGTCTTCCTTTAACAGCAGAAGGACAAAGATGTATCTAAGTTACCCCAATTAACCTCACAAAATAAGATTAGTCCTTTCACTGTAGTTTTGCTATATTTTAAAGATTGTTTCTGGCTCATTAGAAACTTGCAGACTGTCAGTCCAACTCAGAAAACCTTTGAGCAAGTTAATCTCATGGAACGCTCGTATGAAACATTTAATGAAAATCACTGAATTGCAAATTATCCCTCAAGACTATTCCAACTTCTAATAAAGCAATTATAAAGAAAAGGAGTTCCTGTGACACTCTTCACATGGACCTTTTGAATGCTCAGTTAGAATAAAGGTGTCAATATCAAACCATAGGTTCAGCCAATTCTAATTGCCAGGGCTCATTATTATGAGGTCAGTTCCCTGAGCAAAATGTTCCAGCTGGCAAAATGACTGGTCCCTATCAAAACAGAGTAGTAGCTGCCAGGAATGGCTGAGAACCTTCCTCAGTACTGAAGTAAGTCTTCAAGAAAAGTTACCCAAAGGTATTGGAGAGCAAGAGAGCTGGCTCAGGGTTTCACTTAGAATTGAGGACTCTATCCATGTGTTGTTTAGGTTTCCATAGAGTGTTTAGAGGGAGGCTGTGTAGTGCAGTGGAAAGTTCCAGCCTGGAAGATAGACGCTCAAGTCAAGACTGTCTCCACACTTTGACAGGCAATGAAGGTATATTTAAAAAAAGGGTTAAGTATTACACTTCCAACACACACCAAGAACATGTAAGAGCGGGTGAGGTTACTGAACCACCATGGGATGGAAAGTTTTTTTTTTCCCCTACCACCATAGTCCCAGTCTACAACATGAATGTAAAAGTGTTTGTTGCCACAGCAATCCAGCTTCTTTTTAGATAGTTAGGGCCAGCTTGTCACCAACAACACAGGGTTCGATCCCCATTCCGTCTGGGATGGGGATGGAAGATTCAGAACCTGCCCCATAGACCTAGTGGTGATGAAATTCATGTTGTTGTGGGCTGGATCTGCGTTTGAGCAGACAACTCAAGAAGAACAAACTGTAGTGGCGGGAAGTGCCACAATGCTTCCAATTTATCCCACAGGCATATGCTGGCAGCACCACAGATAAGTGCGTCACTAGTGGAATCCTGCAATGAAGAACAGACATTTGTGAACAACAGGTGTTTTCATCTGAATAGTTCATTGTCCCTAAGCAATAACCAATGGGCACATATTTTAAATATTTGTTAGAAAGATGTAGAGAGGATTGGGGAGAAATATTTTCATCCAGAGGGTAGTGGAGAGTCTTAACTCAGGCCAGAAGTATAGCAGCGGCAGAAACAGCCCCACTGCACTTAAACGAAACGCTACATATAAAGTGACATAACTGACAAGGTATGGATTAAGACCTGGAAAGTAGGATGCAGCTGAATGGTTTATTCCCAGTGTTTTAACCAACACCCATCCAATCCACATCCTCAAGCAAATTACTGGTCATTATCACATTGTCAACCACATTCATAATGAAAGGCTATTGGTAGAGTACAAATGTTAGCGAATGATGGTAATACAATTAAGCAGAAGCAAAAGAAGCAGGAGACTGATGGGCTGAACAGCTTCCTTCTGCAGCATGAATTTCTGATTCATTTCTATGCTTATTATGGTCTTTAATTTTACTCTGGACTTTGATGGGTTTGTCATTGAAACAGGAGGTCTGGATACTACTTATTGAAGGTAAGGTGCAAGTTTTAACTTTTTGGACACAAAGGAGAAGGCAGATGATCTTGCTGTACCAAGTCTATCAGTGCTGCAGATAATTGTAAATGAAGACTGAATGTAAGTGCTAATAAGTCAAGCAGAACAAAAAGACTCTTTTGGAGTTAACAAGCAGGGGTTTGGTGAGGAGCTATTTGCTGTTCAAAGGGTTGATACTTGTGGAAAGCTAAATACAAGTGAGTTGCTAGAGGATGCCTGGCTACTGAAAGTCAATTTGCTAATCTCTGAGGATTGAGTGAAGGGACTTACTTTTAAAAGGACATTGGAAGAGACACCCTGATAAGGCAGGGAGAAAAGAGATTCTGTTGAATCAGGAGGAACTTGAACCTTTAAAATTACATTTTCTGCAGAGATCACCATGTAATATATGCTTTTTAAAATGTATTCAACCATGGGAAGTGAGCATCACTGGCTTGGGCCGTATTTAATACCAATCCCTAACTGCCTTTGGGAAAGTGGCAAGTCACTTTCTTGAACTATTGCCATCCATGTGCTATAGGGAAGTTACAAAGCTGTTAAGAAGGAAATCCTATGATTCTGACCCAGTGACGATGTAGGAATGGCCATATGCTTCCAAGTCAGGATGGCAGGGGGCTTGGTGGAGTCAGTGTTGTTCACATGCATTTGCTGCACTTGTCCCTGTATGTGGTAGAGCTCATGTGTTTGGAAGGTAGCATTGTGTCTTTCTTTGTGTTAAGAAGTTAGTTGGTAGCACTTTCTCTAGTTCGATTATATTTGTCTTCTTTAGGTAATGTGTTGCTGCTGATTTTAGTTCCTTTGTTGTAATAAAAGGAGACCTTAAAACATGATATTGTTGCAAACATTCTTTGCATCAATCACTGAAATATTCATACCCCTTTTTAAAATTTCTGTCTATACAGAAATCCTAACAAGACAGGTTTGTTTATAAAGTACTATATTAGAGTAACAGTACTTGCTGCAGATGCTGAAGTTGACCTACAGGCAAATTGCAATAAACCAACTGCATTGCATTCAATGGCTACACTTGCAGCTCACTGGCATTGCAGTATTAGTAAATATGTGACCCATGGATTATATCAATGTCTGAAGCTTCATGTTTGCATTTTGATCTCCTTCCTTACTGATTAGAATCACAACAGCTGTTCCATGGCAGTACTTTGCTGCATTTCTACAAGTACAGAAAGTGAGTCTTGGCAGCTACTTTCCTTTGTGCTTGTTTCCAGGTTGAAAGCAACATTGGCAAGACCAAACATATCACCCCATCATTGCCTTCTCAAAGTAACTAAATGCAGGCCACTATTTTTAGCAATCGCCTTCTTTACTAAATGGCTGGTCAGTCCAGCTAAAGGCATTTAGAGTGTAAGATGTGGATTCGAGGCTCATGTAGACAGGTTTTGGGCAGGGCACCTTGCTTCCTTGAGTAGCATTTGAACTCAATTAAAGTTTTACATCAATCAAACTGGAGACATTGGTTCAGTTCTCACTTTTGACACCAGGCCCAGCTAGCTCAGTCAATAAATCATGAGACTGTTAATCCCAGGGTCATGGGTTTGAGCCACATATTGTGCACTAATGGGCCCTCTTGTGACAGTAGTAGTGTTCCTACCACTAAACCAGAAGGCCTGGGTTCAAGTCCCACCTGCTCCAAAGTTGTGTAATTGCTCTCTTATAGAAAGGATATTAATAAGCAAGGGGTCCAGAAAAGATTTGCCAGGAATTGAGTTATAAGGATAGGCTGGGACTTTTTTTGCACTTCTGTAGGAAGTTGAGGAGTGAACTTAGAGGTTTGTAAAATCATGAGGGGTATAGAGAAGGTGAACAGCAGGTGCTTTCTCCCTCGAGTGAGGGAATTCAAAACTAGGGGCCATATTTTTAGGGTGAGGAGAGAAAGATTTTAAAAAGACATGAATAATTTTTTTCTTTACAGTGGTTCATGTGTGGAATGAACTTCCAGAGGGAGTGGTGAATGCAGATACAATTACAACATTTAAAATACATTTAGGTCAGTACATAAGAAATGTTTGAAGAAATACAGGCCAAGTGCAGGCAGGTGGGGCTAGTTTAGTTTGGGATGACAGACAACATAGAGTTGAACCAAAGGGTTTGCTTCTGTGCTGTCTGGCTCTGTCTGTCTCTGAATAGGGTGACTAGAAAACTAGGTTACATTTTTGTTTCAAATTTGTTTTCCTACGTCCAAGCAGATGCCAAGACAATGGGTTGGTACATGAATTATTTCATAAATGTCACTTCTATGAAGAGGTTTTCCATTTACTCCTGAAATTTGGAGGTTAATGCAGTAGCTGGTTCAGTTCAGTTTTCAAGTTCAGTTTCTGGCCAGTGGCAACTCCAGGATATTTAAATTTGTACATTCAACAATAGTAACACATTGAATATCAAGGGGAGATAGTTAGGTTCCTTCTTATTGGAGATAGCCATTGATTGTAGTGCAAATGTTACTTACCACCTTTCAACCCAAGCCTTGATATTGTCCAGGTTTTGCTGCATTTGGACATGAACTGCTTCAATACCTGTGGATTTATTAACTGTGCTAAAAATTGTGCAAATATCAGTAAACATCCACACTTCTGAACTTTTAGTGGAGGGAAAGTCTTTGATGAAGCAGCTGAGGATGTTTGAGTCTTGGAAACTTCCCTGTGGAACTCTGCAGAGGTCCTCAATTGAGATGATTGAATTCCAACAACCATAACCTCCTTCCCATCTGCTAGTGTACCTCAAACCAGCAGAGAATTTTTCCTCCTGACTCCTATTAACTCCACTTTTGCCAGGGCTCCTTGATGCCATGCTTACCTTGATACCAAGTACAGTCATTCTCTCCTCACATCACCTCTGGAAATCAGTTATTTTTTAATCCATGTTTGGACGAGGGCTGACTGACTTCAGAAACTGAGGAATCATTAATAAAGACATGTATTTTCTGTTCGTCAGATACACATTTCTGATGTGTAGATGAGTATTGCCTACAGGAACTCCGTAAAATTCCCTTCATAGCACACTGTGAAGGAATTGACCAGGAAACTGAAAGATTAAAGATTGAAATTAAAAAGTCTGCTAGGTGACTCCCTACAGCTGAAGCCCTCTAAAACTATCTAGTCTAACTCCAGATTCAGATTCAATTAACCCCCAAACTTACTCAACTATGTCTCTCCCAGATCTCTTATAACCTCAGACTCTGACTTGACATCCCCTGTCTCTGGTCCTGACAACACCCCCTTCTCTGCCTCTGGGAGCTGACACACACCCTGCCCGTCTCTTGCTTTGGACTCAACACCACACCCCATTTCCCCACTCCACTGATCTGGCCCCTTTGTCACATTGCCCCAGCAGCATACTTTCTTGGTACCTTAATCCCATCACATATGGTACCTTACCCCATGAGCAGCATTGTATCCCTACTACCTAATTGGTACCCCATCTACCTAGCAACATACTCATCTGGAATCCTACCCCTTTATCTGCCTGGCACACTACTTATCTGGCATCTTAAATAACCACCCTCTGACATTCCACCTGCCCAGCACCCCAAACTCCCATTTAGCTACTGTAAAAGTGTTATTATGTAAAGTATATAATACTGGCTCTTTAAGTTACAGAATACACAACTAACTGCTGTGAAAAGAGGATGTACTTTGCCTTCCCCTCAACTGTTCTGTGCTAGGGAGCAGCCAAAATGGAAGCAATACTGCACACTTTTGTAGGACCTCTACCTCTAATCTCCTCTCAGAAACGTGGAGCTCCTTTCTCTTTATCAAAAAAGAGCAGAATGACAACCTGAGTGAAATTACTCCTCAAAATCTGCCCAATGTTGTCAATACATTTTCTAAAACATTGAATTCTTCTGTTGCAACTTGTTCACTTCATTGTATTAGCTTAATGTACAATAATTGTAAAATGCTCTTAAATTAGCAAATGTATCTGCTGCTTCTCTTACATTCTGTCACTTTTTAAACATGGTCTGCTACCAGACTTACAAAATAAAAGCAATCTGTTCAGTTGTTCATCTCTGGCCGCCTTCTATAATCCTGAAACAATTCTGGCTTTGCCATTCAGTGATCTAAATTGCCCTATCCCTTCAATTGTATCAAACGTTGAGTCTCCGAGCCAGAGATTTACAGCACAGAAACGGACCCTTTGTTCAACTCACCCATGCTGACCAGATACCCCAAACTAATCTAATCTCATTTGCAAACATTTGGCCCATGATTCTCTACACCCTTCCTAATCATGTACCCATCCAGGCACCTTTTAAATGTTGTGTACATGAATAGGAAGGAAAATTTTCCAAACACTTCTAAACTTTCTCTTTCAATTACTAGTTACTGAAGATGAATTGCTAATAAATTGTCAACTTATAAAATAATAAAAATACTTTTTATTCTATATATTTTCCTTTACAGAATTGTTCTTTAATTTTTCATTAAAGTTTAAAACAAATAAATATTTCATGCTGAAAAGGTCATTTTTAAGTCTTTGAAGATCATTGAAATGATTTAAAATGAAGAAACACTGTTTTTATTTCCTGTGAAGGAGAGATTGTAAATTCATGATTAATTTTCCCTTGCTTTAATGTCCATGCACTTTTTAAATATGCGGATGATTTTCCCCTTTTCAGCTTCTCCTCCGTGATCTTCCAAACATCTTAAATTGAAAAAAAATGTGCTGTTATAATATCTTTTAAGGTTATTTTTGAAAAAGTTTGTTTTCTCTCAACAAATTTTAATAAACACACTTTCTTTACTCTAATTAACAAAATGATACTCTGTTTAATCTTCTTGACAAATATCATTTCTTGAAATTTTTTCAACTTCCCCAATAATTTTAAATGATTGAGGTAATGCTTGCTTACTCAATATAGCAATTTAATCTTGTTTTAGCTTCTCAGCCTAGCATTTTTTGTAAGTATAGTAATCTCCACTTTTCCTCAAAGACTAAATTTATTTCTGGTGTCTGATATCATCTGCTAAATTGGAGATTATTTTCTCCTTTATGGCTTTGGTCAGACTTTGCATGGTCTGCAGAAGCTTTTTCAATATTTTTCTCTTTTTTTTTTTGCAGTTAATTCAAACTTCTAGAGGCAAGTGTAGTGATAGGATTATTTCTGCAGTCTTTTCCTGACAGCTACTGATTTCTCAGAAGCTGAGAGGCTCTGTGTGCTTTTGAGATGCTGAATAAATAAAGATGTACACTCAGCTTTCTAACTGGAATAGTTTCTTTCTTTCTTCATATTCTTGTGGCCTCCGTCACTGTTTTATTGAATGCTGCACTGCTGTTCACTGGAATGTTTTTCAACTCCAGCATGATTAGTATCCTATATATTGGGTCATGTCCACCAGAACCATCTTGGATGCTTTGAGTAGATTCACTGCCTCCAAACATCCATCTTAATGATCTTCCAGACTCTTGATCCCAAATAGGATAAGATGCCCACATGAAGCCTTTAGTAGAAGTTAGGTTCAGACTTTATAAACACTGTTGTGATGATTTAAAAACCGACTCTTGAGTGTTGGTGCAGATTTTATTCAAACATATGCTGGTTTCAAACTTTGCCTGGTTGCCCACAATAGCTTTCTGACGGCTACTGATTTCTCAGAAGCTGAGAGGCTCTGTGTGCTTTTAAGATGCTGAATAAATAGATTCCAAATAGATTCCTGAAGAAGGGCTTATGCCCGAAACGTCGATTCTCCTGTTCCTTGGATGCTGCCTGACCTGCTGCGCTTTTCCAGCAACACATTTCAGCTCTGATCTCCAGCATCTGCAGTCCTCACTTTCTTCACAATAGCTTTGTGCAAAGAGTTCAGCACAATGTAGACTTAATGTAGTGATACCCTTTGATATCAGCCTTAGGTCAGCTTGTTTCTATGGCAACTCAATCTTCAGTTTTCCCGTATTTCTATGGTTCATATAGAATTACTACAATTTACATTACCACAGGAATGGATACATATCCCATCATTGCTATAGTATTGACTACATTTCCCATCATACTTCAAGAACTATGATGCTGATAGATACATTAGTCTGATCTGACGAAAGGTCTCAGGACCTGAAACATTCACTCTGCTTTCTCTCCACAGATGCTGCCAGACCTGCTGAGGTTCTCCAGCAACTTGTTTTATTTTCAATCTATTCTAAGCTTTAGTGTGCATTCAGCTGTCAATCTTAATCAATTGTCTAATTTCAAACATAACTGGTTTATTACATAATACTTAATAGCTACTTATATTACATCGAAGATACAGGAAATCATTGATAAACTTAGGCTATACTTAAGAGTAAGTGACCATTACTGCCACCGAAACATAGGGTACGCAACTTAAAGACAGACACCTGAACAACAATTACTGGCTAGTTCCTCCCAGGAACAGTCTTGTTCTGATGATCAAAGGTTGCCTTGTGATATAAATTAACCCTTTCCAGTTCTGTTTTATACACCAGCCAAGGTTAGAGATGGAGGTTGACACCCTTGGTGATGGAACAGGTTTTAGGGTTGCTCATTTCAGGAGTATTTATGGGCAACGTTCTATGAAATAGAAGTGGGCCAAGGATAGATCCATGAGTGAAACCAAAAAAGGGCTGGGATATGGAATCATAAAGTTACAGCAAGGTTACTGCACTGAACAATGTAATTTAACCATCACGTCTGAGCTAGCTGAATAAACTCTTTGCTCATTCCAATCTCTTTTTTTTTAACACAACTGGTACATGGCATTGCAGGTACACCACTCCAAATATTACCCAACTGCACTGATTTTGTAATTTCTATCTGTTCATTACTGTATAGTCATCAATTTCCTCATCCTGTTGGGAGTAGACCATGTTCAAATAAATCATTAAACATTAAGGGCAGGCAGGGACAAGGTAGGATGAATAAATTAAACTGCATTTATTTCAATGCAAGGGGCCTAACAGGGAAGGCAGATGAACTCAGGGCATGGTTAGGAACATGGGACTGGGATATCATAGCAATTACAGAAACATGGCTCAGGGATGGGCAGGACTGGCAGCTGAATGTTCCAGGATACAAATGCTACAGGAAGGATAGAAAGGGAGGCAAGAGAGCAGGGGGAATGGCATTTTTGATAAGGGATAGCATTGGAGCTGTGCTGAGGGAGGATATTCCCAGAAATACATCCAGGCAAGTTACTTGGGTGGAACTGAGAAATAAGAAAGGGACGATCACCTT